>NC_092501.1:86234900-86924900 GCF_047511675.1 Marmota flaviventris | reverse complement strand
TGTGTGAGGTCTTCCAAGACTGGACCCTTGTGAACTTTTAACTCTTAAACATATCCACAAGGAGCCTTCAGCAATTAAGTGGTCCTACTTAGGCTGACTCCAGCTGTGGGTTTCTCTCTTTACTTGTGCTCTAGTAAGCTGTGATTCTATGTATCTGCTTGGGTCTCTCCAGTTTTAAGGGTAGCAGTCTGTCCTGTGACCTCAATTCTCTGATGAATTTAAGATAAAATCTTGATTTTTAGTTTGTTTGGCTTTTCCCTTGTATAGATGGGACTGATGATTTCCAAGCTCTTTTCATGTCAAACCAGACACCAGAGGCTGTATTTTTTTTCATTGATTTGTAGGAGTGCTTATCTCTGCAGAAAATTAGTCCTTTATCTTGATATGAGATGTACTTTTTTTTTCCATCTGATCATTTATCTTTTGAATTTGTGTTTTCCTCCCATTCAATTAAAAACATGTTTTTTTGTGTGTGATTGCTTTTATTGATATTCTCTTTTAGCCATTTGGATTTTGCATTTACAATTGGTAAGGCCTTAACAACTCAGATATAAAGAAATCCTTCCATTTTTAAGTACTTGTTGTAATTTTATTATTTACACTTAAAGATTTGCTCAGTTTGGGTTTTAAAAGAATGAAGAATAAATGCTACTTATTTTTCTCCAGTTGCCCATTCAGTTCTTTCAAAACTATTTACTCAACAGTTCCTTTTCCCCCTATTAGTTTGTTATCATATATTGAATTTCAATATTCATTTGGGCCTATTTTTATAACCTCTATTCTGTATTATTGCTTTATTTGTTATATGCTAAAATGAATAATTCATATAATACTATTTGTTTCACTTATTGATGCTTTAAAATATCTGAAATAAGTGTACAGCTAGTTATCCACTCATTTTTCTTGTTGAAAAATTTCTTGTCAATTTTATCTTCTATATTATCTTAGCGTTGTGTCTAATTAAAAAAAAAAAACTTGGTGTGTTTGTTTTGATGAGGCTAAGTTTTTAGGTTAATTTAGAAAAAAGGATGCATATGTCCAAAGTTGAGTTTTTTTCTCTAGGAACATTATATATACCTTCACATTTATTCAAGTCTTTATTATTATTATTATCACTATTATTATTATTTGGTATTGGGGATTGAACCCAAGCCATAACCTAAGCCCTTTTTATTTTTTATTTTGAGACAGGGTCTTGCTAAGTTGACAGGCTGTCTCAAACTTGAGATCCTTCTGCCTCAGCCTCCTGAGTAGTTGGGATTATGGGTGTGCACCACCACCCTGCCTGGCTTCAAGTCTCATTTTAAATCTCACTCCATTAAGCACAAACATACTTAGTAGAATGTCTGAAACACAGGAAATAGTCAATAAATGCTGACTACAAAAGTTCTATACTCATAACCACAGTCAAACCTATCCTTGGGAACACACTTTCATCTTCCCAAACCACCCCTCTCCATCCCATGTTCCTCACATTTCTAAACAAAAGCCCCTAAATAGTTTGAAGAGTTGTGGAGTGGGATGGGGGAGAATGGAGAAAACAGAGATAGAATGAATGGCAGTAGCCATCTATATAAAGTAGTTATACTTTTATTGTTGAAGAGAATGAAAGGATTCTGTGCTGATTTGCATTTTGGGAGGTGGGCCAAGAAAATTAATCAAGAAAGCAGGAGAGATTAACAGAACATTTTTTCCCCCAAATGCCACCTTAAATTTGTAGAGGACTTTATAGTGTACAGACCACCTTTACATACCTGCATCTAAACCAATTTTCACAGAAACTCACTGGGGCCCTTGAGGAGGGGAGCCACAATTGCACAGGGAGTAGGTAGAAACTTGGATAAGACATATTCCAGATCTGTGGACTCCTACTCTAGTGCTCATTCTTTTGCATAGCAAACTTGACTTCTTGCCATTTATTCCTATCTAGGTTTAGGCACATGACAAACATGATAGAAACACAGGTAGGGAGAAAAGGGGAAAAGGATCACAACATTTTGAGAAGTCAGCATAAGAGAACTGTGGGATTAAAATTAATAGCAGTATTTTTTTGCTGATTACCCCCATGGACAGAAGTTTTATGGGACAGCTACATAAGAAATTGTATAAAGTTAGCAACAATGTCTTGAGTGTCTGTTGTGTACTGCCTGTTTTATGTGTATTTTTTATTCTTTTATTCCCAACACCAGTCTTTCAAGACAGGTGTTATCAAACCAACTATACCACGTGTCTTTAAAAAGCAAGGCCACAGTCTTTGGAGCTTAACATCTGTACACTAATTGAGGAATACTTGTAAAACACACACATAGGCCTGAATATGGAAGTTCCACAGCTGTGGAGGAACCCGAGGATGTCAGCCTTAGAAGTGGGGTGAGTGCAGGAAAAAACGTGATGTGATGATGGGAGAAAGGGAAGGATATTGTTTCTATTACTAAACAGGGAAATCGACTGAACATTAAGTAACAGATAAACCTGATGGGCAACGGAAAGGGACACAGGAAAACTGCGTGCAGCTGGAGTTACAGATGCAGACGAATTAAACCAACTGCAGGGGAAAAGAGACGCCCCGGAGGAGCCCTGCTTCTACCTGGAAAAGTGCTCCATCAGCTACTTTGCCCTCTCTCTCTCTCAATGCTGCATCGCCTTTTAAAGTGACAGTCACGACACTGCAGGATTCAGAAGCGGAAATGGTCTTTGCTCATTGGATGACAGTCTAAATCCGGACCGAAAGAATGTGGTTGGAGACAGCTGGACAGCTGGTGGAAACGGTCCCAGTACTGACTTCAGTGGAAAATGTCCACGTGCTGCTCGTTTCCCTCTGTATCAAGCAAGCTACCTGTCTCCATCTCTCTTGCTTTTGCTTCTCTTCCATCTTTTTTTTTTTTTTTCTTTTTAAAGTAACCAACTTGGTGCATAGTACCCAAGTGGTCGAGGAACGCTCCTGCTTAACCCAGCGCTAATGGTTGCCTCGGTGATTAATGTGAGCTACTCGGGAGGTTTACGAGAAGTGGCACTTCCTTTCCAGCTTCTTGTATCTGCCACCGAGCAGTTAACGTTAAAGCCTGCTCTCTACCCCGCGGATGTGAATGCTGTAAATACCATCCGGCAGGGCTCTCCGCCTTTAGAAACTCGGAAGCAGGACAAACCAAGCCAGTCCCCGGACGCCCAATGACCCCGGACTGCGGCAAAGGGTGTGGGAATGGAAAGAGGGGAGGATCACCAGGCCCCCCTTTCTCCGTTCCCTTTCCTCCGGAGCACTCTTTCCACCCCGGGAAGAAAAGCAAGGTTGCTCCAGGTCGCCAGTACCTCTAGCACCCCAGAAATCTGCAAATTCATTGCTCAATTTCATGTTCCGGCGAAACCTTTAAGGCCGGAATAGGGCCAACCCCAGTCTTCACCTCCAGCCTTTAGCTGACTTCTAAGGCGGGTCCGACTTCTCCCCCATAAAAAGGCTTTGGTTCGCTTCCCCACCACAGGGGTCCGGCGTCTGCTTTGGACTTTGCTTCTCACTCGCACGCCGTCTGGAGCAGCGCTCAAGTCTTGGCAACTTTCACCATCTTGACCAGAGTCGGGCCTTTTCTGAGACAATGTGAACAAAGAGGAGCAGGGGAAAGAGACAAGGGCTCGCGGGCGGGCTTCTGAGCGACTGTGTGTGTATTGGGGTGCGCCGCACTCCGCGTCTCCAGCCACTGGGGATCCGGGCGCCTGCGGGTGGGCTGGGAAACAGAGCGCAACGGGGCCGGGCTCTCAGGCTGGCTCGGCCCGGCCGAGCCCCTTGTGGCCCAGGGCAGAGAGTTTCTTTGTCCCTGTCTCCAGCTGGGCGCGAAGGCAGATGGGCGCGAGCAAAAGCCCGAACCTGGGACTGGAGATCGGCTTCCAAGTGCGGCGCGACAGGACGGAGTAGGAACGAGCGCCTACTGCCCAGGGCGCCCCGCAAGCGTCTGGCGCCCTGATCCCCAGGATCCGCGGAGGGAGACACTGGAATTCTCCTCTCCCTTCCCGGTGCCAAAATGGGGTTTAGTATGGCACAGCTTGTCCTAAATAGCGTGGTTTGGAGCGCTCTTGTCTACCCTACTCCCCTAAGACGCGCGCGCTAGTCTGGGGCAAGAGTCGAACTCGGGGACAGAGGCGGTTCTCTGGAGCCCCCCCCCCCCCCACCCCGCCGAAAGCACCGCGGCCGTGGGGACCCGAGCGGAGGGACCTGGCCGGGCGGGACCTAAACATAGCCCTAAGGCAAAGATGCCCAGCAGAACTCCCTAACAAAACCGAAAGGGTGGCCACATCGGCAAGTGTGTGTATTTGTGTGTGTGTGTGTGTGTGTGTGTGTGTGTGTGTGTCTGGGGGATGACTTACATTCAACCGTCTTACCTGCAATATAGTTTGCTCTTCTGTGTCTGGCTGAAGAAGGAAAGAAAACCTGCCATGTCCATCAAAGCCCATTAAACCATCCCCTTCCCTCAACTCAACTAAGTCACATTTTATAATGCGACGCAAAATTACAGCGTCCACGTGAAAACTAGTTTCCCAGTTTCACTCAATGTAGCGAGCTAGATTTCAGTTTACCAGCTTCTCTTAAGCAGGAGAACTTGGGGTCTCAGGAGACTCCAAGGGTTTCTTCCTCCTGCCTCGGGCTGTGCATCTTTCATTTGCTTTTCTTTATGAAGCAAGGGTTCCTCGGCCGTCTTCCCAGGAAGTTCCGCGCTCTGCATGGCTGCGCCCCGCCTGCCGCAGAGCGACGCGGGCAGAAGGACGAGCGCTAGGACCGCGGGGATCCCGGGCGGCCGGGCGCTACCTTAAACCCAGCCCAATGCCGCTGCCTGCGCCACTCTGCGCGCCGGCGGGGGCTGCGCAGGAGGAGCGCTCCGCCCGGCTACAACGCTCCGCGAGCCGGCGCGGCAACACCTGTTCGCGGCAGCCAGGGCGGCACGCGAGCTCCCGGACGCGGCTCTCCTCGCTTGCCGCTGGCCACCGGTTCTAAGCCAATGGACCTCTGCCGAGCCTCTCGAGATTTCTGGATACTAGCTTTGGACGCCTAAAGTTTTTCCTTCTTTTTGTTTTATTATTATTATTTTTTGGAGGGGGGACTGGGAGGGGAGATTTGTCGCCGCCACAACCGTGAGATTTTTTTACCCCCTTGACGGATTCATGCTGATGTCTGCAGAGTCGGTTAGAGAGTAAAAACAGCGCATGCCTTCCTGGAGTCAGGATCCGTAAATTCTGACGTAGCCCGTGCATCTTAAAAATCCCTATAATAACGCCTAGGCATTTAAGTTGCTATGGTCATTCTGATCTCAAAGCAAATGGAGAAACTACGGATTTTTTTTCCTTATTACGGTCGGATGGGATGAAGACCTTCCTGCCTGCTAAGAGCTGGGGATCTATCTATAGAGATACATAGATATGCTTATCAATATGTCAGTGTGTGAGTATAAAGTGGTGGTTTCTTAGACTATCAGTGGTTTGACCTTGAACCTGTGCCAGTGAAGCAGCAGATTACTTTTATTTATGCATTTAATGGATTGAAGAAAAGAACCTTTTTTCCCTCTCTCCCTGCAACTGCAGTAAGGGAGGGGAGTTGGATATACCTCGCCTAATATCTCCTGGGTTGACACCATCATTATTGTTTATTCTTGTGCTCCAAAAGCCGAGTCTTCTGATGGCTCCCTTAGGTGAAGTTGGGAACTATTTCGGTGTACAGGATGCGGTACCGTTTGGGAATGTACCCGTGTTGCCGGTGGACAGCCCGGTTTTGTTAAGTGACCACCTGGGTCAGTCCGAAGCAGGGGGGCTCCCCAGGGGACCCGCAGTCACGGACCTGGATCATTTAAAGGGGATTCTCAGGCGGAGGCAGCTATACTGCAGGACTGGATTTCACTTAGAAATCTTCCCCAATGGTACTATCCAGGGAACCAGGAAAGACCACAGCCGCTTTGGTAGGTATACCATTAACCCTATAGTGTCCATACGATGACGTGTTGGACTGTAACTACCAAGAAGAAGGTGGTGGTTGGGCGGGGGGTGCAGGAAGGGATCTCTCTTCTCTCTTTCTGTCTCTCGCTCTCTCCTCTCTCTCTGCCTTGCCAGCTCAGGGGGGGAAAAGCCTCCGGAATTGCAGATCTGTCGCTGGCACCAATGCAAGTCTACGTTGAAAGGCCTTTTTTTTTTTTTTTTAAAGGGGGGGCATGACTTGTGAATATAACACAAGTCTCTAGTTCTTTTGCATCAAATACATGGGAAGATCGGATTTAGGAAGTTTCTTTTGAATGGACTGATTCTACGAGTTTAAAGCTTTAATCATTAACTACTAAGTACTTAAAAAATGCATTCAGTTTCCTTAAGGCAGTGAGTATATTATGCTCAGATTAAGATTTCCCCTTTTCCTCTAATAAGTATTCTGCTTGAATTGTAAATTAATTGTATTGTTTATTCCCCCCAAGTGTGTCTGAAAAGCCCCGTAGGCGAAGATTGCTGACTGATTGTTCTGTTGGGAGGAGGGCGAAAGTCATATTTTAGACTCTGAATAGCAGGGACAGAGGCTTTGGGGAAAATGACTTGGGAAAGGACAGAATGCTCACCAGGGGTGTTTGTCCTTCTAGTTCTCAAGTTATAACCTCTATTTTAAAATTTCTACAGTGTGCAGCCCTGTGTGGGTTTCCTGAATGGTTCTCTGATGTGAGTGTGTGCATGCCCGTGTAAAAGCTGCAAGCTAATTTTAAAGGGCATTCCGAAGATTTCATTTTCCTAGGAGGGTATTTGTGACTCAGCACTGAGGGCTGCAGACTGGAGGGTGGTGACTCTGCCCGTTTTGATGCCTGCACACACGTGCCTGCTGGGGCACCTTTAGCCCTACAGCACAAAGTCAACCAACATAGTCCTGATTAGGGTGGGAGGAATCTAGCTTCCCCCCCCTTTACTTTTTTTTTTTTTTTAAATTAAGCGCCAGTTTGGGCAACCAGACTGTTGGAAGGAGTTAACTTCTGAGTGAACCCACCTGACAACACTTAAACTAGGTCGTAAAAAACAAAGTCCTGTGGTGATTTTTCTTCCTCATGCTTTAATGCCAGATGTGGAGCACAATCTAAACTACATGTTTAGCTTCGTTGGACTGTAGATGATGCCAGAAGGTGAGAAGGGCTCAGGCCTGAGATGAGGATAGTTTCAGATACTCGAGGCCCAGTTTTTTTCTCCTTTTGATCTTTACTGAGCCTGAGCCCAAAGCGGTAAATAGTTAATTTCTCTAGCCGTTTCCCCTCACCGCTTAACAACAACAACAAAAAAAGCTCTTCGCTGTACAATTATTAAGTTAAAATGTAACTGTTCTCCCACCACTCCAGAAGTAAAGGTAGCTTCTGGTTGTTGCAAGGGAAGACAGAACTTTAAGAAAAGTGCTTTTCTAGCTGGCCGCTTTAAGGGCTGCTACCGTGCTTAGCATTCAGTACCAGAACAACAGGAGGTGGGCGGCCGTGGGTGGGAGAGCGAGTGTGTCCGAGTCCTAAGCGGCCACTAGCCTGGCAGCGAGAGCAGCCAGAGTGTGGCGTGGGCGGCCAGTTAGGTGCGCCTAGCAGCCTGAGTCCCAGCCCTCCCGCGCTCGCGGCCGGCAGGTGCGGGCTCGGTCGCCCCGGCCCCGCAGCGCACTAGGCGGCTGCCCGGATAGCTCCGCGCGGTCCTAAACGCTCTCGGTTTCTGACTCCCTTTCCACCGGGATCGGGTGCGCCCCCGATACTGCCGGGACAACTCGTGTCTGGGGGCGGTGGGTAGGGTCTGACACACTTCTAACCGCATTTAGAGGATCTGAGTTTTCATTTTTTGCCCAAGTTCAGTCCCTTCGCTTTCTCTTTGTGTGAGTGTAGGTCTGGCAGTGCTGACAGCCGCTGCCCGGGGCAGCGCGGTGGTTTGCGGTGTGGGAACGGCTGGAGGCGCGCGCCGCTGCAGGAGAGTTGGTGGCGGGGACTGAGGACAGGCTGGAGGTCGGATCCCTGAGCTCCGCAGTCTCATTCCTTGTCCTTCCCCCTCTTTCTGAAGCACGCAGCTGGGTTTTGGAGAGTCGAAGGGCTCTACGTGGTCCGGGAGGTGGGTCGGGGTCCCTGGGCGAGGAAAAGGGTCAGAGCTGCAGGGGAAGGGGTGAGGGACAAAGGGCCGCGGAGGCGGGCGGAGGGGGCGGTGTGCTATTGTTAACAGCTTTCGAAGAGTAGGGCTCCGCGGGCCGGTTTTTCTGCGCTCCCACTTCAGTGCCCGCCTCTGGGCTGGGGGGAGTCCGCGGTGAGTGCCAGGGTATGGAGGGGGCGCACAGCTGCAGGGGCGTCGCGGCCGGCTAGGACCAGCTTCATTGTGTGAATTTTCCCGGGTGCAGCACGATGGTGCCCTGGTGTGGAGAGATTATAGGATGTTGTAGTTGGGGCTTCTCCACGTACCTCCCCCATGGCTTTTTTTTTTTTTTTTTAATGCAGTCACCTTTAGGGTAGTTATCACACGAAAGCAAGTCACCAGAAATTCAGTAACTGTCACCGAGGAGAGCAAGGATGCAAGGGTGGGGACCACGCGGGTGGGGAAAGCGAGAGAGGCACGTTCTGGGGTCAGCGGAAAAGGACTACAGGTACAGAGGTCGAATAAGAGAGCATTGAACAAAAAACTAGATCTCCTCACCCTTCCTCGATCCTAGAGGTTGGAGAAAGGTGTCGCCAAGGAAGTGACATCGCTACTCCTTAGGATCTTCGGCACAGTGTGTGTGTGTGTGTGTGTGTGTGTGTGTGTGTGTGTGTATGTGTGTGGGAGGGCGGTGTTTGATTGGTGGAGAGCGGAAGTCCCGGCCCAGGTTGGGGACCCGTGGCGCCCGGGCCGCTAGCTAGTAGGTCGGCCCTATGTCGGTGGCGGGGGAAGGGCGCTAGCGCATCGCCGTGCCACTCACCCTCGTTTGGATGGAGCTGAGTGGGTGGCTGTGCGCAGTGGGGGTGGGGAAGGAGTGTGAGGCAGGAGGGTTATTTAAGTCTTTCATCCGGTTGCAGTGAGAAACGGGCCCCCGGGGTGACAGCAGTGCCGCGGTCTCCCGCTGCTGCCTCTGCGGCAGGTCCCAATATTAGCAACCTCTGCAGCGCTGTGCGTGTGCCGGGAGCCTCCTACTCCTGCCTTCCAGCCCCGCCCAGAAGGAGGCTGTGTCGGCGCTAGGACCCGGAGGCGCGATGCGGGAGGGTGGAGGAAGCTAGCGGGCAAAGGGAGGGGGCTGAGGGTCTGCGGCAGCTCTTCGCACCTGGCGTTCCTGCTAGCCGCTGCTGCCTCACCTTTTACCCTCTTCCTTCCCCCAGCAGAGGCCTCCAGCTATTCCCTCTGGCTCCTCTCTGGGGACTTCATCTTTACCTTCAGTTTCAGAGTAGCTTTGGGTGGGGGGTGGGGTGGGTTTACATCTTGATTAAAATAGAAGGTGCATTTTCTACCTGAAATGGAAGGGCAGAAGGAAACGTGCTGGAAAAATGATTTCTGCCGCCCCCATGCAGCTGCAGGTGACTGCAGGGGCTGGCCGGCTTGGCGTGACACAGCAGCAGCAGTGCAGGGGATGTGGGGGTGGGGGAGTCAGTGTTGTTCCAGCAGGAGCTGCAGCAGGGACAACTTAGGTGGGACCTTAAGGGAGCCCTTTGTTTTTTCCTTTGAGGGTAGCGGTGTAGAGGAAAGGTTGAGCAAGGATAAGAACTGGGAATTGTATCTCTAGGTAATAGGCTGGAGGAACAAGCGTCTTTCTTTTATATATTCATGTATTTTCACTTTCAAAGCACTCCATCCTTGCTAGATGGAGAGGAGAAAAGGGTGAGCAGAAAATTGGGGCAATGGTAATGTTGAATAATAAAAGTGAATGTTGGACCAGGTTCACCTCTTGGCATGGTGCTAGACTTCATCAGGACCCTGGATGAGCTCCCCAACTGGGGTTGCCCACATTCAAAGGGAATCAGGTGTCAGGTGGAGATTGCACAAAAGCAGAGAAATATGATGGTGTGATTTTTTTCTTTTAAATAAAGGGAAGTTTAAAAAACTTAATTCCAGGGTTCTGCCCTTTAAGAAGTCTTATTCTTTGTGTCTTGCTTTTCAGTGTCTTACTAGAGAAAAGCTGTCTTTTTTAAGAGGCTGTTTTTAGGCTCGCTTCAGATTCTTGAAAAATTGGTGGGGTTCTCTGTCTCATTCAGTCGGTCATTTCCTAAATTAACTCTGGTTTGCTCTAGTTGCTACAGATTTGGACTTACTGGATGCCCTGGTGTGGGCTTCTCTAGGTGAACATCTTCAGGGAAGAGCCTTAATCATCCATTTTGACTGCCTCATGTCATGCTTCTGTCAACAGTCTGTGTATGTGTATCTCTCTCTCTCTCTTATGTGTGTATTTATGCACACACATATACGTGTGTGTGGGTGTATGTATGTGTCCAGGGCTCAAGTGATCCTCTTGCTCAGCCTTCTTAGTATCTGGGATTATAGATAACATTTGCCTTCTGCAAATGTTTTGTTATCTCATTTGAGCATTTTAACAGAGAGCAGATCTGTTAAGTGTTGAGGGCTTTTAGGTTAAAGCCTTGTTTAATGTGAGCCAGGGTAAGGCAGCCTCTGTCTGCTCTCCCACTTTTCATGGCTGGCCTTGCCTTGAAGGTGAGGACCAGTTCAGGTGGTCTGTAGGAGGCTGGGCCAGCATGGGGCTAATGGATCATTTGGACAGAGCTGGGGAAGTTCCATCAGCTCTGAGGCTGATCACTAATAGCCATGAGACTGGGACAGGACTAAGGTATGCTGTATATATTTTCTTGAAGTAGTCTAGGCATGGACTTGGTTTCTTATGGTCCACAGACAATCCTGAACCTCATCAGATCATATGAGGCCCAGTAAGAGAATCATCATTTGGAATTGTTGACTACAGGGAAAGAGAATAGAGAGATGACTCTAGTCACTGACCTTGGGTATCCCATGTGACTTCATCACTACCCTTACTGTGGCCATTCTAAGGCTGAGTGTGTTGTGATTGTATCTGCTAGAACAAGACACAAGCTGCCATGATACACAGGTAAGGCCCACAATTTAAATTTTAGGCACAATCTCATTATTCTCTTCCTTCCTCTCTTGCTTCTTTTCCTTTCTTTCCTCTTGATCATTAAACATTCAAGTGTCTCTACGGAGAAACCTCCTAAGCCATTATTGATCCAGCACTGTCTATGCTGCCCAGAGTGCTTGCTCATGTTTACATGAATAAACAGATAACATGGGGAGTGGGTTGTATTAGAGGGAGGACGGTTGGAAGCATTTGCCTGGCACCAACTCTGGCCCAGCAAGGGTGTAATTGGCTCAGTTGAGGTTATAGAGTTCATTGTGGACAACATGGTACCAGGAGGGATAAGGATTCCAGTGTGGTTGGGGTGGGATTCCATTACCAGGTTGCCAGGTCTTCCTGACCTTACAACATTAGTGTTCTCTGGGTGTGGGAGAAAGGCTGTGACTCATACACCCAGGTTTTCTATTTGCCCTTGGATCTCTGAGGTGACCTCATAAAAATTTGGGCTGCTTCTTTGGCGTCTCTGTTTTCAGGAAGCTGCAGAGATATGGATGGTGGTTTGAGATGATGCAATCTTTTCCACTTGGGGTCACTAGATCATTCCTTCTCGCTTGGATAGCTCCTCAGAGACTTATCTCAGGTATTTTTTTAGGAAGCTGCCTCTGACTTGCCTTCCCAAATCTGAGCGAACCACCCACCTTTGGATGCTGCCCTGAACATCTCCCTGTCTTTGCAGTCACCACATTATTACCATGGTTATCTTTTTTTGTTCTTTATATTACAGTTGTCCCCCTTATCTGCATTTACACTTTCTACAGTTTCCGTTACCTGTGGCCAAGTATAATGTGAAAATATTAAATGGAAAATTCCAGAAATAAATAGTTTATAAGTTTAAATAACTTTTATTATAGTATATTTTATAATTGTTTCCTTTTTTATTAGTTATTGTTGATGTCTTACTGTACCTAATTTATAAGTTAAAGTTTATCCTAGGTATGTATGTATAGGAGAAAATGTAATATGTATAGGGTTTGGTACTATGTGTGATTTCAGGCATCCAAGGGATATATCCCTCACAGATAAGAAAGGGCTTTTGTATCTGGTGAGCAATTTGATGATATAGTTCATTGGCCAGATGTTATTAATCTTTATATACTCAATAAATGGCATGGTGTTTAGCTTATGATAGTCCCTCAATAACAGTTTGTTGAATAGAAAAATAAAGTCAGATGAATTTTACCTATCTTGTCAATACCAGAAAAAACCTAACATAGATATCTTAATAGTTTCCTTTCCAAATTATGCAATAATAATAATTTTGGAGCTTAGCAGTATGAAAGTGGTACAAAAATCACAAATACCTGAAAGAAAAGTAAAAACAAATAAAAATATACATACTCGTTAAAGAAATAGGCTTTAAAGTATGATTACTTGATGCAAGTTATTTACTCTTCTGAAATATCAGTTCCCTATAGGCACATATTGTAATGTCTGAGGTTGTCCTGTGAACTGAAAGAGAAAAGGCTTCTCATTTGTCAGAGATTAGATGTTTAATTATTCTAGCTATTATAATGATCACTATGGTTGTTACTGTTATCCGTCTATAGACCAGCCAGTCAAATGGTTTTGTGAAATCATGTTTTGTGTTGCACCTAGTGGAAAATGCTGTCTAATACTCATTATTAGTTCTCAGAGCTGCCTCAAGTTTAGGGAAAACAGAAAGATTATCACATACCCTCTTAGAGGACACAGGTATCTTTTAGTTTTATGATGAAACCTTTCCTCATTGACCTGGTAAATTAAATCATTTGGACCTAAATGGGGGTAAAACATTTTCTGTATTTCATGTTATAATGAAAATTGGATATGAATTAACTCCTTATGCTAATTTCAGGATAAGTATGACCTAGATTGTGGTACACTTCCAGGTAGCAGAGGAGAGAGTCATGTGTATGAGATTCCTAATAGGAATACAATGTCACATTTTGATTATTTTGAATCATATGATTTAGAAATGGTACAGTGAAATAAAATGATTACACCAAAAGGGAGTGCATCTCATGTGAAATGAATCTCATGAAAATATTGCCTCATTTATCTTCTTGTTTGCTTTGTGAGATAGGGAAGGCTAGTCATAAATTGACCTGTTTTAGATATGTCTTCCATGACAGAGATACAGGTTATTGGATTCAAAATATAATTTATAATTTCTCTTTATACTTTTTCTATATACTATTTCACATTGTATTAGAATAAATAAGTTTGCATGTATAGATAGATATTCTGTAAATTAGGCATGAGATAATCTGTAACATTTTATATTTATAAAAGTATCAGAAATACCTTTTTAGAAGAAATAGCTCTTCTTTTTTTGCATGACCTTGGAATAGAGTTTCCTCCTGAGTTAATCCTTTGCTTTATTAGATTTATGTAGTTCTTGTCTTCATTTGATTTCAGTGCAGTCTGTTTTGTGAGAGTTGCAAAATTAATTGTTCAAAAATCCATGTAAGTGCCTTTTTATTAGTCACATGAGACTGACTATAGCACAGTGTTGCTCTGAGTTCTTTCTAAACTCTTGAACATAAGTAAATTTTTCAATATTTAGAGATATTTTAAAAATGAGAACTCAGTATTTGGTATGCGTTGATCCAAAGACTACACAAAGTAAAGCATTTTAATTTATAACAAAATTGGGGAATGGCTGAATACAAGGAATGTTAGCAGTGCCCTGAATATATTGTGGGATTATCATCTTAAAACAACAATACAGTTAGGGAAATTGAAGCTGCTGTTGTGTGGCAATAAAATTCTGGATTTATGTCCAACTTAGGTGTTGTTATTCTTAGTGAGGTAAGCAAAGGGAAAGAAGGAAATAAAAGAAGATCATTATTTTGATTTGGTTTGGGGATATAATATCCCATGCCTATTTTAAGTCAAGAGTATTTTTGAAACCAACATTTTCCCCTCTAGAATATTGTGCTATCTTAATTGCTCAACTGTCACTTTGAGGTTTAGATAAGCACAGCAAAAAATCAATACTTTGTTTAAGCAGAGATATTTGGGATGTGTGTGTGTGCTATTTTAGTTTTTCAGATGGAGCTCAATAAAGTTATACAATCAAGAGCTGAGTAATTTCAACCCAGACTTTAGATAACACCTCATACTGTTATTTTGAGTGACATGAGACCATTCTCTGAATGGATGTTTTATGATATGTACCTATACACAAATAACTTTTTTTCTTTTGGTTTAAATAACAGATGTTTACTTTTCACAGTTTTAGAGGCTGAGAAGTCTAAGATCAAGATGCACATACACTAATATTTAATTTCACACTTATAAAGTGGAAGTAGGTCATTTTTTTCTTCATCTATACTTTTAGTGTTATTAGAGTATATTCATTGGCTGTGTTTTAATTCTATAATTCCTTATCATGTCTACATAGATATTATCTTTTTTGAATTTTTAAAATGTTTTCTTTATTATGTAAATTATATGTTTTGTTTTGTTTTGTTGTTGTTGTTGATGTTTGGGTGGCTTATTTTGAAATGGGGTCTCACTGTGTTACTCTGGATGGCCTCAGACTCCTGGACTTAAGCAGTCCTCCTGCTTCAGTCTCCCAAATGGTTGGGACTGTATGTGAGACACCATACCTGGCTCATATTGGTAACTATTTTTGTATCAATATAGTAGAATGGACCTTAGTTGCAAAATCAAATTTTTTTAGGCAGTGATTTTAAAAGAGATGTTACTTCTTTAATGCATAGTTATTCAAATTGGGAACTGAATTCAGCTTTCTTTGTAAACCCTCAGGGATGCTGAGACTCTGGAGGATCAGCTCTGTACTCTAATCTGTTCTCTGTCTTCTGCTGTTTGTCTCATAGGCATTCTGGAATTTATCAGTATAGCAGTGGGCCTAGTCAGCATTCGTGGAGTGGACAGTGGACTCTACCTCGGAATGAACGAGAAGGGGGAGCTGTATGGATCGGTAAGTACTGGGAAAGACTTTGTCAGTTTCTGTGTCCCATGTTTTATTTAAGCGGCATTTTCCCTAGACTAAAAAGAGCTAGAAATGAAACTGAGCCTGTAAGCCATTCATTTTTATTAATAGATCATCAGCTCTGCATTTTCACTAGACCAAAGTTGCAAAGAAAGTGCTTTATTTATATGCCAAACCATCTTCATTATCAAGTAAATAAAAAATTCACAACTGTGAAAAATCCCATCTTCTTGTATTGAATGGGAGTTATTTTTGAAATGAATTGAAATGATCTCCCAAGCTTTGCCAAGCATTGTAATTAAAACTAGAAATAGACCATGCAGTGAGTCTAAACCTTTTTTCTGAGCAACATAAAACTTCCATTATGCCAGGAGAGAAAGGAGATGGAAATTGTTGTCAGATATTCTTATATGTGAATAAGAATATAACAACATTGTAATTATTTGCAAATATTCAGTTTCTTTTTTCCCTCCAGTTTCATTTCCCACCCCTCCTAGGTTGTAAGACCCTTGGGGGAGGCAGTGATGAAGTATATATTGTGCTCTGCCAGGTACCAGGCATTATATTGGGTGCTGGGGTATAACTGTGAATGAGACAGAGTCCCTGTCTCTGCTCTGCAGGGAGGGGAATGACTTTACATCCTTGTATCTCTTCATTCCTCTAAGTACAGTACCTAAAATGTGTGCATGCTGCACAGTAGAGACTTAACTTTTGCTAAATGTGAATACAAATAAAAGCTTATTGCTATATTCCAACTTAGTGTTTCAACATTAAAATTTGTAATGAAATGATTTTTAGTGTTTTTATTAGAATTATTGATGGTCAAATGAGAATTTAATCCAAGTTATCTGAAATATGAGTCTTGAGGCTATGAAAAGTCAAAAATTGAAAGAAGCTCAGACTGGGAGAAGTTCTGGAGTCCTCAGTTGATGGAAATGAAAGGCAAATGTTTTTCTATATATATACTGCTTCAACATTATCACACACACATGTAATATAAATATGTAATATTAAAGTTTTATTCAAGATTGTAGATGACAAGAAATGATGGCCTGCATTTGAATATAACACACATTTTTTTTTTTTCTAGTACTGGGGATTGAACCCAGGGGTGCTCTACCACTGAGCTCCATCCTCAGCCCTTTTTATTTTTTATTTTAAGACAGGGTCTCACTAAGTTGACAAGGCTGGCTTTGAACTTGTGATCCTCCTGACTCGGTTACCCAAGTTTCTGGGGTTGCAGCCCTATGCCACCATCCTTGGCTAACACAACATTTTTAACCACATAGAACGTGTTAGGACTTTTCTGCCTTGGTAAAATTTTAAACTATGGGTTGATTGGTTTAGATTTTTAAATATGTTTAGTAAGTGCTTTCATAAGAGAATAATTTTTTTTTAAAAATGTTAATAAAGAATTGAATTTAGATTTTTAAACATGGTTTTTGGTTTAGGCAAACATTCATTTCCTAAATGGCTTTTGTCTGCACTTTCAAGTACAAAGAAAGATATATGAGATATAAGATGAAGGAAGCTTTTAAACTTAAAAAATATAAAATGATGTTTTCCTTTTTTCATGCCCTCAATTATTTCACTTTTAGGAATGCAATGTGGATTTAATTCAGTTGATCCCAGTTCAATTCAATAAAATATTTTTTAAGAGCAGAAATTCTATCCTTAAGTGGATGGAAGGGCTATGGGCTTATCAAAATGGTCTTCAAACTTTTCTGATCACATAACCCATCAAACTTGTTTTTTTGTATGCATACCCCATCAAATGATGCTATTTTGACTATGTATCTCAACATATACATATTAATTTATTCAAAACTGTATATATAAAACTATATAGTTCATATGTTATATTATTTTATAAAACATTCATCAAAGTAAACATTTTTAAAGGATATGATAAGTGAGAAAATCCAAGTAGGGGCTGTATTATTTGTTTCTTGCTCCAAAGATTGCCGCATGCCCCGTTGGAATATTTATTCTCACCAATTGAGAGTTGACCAGCCTGTCAGATGAAATCACTGGCATGATTCAGACTCCTGTGGCTTATTGGTCGACAAGAAGAGCACATCTAATTTTGTATTCAGGCAAGTTGCCTGTAGGAATGTTGACTAGGTGGAGCCTCATCTCCCTATCTGGATTATTTCAGTGGTTTTCTGCATTAGCAAAGCATTTAATACTTTTCATAAACAATATGGCTGCCCTCTTGCTTGTGTATGCTCTCATTAATGGCAGTGCTTAGAGCAGGGTGAGAAGTACATTGAATGTGGACCCAATACCAGTGACAATATTGCAGGAACTGGCACCCAGGAGGTAGAAATTTGGAGAACAACATCTTGCATGTTGTTTGGGGATACAAACTGTCTTGTTAGATTTTCTGTGAATCCTGACAGCCTTGTTTAGAGCTTTTGTGCACATAAAGTGTATGGTTAGAGGTAGACTCTAACCTGCCTTGCTATGTGGCCACATCACTAGTTGATAATCCCAGCTGGACAAAGGAGGTAATCCAAGAAAAGGCAAAATGGCTCTTCTTCTATGTGTGTTTTTGAAATAACATACCTTTTCATGTGAAAGAGTAACATCAGACTTGGAAATTGCTCTTGAGGAAAGTGTGCTCTGAGAGACACTTTTCCATATTATAATTTCTTTGTGGAAACATAACATACTTTTGGCTGCTTCTCTGTATCTAATATCTGTCATCTCTAATTCATTTTCCACATTAATGGCAGAATTACCTTCAATACTCAGATATAAATGTCTCTTCTCCATGGAGAGCCCTTCCAATACTTGCCTTGGAAAGATAAGGCTCACATTGTTTAGCATAGCATTCAATACTTTTCATAAACCATTTTTCCTCCGGATCTGCATTGTTAGAATCATCTCTTGTAACCATTTCCCCACATAATTTGAGTCTATTTGATGTTCTCCAAATATGTCATGCAATCGGACAAGTACACATGGTCAAGGTAATCCCTCTCTCTGGAATGCCTTTCTAATCCCTTCTCTGCTTGATGAAGCAGCACCTTTTAAGATTCAGTGAAAATGTCACCTCTTTTGCAAAGCCTCCATCACATCCCTAACTCTAGCCCTAGTTATTCTGGTTAGCATTTCTTGTGGTTTCCTCCAGGTCCCAGTAATACTTTGTTTATATTTCCATGATTATATTGGAAACAGTATAATTTATAGTATTGCCAAATGAATTTTTGTATCCACTAATGGATCAAAAGGGTGTGGGCCACATTTTTCTTCTTAATATTATCTAATAAATAGCAAGGGCCCTTGTCCATCGTAGGTGTTTAATAAATGCTCATGGGAGTAAAATTAATTAAAAATTGTGGTTTATTTCAATACCTCTTTAGATATATAGGCATGGACCTCAGTGTATCTCTGCTTATGTGGTCAATGTGTATTAAGAACTCCAGTTGAATGAAGAATCACTGTCTTCCACTCCTATTTTTAATTGGACTGTGTCTATGTTGTCCCTGATGTGTGTAGCCCAAGGGGGACATGGCTGAGCTGGAGAGAAGATAGTGTAGTGGCAAGAGTATGGTTGAATTCTCATTCTGTGTCTGCTACTATAGCAGGCAGTGGGCCCTTATTTTTCTCATCTGAGATGATGAGCTTGAGTTAGACATCTGGGATGTGACTTTCCATTCTGGATGGAGCTCAAGAATTCTATAGTTTGGATTTTTTAGGCTTTACTAGAGAGTCTTATGTGCCTCATCCATGATGATTTCTGTGTACCCTGAATGTTTATGCAATGAGATTCTTTTTACCATATTCTTTTGTATAGAGGTGGAAGGTAAGCTCTCTGGGCTGCAGGTTACTTCTCTTTGGTCTCTACCTTATGCAGGTGAGGGGGAGATTGAGGAGGAGACCTTGTTCTGCTGGGGCTAGAATCTCGGTTTTCTACTGGGTTTGCAGTTATCACAACTGGTGTGGTAGTGGGAATAAAGAGTGATAAAAATATCTCATTTTTACTTGATGAGATTGAGAGAAGAAAAGAAAGATGTGATCATTCTATTACTATACACTAAAATTTGGATCTTAAGAAATTCTTATCTATGTGACATTCCATAAGCTCAGTACACTGAAGTGACGCTTTGTTTTAAAATGCTGGAAAAACTTTGAAAAGACTGATTTTATTATAAAAGAAAGTAAATAAGAGATTTGGGGAAATAGGAATCAGTTTTATAAAGTAAATTAATGTGTCAGTGTAGCAGAAATTCATTTAAAATGTACTTTTGCATTTTTAATATTAATTTACTGTTTCATCTGTGTAGCTTTTCTTTTGGACCCCAGGTTCACTTTGAGAGTCAATCTAAAAGGACAGAGTGAACAAATGATACTTTTAAGAAAATAGGTAGGATTCTGATATCCTATTAGAATGTAGAAATAGGAACAACTATATTGCTAACTATGTATCATGATTTTATTAGGAAAACCTAAATAATTCTAACTCTGGGGTGTAGTTTGATTATTGTATTCTTATGTCAAGTTACCCATCCATTTATTCATTTGTCTGTCATTTATTTCACAGACATTCATATCTACCTTGTGTCTAGCACAGTAAGTAAGATATAAGTATGAAACTGATATCTCAAAATTTGTTGGGAGAAACATATTTACCAATAATTCAGTGCAGTGTGAAATTCATTGTAGTCCATTGTAGGGAACCCAGAGGAGTGTTTAAAGAACTGCTTGGAAAACTTGTGTAGGTAACATTTAAAGTGGGCTTTGAGGGATGAATAGGAGACTCAGTAAAGGAAGGGAAGACAGGATAGGGCCCATTACTTCAAATGTAAAGATCAGAATATCTTGCCTACTTGAAATTTATAGAGGTAGTTAGATTGCACATGCATGTGTGCATGTGTGCATGTGTGCACGCACACAGATACAGGTGCCCACTCAGAGAATTAGAGTATCAGAGAATCAGGTTTATATATGTCCCTTTTGTTTGTATCAAAGAGACTGGAGATATGATTCAGAAAGTTACTTTTAGTAGCTTAATCTAAATTATCACATTATCCAGATACTTTAAAACATCAAAAATAAATAGCTATAAAAATGTCTCATTAAAAAATTCCATGTTATATTGTGTGCATGTACAAATATATAATACAGATCCCATCATTATGTACAACTATATTGCACCAATAAAAAAATGCAGAAAGGAAAAAAAAAGAATGGTGTGAAAAAAATTTCCAAGAAGTTTGAACTTAATGAAAGGTATTTAATGTTTTCTTTAAAAAGGTAGCAGTCACTAAAATTGTGATGATGTAGGAACGTGGAGTGTAAAATCTGCAAAAATGATTCCAGAAGAGAGCCCACAGATTGGGAAGTGCTAGCATCTCTTATTTGTATCCCTTCACAGCACTTGATTTTATTCTCCCAGGAATTTTAATTCTTGTTGGTCTCTCCCACTAGATGAAGATTTTGGAGTCAGAGTGTCTGTCTTTGTAATCTTTCTATTTCCCAGAGGCTCAGCATGCACTTTATGTGCAGTTGGCACATGGTAAATGTTCATTGACCCAATTATTCAACCAGTCCTGAACCACGTACACACACAGTCTGCTGTATTTGAGCGTCATGCAGTGAAAGCACTGTGTACTCTGTAGTTGTATGCTTGTAAAGTCCAGGTATTTTCCTAAGAGTTATCTCATTCCACTACCCAACTGAAAATGAGAGAGGTCACCTAACTTGCTCAAAGGCTCAGAATAGCTGCACAGGACTCAGGCTTAGTTCTTTCAGTCTCAGAGCTATGCCTTACAACCATTCCTACCATCATTCTGATACTTGTGCTTGCTAAACAGGTATTACTAGTAGGTTTGTTTTACATGAATCTGTCTAATCAGTAACCAATGTTTGCCTGTGTTTCTAATGCACACAAACTTTATTTTAATACATATATTAGTTGGGGCAGTTGTCTTTTTTGGGGTAGAGCTATATCAGCTTCAGAAGTTCTTTGCTTGTTTTTTCCATATTGTGGGGTAGGTGGGAGGAACTCTGTGGATCTATCTGTTTCAGAATTGAAGAATATATTAACTTCTTTAAAAGAAAAAATAAAACAACAATAACAAAAAAAATAAAGTACAGTTTTTTTTTTTTTTTTTTGGGTATCTGCAGGGTATTGGTTCCAGGATACACCATGAATATTACCAAAATCTGTGGATGCTATGTCCCTTAAAAAAATAGTGTAGTATTTTTCAGAAAACTTACCCACAAACATTCTTCCTTAGACTTCAAATCAATGTCTAGATGACTTATGATACCTGATGCAATGTAAAGCTGTGTAAATAGTCGTGTTGTTTAGGGAATAATAACAGGAAAAAAAGTCTGTATGTGTTCAGTATAGATGTAATTTTTCATTTTATCTGTGATTGATTTATTGGATCTGTGGATATAGAGTCCATCGATGGCTGATTGATTGAATCTCAGATCCTTAGGATTCTATGTTGACTTAACTTATTTTGTTATTTGAATATATGCAAAAGTGAGACTAGATCTGAATTCCTTATACTCACACCTCCTTGACAACTATAATTCAAATCGTATTTATATTAAAATTCAAGCTGAACTATAAGACTGATAAAATTTAAATTGGCAGAGTTGGTTTAATGTGATCAATGTGTTACTTGAAACTAAGATGCTGTCTCACTGTCAATATGGTCCTGCCAGCTGTGGTTCAGTCTTATTTGAGCTTAGCATGCCTGTTCTTTACAACATCTAGAGATGATTCTGTGCTCCTCCCAACTTCTTCCTATTTGAATTACTGTGAGATCAAATGATGTCATCTGGTCTTCACTTGTCCTAAACCTGTAGACTAAGTATGTCTTTTTCTTTTCCCATTACTGCTGATGATATAAGTATCACTATTTTAGTACTGAAAGTAATTTTAAACCCCAGCACAGTAGCCCCTCTGTATCCATGGGGGGATTGGTTCCAGGATCCCCTTTGAATACCCAAATCCTTTCATGTTTGAGTCCCTTATATAAAATGGCATTGTATTTGATTTTATTTATTTTCAATTTTTTAGTTATACATGGACACAATATTTTTGTTTATTTATTTTTATGTGGTGCTAAGGATCGAACCTAGTGCCTCACATGTGCAACACAAGTACTCTGCCACTGAGCCACAACCCCAGCACCTGTATTTGATTTTAAATCATCCCTAGATGACTTAATACCTAATACCATATAAATGCCATGTAAACAATTATTATACTATATTGTTGAGAAAATAATAACAAAAAGCAAAATCTGTATGTTTTAGTATAGATCCAGTTTTTTTTCCTGAATATTTTTGTTTCTTGGTTGGTTGAATTCCCAGATATGGAATTCATAAATGCAGAGGGCTGACTATACACTCTTCAGTGGTAGTACGTGGGTCATGAGATGTTCATCTGTAGAATCCTGAATATTCTTGAAGCAGTTCCTTTACTTTTTCATTGCAGTGAAAGGATAAAGTGAAAACATTCTTGTTGAGAACTTGAGGCTCCCTGGATCATGTCATTTGTCTTCTAGTGATCTGCAGATGCCAGTATCAAAAAACATGGTTGTAGATGTGAAGCTCTGGGCAGGAGGAAGGGTTGGGGCATGTTGGACCAAGAGCTTTACTCTGTCAGTTGCTCTGCAGGGGCAATCCTGAGCAACTTTTGAACAGCAGAACAGCCCTGTGTATTCATGGAATAGGATACCCTACCAAAATGGCGAATCACCACTAAGTTTGGTAATTTGTAATTGTAGTGGCACAGTTCAGGTTGCTTTCATGAGAGGTGTTTTGACATGTCCTGTACAGAATCTCCAAGGAATGCAGTTCCTATGAAGGAAATAAGGAGGAACATTTTTTGAGTAATCAACCTGATATCAGGCATGCTCTGGAAATGTGTGGTTTTCAACAGATATTTTGGGTAATAGAGCATTGCTTTACATTTCATAAGTGCATGGTCAATTTTCAAAGGATTAGATGGTAATTTTTAGATGATAAAGAGGGCGGCAGCACCTCAGTAGAGTATCTTCTATATAATTTAGTTCATATAATGTTCTTATTTTAGAAATGAGGGAAGTGAGATTTTAATAGTTTGGTGACTTAAGGTCACACATAGATAGCAAGTGACAAATCAGGATTTGAACATAGGTAAATAAAGAAATTTTTTCTGATACATATGCATGTTAAGAGTGACCATTTTTGTGAAACACACACACACACACACACACACACACACCCCAGAATCAACCATATAGTGGAGCAAGATTTCAGTATTCCTTTCACAGATTTTGGAGGATTTTTTTTTCTTTCTAGTGACTTAGTTTTTATTTAGTGGTTCATTTTTCCTTCACATCTAGACTTATGGTTTTTAGTTAGTGGAAAATTATCTTTTTTGTAAAGTTTTTATTGATTTAATTTTAGGTTTACATTGTGAATAGAGTATCGACATTCATTGATTGAGGCACACTTAAAAAAAGCCAAGTTAGTATGATCAAATCATAGAACTCAGGTCTATAAATTTCTCAAGAGTTAAGAAGGATTTAGTTTTTGTGTTTTAGGTTTTTTTTTTTTTGTTTGTTTGTTTGTTTTATTGTTGGGAATGGAACCCAGGGCCCCAAGTATGCTAGGCAAGTACTCTACCATTGAGCTATATCCCCAGCCTGGGAAGGATTTAGGTTGTTCATGAGAGATTTTGAAGAATGGCTTGGGGTCCCAGGGAGCATACTCAGGACTGATCTTTCTTCAGGCTCAGAAATCTGCAGCAGAATTCTTGTGACAGGTGCAGCTTTCACATATGATCCTGGCTCCGCTCTCTGACCACTCTCAGTGTCACTCATGTTCCTTGCTCTGTTCTGCTGCATTTTCAGGAATCCTTCTGTCTCAATCCCTGCCACAGATTCCTGATGAGAGAAACTTGAGAAGAAGATTTCAGGAAGCCCCAAATCAGACGAGTATTAAAGCTGTCCATTTCCTGAAGCCTAAGCTCTGGAAAGCCAGGGCTCAGTTACTTTAGTTTCCCAAGGTACTGCCTGTACTTAAAACAGTCTTGCATACATTTGATACTTAAAAAGTATTGAATGAGCAAATGGATTGTCAGTGAGACAATTACTTCTTTCTTTTCTTTATCTTTCTTTTTAATAAAAAGAAGATAAGACTGACCCTGGATTTTTAGTACCTGATTTGTAAGTAGGTATTTTTGAGCTGAAGAGTTAACGTATATCCTTTGGTTCCTGACCAATTTGAGTATAAGGGATCCTTTTGGATAAAAAAAAAATGTTAGCCCCACAATTTTTTTATGAAATTTTTTATTATATTTTGTTATATGTGACAGTGAAATGCATTATAATTTATATTACACACATAGAGCACAATTTTTCATATGTCTGGTTGTATACAAAATATATTCACACCAATTTGTGTCTTCATACATGTACTTTGGATAATGATGTCCATCACATTCCACCATCATTTCTAACCCCATGCTCCCTCCCTTCCCCTTCCACCCCTCTGCCCTATCTAGAGTTCCTCTAATCCCTCTCCCTACCCCACTATGAATCAGCCTCCTTATATCAGAGAAAACATCTGGCATTTGGCTTTTTGGGATTGGCTAGCTTCATTTAGCATTATCTTCTCTAACTTCATCCATTTACCTGCAAATGCCATGATTTGATTCTCTTTTATTGCTGAGTAATATTCCATTATGTATATATGCCACATTTTTTTGTTCATTCATCTACTGAAGGGCATCTAGGTTGGTTCCTCAGTTTAGCTATTGTGAATTGTGCTGCTGTAAACATTGATGTGGCTGTGTCCCTGTAGAATGCTGTTTTTAAGTCCTTTGGGTATAGACCAAGGAGAGGGATAGCTGGGTCAAATGGTGGTTCCATTTTCAATTTTCCAAGAAATCTCCATGCTGCTTTCCATATTGGCTGCACCAATTTACAGTCCTACCAGCAATGTATGAATGTACCTTTTCCCCCATATCCTCGCTAATACTTATTGTTGTTTGTCTTCATAATAGCTGCCATTCTGACTGGAGTGAGATGATATCTTAGAGTAGTTTTGATTTGCATTTCTCTAATTGCTAGAGATGATGACTTTTTTATATATTTGTTGATTGATTGTATATCATCTCCTGAGGAGTGTTTGTTCAGGTCCTTGGCCCATTTATTGATTGGGTTATTTGTTTTTGGTATTTAGCTTTCTGAATTCTTTATGTACACTAGAGATTAGTGCTCTATCTGATGTGTGAGGGGTAAAGATTTGCTCCTGTTCTGTAGGCTCTCTATTCACCTCACTGCTTGTTTCTTTTGCTGAGAATAAACTTTTTAGTTTGAACTCATCCTACTTATTGATTCTTGATTTTAATCTTTGTGCTATAGGAGTCTTATTTTGGAATTTGGGGGCCTAATCCCACGTGATGGAGATTAGGGCCTGCTTTTTCTCCTGTTAGACTCAGGGTTTCTGGTTTAATTCCTAGGTCCTTGATCCACTTTGAGTTGAGTTTTATGCATGGTGAGAGATAGGGGTTTAATTTCACTTTGTTGCATTTGGATTTCCAGTTTTCCTAGAACCATTTGTTGAAGAGCTTATCTTTTCTTCAATGTATGTCTTTGTTAGCCCCACATTTTAATAATTATAAATATTTTTGATTGAAAATGTGCATTGTGGAAATAGCTTCTATGAAATAATGAACACTATAAAATTAATTCATTTCTGAATAGTTTGGTGTATATATTTGAAAGGAGCAGTGGGTTTATGCAATGGGAGTTTCATTTCTGTGGTTTATTGGCAGAGCTGACCCTGCTTCCCTGAGTTCTGAGCCTAAAGTGCACATGCTGGAAGTCCAATCAGTGTGTACGGGGACTATGAGTACAACCAGGAGACAATAATGTTAAGGACAATAGAAGAACAACCCTATGGCCCCTAAATTCTTCCTACCTTCCTTTGACCCCACTTGCCTTCTTGGAAGGAACTCCTTGTCATCCACTTCTCTTACCACTCAGTTCTCCAGGGTTACCTGTTTTCTCAGAATAAATTGTTAGCCACACAGAACCCTAAGCTACCCCTCAATTGGGGCCTCAGTCTCAGAATGTTTTTGGTCACTGAGCATCTTCCTTAGTTCTTGAGTTGTGCTGTTGGACAGCCTGAGTCAGAGTGAGGGTGAAGACTGGAAGCATTTTCTAGTCTGTTACGCACTGAAACACTCAATTGCACATTCACTCATACCCGTTCTTGTATACTCACCCATTTTTCACCCACACACACAAATTTCTGTTCACATGCTTACTTGCTCATATACTCTCTCAGCTGTTCACACACTTACAGTCTTCACAGTTCATTTGCATGCTTACTTGCACACTCATACACTCACTCTTTCTTGCTTGCTTTCACAAAGTTAACAACCATTATCCATCATCCATCACTAATACATGCCAGGTACCTTAGTAGGTGCTGAAAATACAGTTGATCCTCATATTTGTAGATTCTGTATTTGTGAATTTACCTAGTTGCTAAAATCTGATTATAACCTCCAAATTAATATTTGTTTCACTTCATGATGGTTTGTGGACATGTGCAGGGAAGTGGGGAAAAAAATGAGTCTTTCACATGCATATTCCCAGCTCAGGTCAAAGAAGGCCAAGCTCTGCCTTCTTGCCTCAGGTAAACAGGGTCCTTTTGGGGATGTATTTAGTACTATGTATTTAATATTTTGTGCCTTTTCTTGGTGATATTGCCACATAAAACATCCCCAGCATAGAGCTGATATGCTGTGTAGTGTTAACTAAAAGCAAGAAAAGGCTAAGATGTATCTTGTGGAGCAAATTATACAAGATATTCATGTATCTTATGCATGAGAAAGCTTTGTTCAATCATTAGTTAGGCGATGTTGGCTGTAAATCTGATGTTAATGAATTGATAATACGTGTTAAGTAAGTTATTCTTAAATAGAAATACACATGAAATAAGGTGATGTATCGATAGTTTGACAAAAATGTTATGACTAGAGGCTCATAGAAACCTAACCCTGTATTTCCTCTGGGAGCATTGGTTTAGTATTCTGGGAGATTTTATAGAATTTAACTACAATGAGTAATGACAATTGACTGTTCCTACAAAAGCAAATATACCTCCTCTTGTGGATAATTTTAGAACTAATTCAGAAAGAATTTTCAACTTTGTTGGGAGAGTCAGACATGTAAACCAAGAATTATAATTTGGCGCAATAAATATTAGAATTTATGTAAAAAAAGGGCTCAGAGCTTGCAGGATAGAACTTAAACCTAGGAGTAGGAAAGAATATCAGGATCACTCAGAGGAGATGGACAGAAACAAGCTGGTGTTCTTGCAGAGAAAAAAGCTCATCAGCAGAGAAGGTGACTTTACTACATGGTTTAGAAATATGGGGTTGTTGGTTGTGCCCTAATTCATCTTGACTCTACTTCTGTTTATCTCAGCTGCTGCCAGAGGCTTCTTTGTTGACATTTGGAGGGTCTTCCCCTGTCAGCATCATCAGCTACTCAGGAGATGTTGCCACTATGTTGTTTTGTGACCTAGCCTAGGAGGGGCCTTTGAGCCTCACAAAAAAGCTGGCCTCACTAGAATCAATTGGGAGCCTGGGCCCTGGGGCATCTTCAGCAGTGACCTGGCCACATTGTCCCTCCTACTTCCTTCTATGCCGGAGACTGACTTGAACTTGTGAAGAAACATCATTTATCGGCCTGCTGGCCTGGTGCGCATCAGCCACATCATGACAACCAGCTGGGAAAATAAAAAAAAGCCTGCATTCCTGCAGTATAGGGCTTCCCTCGGAGGATTAAAAGGCTATGGTGTTAAGTGGGAGAGACATGCTCAGAGCTGTCTTCTTTCCCACTTTCCATAAATGCTTAAAATCCTGACATAAGTTGATTTACTCTTAATTTTTTTTTAAGTTCTTCATTGAAATCTCCATTTAAGTTTGCTTTTCCTTTGTAATGAAGTGGCCCCAAACGCAAGGCAGTATTCTAAGAACAGACTTGCCAAGGTCATGCCAAAAACATCCTTCGCCTGATAGTGCTTAATGAGATTGCTTTGTTGTTAGCACTGAATTATTTTTGCCTATGGGCTGCGGAGTCATGTAGTGTGTCCTCACATAGTCTGCTGTCTGCTTGAAGCTCTAGGTTTCTGTCTGTTTTCCTGACCCCTTCTCTTTTCTCCCTCCCTTTTTCTTTATTCTTTCATTTTTCTACACAAATACCTTGAATTTCAGATACTTTTTTTTACTGGTCGTATTAACTCATATTCCTTTTTGTTCTCTATCTTTCAAGTTGTTTTTTCAGTTTTCTGTGTTTTGATGGAATTCTGAACAGTTTGAGCTTGGTGGAGTAGTGGAAGTAACGGGTTAGAACCTCAGCTCTATCAAGTCCACTTGCCATGCAACTTAGGGCAATCAAACTTTCTGAGCTGAGACTATAAAATGGCTGATGACAGGGACTTCATAGCATTGCTGTGAGGACTGGAGGAGCTGATGCCTGTAAAGTGACCAGCACAGTGCTGGCTCACAGGCTGCTCAGCCTGTGCTCATTCCTTTAGCATTCTCTCTCTCTCTTTTTTTTTTTTTTTGAGAGAGGGAGAGAGAGAGAGAGAGGGGGGGGGGGAGAATTTTTCAATATTTATTTTTTAGTTTTTGGTGGACACAACATCTTTGTTTGTATGTGGTGCTGAGGATCGAACCCCGGCTGCACGCATGCCAGGCGAGCGCCCTACTGCTTGAGCCACTTCCCCAGTCCCCTTTAGCATTCTTCATGGGTACCTGTGGCAGTGACAGAGATGCTGCACAGATGAGACCTCTGATAGCTTTTACTGTGTGACAGATAGACTGATGTTTTATTTCTTTTCTTTTCTTTCTTTTTTTTGCAAGTTTGAATTCTGAAGTTGACTCATGATGCAGTCTCTGAAAATAAAAATTTTCTTACAGATAAAAATATGGCATCTCTCAAATTATAAAATGTCAACCTAATTTATCAAGATTATTATTAAGGTTGATGTTCCATAGTTTATTTTCATATTTAGCTCATTATTATTTATCCACTTAGCTAAAGAAGTTTCTTTTATTATGAATATCATTTATTTTGTCATAATAATAATAATTATTATTATTTAATATTTACATGTTAATTAATGCATGAGGCTGTCACTGTACCTAGAATGCCCCCTTCCAGAATCAGTTTTCTGAGTTAAGGCACTTTTTAATTTATTTTTTGGTACCAAGGATTGAACCCAGGGGGGCTTAACCACTGAGCCACATCCCCAGTCCTTTTTATTTTATTTTAAATTTTGAGACAGGGCCTCAATGGGTTGCTGAGGCTGGCCTTGAATTTGTGATACTCCTGTCTCAGTCTCCTGAGCTGTTGGCATTATAAGCATGTGCCAACATACCAGGCTAAGGCACTTTCTAAAGAGGCCCCTGTCAGCATATACATTTGGTGTATTGGTGGAATAGAATGAATAATGGATCATGTTAGCTCTGATTAGCACTGGAAGTAGGATGGTGTAATCTAGCAGAGAGAGGGGCCCAAAGAGAATTAGACACAGTCACATCAGTGTTGAGGAGAGGAAGGACCATTTATCACATGGTGGGGCTGAGAAGAAGGGTTTGGTTATGGAGAAATCTGTGCTGACATGAGTATATTGGGAGCTAAAAATTGGGAACCCAAGGAGAAGGGGAGGGTGGTAGGGACAGGCTTCATCTCCCTTTCAGTCTGATTTAGGAGTTCTCTATGGGTTGAGTAGAGATGGAGGTGTCAGGGGGACATAAGCACTGGCTGGAGGTGTTTAAAAAATTCAAGAGTCCTTTGGAAATATCAAATAATGCCCCAGGGAGCCTGGCATTATTTCTTTTTGGTGTTGTACATTATTTCTTTGCCTTGTGCACATGTCCAACTTTCCACTCAGATTTGAGTATTCTACCCACTAATAACTTTTTGTTTTCATATAGGATTTGGATTTTTCTTCCAGTAAATTCTTTTTTTTAAATAATTTTTAGTTGTAGATGGTACAATACCTTTTATTTTAGTTATTTATTATTATGTGGTGCTGAGGATTGAACCCACTGCCTACACATGCTAGGCAAGTGCTCTGCCACTGAGCTACAACCCCATCCCTGTTCCAGTCAATTCTTTTAGGACAGTTCATTATATTGGTATAGTGTTGGTAGGATTCATTGGTCAAGGAGGCCTTTGTGGGCCATGTTCTTAAGGCCAATGTTGGGAAGAGGATGTGGCAAGCCTCCAAATGTGAGAAAGCAGTAACAGAAATTAGGAGTGTATCCTCCAAATGTTCTCCCAGGGAGAAAGCTGGAGGGCCCTTGTGACAAAGTGGCTGCCTTCTTCCTTGTCCTTTCCTCCTTGGAATAGCAACCTCATTCTCTTGATTGCTGCTGGAAGCCTGGATTTACTCTGCAGTTCTGACCTGCTGGCTCTCCTGCCTGCAGCGGGCAACTGATGCAGCACATTTTGTTTGGTTTCTTTCCCTGTTTTCCAGCTCTGCAGCAGTTTCTTTTTTCATTTCCTGTTCAATATGTCCTTCCAGAGTTATTGTGGATAACTTTGCTTTCCACATTTTGATGTTTCCAAGATTGACTAACTAGAGTCTTTGACTAAAAGGACCTTCCAGGGTGGGAGAGTAGCTCAGTGGTAGAGGTCATGCCTTGAATTTGGGGAGGCTGTAAGTTCAATCTTTAGCACAAGAATGACAACAGCAATAACAACAAAAGACCTTGGAAATTTCTTCCAATGCCTTCATTTTACAGAGAAGGAAGTTAAAGCTCAGGAATATTAGCCAGCTCACCCCCCATGTGTGTGTGTGTGTTTCTGGAAGCTTGGCATGCCTTTACCAAGGAAATTCTGTGTATCTTGATTCTTTAAAATTTATCTTTGGATTTATACAGCCATTATACTTGTTAATCTTTCGATTTCTCTTCTTTTATTTCTGCAAACATGTGCTGAAGTTAACCTGCTTTGTTGATCATGGAAAGTCTTTGCTAAAATTTTTCGTTTTTGATTCCACCCCTTTCAAAATAGGTGGTGCTTATCATGGAAATAGGGTGGTTGTCTTTTTCTGGTATCCTTCTTGAATCTTTAATTTTACCTCTCAGCCTTCTAGCTTTATACTTTTCCATTGTCAGTCTGACCCTTCATGGGCATTCTACTGTCAGTTTTTACTGAGTAATATTTTAATTTGAAGTTATTATAGCGTTTGCATATTTTCAATGTACATTTTTAAGTGATCATTGAATAATATTACTACTCTTATCAGGTAATAGTCTTCAGTAAGAAATATGACATTTTATTTTTTCCAACTTGGTGTTCTAATATCCTAAACGAAATTTGATGCAGTTTTTCTATAGATGTGTTTGTGGAAAAATTAAATATACATTGGCTATGTATTAACATAAGCCAAATATTCCTTAAAGTGAATACTGAATTTTTCAAATTTGAATTCTGTTATACCTAGAGCAAGATTTTATTTCCTTGTGGAAATGCATCTCTACAAATGTATAGAAAGTTTATGAGTGAATATGATTTGCTAAACAAAGATGCATTTTAATAGGCAGTTTCTAAGGAAGGCCTCTAAATTGTCTCACTTGTCCTATTTGGCAGGGTCTGTCCTTGGCAGCTTATTTATTGCCACATGGCTGGTAAGCCTGCTGCATACGTGTGTGTGTGTGTGTGTGTGTGTGTGTGTGTGTGCGTGCCTCTGTGTGTGTGCCTAGAGTAGACAGGGCCCTGATCTTTGAGTTCCTAAGTACTGAAGTAGCCAACTTCTCGGGAGAAGGCATTTTTTGTTTTTTATTTTTTTTTAGCACACAGGAATTTTAAGATTGTAAAGAAGATAGGAATTCTTAATTTCAGATATATATTTAGTGTTTTAAAAATTATATATTTTAAAAATTAAAAATCACATTTTATTTTAATTAATTAATTAATTAGTTTTTGTGATGAGGTCCTAGTGTGTTGCCTGGGCTAGTCTTGAACTTGTGCCTCAGCCTCCAGAGTTGCTGAGACTACAGATGGGTACTGCCGTTCCTGACTTAAATTTATTTTTTAACTGATACATAAAAACCTAAAAATGGTACTTATGGGGTCCATGAGATATTTTTATATGTGTATGTGTATTGTAGTGTATTATGTGGTGCTATTTTGCTGGGAATTGAACCCAGAGCCTGGTGGATGCTAGGCAAGGACTCTACACTGAGCTGTATCCTCAGCCCTCTGTGATGTTTAAATCAGGTTAAAACATATCCATCTCCTCATTTATCACATTTTATGATGAAAACATGAAAATCTGTCCTAGATTTTTGAAATATATAGTATGATGTTGTTGTCTATAACTACCTGGCTGTGCAATAACACACCAGAACTTCTTGGTCCCATCCAATTGTATCTTACTCCCCATTGGTTAATCTCACCCCTCCACCCCAATATTCTATATATTTTGATGAGAAAAATGGAAAAATTGCCTGCTTTTTTTTTGCTTCGTTTTGTTTACATCAATTCAAGTGCAATGGATTACAATGTTTCTACTATTCCAGAAGCAATTGTAATGGCCAGGAACAGGGGTATTAAGGCAGGCCCATCTGGGGGGATTTGAGGAGGTTTTGAAAAACAGGACTTCAAGGGAGGCACGTTGAGGGCAAACGGAGGTTGGATCTAGGGAGATGCTTCTAAAAAAAAAAAATCATCAGTAGTGTCCTCCTGCCTCTTCTTTCTATATTTGTTGCTTTCTCTCTAGATAGGGACTTATCCCTGGAGAGAAGAGTTAAAAGAACTGACTTCTTATTAATGGTCCTTTAGTCATTATATTTAATCACCTTGGTCTTCTCGACAACTCCCATTTAGGCTTCACTGTTAGATTATTAATGAGGAAGAGTACATCTGGACAAGTAATTGTGGTTAAGGGAGGTTTAAATACCATGACTCTAATAGACAATAGATACAAGAATGAAGGATTACATCAAAGTCATTAACTTATGAAAATGTTTGGGAACTCTAAAATTAAGTCAATGTCTGTATGGTTGCTGATCATGAATTTATGTGTTAGAGTAGTTTATATTGTGGTAACAAGTATTTTCAGTTGAGTTGAATAAACACAACCATTTGCATAGCATGGTTAAAGTTATGCCCTATATTTATTAATATGGAAATCATGTTTTTAAATAGCAGCATATCACAAGTCTATATATTTGCAATGAGAATTCTTACTGACTCTCCAAATTTGAAACAACTCTGATTTCATTTTTTAAATGGGCATTTGAATTGGGTGTAATAATGCCCTTGTGGATCACTCATTTTCAAATTGTCTAGTATTTTAAATTAGTGTCTATATAAGTCTGTGTCTTATAACATTCCTAAGCATTCTCTGGGCTATACTATAATTTTCACATTATTATCTCATACTTTGGTGTTAACAGGAATGGTAACAGTTTTGAAGTTTTAATTTCAGTTTTTCCCACTGCTCTGAATTTGATGATTTAAAATGAAAAGAGGTTTCCATAGTTGCTAACATTCACCAGATTTTGTTCCAAAGCATGAGCTTTAGTAGACTTTTGAATTAAATCCACATTCTCCACCCAAGCCTAGTGATATAATCCAATAGTTCAAAGATAGGTATGCCATAAACAGCTATAGTTAAATAATCTAAAAAAATTTTAAAACATGGAAATACAATAAAACAAGAATTGATCACTTTATAGTGGAATACTCTATAAACTGTCTGCATTGAAAACATATGGTGAGTTTTAAAACATCTGAATTCTATAATTCTAAAGTGTATAGTTTATTTGAAGGCTGACACTCCCCCCACATATATAAGAATATAGGTTAATACAATTTTTGCTGTTCCAATTTGTATTCATCTACTTATTATTAATTAATATTGTTATTATTTTTTTGTGTGGTTTTCGGGATTGAACCCAAGGACTTGTGTATGCTGGGCAAGTGCTGTACCACTGAGTTACATCCCCAGTTTTATCTATTTATTTTTATTTAAAAAATTATTTTGGAATAGAAGGATAGCTTTAAACATATTCACCTCAGGTAAGGATTTCATCACTTAGTACTGAAGTGTGATTGTAAGAGATTAATTTTGTAAATCTTGCTACTCTGTCTAAAATAAAAATCACATAATGACATAGTCTCAACTAAGAGGAAGAAACTATTTAAAATCCATGCATGGTACAGGAAAGTAACACAGTCTTTAACTTTTAATGATAATTTTAATTTTCAGGGTATGCAAGCTTACCAGAGTGACATACTTGGTATAATTTCAGAAGCTGAAATGTATCAGTGGTTTTACAATGTTATGTCAGCATAATCTCACTTAACAGAAGTTATACAATCCTCCTGTGAATAAGACCATTGAACTCCTAACCATCGTGAAAAATGCTGGCTGTAGATTATATTGTTTTATAATCAAATAACTCACTTTATTTTCTGGGTTGCCTAGAAAGTTATATTATGTGTGTATAAATGATGCTAAAATAGCCTGCTAAGAAACTAGAGCTATGGTAACAGAGCAGTGAAAAGGTTAGTTCCATTTCTTAGATTACTTGCCTTTTTTTAAAAGGAGTTTTTCATATTCTTTAAAAAAAAAGATACAATGAGAATCTTTTTTTAAGCACTGAGAACACACTTGTGTTCCAGTTTTAGAGGTTGATACTTCTGTCACAGTAGAATTTTTTTCATGCTCCCCCCAGCCCGCCCCCGCCTGCTTCTTAGTCCTTCCTCCTGCAAAATGAATAGTATTTTTAAAAATTGCATTTTGGAGTATAGACAAAAGAAAGCACATATAAGAAGAGTTGTAGTACCCCATTCCTGAACATGGCCGGTGAATGCTAGCCCTGTGCCACCCTCCCTAATGACTGCCCCTGGGGAAACAGCATCCTGAATCTCATGAATGAGAGGGGCTATGGGAACCACAGGGCTTATTCAGTGAGATGTGAAAAATGGAAAGGATCCAGTGCAGTGGCTAAAGTAGGGCTCCTGGAAACTTCTTGCTCTAGTGACTTCATTATCATAGTGACATGATACTGTGGCATAGACCAGGGGCAAATCATCTCACATCTGGGCCTTCTTGCCCATGCATTTAACTGGAGAAATCACATAAGCTGTTTTCTAGGTTTGTTCCTAAGAGGTATGATGTAATGTTGTATCAACACCATTGTTCATGGAGGGCTTTCTTTATGCTCAGCACTGTTTTCTGATTGCATCTTTGTCACAACCCTGTGTCAATTATGTATCCCTTATCTGAAATACTTAGAACCAGAAGTGTTTCAGATTTCATAGTTTTTTTTTTTTTTTCATGAATTTTGGGATAGTTGCCAAGATTTTTACCCATTGAGTATCTTTAATCAAAAAATTCAAAATCGGATACTCTGAAATCTAAAACATTTTGAGTAATGACTTGATATCCTAAAAGTTTTGGAACTCAGAGCGTTTTGGATTTTTGGATCAGGGATGCCCAACCTGCTCTAATCCTACTTTAAATATGAGGCTACTAAAACTTGAAGAGGTGACATAAGCCATTACAAATGTCCTCCAGTGAGTGACGGATGAAGCTGGGATGTGAATAGGCTTCTGACTCCAAAGCCTGTTTTTCCCCCACTGTGTAAACTAGCAGGAGGTTACCATGGATCTGTTTCTGACCCAGGAAAGACCATTGTGCTAGTAGAGGTATGCTTATAAGCAAAAGCAATACAAACTAGTGCCTAACTCATGGCTCCAAAAGGAGCAAAAATTATTCTTCACTTAAAAAATAAACATTGTAATACTTATCAGGTGATAGATTTCCTGCTTAAACAAACAAACAAACAAAAAGCTTTATTTGAATTAATTTTTTTCTTGTCCTTTGTGGAAATGAAAGCCAATGCCATACTTTGGTCCCTTTTATTAATGAAAAAAATAAATGCAACAAAATTTTAGAAAATTTCCTTAAATTACAGTAAACTAAAACCAGCCCTTTTTAACCAGGAATAATCTTGCCTGCAAGGAGACTATTATGCAGATGGAAGTAAAGACTAAAATAGCCATTATGGCTTCAGCACACTTTTTTTATTTCATGGGTTTTAATAGAGATGAGGGAGAAATAATCACGCTCAGCCCAGTCTTTCTTGTGCAGGAGGTGGTTGTGTTTCCCCAGGAGGCCCTTCTGGGTTTACATGTGGCAGGGGTGGAGGGTGGGCTCTCTGCTCTGCATCCCCATGCCCCTGAAAGGGTGAGTTTCTCGGGGCCCTCCCTAAGTGGAAGCAGTACATTGTGAGTGGAGCTATGGATAACTGCTCACTTTCTGTAATTCATTTTTGTCCCTATAAGTCCTGGTTAGCAGTTTGCACATCATTTTTGGCTTTCTCTGATGCATTGATTTTCTCTTTTGCTTTCCTCTGTTTCAACTTGCATAGTAAAAGTTTGTCCAGTGAAATATTTTGTTAAAAACTTGGGGGCCGGGAGTGCAGCTCAGTGGTAGAGTGTTTGCCTAGCATGCATGAGGCCCTGGATTCAGTCTTCATTACCAACAAAACAAAACAAAATAAAACAAAAGTCCACCACCACCCAAAACCTGCTCAGTGTTTTTGGCTACTTGAAGAACACTCTTGAGGACACGTGGGCACTCGGGAGTCGTGGACTATGTTTTAAGCCTTTGGGTCAAGGAAGAAACACAGAAGCTGGCCTCACATTGGACTTGTTGATTGATTTGGTCAAATTCTTTCCCTTCTCTTTGCTCTCTTGACTGACTTTACAAGCAATTGGAGATGATGGATTCTACTCAATTTATATCTATGAATTCAGTGTATTAATGTATGTTCTCAACTATATGGATGTGAAAAAGGCATATATTTTTTGGTGATGTGTAATATTTGCTGTCTGTCATCTGGGTCTGAATGACAGAAATGGAAGAATGCCAAATACCCTTATCTGGGTTTGATTACAAGTTGTCCCTTGGTATCTGTAGGGGATTGGTTCCAGGACTGCCCATGCTCAAGTCCCTTTTATCAAATGGCATAGTATTTGCATAGAGCCTTTGCATATCTTCCTTAAATCATTTTTAGTTAGCTTACTGTACTTAATACAATGTAAATGCTGTATTAATAGTTGTTATACCATATTGTTTAGGGAATAATGACAAGAAAAAATGTGTGTAAATGTTCAATACAGATATGACTTTATTTCAAGTATTTTTGTTCTGTAGTTGATTGAATGCATGGATGTGGAGCCTGCAGATGTAGGTTATTTGTTTTCTTTTTATGTAAGGTGCCAGGAGGACAAGAGCAAAGTAAGCACTTTAAATTCATTTCAGTGTTTTTTGAAGCATCATCTAGGAAAGTATTGATTTTAAAAGTTTCAGTTGAATGACAGTAAGAGCAAAAAAGGCCAATAAATCCCATTGCCTTCTTTCTCCAGGGGCCAGCTTCAATATACACATTTCTGCCTAGAGTGTGTTCATGGCTTTGGGATGTGATATGTATATTATTTCTGGTCATTACTGCCCACGAGTGATGTGGCTGGAGGAGTCCCAGGCTGTGGAGTAAAATGGGACCCTGGCTTTCATATAGCTCAGGTGGAGGGAAATGCAAGATATTTAAGAAAACAGGGAACATTTTTTAAAATTTATTTTTTTTTGCTTTGGAAATATAGGAATAAGTATAGCTTTCCTTGGGGCATCTGTATGCCTGAGCATGTTTTTTTTTTTTTTTTTTTTTTTTTTAAAGTTAGGAGGCTCTTCTATCTAAATTTAAGTGCAAAGGTGCAAAGGTGGTCACCATATAATTGCTATAGTAAAAATGGGAATGACCCAGAATTTTAGTTGTACTTTGTGTGTAATAATTGGCCTGAAGAAAAGTTTCACTACAAGATATTTAGAATCTTTTCTGCTTTAGTCATTATGAATAAGAAATTAGAATGTCATTGAATTGATAGAGTTAAGCAGTTTATGCAAAGTGCATTGAAGTGGTTGAACGAGTTAGAAATCAGTATTTTCTCATCAGGGTACAGGTTGAGCATCCTTAATCTGGAAATTCAAAATCTGAAGTGCTCCCAAATTTAAAATTTTTTGGGCACCAACCTAACACCACAAGTGGAAAATTCCATACCAGGAAACTTTTTTTCACAAAGATATTGTATAAAATTATCACTAGGCTATGTGTTATCATGTGTATTTGAAGCATACATGAATTTTGTATTTAAACTTGGATCCCACATGCAAGATATCTCATTAAATATATGCAAACATTCCAAAATCTAAGAAAATAAAAAATCCCAAACACTATTGGTTTCCAAGCATTTTGGATAAGAGATACTCAACTTGCTTTGTGCAAAATGGAATATTGCTTTTAATATAGAAAGTAGCTAATCGTGCAATGTATTTATTTTCTTTTTATTTTTTAACAGGAAAAACTAACCCAAGAGTGTGTATTCAGAGAACAGTTTGAAGAAAATTGGTATAACACGTACTCATCGAATCTATATAAACACGTGGACACTGGAAGGCGATACTATGTTGCATTAAATAAAGACGGGACTCCAAGAGAAGGGACCAGGACTAAAAGGCACCAGAAATTCACACATTTTTTACCTAGACCAGTGGACCCTGACAAAGTACCTGAACTATATAAGGATATTCTAAGCCAAAGTTGACAAAGACAATTTCTTCACTTGAGCCCTTAAAAAAGTAACCACTATAAATGGTTTCATGCGGTGGGTTCTTATTGATTAGCTGTGTCATCACCTCAGCTCCACTGTTGCCAAACTTTGTCGCATGCATAATGTATGATGGAAGCTTGGATGGGAACATGCTGATTTTGTTCTGCACTTAAAGGCTGATCCTCCTGGAGGGCTGCCTAGGGCCACTTGCTTGATTTATTGTGAAATAAGGGGAGAGAGACTGAATGAGAGGGGTGTGAGTGTGTGAGTGGGTGAATAGCAGGAGAAATTGGAGAGTCAGAAAGCAAAGAGGACAATGGCCTGATGCATGCTGGGAAATAGACACGCTTTTAAATTTTGATCAGTTGTACTTCATCTTATATCAGCACAGCTGCCATACTTCGACTCATCAGGATTTTTGGCTGGTGGCCTGCGCAAGGGTACGCTGCATTTTCAAAGGCATGGAGGGTGCAGTCTTACTTAAAAGACTTTTTCAGTTAATTCTCACTGGTATCATCCCAGTGAACTTAAAGCAAAGACCTCTTAGTTAAAAAAGAAAAAAAGGAAAAAAAGAAAAAAAAGAAAAAAAAAAAAAGAAAAAAAAAGAGAAAAAAGAAAAAAAGGCGAAAAAAAGAAAAAAAAGAAAAAAGTTAAATTTATTTATAGAAATTCCAAAGGCAACATTTTATTTATTTTATATATTTATTTATTATATAGAGTTTATTTTTAATGAAATATGTACAGGCCAGATAGGCATTTTGGAAGCTTTAGGCTCTGTAAGCATTAAATGGCAAAGTCCGCTATGAACCTGTGGTAATTCATGCAAGTAGGTATAACGGTGCATGGATATGAGAAATTCTAATGACCCTAATGTACTAAAGGCGACAATCTATTTTGTGCCCGTATTATTGTAAACTTATGCACATCGCTCATGACACTGAGTATTCACTCTTCAGACTGCTTGTTTCATAGCTTATCCCAGAGGATTAAAGATAAACTGGGTCTCAACCTTTTATTCTGTGTCTGTAATTTTCCTCTTTCATCAGTGACTCCATCACTGTAACTTCATGGTTGGAAAATATGAGGGTTGGTATATGTCTTACTTGTTTAAGTCTATTGCAAAATATACCAAAGCTAAACAATAACTATGCTTTTTATTTTAGCCCACCTCCAGAACAACAGGATTAATATCAAACATTGTACTGATTTAGAATTCTTAAGCAAGGAAGGAAAAAATAAACAAGCGTACATAGCTCAGACTTTTTTAAGAGATAAGAGTCAGATTAACAGGATCATTCTTGTAAGTTTTTATTTGTGCACTTGGCTATCAAATATGAAATTATACACGTACCATAGGGGTCATTGTAACATCTTTTTTAGAGAATTGCTTTCAGTGTGAATGTCATAATTACATGGTAATAGCACCCCTTCAAGTAAAACTTGCAACATGAAAACAATAAATCTTTATCAATAATGACAATGAGGGGGAAATTATTATACTCATTGACTGTATTTTGTTTTTAAAAATGGTTTTCACAAGCACCCAATTTTTTTAGAGGGGAGGTTACTATATAGAATATCTTTTACAAGGCTTTTATACCATTTTATTCTGAAAAGCATAAGAATATGTATTTCTTTGGTAGCAATAATTTTGGAACTTGCCCTTGGGCAAGGAAGACTATTTCTTACTATATACTAAGGTGAAAAGAGCCAAATTCTTAAAGCAATATTTTAAAAAAAGGAATTTATAACAAATTCTCATCCACACACAACACTTTCTAGCCAGTTACATTGGGAAATTGAAAGTGACAGTTAAAAAAATGTGTTGGGATTTATGTAACTAATTTTAAAATTTAATATTCTGATTTTGTTTTGCTCGGATGCACATTCTCTATGAAAAATAAAAGCATGTCACTGGCAAGTTAAAGCTGTTATGAACGAGAAGCGCATGATTTACTGTCGTGAGCAAATACACGTAGCCTTCTATGGTCCAAGCTGGAGTATGGGGTAATGCACTCCTGCTGATGTGCATTAAAGAGAAGCTAAGTCTAATATTTGGGATTGAGAATTGTCTTGGAGGGAGGGAACAGAGGCACTGTAAAATAGTTGATTTATGATAAGGATCAGAATGTCCTCTTCATTTATTTTCTTGGGATTTTTTCCCCCTTTTACTTTCTAAACAGAACTGCATTTAATTCTAAGAAGTACTGTTCTTATTTATTATTTAACCCTTTGCTGCTGCTAAAATGTGCACATATTCAGGCTTTAGTTTTTCCAAAAGACATTTAATTTTTTTTCTTTGCTAAAAAGAATTAAACATTTGACCACAGGGAAGAATCAAGTTTCTAGGATGCCATCGGTATAATATTTAGCACTGAAGAAATTGATTTTAGAAGACAGCCAAAAGTAATCTTAAAGTAGCACGAGACTCCAGATAATTGGTCTAAAAGAGGGAAAAAGAATTGTGAAAAAGACTCAAATCTCCATGCATTCCTAGAAAATGCTACTTTAATGTCTACTTTTGGAGTTATTTTGCTTTGGTACCTTTTTTTTTCTTTTTTTAAGAAAAGCAAAATGTTATATGCTTTTGGCAATTGATAAAATAAACTGTAATGGTCTGTAAATAAATAAATATTGACTTATGCAATTTATGTAAATAGGCCTCCTGGGAGAGTAGATGTCTCAGGGTTTTGTTGTGGGCATTGTCCTATTGGGCAGTAGAGTCATCTCTAGTTTATAGGATTGCATCTGGTTCTTGTAGTAAGAGACCCAAAGCCTTTTGGATGGCAGCCCTGAGCCATTGTGGAATGGGTGGTTCCAGTTTCATAAACAGATGCTCAGATAGCCAAACCACTATTTTGTTGGTGCCAACACTTGCACCACGGTCAAAAGACTTACCCGGCATGGACTGAACCACCTTTCCATCTGTCATGCAAATGTCCTCAAACAGTGCTGAAGGACTTGCCAGGTCAGTGTTGGGGAACCTGCTCTGCCAGGTCCTGTTTTGTAGATAAATGAATAGCTTCCGTTGATGGTGTTTTCATACTATTTCATCTCATTAACACTACAACATTGTGTTATTTACTTGATAATCTGTAATTGTATGTAAATACATACAGGATTATGTAATTTGTGTAAATACATAATTACAGACTTTTGAAAACTGGTATTTTTTTACTTGATGTCCATTTTGGAGCTGCTTCAGATTCTGTGCCTACATGAACCAATGGAATTTTAAAAATACTCTCCTTGCTCTTACAGCTGTGTGTATGTATTGAAGGGTTGGGGAGGTGTGGGGGCTGGAGTGGAGGAACAAACACATCCAGATGTCTTTTCTTTTCTATAAGTATTTGATGAAGAAATAAGTAATCTGGGATGAAGATTTATGAACTTGCAGCAAGCAAAATGTGGAGTGTGTGCACATTTATGAGGATGGGTGAATGGACAAAGGCATATTGTTCGAGGTCAAATTCTGTTTGCTGCATCACTTGACCTTGAAATGTGCCAAATTTAGATCTACTGTGCGTGGTCACTTGCACCAAAGGGTGATGAAGTGGTGGGGGTGGGGAATATGCCATATGGATTGAAAAGATGTATTAGCCACACCTCTCAAGTGTGTGTCGTGTGGTCTACACACTAATAGAATACCCACATGCATCCATAGGCATTTTGCATTTTTAAGTTGATGTTTTATTCTTAAAAGTGGAATGGGAAGGGATTATAACAATAAATTGTCTCTACCTCCTTTAGTACACAGTCCAAAATTCATGTTTGTAGAATGTAGGATTCAGGTTTGTAGAATGACCCTGGCCACAGAGAGTTTGGTCAAAAATGTATAAACAGTGCCTTAAGAGTGTGATTTAAATATATGTATGTATGAATGCATTTTACTTGCAGCATGCCTCTGTGGTTGCCCTTAGGTTTTTAGGAAATATTTTTTGATATGGCCTTTTCTTCCCCAGGAAAGAACATGAAGAAATAAGAAGTAGGCTCTTCTATCATTTTCTTTGGGAAGAAAGTGAAAATAAGTATTCTTAATGTGTTTTTTCCTTTTTACTGTATCCTCCACCAGCTGTCAGGTTGCTAGACAGACATCTGGTTCTTAGGTCAGACAATTATTGTGAGGCTTCTTTGCTATTTTGTCTAAAAGCGCAAGAAAATATTCTTACTTAGAATTCTCTTTGTTCTCCAAGTATATTCCAGCCTATATTCTGGAAAACATTTTTAAAATTTTAATTTCAACTAAAAAATCAGTAGACTTACTGGATATCTGAAAAGCGGTTGGCAAGCTATACTTGGAACTGGCCCTTGTTCTCTTGCCCCTCCCCCCTTGGAGGGGCCTTTTAATTATGTTTGGGGTTTTGGTTATGATTTACATTGATATGTGCTGACAGCCAGGAAAATTTAACACCAGGAACTAAGGAGTTAAATTGTATAATAACATCCAGAGTTGAACAACTGGTTCTGTCCTCCTTATACAGGGCAAGGGCAAAAATTATTGATAAAGCTCATGGCCCAGCTTGGAGAAACTTATTTTTAAAAACACTTAAGGCAGGCTTTTTCCTAATCATTTTGTGGGATGTTGGAAAATACTCTATGGGCTCCACCTGGCCATTACCCTAGCTTCTAGCATATGCATGTGCACATGCACAGGGTTGGTACATGACAGCAGTGTGAGATTTGTTTTTTGCTACTAATCAGAAGGCTTTTCCTTCTTGTTAGCAAGAATAGTAGAACTGTAACTGCTCTTTCAGAGGGAAGTAATCCTCAGAACATCCCTTTGCTCTGTAGTTGACTAAAGGGTTTCCCCTCCACCCTTTACTGCCTGTTTTTCTTGTCCTCATTCCCTTTCCTCCTTCCTTCACTCCATTTTGTGAAACTGGCATCAGCTGCAAAGAAGGTGGGAACAGTCGCTGAGGGCACCCACAGAGTTTAAACAGACGTCTTGGCATATTGTGATGAATCCTGGGACAAGGGAGGTACTGGGCTATGGAACGTGAGGTGCACAAATCCAGACTTAGGCAGGTCCAACATCGTGATGTCGAAGGTGGTATATAATGGATGAGCATGAGTTACAGAAAAGAGAGCTGTGGATTCTCTGATGCTCTGAATATGCCGAGATACTGTTTTGCTTTTTGAGAAGTAAGCTCATGGTATCCTTTATGTTTGTCACCGAGTGTGGCTGAGCCGTAGGCTGTAAAAGTGCCTGCTGATTGGCCAGCTGCAGCCTTGCAGGGGGTCCTACGCCTTGTTGGATGGGCAAATGGTGCTTGCTGATTCATGGATATGATCAGAATGGCAGTCTTTTGAGTCAGAACAGCACCATTGCCCTGGACTTACCTGCATACTCCTTGTGTTCAATTTTTTTTAACCCTTGGTTTCTATCTGAAAAAGGTGGTCCTACTAACTTTAGTTAATATTTACTAATTTTAATTTTTCTCTTCACATTTACCTCAGTCACCGACCAAATCTGCAACATAATGACAATAAAAGCAGGAAAATAAAAGGTGAAAATACAACAATCTTTAAAATAGCCACTTCATTCTTTAAATAAATACTTATTGAACAACTGCTATATGGCATGACATAGTGCTGGGGATACAGTACTTAGAAAATGAAAGAAAGAAAGAGAGAGAAAGAGTAAATAAAGAGCCCTACAAAACAAGAGACAACATTCTGATCTTGTTACTTAAATAACAAGCTAGATTCAACCTCAAGATAATCACTGATACATGGCACCCACTTAAGATACCCTTGGACTGCCATGGTGACATTATAAGGCAATTAGGACAACTTTGATAATTTTCCATGAATTCACTCTCCTTTAACTTGGTATTTAATTTACATTAAAATATAAGAACTCAGGCAGCCCATTCAAGTCCTATTATTTAAAATAAAACAGCATTTAAAGATGGTGTCCTCAAATTTGATGATATAGATTGGTTCTAGTAGATAGACTTCTTTTTTGTCAGTAAATGAATTCGTTAAGAAATAAACAAAATGGGGGTGGATACCCTGTACCCCACCCACTCTTCCTTGGGAAATATCTGAGGGAAAAAGCAGTGGTAATTCCAAAAGTTTATCCCTTGTGAATTTGTGACATCCAATGATGTCATTACCTATTGGACTAAAAGAACTGATGAAGCTTAGAACGGCCTGATCTATTGGAATATTAATGGGCATATAACCATATCTTTAATACTGGAGAGATGAAATTGAACATTTTGGTTGGAAGAAAAAAAAAAAAACCTTCATTTTTTTCTTCGCCCAAATCACAAATCTGTAGTTAATCAGTTTCTGGCTTGCTTTGATTTCCTTTTCTAGTTATAGGAGTACCATGAATTTTCACTGTCTTGTGTCTCCCCATCCCTATCCCACATTTAAAGAGTAGGCATGTTGAGGTGTTTGTTACAGAATAAGCAGTTCTGTCAGATGGATGGTCTTTACAATTTCCCCAGAAGAGTTTCATGATCTTAAGTTGGCATAGGAAATGAGAAATAATTGAATTTGAACAGTATTCAAAGAAGGGATATTGGCAAGAAAGAAAGTCTCTCATCTTTCATGACTGACCCTACTTAGGTAAAGCCTAAGGGCTAAACATTTCCATGATGACAATGCTGTCATTCACCCAGCATCCAAAGTACCATCTAGAGATGGATGAAGGTTATGAATGACTCTTTGGCAAGTGGGTACAAAATTAGAAGTCAGGCTATTTCTTCTGGTGATGTGCTTCAAAGAAGCAACTTATAGTTTTGTAGTGAATCTAATGTGCCTATGTAAATGCTTACTGTTTCTTCCTCTAGGCATATCTCGTATAGAACAAGCAGACTGAATTCTACTAATCTCATCTAAGAGTCTACATTCTGTTTCAAATATAAAATGCTTATTCCTATTATTGAGTGGGAGAGTTGTATTTGGAATGCTTTTTGTTGAAGAACATCAATTAATCTGCCTGAAAATACAGTCCAGTCACATCTAGTCCATATCCAGGAGCCCCAAATCAGATTTCAATATTGTGGCCCCATTCTGCATTTCATATTGTCCTAAATGAGTTTCAAATACATCAGTACCTTGAAATGGCCAAATTATATCTTAAATGAGTTTATTTGTGTTTAAATAGACATTGAGTTGTATAAAATTTTTCAAACATCAAAAACTTAGCCTATAGGGAAATTAAAAATAAAATACAAATAACAAATATCATTCTTATAATTTGGATAATAACATTAAATGTTTTGCAGCCATGGATTATATTTATACTTAAAAAAAGCCAAAACCTTTAAAAATTGGCCAACACATGATTTTCTAACATGCCCAATATATGGCTTAGACTTTCCAAAATTCAAGTGAAGGGAACTTTTCATTGAAACTTATTAATTTATCCAGCAAGAAATGTATATACATACATATGCAAACATATACTATGTTATAGTTTTTTTTTAATTATAGTTAGACATTTATTTATTTTTATGTGGTGTTGATGATCAAACCCACTGCTTCGTATGTGATAGACAAACACTCTACCACTGAGTCCCAGCCCCAGCCCCAGCCCCTATGTTCTAGGTTTATGAAAAAGGGATCAATTATTAAAATTTGTTTGCATATATATGTATATGTATATATATATGTATCTACATATATATGTGCATATATATATAAATATGTATACACACACACACACACACACACACACACATTGACCCATTGGCTTATGCCTACCTCTGTGGAAGTACCATGAGCTTTTTTCTTGCTTTTTTATGGAGAATATAATTTCTTCTAGAGAAAGGACTGGGGATATGTTTAAAGTAGAGTTAGCATGTCTTTAAAGTAAATACTTTAAATGATGAACTCAAGCAATTTGGAAATCTTTTGATTACCATTTAACGGAGGGATTAAAATCAATTTTTTTCCCAGAGAAATTCCTTTTTGGTTAGATTTTGCATTGACAAATGTCTCAGAAAAATAAAAAAAATACATAAATATGAAGTTATTTACCTTTTTGGCATGCTTTAAAATGATTATATTTTTAGTTTGGAACAGCAGTTAAGTTTCAAAATTCCTGTGTGAACTATTTTTACTTTAGAAACATGTGACAGCTTGTCATGAGGCTATCTATTTGGGAACCACACCCAATGGTTATGAGCACACTCAAGGGACTATATTAAGGAGCATGTGACAAATGTATGAACAATTTATAAATACATTTTATTAGTTACTGCTCTCTAGAAAGGGGCTATATGGGTGAAAGGAAACTATCTGAGGACAGGAAAAGAACCATCATCCAGAAATAGTGCCTGTTTCTTCCCTCTGGACTAGAAAACCTTAAGATTCACAGTTTATTGGATAGAGTACACACAGGCCTCAGTTGTAGGAAATTTAGCCCTCAACAATGTTTCAGTCTCATCTAAGATATCTTATAAGCAACACCAAAAAGGATCAAACTTCAAGTTGACTCAAATTCACCCCAGAATAATGCTCAATAATATTTATAGAATTAAAAAATTATCCAACACCCAGGAACTAGACAAATATACAATGTTTGACATACAGTTAAAAAATTACCAGACATGCAAATAGTCAGGAAAATGTAACACTTAATAAGGATAGAAAAATAAACCAATTCAATTGACCCCAAATAACAAAGATATTAGAGCAGAAAAATATATTGAACTGGTATAACTATATTTCACATTTTCAAAAAGTTGAAATTTATAAGAAAAGATTCAAATTGGAATTTCAGAGAATTCAGCAATGTGCAAGTAAAAAATGTACTAGCAGAGATTAGGGGCAATTTAGATTTTGTAAAAGAAAAGACAAATGCTCTCAAAATTATAGCAATATGAACTCTCTAAAATGACAGAGAGAAAAGGAAATGACAAAGAACAAAACAAACAAACAAACACTCCTCATTAGTAAGTTATGGGTCAATTTCAAGTGATTTAATATATATATATTTAAAGTGCCCAAAAGAAAGGAGAGAGATGAATAGACAAAAAAATTTGAATAAATGCTGGTCAAAAATTTTCTAAATTTGATAAAAATTGTTCAGATAAGATTCAAGAAGCTCAATGAACCTCAAATATAAAGAAAATGAAATAAATTGTATCAAAGCACAAAATAATCAAATTGATGACAACCAGTTATAAGAGAAAAATCTTAAAAGCAGCTAGTTAAAGAACATTACAAAGAAACAAAGCTAAGGATGACAGCAGATTTCTTATCAGGAACAATGTAAGGAAGAAAGCAGTGGAGTAACTGGATTAGAATTATATATCTAGCAAAACATATTTCAAAAATAAAGGTGAAGATTTTTGTTGACATACAAAAGCTGAATTCATCATCAGGTTACCCATACTGCAAGAAGTGCTAAAATTATAAATGGCATTTTTTTTAATATTAAAAATGTTAAAATCTTAAAATCCTTCAGGTAGAAGGATGAAGATATCACATGGAAATATGGACCTAAATGAAGGAATGAAGAGCACCAGAGATGTTAACCATGTGGATAAATAAATATAAATTTTTGATAATTTAATTATTTTTAATTGATAATTGACTGTTTAAACAAGAGTAATAATAATAGAATGAGGCATTTAGATTTAGATTTTGTAAAAGAAAAGACAAATGCTCTCAAAAAAGTGAAAATATAAGACCATAATATCACAACCTAGTAGGGAAGAAGTGGGAGCATAGAGCTGTAAGATTCTTTAACAGTATTGCAACAAGTTAAGATGTGTGGTACCAACCTTAAATCTATCACTAAAATAATAAAATGAAGAGTTATGACAAGATGATACTTAAACCTACCCATACTGTTAGTCATATTAAATATAAATGATCTAAACTTTCCAAGGCAAAGAGTGTCAGATTGGCTTAACAAAAACAAAAACTCTTAACAGTGAGGAGTCTACAATAAATGCCCTTTAAATATAAAGACACTCGTAGGTTAAAAATAAAAGGATAAAATACACACATATACCACACTAACACTAATTTTAAAAAAAGCAGGAATGACTGTGTTAATATCAGATAAGTGAAGAATATCACCAGAAATAAAAATTTATCATTTTGAAATGATAAATTATATTCAAGACAATGTAACAATCCAAAATGTTTGTATAGCTAATAGAGCTTTAGTATACATGAAAGTGGAATGTGATGAAATTTCAAAGAGAAATAGAAAAATTCACAATTAAAATTTAAGATTTCAACAACCATCTTTCAATAATTTTTAGAACCAGTAGATAGCAAATCATTAAGAATATAGAATGTTGGGGTTGGGGATGTGGCTCGAGCGGTAGCGCGCTTGCCTAGCATGCATGAGGCAGTGGGTTCAATTCTCAGCACCACATAAAAATAAAGATATTGTGTTCACCTAAAACTAAAAAATAAATATTAAAAAAGAATATAGAATGTTTATACAACATTATAAACTAGTATGATCTAATTGATATTTATAGAATGTTCCACCCAACAATAGCAGAATATACATTCATCTCAAGTGCCCAAAGAACATTTACCAAAATATTCTGAGGCACAAAACAAGTCTCAATAAGTTTAAAAGGGTTCAAGTCAGTCAAGTATATTCTTTGACAATGGAATTCAATTGTAGAAAGGTCTAGGGCTAATCCCCAAATACTGGAAATAGCATACTTTAGCTTATGATTCAAAGAAGAAATCAAAGCTGAAATTACAAATAAGTTTGAATTAAATAAACATTAAAATACCATACATAAAAATTTTGTAACACTGTTAAATAGAGGGAAACTTAGCATATTAAATATAAATGGTCTAAACTTTCCAAGGCAGAGAGTGTCAGATTGGCTTAACAAAAACAAAAACTCTTAACAGTAAGGAGTCTATAAAGACACTTGTAGGTTAAAAATTAAAGGATAAAATACGCACATATACCACACTAACACTAATTTAAAAAAAAGGAATGACTGTGTTAATATAAGATAAGTGAAGAATATCATCAGAAATAAAAATTTATCATTTTAAAATGATAAATTATATTCATGACAAGATAACAATTGTGTATAAAAATATTGTGCATAAAAATAATTGTATATAAAAATAAAAAATTCAATATTAGAACACAAGAAAGTTTTTAAGTGAATAATTCCAACTTTCATCTTAAGAAATTAGAAAAAGAAGAGAAAATTAAAACTAAAATAAGCAGAATAAAGGATACATGAAGATCTGAGACGAAATAAAGGAAATAGAAAAACAAAAGTGAGAAAAATTAAAATTGGCAATTTTTTTGTAATTAAGATATCAAGAAAGAAGATACATATTACAAACATAAGAAAATAGAGGTGACATACCTACAGATCCTACAGATGTTAAAGTAAGAGAATATTGGGAATACTTAATGCTAATGTTTCATGTTAAATAAATTGAACTTGAGATAAATGGGTAAATTCCTTGAAAAACATTAATTACTAAATACCAAGGTTTACTCAAGAAGAAACAGACAACATGATTAGCCCTATTTTTATTAAAGGAATTGTATTTTTAATTAAAACCCTTCCCATAAAACCCTAAGCTCAGAAGATGTCTCTGGTAAATTCTGCCAGAATTTTAAGAAAAAAGAAATTTTAAGAAAAAAGAAATGCTATTTTAAGATAAACTCAGACAATTTAAGAGAAGGGAATACTATTAAATTCATTTTATAAATTAAACAAGAGAAAGACATTCTAAGAAGAAAAAATACAGGCAACTATCCCTTGTGAACATAGACATAAACATTTTAAACATAATTTTAGCAAATTGAATTCAACAATACTTAAATAGGATAATATATCATGTAGAAGTGGGATTTATCCCAAGAATGCAAGGTTGACGTAAATAAAAAAGTAAATCCATGTAATTCACTTTGTTACCAAACACACACCATATTATGATCTCAATAAACACAGAAAAGCACTTAACAAATCCATACCATTCCTGATAAAATTCTCAGCAAAATTGGAATAGAAAAAAAAACTTCCTTGATCTGATCAAGAGTGTCTATACCTATACTGAACATCATATTTAGGAGATTGAGTGCTTAGTTCAAAACTCAGGAACAAGAACAAGACAAGGATGCTCACTCCTTCCATTTCCATTCAACATTGTACTGAAGATCCTCCTATCCAGAACAAAAAGGCAAGAGAAAGCAACAAAACATCCACATAGGAAGGTAAGAAGGCAGATAATGTGATTGTTTATGTAGAAAACTTGATCACATCGACAGAGAAGTGACTATAATTATGAAGTGAGATTAGCAAGGTTGCAGGAGATAGGAGCGGTATGCAAAAATTACTTGCATTTCCACATCTGATTAATGAACAGTCAGAAATTGACATAAAATACCATTTATTAGGATAAGAATATGAAATATTTAAGGGTAAAAATGACAAAAGATGTTCAAAATAAATATACTGCAAATATTATGTTCATTACCAGGATGTTGATTTTTCCACAAATTGATATGTAGATTTAAGACATTCCCAGTCAAAATTTCACAAGCATCTTTTGTTTATTTTATTTATTTATTTTTTAGAAGTCAACAAACTGATTCTGAAATTCACAGGGAATAGTGAAAAGAACTCTGAAAAGGAACAAAGTTGGAGGACTGACACTGCATGAACTCAAGATTAATTATAAAGCTATGGCAATTAAGACAATGTATTTGTATGATATGAATTTGCTAAAGACATATCCAGAACATTTGAAGAACTCTCAAAACTCCAGAAAATAAATAACTCAGTTAAAAAAATGGGTCAAACTTTGTACAGATACTTCACCAAAAGAACATATAAATGGCAAATAAGAACATGAAGATATTCGATATCATTGCTTATTAGGGAAATGCAAAATAAAACCACAATGAGCATTACACACCTATTAAAAGGGCTAAAATTAAAAAGAAAAGTTGACCCTACTAAGTGCTGTTGAGGATCTAAAAGAACTGGAACTCTCACACACAGTTGATAGGAATGTTCCAGCTGTGTAGGAATTGTACAACTTCTTTGGAAAACATTTTTACAGTTTTTTAAAAAGTTAAACATAGGCCTATTGTGTGATTCCTCCATACATTTCTATATATGTACTCAATACAAATTAAAGCATATGGTCATACAAAGACATGAGATTTTATTTGTAATAGCCCAAAATTTTGAAGAATCCAATTGTACACTACAGGTGAATGAATAAACAAACTATGGTATATCTATACAGTGGTCATATTGCTCAGCAATAACAAAGAATTAATTACAGATTCTTGCTACTGCATTGATGAATCTTGAAATAATTGTGTATAAAAGAAGCCAGACAAGAGTAACTATTGTTTCCATTTAAATATAATTTTAGAAAACTGAGGCTAATGTGGAGTTCTAGAAAGTTCAATCATTTTGCCTGGGGTTGAGTAGGATAGGCAGAGATGGTGGGGGGGGGGGTGGGGGGGGTGGGGGGGGTGGGCGGGGAATTCCCCAGGGAATGTATATAAGTATGAATATAAATATAAATATGTCAAGCTTATCAAATTGAACATAAGTACAGTTTATTGGATACTAATTACATCATCACAACAAAGTAGAAAATATGATATAAAAGCATTACAAATAATATCAATCTTCCAGAGTTGTCAGGTAGATGAGAGAATGCTGTAGGGCTGGTATGATCCTGACCTATCAAAGGGTCAAGATAGAAATCATCTATTTTTTTCTTACAACTACAGCCGGATGCTTTTCCACCAAGTAAGCGTTCCTCAGATTTGCTAAGTAGTAGGCAGAGGGAGAATTCAGAGGAAAGGAAGCAGTATTATGATATTTGCTTCTGATTGTCATTTTCTAAAATGCAACTCTGCGGACTGGAGTGATCTGCCAGAAAGAGGTGACTGTTGGGGGCAAGGGATAGTAGTTCCTGGCTGAAGAATTCTCCACCAGATTCTGAACCAAACTTCCTGTCTGGGAGACCACATCCTTCATAGGAGAAAGTGTCTTGACTTACGACAAGCAATAAAAGAGATGCAGAAGCAAAACAAACAAACAAACAAAAAAACAAGAAAATCAAATCATATGTAACGTCAAATATCTCTTTGATGTGTTTTGTAATGATTACCTCTATATTTTTAGTTCAGAACAGCAGTTACGTTTCAAAATTCCTGGTTAGCTGTTTTTATCTTAGAAACACGTGATTGTCAGGAGGCTAAATAGGGAGCCACACCCAATGGTTCTGAGCACACTCATGGAACTATATTAAGGGCCATGTGACAAATGTAGGAACAAATTATAAAGCCATTCAAATTACAAAGCCATTCAATTAGTTACTGGTATCTTTTAGGGGCCAAGCATTTAAAGTGAGTGCAAGAATTCACGTATGCGGGAAGTTCATGAGACAAGAGAGGGAAGAATTAACACAACATGTGATGCAGTGACTTGATTCCTATCCTTAGGACTTCAGGACTCTGTATTTAAGATATGTCACAAAGGCCAAGACTGTAGTGTTATAGATTAATGGTCTAAAACCAAGTTATGTGTAAAGGAGATGAGATCAAAGTCTATTTTTTGCTTCTACAACTGGAAATGAAAGTTTTTTGTTCGGAGGGTGGTAAACAAAGCAGCTATGGTTTGTCTGGATAGATATTAGACCATTTTGTGCCTTGCTGTATGTGGGGTTGTTCTCTAAATGGAATCTATTGGGCTTAAAAATTCCATGTTCCACCTGTGCTGCACAGCTATTCAAAAAGGAGAATTGAGCTTATTAAAATAGTAAGCAATAGTACTGGTGCTAATCACATGTGGGCATGGTAGTTTTCTTATGGGGTGCTAACTGATGAAGATCAATGAGATAGCAGTAGTTTAAGAATAGTGCAAGTTATGGTACAGTGTCATTCTTCCACATTTTGTTCAACACCCATTCTCCACCAGTGTTTAAAAACATGCACATAATGCTCACTTAGATTTGAATCTCACCTCCACTATTTCTTCTAACTTTGCGCCATGGGATAAAACTACTTCCCTCTGTGCCAGAACTTGTTCCTCTATCTCTATATCCCAATGTTGCTAGGGGTTTCTTTCAGTATTAAGTAAGTGGAGATTACTTATCACAAAATTGTGACCATTTTGAATAGTGCCTGAGGTACACAGTAAGCACTCATGAGATCTCAGTTAATTTTACATACCTGGACTGGGGGTGTAACTCAGAGGTAGAGCACTTGCCCAGCAAGTGTGAGGCTCTGGGTTCAATCCCCAGCATTGCAAAAGCAAACAAACATTTGAATTCTAAAAATAACATAAGAAGGAGCTGTGTTTATCCCAGGCTGTATAGGTAACAAACTCTTAGTTTCTATGCTCAGTCTTAGCTCTTCTTTGTACTGCGTTATAGCATCACAGGGATGCTGCCCTCTAAGATTGCTATTTTCAGGAAAGTTCCAACTGTCATTTTTCCTGAATTATAATGGATTTTGGTGTGGCCCTCCTGACTTTCCTGGCAGTCAAATATAGGGTCTATCGTGTCCTTTGCAAGACGTGGTACCCTCTTGCCACATAGTAGGTAGGCACAGTCTTACTTACCTTCACCATATTCCAGCCTCCTATTGCTCTCTCTCTCTCTCTCTCCCTGCATTGGAAACAGATGGAGGTTAGAAAAGTGAAGTGACTCCACTTAGTTCAATTGACTCCAGGAGTGAGAAAGTTTCCTTCCAAGCCTGGCAATCCAGTTTTTACTTTATCATCCCAACAACATGCTTACTCCTTTCTGTTCAATCTTCTAAATCCATTTATTCCATCCTTCCTGCAGAGGGGATTTGGCTAGGTAGGTAGTTCAGGAATCTTCAGGAAGTACCAGTTGGCCAAACTTGTTGAGCTTGACAAGGGAAGCCCACATGCTCTCCAGTAAGGTCCTGGTTTCTATCTGGTGGGTAGCTGGGTCATGGAGCACAAAGGGCCTTAAGATGCAACTTTGACCATGCAGACAAGGCCAGCATCCTAGAGCTGGGGGGGGGGCATGGAGATTAGAGATTGATGAAATCTTAGATCCTTAAATACCCCTGTGTAATAGAGCATTCAGCTCATCTGTCCTGGGATGTTATAAGAGAAATAACCAACAATGTAATTGAACTCATCAAGTAGAGACTGGAATGGTGATTACCAAGGGGATTGGGGCAGAGTGATTGGGGAGATGTTGGTCAAAGGACACAAAATTTTAGTTAGTCGAGAGAAACAAATTTGAGAGATCTATTGTATATCATGGTGGTTGTAGTTAATAACAATGTACCATATACTTAAAATTTGTGAATGTTCTCACCACAAAAATATATGTAAAGTAATACATATGTTAATTAGCTTGATCTAGCCATTCCACAATATATACATATTTCAAAACATCATGTTTTACACTATAAATATATACAATTTTTATTTGTCAATTAAAAAATAGGTAAAGCTAAAAAAGTTCACAAGTACCCATGAGACTAAATTATTGGTTCTTTTAATTTCATAATAGCCTGTTTTCCTTCCCAAGACAGGGTGTTAAGTTTTCTATCTGAAGCTGTTTTATGCAGGGTCTTTCACACGAGTTTTGCTCACTTTAAAAGAGGAATAAATTCTGAAGACAAAAACAAAAACATAGCCCACGAACAGTGCTGCCCATCCAGGTTCACTGTGCTGGAAAAATCTGTTATATAGAAAATAACTTTGCAATCTTTGGTAAAACTGCACTTTTGAAATGAAGGTAGCATGTTTATGACTCTTTGCTAGGTATATTGTTATGCATTCTCAGTTTATGTTAGAGCCCAGGCCTACATTTTATAGATGACTTTTGAAACCACTTCAGAAATTATTCAAGGAGAGTAAAAAAATCTGTATCCAAGAATCCAGCACTAGAGGTATGGTGGTGGGAGGACATAGGGTTGCTTTGTCATTATGTCTACCTGTACTTAATAAAACACCAGCTTAGAAGATCATGTAACTCCTTATTGCACCAATTTTAAAAGAAGCACAAATCTGTTGGGCACAGTGGTGCATGCCTGTAATCCCTGCAGCTTAGGAGGCTGAGGCAGGTCAAAGTCAGCCTCAGCAACTTAGCAAGGCCCTGAGCAACTCAGTGAGACCCTGTCTCTAAATAAAATACAAAATAGGGCTGGGGATGTGGCTCAGTGGTCGAGTGCCCCAGAATTCAATCCCCAGTACTCCCCCCACCCACCAAAAAAGCACAAATCCACATTAATCTACTTTTATAAGTTAAAACCAAACCAAACCAAACCACTTAAAAAACAAAAGCCAACAATGTGTTTTTTTTTAATGTAACTGTGCATGAATTACTACCGTATTGTTCACCTAATAACTTGTTTCTTTGGAATTAACATAGGAAGACCTGTGGGTGGTGACACACATTGTGAGTTATTGGAGGCTCCAAGGACAGATGCTTGGGTGCCAAGCTGGTCTGATGAGAGCAAAAGGCTTTGTATGTAAGCAGGCCAGCACAGGCCAGGCAGGAGGGACAGAAGACCTAGGCAATTCAAAATCCTTTTCTTTGCCTTCCAGCACTTGCTGCAATTGTGACAGACCTTTTCTAAGGAGTTGCTAGAGAGCTTGGCTAGGGCTTGTCTGTCTTCTCTCCTTTTTGGGAGGAAAAGAACCTTATATTAGACAACGGTGCTGAAAGCATACAATGGAGAAAGGATTAGCATCTTCAACAAATGGTGCTGGGAGAACTGGAAATCCATATGCAACAAAATGAAATTGAATCCCTATCTCTCACCATGCACAAAAGTTAACTCAAAATGGATCAAGGATCTAGGAATCAGACCAGAGACTCTGCGTCTAATAGAAGAAAAAGTTGGCCCTAATCTCCATCACGTGGGGTCAGGCCCCAAATTCCTTAATAGGACACGTATAGTACAAGAGTTAGATAAAACCAAGAATCAACAAATGGGATGAATTCAAACTAAAAAGTTTTTTTTCTCAGCAAGAGAAATAATATGTGAGCTAAATAGGGAGCCTACATCCTGGGAACAAATTTTTACCCCTCACACATCAGATAGAGCTCTAATCTCTAGGGTATACAAAGAACTCAAAAAGTTAAACAACAAAAAAACAAATAACCCAATCAACAAATGGGCCAAGGACCTGAACAGACACTTCTCAGAAGAGGATATACAATCAATCAACAAATACATGAAAAAATGCTCACCGTCTCTAGCAATCAGAGAAATGCAAATTAAAACTACTCTAAGATACCATCTCACTCCAGTAAGAATGGCAGCCATTATGAAGTCAAACAACAACAAGTGCTGGCGAGGATATGGAAAAAGGTACACTTATACATTGCTGGTGGGACTGCAAATTGGTGCAGCCAATTTGGAAAGCAGTATGGAGATTCCTTGGAAAGCTGGGAATGGAACCACCATTTGACCCAGCTATTCCTCTTCTCGGACTATACCCAAAAGACCTAAAAACAGCATACTACAGGGACACAGCCACATCAATGTTTATAGCAGCACAATTCACAATAGCAAGACTGTGGAACCAACCTAGATGCCCTTCAATGAATGAATGGATAAAAAAAATGTGGCATTTATACACAATGGAATATTACTCAGCACTAAAAAATAACAAGATTGTGGCATTTGCAGGGAAATGGATGGCATTAGAGCAGATTATGCTAAGTGAAGTTAGCCAATCCCTAAAAAACAAATGCCGAATGTCTTCTCTGACTCAAAATGGGGTAGGAAGAGCATGAGAAGAAGATTACCACCAAATAGGGAAGAGAGGTGGGTGGGAAAAGGAGGGAGAAAGGGAATTGCACAGAAGATGGAAGGAGACCCTCACTGTTATACAGAATACAGGTATGACGATGTGAGGGGAAAAAAAAAAAAGAAGTGTGTCACATTAGATTGGGTAGAGAGAAGTGATGGGAGGGGAGGGCGGTTAGGGGGAAAAGGAAGGACAGCAGAATAAAATAGACATTATTATTGCTGTATGTATATACGTGACTGCATGACCAATGTGATTCTGCAACCTGTACACTCAGAAAAATGAGAAATTATACCCCATTTGATTCAAATGTATGATATGTCAAGATCATTGTACTGTCATGTGTAACTAATTAAAAAAATAAAAATAAATAAAATAAAATGTAGTTTGGGATATCTTTTGTAAAACTTCTAAAAAAAAAAGAATTCTGAATCACCTCTCCTCTCTACTCTTCTTCTTGTTTTCAAGACTCATCTATGAAATTTTAATTTATCTCCGTGGATTAGAGTTGGACATTTCCCCTGAGCTAGCATACAACTGACATAGCTTTGTTGGATGGCTCTATCTGGATATCTCATTGGTACTTTCAACTTGGTGTGTTCAGAGCTGAACCTATTATGTTGTTTTCTGACCCTGTTCCACCTCCTGTGGGAACCAACCTCATGATGGCAGCACCATACATTCTTGTAGTCAAGAGAGAACTTGGGAGTCCTTGTGCCCACCCACTGCTCCAAGTACCAAATCCTGCTGATTTGTTGCCAAATTATTATTATTAATGCTGTCATTGTTATTATAATTATTAAGGGATTGAACTCAGGGATGCTCTACCACTGAGCTACATCCTCAGCCCTTTTTTAAAAAAAATTTTATTTTGAGACAGGGTGTCTCTAAGTTGTCCACGTGGTCCTCTTGTCTCAGCTTCCCAAGTTGCTGGGATTACGGGTGTGTGACACCATGCCTGGCTCCAAATTATTTTTTCAAAATTATTTCCCTCTTTCTATTCCTTCTGCCACAGTGCCACACCATAGCTTGACCCTGTTCTGCCTGCCGTGAGCTGGAATTCCCACCTTTGCTCATGGCCTCTCATCATCTTTCACAGAGCTGCCAGGAGGGTACATGGCTACAACCCTGTAAGCTTGGGGCCTGTTTTGGAATGTTTCAGATTTTAAGAAGGTAATGTGGTATGCATACTGTATATTAAATAAGACCCCTAGCAGAGACCAAGGTAGCACCTCATATTCATTCCAACACATTGGTATTTTTGCACAAAGAATTTTATCACATTTAGTGGATAAATAAAGGCTACAATAGCCTTAGACCACGGCAAGTCAGGTTTGGTGTAAGTCCTAAGTTTAGATTGAGTCTGATATTTTCCCCCAAAGTGTTAGGAATTGACTCCTTATGTTATGAGCTGTCTGGATTCCTAAATGTGCACACTGAGTTAGATTTCAGCAGACCTCTGCCACTCTCTGTCTGCTTGAGGAAATTTAGGTCCCTCTTGGCCTGCGGTACAAATTGTAATATGACTTTCCAACTGCCACTACCTGGGCACTTCTTCAAAGTTATCATTTTTTCCTTCTCTTCTTGCCTTAGCACCCCTGAAATGCTAGCAGGTTATAAAACACACCTGTTTTTCCTTCCACCTGTAAGGGAGATTGTGCTGTATTTGTCTTTTTGTGTCTGGCTTTTTTCATTGAATACAAAGTCATTCAGGATCATCTATGTTGTCACAAATGGCAGGATTTCTTTCTTTCTTTCTTTTTTTAAAAGAGACGGAGTAGTATTCCATTGTATATATATTCCACATCTTTTTTATCCATTTATTCATCAACTTCTAAACATTTTTTTAATGGTGGAAAAAAAGATGGAAATACACTAGTGTGCTGGCAATTGTGAAAAACATAGGTATATACATGAATTAGTTTGGAAAAAATATTTGAGAATCATTGAACTATAAGACAATTATAGTGGCCCTTCTAATGCCAAAATTTTGTCTCCTCCATGACAATGATCCTGCTAGATTTTCGATGCCTTAAAATGACCAATACTGTATGTTAATTTTGGTAATAAGTACTTTATTTCATGCTATTTCCTTGAAAACTGGCCATTTATTTAGCCTTTTCTTTCAGCCAATATTTGTGAAACAATGGCTATGAGCTGGGCATTCTATCAGATCTTGGGGTGTCAAAACCAATGCATTTCCACTTGCCCTGAGTATAACCTAGGTGGGAAGGAATGGCAATAAAGTGCCACATTACTTGGGGTTATAAATATGCAGGGACTAGGAATATATGATTTAGAAAAATGGGACTTTCTCCTGCTGAATTGGAACATTACTTCTTAGTATCTTTATTTTCTCTGTCTTGCTGTCTTAAAAAAAAGAAAAACCCCAACAACACAACTTTCCCGATGTTCTTCATAAATTGTCCTTTTCTTCATCTTCCCCTCATTACCCAGGGTTGTGTCTCCTCGTACCATGCTAAATAACTCTTCCCGCGGGTGTTTACATGTCCCCATTATTTATAGGCTGCTAGGTTTTCCCTGCTGCTTCTCAGCCGTCACCACCCAGACGTGCTGTACATAGTTAGTTATTTTAATCTTTCCTAGTAAATCAAGTCTCCCAACCTCCCATCACTTTTATGACTCTTCTCTGAACTCCCTTCAGTTTTTTTCTACCTCTTTATGGTATTGAAGTGCCCGGAATTTAATGTAATTTTCCAGGTGGGGTTTGAGAAAAGGCTATTAAAAAAAAGACTCACCTCTGTTCTCTGCTGATGAAACCATTGGGAACAAAGCCCAAAACTACATTAGCCTGTTTGCTGCTGTATCAGTTCTACCAACTCATATCTAATTTTCTTCTCACTATCACCCTGCCAGCTCTTTCACACAGCCTGCGTGGTTCCTCAATGAATAGAGCTGGCTTCAGTGCTTCTACAAGGGGCCTTACTAGTTTTTGGCTTTTAGTCAGGGTTCAACATCAAGACTAAGAAGAGGAAGAAAAAGTCAAGAACAGAGACCTGCAGAACAGATCTAGTTGTGTGTCAGTCAGTCTTCTGTAACTGTTAACAAATATCTGACACACTCAACTTCAAGAGAAAAGAGTTTTATTTTGCCTCTTGGTTTCAGTCCAATGTCAATTTGCTCCATTGCTTTTGGGCCTGCGGTGGCACAATACATCATGGTGGGGATACAGTGCAGAGGAAGCTACTCACCTGATGGCAGCCAGGAAGTAAAGAGAGAGAAAGAAGAGGAACTAGGATCTCAAAATCCCTTCCAAGGGCACACCCCAATCACCTAAGAACTTTCCACGGGCCCTACCTCCTAAAGGTTCTACCACATCCCAATAGTGCCACAGGCTGGAGAACAGCCTTCAACACACGGGCCTTTGGGAGACATTCAAGGTCCAAACTATAACAAGTAGTATAATTAATAATAGTAATGGTAATTATGTGTGTGAAATTTTTATTTTTGGGAACTAGGGAATGAACTCATGGGGCACTCAACCACTGGGCCACATCCCCAGCCCTATTTTGTATTTTATTTAGAGATAGGGTCTCACTGAGTTGCTTAGTGCCTCACTGGTGCTGAGGCTGGCTTTGCATTCATGATCCTCCTTCCTCAGCCTCTTGAGCCCCTGGGATTACAGGTGTGTGCTACCGCGCCTGGCCTCAAATGTTGACTATGTGCTAGGCTATGCACTGAGGCTTATTTGTAGATTCTCCTAGTTTTTACTTGTAAGAATTTTATGGAGCCAACCAAAGAGACCAAGGCTCAGAGATGTTAGGTAAGTATCTGGAAGTTGATTGGCTAGAGGTGGCGCAGCTTTCACCGGTGTTCATTTTGGGTGAATTTAAGCCAGCTTGTCTTAAAGCCTTTCCTTTCAGGAACCAGTGTTTCTAAGGTTCATGAGAGGCAGGATAACAGTCCTATGAGCAGTGCTAGTCACTGGTGGCACAGAGTGCTGGATTAAAGTTCAGTTTCAGCGTTTGCTTAGAGGAGTCATGGCAAGTACTGTCTGAGCCTCATTTCCTCATCTTGAGAAAATGTGGAAGCTCAGAGGACCATTTTTACCTTTAAATAGTTGAGCGAAGGCTAAATTTCTGGGTGTGTCAGACACTAAATGTGAGTACTCCCATCCCTATCCCTTACCTCCTTTGCCTGGAGAGGAGTTTGAGGAATTATCCAAACTGAATGCAGACCTCAGTGAGAAAGCCCTGATGGGGCAGAAGCAGAGAATTGAAAAAATTTAGATCTGAGGAGTAGAATGAGATAATGCATATCCAAGGACCATCACTAGAGTTGTGCAGATCTTCATTGCTATTTCTAAGTTTTGTAAAATTGGGCCAGTCATTTAATTTACTTGATCCTAATTTTCCCATCTGTAAGTTGGAATTTTTCCTGATCAATTTTTGTGTAGTACAAATGAGTAAAATGCATCCTACCAAAAAAAAAAAAAAAAAAAAAAAAAAAAACACTTGATATTCAAGCAGCTGATTTACAAATTTGATTTTTGTCTCTACTTACTTCTTATCTCTTATTTTCCTTTGTAGCTCATGTAGTGTATAGTTTGCCAAACAACTCACATATCAGTAAGTATTCCTAAATTATCTACTTAATGTTTAGAACTGCATCACATTACCACCATCACCACCACCATCACACCATTATTGCCATCATTACTATTACCATAACTATTATCACCTCCACCACCACTAGCACCACTACTATCATTTCCACCTTTATTATTATCTTGACTACCATCGCCAGCAGTCATCAAGCACTCCTGTGTGTCAGGCACTATGCTAAGCACTTTACAGACATGCTCTCATGTGCTCTTCCCAGTTTTCCAGTAAAGTAAGTAAAAATGTTATTCCAATTTTGAAAATGAGAATACTGATGCTTGGAGAGATTAAACAATTGATTCGAGGTCATCAGGATATGAAAGATAAAAAAAGAAACACAAGCCATGAGTCCTTCCATGGGAAAGTGAATGATCTATGGGGGAGCAAAATTAAATTGTATGCAAAATTAGTGACCTTTAGAAGACATTATGAGCAAGTGCCAAATTGCACGGTTCAGGCTAGAAATGGTACAGATGTTCAGGAACAGGACTGATGAAGGTCAGTGTACGTGTTAGGATTCTGTTTTATGAATTAACACATATTCAAGTTCCCCTAGATAGTACATGGATAGCATGAGAAAAAGAACCCCAGGCAGCCATTACACATCACAAGAAACCAGAAAAAGTCCTACAGACTGGGTTCCTAGGGAAAACAGGAACTGAGATAGACCTGGCCTCTTGGAAACTGGACTTGGGAAGTTGTACCATACCCAAAGATGCTCTAGTAACAGGGCAATCTTGTGGCCTGGCAGCAGCAGAAATACTGGATCCTTCTTGAAGTCTCCACTATTAATGTAACGTGATCACTCATTAGTGTTTTCACTACTGCTTAGGACTGAATCCCTCTCTCTGCATCTTCAGCAGAGACTTCTAAGACTAGGGATCTCATTGTTCTCGCTATACCTTGTCGTCCTTATGTAAATAGAATTTTTGCATCTGGCAAACTCATCAGCCCCTGGCCAGCCTGTGGCTTTCTGGCATAGTTTAGAAGCCCACCCTCATCCAGTTAGCTCTTACCCCAAATTTCGAACATGGTCACATATTGCATGTGACCTTGAAACAGCTCCTTGAAACAGCTGGGTCCCCAGTGCTGGGGTCACAAACATTTCCACTGCAGGGGAACTCTGAGTAGCAGGGACCTCCACTGGCCTGCTGACTGAAGTGGAGAAGACCTGTGAAGGGCAGGAGCTTTCAAGAGGGTATTTTTAGCTTGGGAGAAAAATATCTTAGAAAAAGCATAGAAAAGATGGGCTGAGATTAGCTTTCAGTAGAAGAGATTAAAAGGAAAGGAAGAGTGGGAATTAAGGTCACATGTGTCGACCAGGGGGACCTTACAAGTTAGGTAGAAACATTTGGACAACAATTGTGAGGCACTGTGGAGCCATTAAGAGTTTTGGAATACAGCAGCCATATGAGAATGGTATTAAGAAAAATTGGCGTAGCACAGGTGTGAAGCAGAGGTTAGAGCAAGCAGGAGTAGAGTCAGGAATTCTGTCAATCACCTTTCTGTTACAAAATATCCAGGATAATCCACTTACAAGGAGGAAAGCTTCATTTTGGATTGTTGTTTCAGCCCGTGGTTGGTCTGTTGCTTTGGGCCTGTAGTGAGGCAGTGCATTATGGGGAGAGCACACGGTGGAGCAGAATGGCTCACTTCATGGCAGATGAGAGAGAGAAGTTGGGGGCAGGGACCTAATATTCCCTTCAAGGACATGTTCCCAGTGGTTTAACTTTCTTGCCATACCTCTGACTAGTGACTACACCTATTAAAGATTCCACCGTCTCCCATATGCCACACAGGCTGGGGACCAGGCTTTTAGCACATGGGCCTTTGGGGGACATGTATACAAACCTTAACAGATTCCAATTTGGTATTGGTTACATTCGCTTAGATGTGTGATAGGGAAACAGGAAAACAGGGTTCTTTTTTTGGAGAGATTTTAGTTTCTTATCCTTAGGCACCTTTTAGAAGTTCTGCTCTTCCTGACTTAGGCAATTAACACGCTCACATGACACTCTGTTTATTAGATACTCACATGGTCCAGTTTGAAGAATAACAAAAAGCGTATTTGAATGAATTCAAATCATAAACTAGGTTGGTAATGAGTCACAAGATGTTTTAAAAATAACTATTTTGTTTACTGAATTCACCTGCTTGCTAAATTCTTGAACCAAACTCCCATAACTTTTTCTATTTTATTTTTTTACTTCTATAGTTTCTGTTGCATTTTGCTTTTCCCCCCCAAAACTCTATTCTCAATTTTTATACAATCCACCTTTAATTTTTATTCTCTAATTTTTACATGTTCTTACATGCTACTGCTTGGCCACCAGCAAGTTAACTGCTCAACCTCTGTGGTCCCTCCAGAAAACATAGTGTACTGAACACATAAGAGAGTTGGATTAACTTTTCTTCAAGGAAATACTTCAGAGTCTCTTAAAGCTCCTTTAATATATAAAATTTAAAAATATAATTAGCAAACGATGCACATCAATGATGGTTTTGTGCTCCTAACATGAATCATTAGATCCTTTATTGTGTTTTGAACATGTATACCATACTCCATAAAAGCCAAGGTGCCATTGATGATCCACCATTATTTATTGTACTATGAAATAATAAACCACCAATTAAACTAAAACTAAACTATGTGAATGCTTTATAAGATACTACCTAAATTTAGATATCAAAATATTGTGTTTTAGAATTGGTGAATTATGAGAATTTTTTGAGTCATATTTTTTTTTTTAAAGAGAGAGTGAGGGAGAGAGTGAGAGAGAGAGAGAGAGAATTTTTTAATATTTATTTTTTAGTTTTCAGCGAACACAACGTCTTTGTTTGTATGTGGTGCTGAGGATCGAACCCGGGCTGCACGCATGCCAGGCGAGCACGCTACCGCTTGAGCCACATCCTCAGACCGAGTCATATTTTTTTAAATATTTACTTTTTAGGTGTAGATGGACACAACACAATGCCTTTATTTTTATGTGGTGCTGAGGATCGAACCCAGGTCCTGCCTGTGCTAGGGGAGTCCTCTACTGCTGAGCCACAATCCCAGCCCTTGAGTCATATTTTGAAATGGAAAGTAAACCAGTGATAGCCTCAATCCTGGCTCAAACCTTTATCACATCCTAACCAGAGTACCACCTAATCCTATGACTAACCTATTCTTTTTTAGTGGTTTTGATTGGTACATTATCCTTGTACATAATAGTGGGATTCATTGTGACATACCTGTACATGCACATAAGATAATTTGATCAATCTCATTCTCTAATACTTCCTTTTTCCTTCTCTTCCTCCCTCCACATGATCTCTTTACTGATCTTTTTATTTTTTAAATTAGTGCATTATAATTATACATAAGGACTGGGATATAGCTCAGTGATAGAGCACTTGTGTAGCACATTTGTGCTCAAAGCACTGGGTTTGGCCCAGTCCCACAAAAAAACAACCCCCCCCAACCTGCCCCCCCCAAACACACACACACACACACACACACACACACACACACACACACACACACACGGGATTCATTACAATATATTCCTAATGAACTCCTATTCTCTCTCTTACTGCCCGTCTTCATCTCATCATCTCATCATAACGATGAACTGTTTGTGTGTGAGATTATCCTCAACCTAGCTGCCATGGCTGCATTGAGATGGTCATCTTCATTTGCCTGGGTTCTTATAACAACTTCCTGTGTTGTGTCCTTACCTGATCCTGCCCTTTTCTATCCTTCCATTACTAAACTCATTACCTTTCTAAAATTGAAATCTAGTCATGCCAATTTTATTTTCTCTACCTGGAATATATGTTTTTTTCTTTGCCCAGCCAAGACTCTATGCCTATGTCACCCCTCTGTGCTATCTTTTGTGACAACATGATTAAGTTTCTGTTGTTATTTTATGCTCCATTAGTACTTTGTCCAGAGAGAAGATCCACAGGGTGATATTGGGTGGAGATGAAATCCAGGGTGAGTGTAGCATCAGTGTAGTAGTACAAGAGAATGAAAAGGTACAGTTCATAGTCTTTCTAGCAGTTTCTGGATGATTAGTGAAAACCAAAAATTACAATTACTGGGGGCTGGGGTTGTGGCTCAGTGGTAGAACGCTCGACTGACACATGTGAGGTACTGGGTTTGATCCTCAGAACCACATAATAATAAATAAATTAAATAAATGTAAATAAATGGGTTTATCTATAACTAACAAAATAAAATTAAAAAGAACAATTACAAAGAGACTGAGGTGTGAACAAAAGATTTCCATGTTCCTAATATAAGGAAGTGGAAAGTCAGGAATAGGATGGGTGCCTGGTTGAAAGGGTGATGAGATTTGGTCTCCACTTGGCTCTCCTTAGTTCTTTTTTTTTAATATTTATTTTTTAGTTGTAGTTGGACACAATACCTTTATTTTTATTTATTTATTTATTTTTGGTTTTTTTTTATTTTTTATTTTTTATTGTTGGTTGTTCAAAACGTTACATAGTTCTTGATATATCATATTTCACAATTTGATTCAAATGGGTTATGAACTCCCATTTTTACCCCATATACAGATTGCAGAATCACATCAGTTACACATCCATTGATTTACCTATTGCCATACTAGTGTCTGTTGTGTTCTGCTGCCTTTCCTATCCTCTGCTATCCCCCCTCCCCTCCCCTCCCCTCCTCTCTTCTCTCTCTACCCCCTCTACTGTCATTCATTTCTCCCCCTTGTATTATTTTTCCCTTTCCCCTCACTTCCTCTTGTATGAAATTTTGTATAACCCTGAGGGTCTCCTTCCATTTCCATGAAATTTCCCATCTCTCTCCCTTTCCCTCCCACCTCTCATCCCAGTTTAATGTTAATCTTCTTCTCATGCTCTTCGTCCCTACTCTGTTCTTAGTTACTCTCCTTATATCAAAGAAGACATTTGGCATTTGTTTTTTAGGGATTGGCTAGCTTCACTTAGCATAATCTGCTCTAATGCCATCCATTTCCCTGCAAATTCTATGATTTTGTCATTTTTTAATGCAGAGTAATACTCCATTGTGTATAAATGCCACATTTTTTTTATCCATTCGTCTATTGAAGGGCATCTAGGTTGGTTCCACAGTCTTGCTATTGTGAATTGTGCTGCTATGAACATTGATGTAGCAGTGTCCCTGTAGCATGCTCTTTTTAGGTCTTTAGGGAATAGACCGAGAAGGAGAATAGCTGGGTCAAATGGTGGTTCCATTCCCAGCTTTCCAGGAAATCTCCATACTGCTTTCCAAATTGGCTGCACCAATTTGCAGTCCCACCAGCAATGTACAAGTGTACCCTTTTCCCCACATCCTCGCCAGCACTTGTTGTTGTTTGACTTCATAATGGCTGCCAATCTTACTGGAGTGAGATGGTATCTTAGGGTGGTTTTGATTTGCATTTCTCTGACTGCTAGAGATGGTGAGCATTTTTTCATGTACTTGTTGATTGATTGTATGTCCTCCTCTGAGAAGTGTCTGTTCAGGTCCTTGGCCCATTTGTTGATTGGGTTGTTTGTTATCTTATTGTCTAATTTTTTGAGTTCTTTGTATACTCTGGATATTAGGGCTCTATCTGAAGTGTGAGGAGTAAATATTTGTTCCCAGGATGTAGGCTCCCTATTTACCTCTCTTATTGTTTATTTTGCTGAGAAAAAACTTTTTAGTTTGAGTAAGTCCCATTTGTTGATTCTAGTTATTAACTTTTGTGCTATGGGTGTCCTATTGAGGAATTTGGAGCCCGACCCCACAGTATGTAGATCGTAGCCAACTTTTTCTTCTATCAGACACTGTGTCTCTGTTTTGATATCAAGCTCCTTGATCCATTTTGAATTAACTTTTGTGCATGGCGAGAGAAAGGGATTCAGTTTCATTTTGTTGCATATGGATTTCCAGTTTTCCCAGCACCATTTGTTGAAGATGCTATCCTTCCTCCATTGCATGCTTTTAGCCCCTTTATCAAATATAAGATAGTTGTAGTTTTGTGGATTGGTTTCTGTGTCCTCTATTCTGTACCATTGGTCTACCCGCCTGTTTTGGTACCAGTACCATGCTGTTTTTGTTACTACACAATACCTTTAATTTATTTATTTTTATGTGGTGCTGAGGATTGAACCCAGGGCCTCAGACTTGCTAGGTGCTCACTAGGTGCTCTACCGCTGAGCCACAACCCCAGTCCCTCTCCTTAGTTCTTCATATCTGAGTGGTTTTTGCACCTAAAGCAGGGATTTGCAAAATACAGCCCAGAGGCTCAATTTGCTTGCTGCTTGATTTTGTAAATAAAGTTTTATTGTAACATCGCCTTGCTGTTTGGTTTGTCTTATCCACATCGACTTTTGTAATGAGGCAAAATTACCCTGGTAGTTGCGACAGAAGCTGTATAGCCTGCAAAGTCAAAACATATTTATTGTCTGGACCTTTACAGAAAAAGTTGGCCAAGCCCTTATTTAAGTTATCTTAAGAGCACCATTATATGATGTGTGACACTTTAAGTAGTCAGTTCCTGTCCCTTCTGAAAAAAGAAGTAGTCTGGTGTGGAGGTGCGCACTTGTATTTCTACACTCGGGAGGCTGAGACAGGAGGATCACAAGTTTGAGCCCAGCTTGGGCAATGTAGTGAGACCCAGTCTTAATATAAAACAAAAGGGCTGGGGATGTAGCTCAATGGTAGAACATTCCTGTGTGCAATCTCCAGTACCGCATAAACAAAACCCCAAAGAAATGAAAGATGAAATAAGCAAAAAGTAGCACATAAAAAGAAAAATAGAAAAAAAAACCAGTAAAAGCAAAGGACTGGCTAAAAAACAACAGACCCAAGGTTTAAGCCAAGGTCTCTGTCTGAATGAGTCCCTTTGAAAATGTCTGGAAGAAGGCAGTGTCTGTGGTGATGGCAGGATCAACAGCCAAGATCAGAGGCTTGGAGAAGTGAGAGGGAGCCCCCTCAGCAGCCCGACCTTGGGTCCCTTATAGGGAGGCTTTTTTAAAACTCATGGAGCCCAGTTTCTCTCCCTTCTTCCCTTTCTGTGCCCTGTCCCCTTCCTCACCCAAGCTGTGACAAAATCCTTTCTCCTTTGTTCTGTCTGCAGTCACCCTCAGCACTAACCTGTGGGTGGGAGGACAGAGGCAGTTACAAGAAGCCTCTGTTTGTAGAATCAGTGCAAACCTCCGGCCCAGCCTGCTGAGGAGCTGTGCGGTTCCTGAGAGAACATATGTCACTCCAGGAGACGTTGGGAAGTGATCATCTGATTCCCTGGCAGGCTCTGCCCCAGAGTAGCCTGGGGCCTGGAGAGGATATTTTGGTCTTCTTTTCCAACTCCTTTCTCTGCTATTTATATTCAAATGTCACCTTTTGTCAAAGGTCTGGGGTGTGAAGAGGTGATGGGGGCTCTCAGGTAAGCAGCTCACAGGCATCAAGACCAGCCTCCTGGATAATCTGACAGTGTGGCTTGGATCCAACAGGGCCATATGTCATGTAATCCTAACCTGGACCCTCTGCCAAGCCAAGCTATTCTTATTATTATTCAGAGCAGTTTCCAAAAGAAAAATCTGGAAGGGGGTGTGGATCTTAGGGTACAACTGTGGTTATGACTAAGTCAAAAAGTTGTGAAATGTTCACCTGATCAAATACGGGCTCAAAATGACCCATTGATCAAATAGTTCATGCCAGGATTCCTTTTTCCCCCAGGGATTGGTTGGGAAGGAGTAGGGCAGAGGGACAGCTATGGGCAAGGTGTGGTGATTTGATGTGATTGCTTGGTCCCTAGGATCTGGGGATGATGTGGCTCTAAGAAGTGATATAGAGATGGCTTTGCCAGCAGGTCCCTCAAACAATAACTCCAGCCCACAGATGTACAGAAAGCCTACCCACAACACCCTTTGTCTCCAACATCCTAAGACCTGTGGGGAATACCCTCTGTGCATACTCCTCAGTCTCTCTTTCTCTTCTGAGTGATTTAAAAAAAATATTTATTTTTTAGTTTTAAGTGGACACAATATCTTTATTTTACATTTATGTGGTGCTGAGGATAGAACTCAGTGCCTCAAGCATGCTAGGCAAGCACTCTACCACTGAGCCATAACCCCAGCCCTCTTCTGATTGATTTTTTTCAATGCAATTAAATAAAATATATAATAGACCCACTCTGTCCAATATACACAGGCACACAGTGTTGGCACACAGTGCTGCTATGTGTGTGTCTAAGTGAGGGAGGGAGGAGGTAGATAGGAAGAAACAGGGATATATCTCATGTACTTTAGGGGGGATGAAGAAGGATCTTATGAAACTGAAATATGAGATTGACATGGGTTTTGGAGAGAGGGGTAGAATTTCAGTGAGAGAAAAGCAATCTGGATTTCACATGAGGAAAGATACAGAGGGATGAAAGTAGACACATCTTAGGGAATAACATGTAGCTTAGTTTGAATATAGACAAAATATGGTTAATATGTGTGGGAAGAGACTTGTTAGATAGGTTCTAAAGTAGTGAGGATAAGGTTTAACTAAAAGTGACAGAAAATAAGAGGTAACCACGACTTAAGACATAAATATTTAAAGTATAGTAGGCCAAGGGATGGAATGTACTCCATTGTTTCAGGGGCCAGCCTCCTCTACCTTTTACTCTATGGTATAGCATCCTTGTGATAATTAATTTTAATTGTCAACTTGACTGGGCTAATGAATGCCCAGATAGCTGGTAAAACATTATTTCTGGGTATGTCTGTGAAGATGTCTCTGGAAGAGATTATTAGCCTTGGTTCAGTAGCATTTGGATCCACCCTCATCAGTTTGTGTGGGCCCATCCTATCTGCTGAGGTCCAAATACAAGGACAATGCAGAGGAAAGGCCAGTTTTGTCTGTCTCTTATCTTGAATTGAGACACTCATCTTTTCAAGTTCTTGGACATCAGAGCTCCTGACTCTTAGGTCTTTGGATTCCAGGACTTACATCAAGTTCTTTCCCAACCCTTTGAGCCTACTTAGTCTTGGAGTGGAATTCACACTATTGGCTAACTGGTTTTCTTCCCTTTGGACTTGATCTGAAATATGTCAGTGGCTTTCCTGGGTTCCGGCTTGCAGATGGCATATTGTGGAACTTTTTTGGTTTCTATAATCGTGTGAGATAGCTTTCATAATAAATCTTCTTCCATATATATCTCTATATATCCTATTTGCTTTGTTTCTCTGGAGAACTCTTACTAACATAATCATATTCTAGACATCAGGGCAATGAAGAAAGAAACAAAGGAGAGCCGAAGTAAAGGGCATATGTGTTCTGTTTTTTTGGATATGGTTTACAGAAACTGCCTCTTAAACTGTATGTTCATTTCATTGACTAGAACTTAGTCACATGGCCACATCCAGCTGCAAGAGAGCTTGGGAAATGTACTTTGTATTGCAGGTGTTCCCAGACAATTGCTGGAAGTACTATTATCACAGAAGTAAGAAGGTATGCTTAGAAATGGCTAATAGTGTCAGTCTTAGATTATGGAGGACTTTGGATGCCAGGTTGAGAGTATATATCTGCTAAGTTTCAGGGTTTATAGGAAGCTTTGAAGCTTATGTGTAGGGGAGTTATGTGAAAAGGAGCATTTTAGGGAGATTAATTGGTCAGTAGTATGTAGGACTACTGGGGAGAAAGAGAAAATGAGGCCAGACAGGCAACTGCAACATTGTAGTGGATAATTAGTGGTGTCAGTGAGATTATAATGGAGTTATAATTTGAATCTGTATAGATTCAAATATCATTGAAAAGATAATATAGCAGAGCTGTTTACTTGAGAACAGAAGTTGAAAAGGATATAGAGCTTTCAGACCTGGGTACTTGGGAGAATATTTGAATAATAGACAATGGTATAAAGAGCTGGTTTAGGGAAGATTAAAATGGGTTTGAATATGTCAAATGTTGAGGTCCCAATAAGACTTTCAGATATGGTGTACAATAGCCATTGAACTTGTGAGTCTAGAAAAATATAGTAAATTAATTACTCACAGGCTATATTTGGCTTTCAGATGCAATTTGTTTGTCTTGCATGGGGCTGACCTTAACAACCTCTAGAAATTGAATTAATTGTAAATGAACTGCTTATTAAAATCAGCTTTGTTTTTGGAATAGTTTTATAACTTCATTTGACCATCAGCAGTAAGTTCTGATCCACACTGATTAAATGTTATTGAAAGTGGCAATAAACAATCAAAGTACAGAGCTGGTTTGGTGAATCTTCATCCTTGTCATGTTTTCTGGACAATCTCACCTGGATTTAGAATGGGACATTACTTATTCCCGTGGCCCAGAGAGTTTTGTTGAGCTTTGCACACATCTGGAATCTCCATCTCCTTGACAAATTTCTGATCTCTTTGAGTGCCTGAGGGGCACAGTTATTAAAGCCCACTCCACAGATGTGCTTGTGAATGTTGGTGGTGTGTTCTTAGGTCACCACCTCATGACTGGCAGAAGACACATTTGCTTCTCGCCATCCTTCTTTGTGGAGCCCTTCTGCCAAACTCAGATTGGAAAGGAAGAATGCAGGATTTATTAAAAATTTGCACTTTTGATTTTCTTTGCAAAACATTAGGCTTGGGAATTACTGGGCCTTCATTCCTACATGGTAGCAATTCACTATATAATCTTCACTTTGCTATAGCCCCCACCAATCCCTTATAATTCTCCAATTCTTTCTATTCTAGCTATTTACATAACCTGCCTGGCCCCTGTAGATCTTTGAATGTTCCATCTTGTGTTCTAAAATTTTGAAAAGTAACACAGAAACAGATTTGAGAGCCGTGATTTTAAGGAGAGTTGAAGCTTTTGAAATGAATGACATTGATGAAGGGCAGAGAATAGAAAGAGAAAAGGTCTATAAACATTAGGGCACTGATTGCACATTTATGAATCAGAAGAACAGGTGGCACCCTTAATGCAGACTTGGAGGGAAAGCTTCAGAGACGCAGGATTCAGCCCACAGTAGTATCACATCAGAAACCAAAAGACAAAAGGATTTCAAGATGGAAACCAGCCAACAGTAAATGCTGGGCGGGGGGGCAGGGAAAGCAGTAGTGGTGGTGGGGTGGGTAGACAATGAATTCCTGCCAAAGGCTGCTTACTTGCCTTGGAGCTGAGAAAGTATTGCACAGAGTTTCAGTAGAGTGGTGGAGGGCAAAAGAAGGTGGAAATGGGACTCTGATGTTCCCTGAGTTCATCTGTATATATATCTGGGGTAGAGAGGAGGGCGCGGCACACCTGTGAGTGGCCTTGCCCTAACCTTCTTGCTCTCCAGGTGACAGCCTCAGATAAAGACTGGATAGAAGGGATAAGTCTGTTCTCCTGGGAGGGAGCTTCTCCCTGTTTCCCACATTCTTTAAATTACTCAAAGGATCCTTACAAAACCCTTGGGGTTAGGGCTCATTGAATTTTTACAGACAAAGAAATTAAATCCTGCAGTGGTTGAAGATTTGCTTTGGCTAATTCACATAGCAACAGTGAAAAATGAGGATGCTAAGGTAGCCTTTGTCATGCCACTGTTTTCACACAACAGCCCATTCCATTGCCCTGGGATGTGGGCAGTTAAGGGACCCTTTTGTTTTCTCTTACTTAGAGCTTAGCCTATGAGTCTACAAATCATACCTATGGTCAGTGAAGGGCCTTTTCTCACCACTTTTTAGCACTTTTCTATTCAGTAGCTACATCTTGTTCTGAGCATGTTCTGACATGGTTAAAAGACACAAAGGTTTTAAAGTAAAAATAACTCATCATGTGTGTCTGTATTACTCCAGACATGAAAGGTCTTTGCTTTGTTCAATTATACTAACATCTTCTCAAGCTGAGTTTATTTCTGACAACTGTGTGCCATGGATGATATATACATTATCACCATGAAAAAGAAAAGTGATCTGTGTGAATATGATCAGTTAGCAGAATGGATATATTTCATTGTAATCTTTTAACATAATCCAGAATACTTAATTCCATTTTGGAGGAGGGAAGACCAAAGCAAAAGCATGAAATTCATTCATAGAATACTGAATGCACCATAGGGACTCAATTCATATTGCAATGAATAAATGGTGCTCCCAATGGCTCTGCACTCTCCCATCTGCTCTGTATTCTCTCTGACTTTAGGGAAATGTAAGAAGAGTTCAGAAAGCAATGTTCTAAAAAATCTCCTCATTTCTATTATTGTTGTTACTTTGGGGGAATCATCAACATCTATCATATGACTAATATTTCTTGAGCGCTAACTATGTGCCAGGTACTGTGATAAACACTTGGACCTGAGTTTTCTTTTCATAGCTCCTTCTCCTGCTAAGGATTCTGTATTAGTCTGTTTTATGTTACTCTAACAAAATACCTGAGGCTGGGTACTTTTTTATTAAATTATTTATTTATTCTAATTTATTATACATGATGGCAGAGTGCAATTCATTTCATATTACACATATAGAGCACAATTTTTTGAGTCACTGTACACAAACTATTTTCACACCATTTGTGTCTTCATGCATGTCTAACACATTCCACCATCATTCCTACCCCCTTACCCCCTCCTTTCCCCTCTCTCCTCTTTGCTGAGCCTGGGTACTTTATAACAAAAAGAGGTCTATTTGGCTCACAGTTCTAGGGGTTCACCACCATCTATTCAGCTTTGGTAAGGACCTCATGGCAGAAGGCTGCATAATGTGTTGACAGCACATGCAGAAGAGATCCAAGTGAGATAAAAAGCAAGAGCCAGGCTCATTCTTTTTTGTAACAACTTGTGCTTGATAAAACTAATCCATTCCTCAAGACCAATATTAATTCCTTCTGAGAAAAGTGTCTCCATGACCTGAAAATCTTCTGCTATGTTCTACCTCTCAAAGTTTCCAACATAACACCACCACACGGGGGACCAAGCGTCTGGAAATGAAGCTTTGGGGGGACACATTCAAACCATATCCAAACCATAGCAGACTCTTACTATCCCCATTTCACACATGAAGAAACAGGCTGGGAGAGCAGAAGGAATTCAAGCAAGATCACTCAGCTTGTAAGTAATGGAGCTGGTATTAGATTTACTCTGCGTGCCCACTATGGAATCAGCTATTCCACAGAAAAGCCAGAGACAACTAGTGTAATTCTCTGTCTTCCTTTCAAGGCAACACACTATCCCTGATGTGCTCTCTTTGCTGGAAGACCCAAGAATCGCCCATGGTATAGCCTGGCTTTGAAAGTGCACCTCCTCTGGGGAGGTGCACTTTCAAAGCAGAGGAGTTCCAACCATGTGATGAATCCTTATTTCTGGTCCTAGAACCAGGATGCACCTTTCAACAAAGGACTGTACTCTGATTTGTGCCATTATTTGTATGAAAAATTTTGCCAAGCGGCAAACACGAAAGCCTCTTTCTGTATTTAATAATTTTGCTATTGAAAAGAACAAAAGGACCCCCCAAAATCTTGAGATCACCCTGGAAAATTTGTGCTTGCTTAGCCGGCTCTTCTCTTTATATCTAAGAAGGGTTTTGTCAGGTTGGACTGGGCCCAGATTGCTGCACAACTCCTAAATGCAGATGGCTTCTCCTTTGAGAAGTAGCAATGCTTGGTAATGGACCCCTCGTGTTAACAGGAAACATAAGGTGGGGATGGGCTGGGACTTAACAAGGTATTTATCACAGTGATTGTGCCCAGGGGTTTCTCACAGTGATTGCTTCATAAATTTTAGTAATCTTTCCTTCTCTGATTTATGCGGCTCTTCTAAAGGGCATTGTTCAGCAGTACATTAATGCGGATGCTAAATATAGCTGGAAAGAGCCCAGCCCCTGATGCTCCAATGCCCACTGGCAGGCAGGCATCTGCCAGTCAATAACTTACTTTTGTTCCAGTCTTTCTTGCTAGAATATATCATGCCGTAGAAGCTATTTATATTTGGAAACCATTCTGAAAGTTGCTAGAAATCCTTCCTGCGGCAGCGTGCTGCCCTCCCAGGAGCTGCTGAAGTGTAAATATGCAGCGAGGCATTCTTCCCTGGCAGCGCCTGGCTGCACCCAGTGACCTTGATGCGCTCCATCCTTCCTCTGAAAACAAAAACACCAATTTGGAATTTTAATTAAAAGGCAGTGAGTGGGCTATCAAGCTCAGTGCGTTGGCTGAACTGCTGTTCATTGCAATGTGGACTTGAGGTCACCATTGTGAAGCCTGTAACATTAACTTATCAGGAAAAACACATCAGCTGAATTTATCTCCAGCTTCAGTAGGAGCCAGAGGCTCAGATGAAGAACTTTTTTTTTTTTTTTTTTTTTTGGTGCACGAGACAGGTTTGGTCAAGAGCACAAAGAATTCTATTAGGGTACTGCCAGCACCATCCCAAAATGAGGGAGCAAAAGGGAGCCACACAAATAATATCCTTTTTGGTCCATCCCATGTGGAACGTATTGGCTTGATGTCACAGTATGAGTTACCCGTGTGGTGGTGATATAAAATGACTCTCTTTGGTTCAGTGTGGCTCTCAGAGAGCTAGTGGTTCAGCTTTAGAACTGGCCCGTAAAATGAATGAAGTCTGCTTAAGTGGGTTGTTTTGCATTGGAAAAGTTATTTAAAGCCTTTTAAAAATAGGATTATAGAAGCCTGTTATTGGTTTACATTATTTTGCAAGGAAGCACGCATATTGTTTAGTGTAAAGATCTCCTGATTTCAACATTAAAAAAAAAATAAAACCCAAAACCTAAGTAAAGGCCCCATCCTTGTCAAGATCTTCAGATACTGATCACCTGGAATGGCACTGAACTGTCACCTGGAGGCAGTACAATGTAGGATGGGGTTTCCTGACTCAGGTTAGCAGCAGTTTTCCTTGGTTAGGGGCGGGGGTGGAAATCTTAAAAAGTTGCTCATTGCTGGGATCCATCAAGATATTCTTATCCAGCAAGTCTGAACCTGTGTTCTAAGGAGTTTTGTAGAAGATTTTGATGATTGATCAGGTTTGGGAACTCTTGGTTGAGGAGCATTCCAACCAGTTCATAGTATAAAAATAATTGGGATTTTTAGAGAAAAGGAAAGATAGGAGCAGACTTGGGTGAATGCCTATTTACTTTCTTCTGCTTTTCTCTTAAGTACATCATGAATATCAAAGGACCAGGTCGATAAGCAACAACCATGGCAGGAATTCACTATTAGGATGCTGTACACATTATGTCTTAGAAATCCTTGAGCAGGAGTATCACCACTTTATAAATAAAACCCCCCAAACATCAAATTCCATGCCCAAGGCACACCACTGTGTGGTGAAGGCAGTGGAGACAGGCTCAGGCTGCCCCTTCCTGCCTTGTTTCAGTTCCCTCTTAGCCTGTGATGTCTTCTTTACCCTACGGAGCTGAGCTTCCCCATGTTTATGTGCCTAGGAGTAGGATGCAGGAAGCTGGGACTTCCATGTTCCAATCTCTCTGCTCTTCACTGTGCCAAACTCCCTGTGTAACTCACAGTTTAGCACAACATTTGCCAGACTCCGGTGTGAAACAGGCTGGTATCCTACAGCCTCTGTGTTGGGTTCCATTGATAGAAGGGGAGGAGAATGAGGTGAGGGATGCAGACCTTCAACTGTAGTAGTTAAAGAGATGGGTGAAGTGATAGGTGGGGGATTTGCTGAATTCCATGGTGTGAAGATTCTCATCATCGTGACTGATTCCAAACTGCCCAGGGCTTAACAATTGGCTTCTAAAGTTCCTGAAAAATTTCAACACTGAAAATTACATCTTGACAATTCAAAGTGGGCTTCAGTCTGTGGGCTGAGGTCCAAGCCATGCTGGCCTTTTTACATTACCCACCCACCGGCCCTGTTGATGCCTCTCTTCTGCTTTAGTTTCACACCTCTAGGTGTGTTCTAGGTGTTCTGGGTATGAATACATCATCCCAGCAGGATGAACTGCACACAGCAGGCGTTTGGTGAATGTTGGCAGAGGTGTGGGTCTGACCGTTAGGCCTCCCTCCTGCTGCGCTAATCTCAAGCTTCAGTGAAGCACAGGGACCTCATGAGCTGGTCAGCACTGGGAATCGACATCTGAAATCCCATGGACTGGTGGCATATATCCTTCCAGTGTGAGGACTGAAGTGAGGGATGGAAGGCCAGGCAGGCAAAGGATGAGCCCTCAGACTACCTGAAACTCAGTTCCCATGATGTGGCCCAGGGGAGACCTGTCAGCCAGGAGCAGGCAGAGATGAAGGGTGACTCTTGGAGCTGAGGCCTCTATGGAACAAGTTTGGGGCAGGGTGACAAACAGAGCCAGGTGCTGGCAGGAGCAGCTGCAGCTGCACACCAGAGAGCAATATTTATATGTGCAGCATGTGGAAAACATTGCGGGCTGTACGCTGGAATTTTCAAGTCACTCCTCCCTCCCTCTCACACACAGAGCTTGGGAGCGCCTTAGGATAGGAAAGTGGTGATGTGGATGTGGTCATCTGTTGCTCTGATATTGTCTAGTAATCCTTGAGCCTTCAGTGCTCAGCAAAATGCTCTCTCCACCTCTGACTGGTCCCCCAAACTCATCTGTGAATGTCCAAAAGTCAGCCCGCTCTCCACCTTCATAGCCTCTTAGTCCAGGGCTTTGTAATGCCTCCTCCAGATCATGCCAATACCTCTCTTTTGGGTCTTCTTTAATCTTTTTTGCTTTACTGTGGTTTGCCCTTCATTCTCTAAGGATTTTTCCATATGAAAAATCTGATTATTGCTTTGAATACAATCTCCTGTCTTCAAGGTAGAACTCACACTCCTTTGTAAGGCATATGAGCCCTGCTTTCATCCGACCCTTGAGTGCTTTTCTGGGTTTATCTCTAACCCAGACCCCACTCTCAGCCTGAATCCAGCCCTGCTGACTTCCCTGGGGTCCTCTCTATCTGTTCCTACTGCCCTTCCCTGGGGATTGCCCCAGTGTGGCTTTTTCACTGGACCAGTTCCTGCCTACCCTTGGAGTCTCAGTTCCAGCTTTATCTCCTTTGCTCCTGGAAATGCTGACAGCTCCTGGGTCCTGTTCACTTTGCATACTGATGACTTCACAAAATGTGCAATGTGCATCAGGTGCATGTGCATGCATATTCACATGCACACTCAAAACCCCAAACCAAAACCCCAAACCAAAAAAATATGCATTTCAGTGGATTGACTTGAACAGATTATTTGCCTTTTGCATGAATCATGACTTGTCCTTATCTGGTCTCAGAAGCTTTCTCTAGGGATCATTGGATTTAGCAAGGGCATACACAAGGAGTAGAGGGTGAATACACGTGGTGTCAGTGTGATGAAATTACTAAGATTGCTTATACCCATGCCCAGCTTTTACCCCTAGGACCAAATATTTGACAGCTGGTGGCATGCATCTATGAGTATATCCAGCATTTCCTTATAAGCCCCCAAAGGGTATACAACACACATGCTTGGTCTGTGCCACTTAGTGCCCAGCACTGTGCCGTGAACACCCTAACTGCTCCAGGGATTGTGTATGTATCTGGTTTAACCCTGGCACAGGGCTTAGCTCTCTGGTTGTATGTGTTGGCATCCACAGCATCATTTCCATAAGATGCATTAATTTGAGTAATTGTCAATGGGGGGAAATAAACATCTGTGGTGTTGTGTAACCTGGTTTTCATCTTGCCCCTCACAGAAAGTGGGTCATTATAATATGGGTGGAAAACAGCCAGGTGATACCCCTGCTTGGAGAAAGAAATGATTTAAGTGCTGGTGTGATGTTCTGATCCCAGAGGCCGGGCAACCATGATGCGGATGGTGATGTTAAAAGGATGGAGACACGGGCCTTTAGGGAGACCTTGGCCCTTTGTCTGACATGTCAGTTTTGATTTTTATGATTGATGATGCAGTGAGTCAACAGAATAATAACACCCCCACCAGCCTGGGTAGGAACTATGCGGAGGGGCCATTCTCCTTTCATTCCATGTGAATTTCATGAACATTCGACCCATGTGATCTTTAACAAGCAAGCAAACAAACTCAAAGCCTTAATCTGATGTTTCTAATCACAAAGATAATTAAAAAAAAATAATCCAGCCTTTTCTTTTTGATCTGCAACTGTGATGATTGCATTCTATTGGGTTTGGAGAGTAGAAAAACCTGCATGTTTTTTAACATAATTTTTATTTTTGAAAATTTGTTTATTTATTTTGATGTACTGGGGATTAAACCCAGAGTCTCAGGTATGCTAGAAAGTTGTTCTACTACTGAGCTGCACCCCAACCTTTCTCCTTTAAAAATGCTACATTGTTATTTTAAAATTACGTGTCAGTAAATTAAATTATATTATATTTAGGCCATATAATAAAACTTCTCAAAAATAATAACTTTAATTTGGCTACTGAGAATAAAATGAACAAACATATCTCTACTGTTCCCAAATAAATGTCTTGGTGTTTTGGTTTATGAAGAATGAATTCTTCAAAACATGCTCAAGATTGTTTTCACTTGATTTGTTACAATCAGAGGATGGTTTTGGCTTATTGGTTCCTCTGGTGCAAGTTACATATTTCAGCCAGAGGAATGCTGTTTCATCAGATGTGTGTCAACAATGACCACTTTTATAGAGAGAACAACTTACCTGTATTAAACATTAATTATGTAATAAGAACTTTCCTTGCATTCTCTTATTTAATCCTGCCAGGCAGTTACTATTATTATGCTCATTTAACAGATGAGAAAACTGAGACTTACAGTACATTGTACAAGATCTCTCAGTAAAGTGGCAGAGCCAAGATTTGAATTAGGTTCCCTGACTCCAAGATCTGAAAAAATCTACTCCCTGAAAATGTCATTGTGACCACAAATGGCTGGTGTTCACTCTCTGCAATAGGCAGGACTATGAACTAAGATTGATAATACAGCCAGACAGCATCATGACAAAAAAGCCCTCACCTCAATGTTTCAACAAATAACATATTCACTATTTGTTATGTGGATTTTTTGTGACCCTGACTCTAGAAAAGTAGACTGTGCATCTTGTTAGAAAGTGGGTGGGGAAACATATATGAAATATGGAATCCAGGGCTCTTCTGTGTTTCATAGAGAGTTCCAGATGTTTTATATCCTGCCTGAAACCCTTCTCCCCAAATCAGACCACTTATGCAGAACCTCAGCCTACTGGGGCTCTATGTGACTCTGGTGGACTTGTGCCTTGAAGCCCATGAAGATGGGTTGTTAATGGGATCTCATCCAAGTTCTTTGAGCAGTGATAACAATTCAAGCTTGCTGTTCTATAAAACTCACTGTACATTAAACTCATTGTTAGTCAGTTTTCAGTCACTGTGACAAAGAACTTGATGTAATCAACTTATAAGGAGGAAAGGTTTATTTTGGCTTATGGTTTCAGGAGCTTCAGTCCATGGTCACTTGACCCTGTTGCCTTTGGGCCTGTTGAAGCACATCACATGATGGTAGGAACACTTTGCAGAGGAAGCTGCTTATTTCAAGGTGGCTATGAAACAGAGAGAGAGAGAGAGATGGAGAAAGGGGATGGGATTCCAATATCTCCTTAAAGGGCATGCCCCAGTGATGTAACTTCTTCCACTATGCCCTACCCCTTAAATGTTCCACCACCTCTAATGTCCCAGAGGCTAGTGACCAATCCTTTAACACATGGGCCTTTGGGAGAAATGTATCCAAAAAAACCATAACAATCTGTGTCTTCAAAAAATGCATGTTGAACTCCTAGCTCCCAGCACCTATGAGTGTGACCTTTGGAAACTGTGTCTTTGCAGATGTAATCAAGATGAAGTCAAAGTGGGTTAGGATGGTATACTTGTATGAAGACGAACATTTGAACATACAGACACTAGGCAGAGGCAAAGGTTGGAAGTGCTGTGTCTAGGAACACCACAGATCTATGGGTACACCAGAAATTAAGAGAGAGAAGGATGGATCTTCCCTTAGGGACTTTACAGGGAGCACAGCTCTGTCGACACTACAGTTTCAGGCTTTTAAGGCTCTAGAACTGTGACATATAACTTTCATTTATGTGAAGTCACTTTGTGGTAATTTGTTATGGAGCTCTAGAAAATGAGTGCATGAAGCTTACTTAAAATGCAGATTCCTGAAGAGGGTTTGGAAGCATTCTCTCTCTTTCTCTTTAATGGAATAATTTGAGAAGAATTGGTGTTAGTTCTTTTTTAAAGACTTAGTAACATTCAGTGTGAATCCATTGGTCATGGGATTTTCTTTGTTGAGATGCTTTTTATTACTGCTTCAGCCTCATGGTTTATTATTGGTCTCTTTAGGTTCTGTGTGTCTTTTTGACTCAATTTTGGTAAATCATCTATATCTTGAAATTTGTCCATTTCTTCTAGATTTTACAATTTTCTTAGAGTATAAGTTTTCAAAATAGTCCCTAATTATCCTCTCGATTTCAGTGGTGTGTGTTGTAATATTCCCTTATCTCTAATTTTATTAATTTGGGCCTTCTTTCTCTTTCTTTTGATTAGTTTATCAATATTGTTTATCTTTTTGAAGAACCAACTATTTGTTTCATGGATCCATTGTATTGTTCTTTTTTTTTTTTGTTTTCTATTTCCTTAATTTCAGCCCTGATCTTTATTATTTCTTTCCTTCTCCTGCTTTTGGGATTGGTTTGTTCTTGTTATTCTAAGATCTTGAACTGCATCATTAAATTATTTATTTGAGATTTTCACATTTGGCCATCAGGGAAATACAAATCAGAAATACACTAAGATTCCATCTCACTCCAGTCAGAATGGCAATCATCAAGAAACAAATAAGAAATGCTGGTGAGGGTGTAGGGGAAAAAGGAACTCTTATATACTATTGGTGGGAAGTAAATTAGTATAACTACTATGGAAATCAGTATGGATGTTCTTCAAAAAACTAAAAATTGAACTACCATATGATCTAGCTATGCTGTAACGCCTTGGCATTTATTCAAAAGAATTAAAATCAGCAAATTGTAGAGATCCATATTTGCTCATTTTTATTGCAGCACAATGCACAATAGCCAATTTATGGGATCAGTCTAGGTATCTGTCAACAGATGAATGGATAAAATGAATGTATACAATGGAGTGTTACTTAGCCAGAAATAAGAATGAAATGATGTCATTTGCAGAAAAATGGCTGGATCTAGAGAACATCACATTAAACGAAATAAACCAGACTCTGAAAGACAAGAGGCATGTGTTTTCTCTCATATGTAGAAGCTGTAGGAAAAAAAAAGAAAAAAAGTGATGTCATAAAAGTAGAAGGGAGACCCTTAGGGTGAGGAAAAGGATAAGCAGGAGGAAAGGTAGGGGGTAAGGAGAGTGAATCTGATTAAATAATGTTCTATGCATGTATGAACATGCCACAGTGAAACTTACCACTGTGTAATTAGTATGCACCAATAATTTCTTTTTTTTCATAGAAAAGAAAAGAACAGTGCATCCAGACATTGAAAATATGGCCCAGGTTAGGCACTTGGTCAACATTTTTCAATGAATATTTGAATTGATTAAAAAATTTCCTTTGTGCTTTCTAGAAGTCAATGAAATTACAGAAATTGTTACATAGGTCTCAGTTCCCATGAAATAAAAATAAATGTAACCTAAAAGGCTGATTCCTAAGTTCCATGCTTATGGATTCTGTTTCATGGGGAGGGCTAGAACAAATGTGTTTTAAATAAAAAGCCAGGAGACTCAGAGGGTGGACTAGATCCAGCCACAGCCATCAAAATCTGTTTGATACTGCCAATGATAAATAAGGAAGAAGGCTTATAAGAGAAGGTGTAAAAACCAAGTGTCTAGAGGCAGTATTTGTGATAAGGACCCTAGCTCTCTGGTACACCTGTCAGGCTCTGAGTCTGGCATTCAGGTTCACACCCTGCCTTATCTTTATCTCCTTTTTTTTTATCTTTAACATTCTAATGTTGACTCAATGGGGGGAGGAAGTTGTTTTGCATCAAAGGATATAACCCAGTGGAAAGAGACATATTTATAACTTTAAGTTTGTCTACTGGGCTTCTACTTCTCTGGTTTACTCTATAGCCAGTGGTTTCTACCTAAATACAAGTTTGACTCTGTCTTGCTCTGCTTAGCCTCCTTCCTTGTCCCTGCTGTCTTTAGCATGGCATGAGACTCTACAACTTGGGTCCTTTTCATCCCTCCAGCCTCATCTTCCCATTCCCAGCTTTCTCACTTGATATTCTATACTTTCTGTACCTGGGCTTACTCTCTTGCTCAGGTACTCAGTTTTGAAGATACTTCCTATGGAACAGTTTCTTAAACTTCCAAGGTTGAGTTAGGACCATTGTATTAGTCAGCTTTGCGTGACTACAATGCAATACCTGAGGCAACCTGCCTGGGACCAGAAAAGACTTATTTAGCTCACAGTGTTGGGAGCTTGAAAGCATGGTGCCTGCATTGGCTCCATTCTGGTGAGAGTAGCAGATAGGAATGATGGGGATCTTGTGTCAGAGCAAAAATTACATCTCTAGAAAGGAAGGAGTTCAGGATTCCTATAATGGCATACCCTCAATGACTTAAGGACATTGTCCACTAGGCCCTACCTCCTAGAGTTTCCATCACTTCCTAGTGGCACCAACCTGGAGAGCAAGTCTTTAATCATGGAGCACACTTTGGGGCACACTTGAACTCATTTCCAAACCACAGCACCCTTCCTATGTGCTTCTGTATAACCTCAGTTTATTCTCCATGTGTCACACTGGATGGACATGACTGGCTTGCTCTTATCACCCCCCTTCCATGCATAGTTTCTTCAAGGATAGGGGTAATACTGACCTACTGTCTTACACTCAGGACAATACATGCTTTTTGAGTTGATGGCTATGAAAGAAATGATCTTAGCTCTACCCCTCAGTCTGGAGTCCTGGTTCTTGTTGAACCTTATATGCTAACTTCTTTCGCTCTTGTGCTTGGGCTTCTGAGTAATGCTAGGGAAAAAAAAATCGCACCAATTTAATGACTGAATTCATTCTAGCCCCATGCATTCTGACCTCTGTTCTTCTCTAGTTGCTCTTATTCGTGCCTCATGGGCACTGACACTATCCTTACTGCAGCCATGCTGACATTCTGCACTTCCATGACATCCCACCACTCCTCAGAGGAAGGCTGGCCATCTGAGGTGGCCCCTTTTGACTCTCCTACTCCTTCTTGATGTCTTCCTTCTTTCTCCTTCCTAAGCATAACCCTTCTCCTATTCCTTTGATTGCATCCCGTGTCCCCTCTGTCAATTTCCTTTAGCTATAGTCTCTTTTAACGTGACCTCTTATCCCTCTTGACAGGCTACTTCCCTTCAACTGTCAAATGCTTCTGTCTGACCCTTCTTAAAACTTTTATTTGCACAAATGCTTTCTTCTAGATTTCCTCAACATTCTCCCATTCATCTGTCTGTCCATCCATCCATCTATCCATCCATTCGTCTGTCCATCTGGCTGTCCATCCATCCAACCATCCATTTATTCAATTCTCTACACAGCAGTCAAGATAATCCAGTCAAATTACAAATTAAAATCTGTTCACTTATTGCCTAAAAGCATGTAGGAGCTCTACCTGGCTGCCTTCTCATTCAGGTCTTTGCTCAAATACTACTTCCTCAGGGAGTTCTCCTTTGACCACACAACCTCAATTGACCTCCCAGAACGTTCTATAACACCAAGTGGTTCTGTTCCTTCATAGTACTTATCACAGAATAATAAGTAATGTTCTTTGTTAATAATCTTTCTGAATGTTTTTAATCTGTTCACCATCCCTACCCTCGAGGTTAGAATATAAGCTTTGAAAGAGGGAGGTCCTTGTCCATCTTTTTCACCTTGCATTCGGGAACTAGTTAAATGTCTACTACATACATGCTGAATATTTGCATCCATTCCACAAATATGTATTGAAATCCTTCTGTGCTTTGGGTAAGTCTTATTTCCTAGGAGCTCGCAGTCTAGTGTGGAAAGACATACCTGTTCAGTTAGAATAATGTTGTAAGTGCTGTAATAAGGGTGTATACAATATGTAATAGGAACATAAGGGAGTCAGGGTCTCACTTTGAGGAGTCAGGGAGGGCAGCTCAGTTGATGACTGACTTGGTCCTTAGATGGTAAGGGAGTTTAATCAGCAGACCTGGATCAGGAGGATGGTGACAATGCCCGGAACTTTGACAATGCCCGGAACACCCCAGCCACCACATTTTTGTATTCTTTACTTCCACCTCCCCATTTCATGAGACACAATGACTTCCCAGGTACCCTCTGACCTCTGAGGACTTCAGTCTCCTTCATGGGTCCTGGCCCTCTTTTTGAATGCAGCATTCCTGAGGCCATTTCTTTGGGAAAATGTATACTTCTGAAAGTGGTCAGTGCACCACTTTCAGAGATTCAGCCTTCAGTTCTGTGCAAATATTCCAAATTTAGCTCTTTAACCCACACATTACCCCCAGATAACTAGTCTAGTGCCTCACAACATGTGAATTTCCTCTACATGTATATTACCTTAAACTCAATGTTTACCCAAACCAAGTCAGTGCTCTCCTCATTCCCAACACTACTTTTTATTTCTTTGCTGCCATCACTTCGTCAACACTCAGAGTTAAGTTGGTTATTCCCTGATTCTCATGTCCCATATATTGTTGATTAAGAAGTCATTGGATTCTGTCCTTGTGATGTCCTTACATTCATTTCTACCTTTCCATTTGTTACTTTGAACTTCCTTAAACTACCCCTTGTGGTTATTGTATTAACTCCTTAATTTTTTTAACCTTTTCCCCCCCTCTTATCTATTCTTCACATTTGGTAAAAGTTATTTTCTTAAAAAAGATTGAAATAGGAAATATCCCTGCTCCAAAGACTTGAGCAACTCCCCATTTCCCACCGAAAGTCCGAACTCTTTCATGAGGCATCCTGTTTTTGTCCTAAAATATTTTCCCCTCATTACTTTTAGCCTTTATCATGCTGTGTTCACATTATATTTATTTGTAGACATTTTTGTATTCTTTTTTTTAAAAATAGTTTTTTAGTTGTACATGAATGCAGTATCTTTATTTTGTTTACTTACTTTTATGTGGTGTTGAGGATCGAACCCAGTACCTCACACGTGGGAGGCAAGCGCTTTACTTCTGGATCACACCCCAGCCACCACATTTTTGTATTCTTTACTTTATTAAATCTAATATTTACATTTGTGTATGTTCAGATTTCTATCTTGTACATTTTCTTTCTGTTTGAGAATTTTCTTTAATATTTCTTGTAGTTCAGGTTTGCTGTGATGAATTATTCCATTGTTTTTATGTTGAAAAAAGTATTATTTTCTCTTACTTTTGAAACTTATTCATTGGATATAGAATTCTAGGTTGGCATTCTTCTTGGGTCTAAAAAAGTGTCTCCACTGTTCTGGTTTGTAGTGTTTCCAATCTACTGATGCTCTTATCTTTGTTCCTCTATAGAGATGCATTGGGCTGTTTGGAAGGTTTTTCTTTTTTGTCATTGGTTTTGAGTATTTTGATTGTTCAATTGATTGCCTTGGTGTAGTCACCTCCATTTTTTTCTTTTTTCTGATGGGATTTGTTGAGCATCTTAGATATGTGTGTTTATAGTTTTCCTCAAACTATGACTCCAGTTCTTCAAATACATACATTATATATTCCTTTCTCCACTCTTTTGGAGAGTCAGATCAACATACATTAAGTTGTTGAGGTGTCTCTGCAGTTATCTGTTTCATTATTTTTTAAAGTGTTTTTCTTTCATATTGGATAATTTACATTGCTATGTCTTGCAGTTCATTAATCTTTTTTTTCCTCCCTGTAGTGGCCAAGCTACTGTTAACCTGATCAAGTATGTTTTTAATCTCACACATTTTATTTTCATCTCTAGAAGACTGATTTGGATATTTTTGTATGAATTATTTCACTGTTTTTATGTTGAAAAAGTATTATTTTCTCTTACTTTTGAAACTTATTCATTGGATATAGAATTCTAGGTTGGCATTCTTCTTGGGTCTAAAAAGTTTCTCCACTGTTCTGGTTTGTAGTGTTTCCAATGAACAATCTATTGATGCTCTTATATTTTCCTCTGTATATATGTACTGGGCTATTTGGAAGCCTCTTGGCTATTGTGAATACTATTTCTACAAAATGGGTGTGAAATATGTCTGGCAATTTTTGATTAGATGTCAGACATTGTGAATTTTATCTGTTTAGGTGATTGCTAAATTTGTATCCCTAGAATTTATTTATTTTTTTAGATTTTGTTCTTGGATGTAGAAATGGTTTGATATCGTTAAGGAATGCTTTTCTGTTTTTTAGGTGTTGCCAGTGCAGCCTGGAGACTAGGGTTAGTTTTTCCTCACTGGGGAGGTAGTGCCCTGTTTGTGATACTCCAGGAGGTATGAGTTTCCCCTCTGTCACTGGTAGGATAGGAACTACTTTTGATTCTGTGTAAATTCCAGGGATTTTTCCCTCTTTTCCTTTATTTTTCAAGTTTTTAGTAGTTTCCGGTGGGAGGGTTAAATTGTTCCCTTTTAGTCTGTCTTAACCAGTAGTGGGGATCTCATTAGTATATATATTTCTAACGATTACTCCCCTTTCCTCCCATATAATAATATGGGTTTGTATTAGCAGAATGCTTGATTCTATTCACAGTGAGGGTTTTAAGTACCTCATTAAGTTCTTAGAATTTTGTTGTTTTGTCAGGAAATAAATGGAAACAAAAAGTATTATCTCTCTTATAATGTTTAAAATATTAAGCTCATAAAGACTTCACAGTTTCCTGGTGAATACTTGCTGAATAAACAGGGACCTCTTCCAAAGCGAGAAAAGGGAGGGATTAGATTCTTGACAGCACAATGGACACTGTACTTGCAGACTCCCTCAGCGCAGCAATGAACTTCATCTCTGAGTTTTCTTTCTCTGAAACACACATATTTCTATAAAATTGTTATTGACTTATTTTTTTTCAACTGAGCTCCAGAAGCTACTTGCATGGATGAGGCATCTCTGAAACGTCTGAGTACTCGTGTTCTTTGGGACAGTCAGAGCAAGGGACTGTTGCCTCTGTTCACCTGAATGCCTGGACACTTGGGAAGCAGAGTTGCCATTGACCTGCCCGGATATGACTTGAGGTGTTGGATTTGTTCCCCAGTTCTCTGCTTGAAGTCTCTTCTCCCCAGGTCTGTGATTTTTACCACTGCGTATTTCTTCATTTGTATTTTGAATGGAAGTGTGCTGTGTCTTCACACAACATATGGTGTCATCTTAAGGCAGGAGAAAAAACAGGTTGGGCCACAGCTCCCAGGTCTCCTGTGGCTCTCTGAAAGGCAACCTCAAGGGGCTGGGGTTGTGGCTTAGTGGTAAAGCACTTGCCTAGCACATGTGAGACACTGGGTTGGATCCTCAGCACCAAATAAAAATAAATGGATATGCTATGTAATGTTTTGAACAACTATTAATAAAAAAATAAATGAATAAAGATATTGTGTCCATCTACAACTAAAAAAAAAAAAGACAGCCTCAAGCTCCCTAATTTCTGATTGAGAGGCAGTAAAGTACTGCACAAAAAACATAAGAATATGGGTTGGGAGAGCTGGATTCTAATTCTGGGTTTATGGCTAATATTCTGTGTGACCCTCAGAAGTTATTTTACTTTTCTGGTCTTTTCTTAACTGAAATGAAAATATAGGGAAAAGAAATAATGATGACTTTCATTATCTGAATGCTCATTCTGTGCCAGGCTCTCTATTAAGTGTTTCACATGTGGAGATCAAGTGTTTTGATCTTCACAGCAATCCTTTTCAGAGATGAATTGTTTTTAGTCCCACTTTATGACTGAAGAAACCGGAGCTCAGGGAGTTTAAGCAATATGCTTGGCTAATAAGTGACAGAGCTGGGATCAAAACTCAGGCTTATTCATTAGGTTCTAAGATTAAGTTACCTGTAAGATTCTTTCCATGTATAATATGCCATGAATATGCCTGACTGTGGAAGGTCATGATGATTAGAGAACTCTTGTGATTTATGGTGTTTGAGCTTCAGAGTCACATAAATATGAGATCAGGACTAGGGTGAGGCTTAAGGGTAGGGCTCTTGGCTAGCATGGGCAGGACCCTGGGCTAGATCCTCAGCACCACCACCAAAACAAGACATATATATGTTTAGATCATATTACTTATATGTAGATTAAATATATATATATTTCATATACATATAAACAAAAAACAAAATTGCCACCATTCATTTAGGGATTCAAATTTGTTAGGGATCTTTGTCTCATCTCTAGACAACATTTCTTTTAATACCAGTCTGTTCATTTTTCCTGGAATTTCAGATAGAGATTTGAAGGAAATTTTCATTCTGTCCTACATGTATTTTATTACCTTTCTCTTTCCATGCTGCATTCTGTATGATATACTCAGGTTTATCTTCAGCTTACTAATTTTTTTTCTTCAGGATTTTTTAATTGTTAAACGTATCCACTGAGAAGTTGTAGTTTTATTGACTACAAGATCTGTGGCTCTGAAGCCAGAGGATACAGTATGTGTACTTGCTCTCCAAGATTGTGACTTTAACTATTTTTATTACTATGTATATATATATATTTTTCACACATATATAAATATATTAGATATATTTTATATATACAATATACATATTATATATATTTCTATTACTATATATTTACTATATATTACTGATATCTTTAAGGTCTGTGTATTCCTTTCTTTTTTCTCCTGTGCTGGGGATGGAACCTAGGATCTTGCACATGTGAGGCAAGCACTTTACCGCTGAGCCACACTCCTAACCCTTCAGCATCTTACTTGTTTCTTAGATTTTTGTTATTTTTTTTTTAGTTTAAGTAATTTGAAATTTCATTTTTTAAAACCTCTTTAAACAAGAGTATCATTCTCAGAATTTTTTTTTCTATTTTTTAATTTATTTTGACACAAGCTCTCACTAAATTGCTTAGGGCTTCACTAAATTACTTAGGGCCTCGCTAAATTGCTGAGGCTGGCCTTGAACTTGCAATCCTTGTACCTCAGCCTTCGGAGTCACTGGGATTACAAGCATGTACCACTGTGCCTAGTCTCATTCTGAGAAGTTCTTAAGAACTGAATTCTGCTCTTTGGTCTGCTGGCTCTCACTTATGCCTGTTTCTCTCTTCATGTGCTATTCATAAGCTCAGGTTTACTTCTTTATGATTTTCTAGGCTGTCCAAGGTTGCAGCAGAGTATGGATACGTATTTATATTATTTTTACTTCTTGGGTGGCAAGAATGAACCCAAAATTTGTGTGAGCTCTGAATTCCCAGAGGAAACTTTTAAGAAAAAAGAGGCAGAAAGAGGCAGAGGCAGAAAGGCTTTCTCTCTCTCTGCGTGTACTGGCAAGTTCATTGTTTCCCTGAATTAGCTTCAGAAGTCCTATCTGTACACAGGAGTTTCATTTTCACCTTCTGGCTTCTCTGGCTAAATGTGATTGCTCCCTGTGCCCCACCCCAGCTCCCACAGTGTGGACTTCCACCATTCTCACTGCGATTTTGACTTTCTCTCCTTTTTCTTGAAAAATTCAACTAAGCATTTAAAAGGAATTTCATATTTTATTTAGTATTTTTAATGGTATTATGGGAAGAATTTTTTTCCCCAGTTTTTAAATGCTTATTATTCCTGGAAATGGAAGTTCACTATTTATTTAACTGCATTATTAAATTATAGCCATTTATAAATATAGTTGTTAAGTTTAAATATAAATACCACTATAGTCCTTCAAGCCAAACATGATTATCTCCAGTTTTCAAGTGAGAAAGTACTTCAGAGAGGTTTGGTAACTTGCCCAGCATCACATAACTGGTCAATGAAGGGGGCCAGATCTGTGGTTCTGAAGCCAGAGGATACAGTATGTGTACTTCCTCTCCAAGATTGTGACCTTAACTAATGTCTGCATCAGATAAATAATAAAGAAGATGACAGTGACTGACTTACAGCAGGTCAACGTGGAAATGCTGCAGCCCTCTTTGTATGTTTGGTTCAGTCTACCGAATGCTAGTCCTGGCTTACAGCACCTAGGCACTGATTATAATTCCTCACTCAATTGTTTTGAAACTTAAATTTTAAGGCTTTTTATACTTTATTTATTTAATTTTTTTTGTAGCAGGGATTGAACTCAGGGGTACTCAGCCACTGAGCCATATCCCCAGCCCTATTTTGTATTTTATTTAGAGACAGGATCTCACTGAGTTGCTTAGCGCCTCACCATTGTCGAGACTGGCTTTGAACTCACGATCCTCCTGCCTCAGCCTCCTGAGTTGCTGGGATTACAGGCATTCACCACCATGTCCAGCAGGCTTTTTATACTTCTTTGTAACATATACCTCTCCCAGAAACTTCACCTTTTAATGACTTGGTTAAGGCTTATCTGCAAAATGAAGACTTGATGTCTCTGGTTATCTCAAAACATCAGTATGTTTTGTCTCTCCAGTGTGATGGTAAAGTCCTTTACAGCAGGTATTTCTTTTCATGGAGTTCTTTTTTATTCTTTGTGGCATCTATTCCTGTTTAAGCACACAGTGGGCTCTCAGGAAGAATGGACATTTAAAAATAGATTTTAATTTTTATTAAAAAGTTAAAAAGGGTTGGGGTAGGGTCAGTGTCAGAGCACTTGCCTAGCATGTACAAGGCCCTGGGCTTGATCCTCGGCACTGAAAGAAAAAAATAAGAAAATAAAAACGTTAATGACTTTTCACATGACAGATATCCAAACTTGACACTTAATTAAAAGTTTAAGGTAAAGAATTATTGTATACCACCCTCATCATCATTTAACATTTAATAATGCCATAAATTAGAATTTGTCTCTTGCAGGCCAGAAACATTGAGAGAATCTTATCTGCTCTAAACTCCATCTGGTGAAAGAAATGAAGCAGGAAAATAATAGCCCATATTTGTAACCCAGAATTGGAAGCTCAAAGAGGGTGGATTATGTTTCTTCTTTACCATAGTTTTAAAACTGACCATTGTTGTGAATAAAATGGCTCTTGTCTTAATGACTTATAGTACAAATATTACAATGTAAATATTATCCTCACAAATTCAAAGCACTTCATGACTATTATCTGTTTTAACCAAATATTCCAGTCACTGAACACCCATAGCCACTATCAAAATCCAATAATTATTTAATAGTTGTTACATGTTTTTTTTTTTTTTTGTACTGGTTGAGCATCCTTTACCTAAAATGCATGGAAATAGCAATGTTTTAGATTTCAGATTTTTTTTAAATTTTGGATTTTTTATATATGTAATGAGACATCTTGAGAAAAGGATCCAAATCTACACTTGAAATTCATTTATGTTTCTTAAAACCTTCAACTCCTACACTGGAGATAATTTCATGAAGTATATTTAATAATTCTCTGCATGAAACAAAGGTTCATGGTGTGTAATTTTCCACTTGTGGGGTCATGTGGATATGTATACACAGAGTTTCAGATTTTGGAGCATATTTTTGAATTTTGGAGTTTCTGATTAGAAATTCTTGACCTGAACTGCTGTTTACCATTTTTTTTCCTCATGTTCCTAACCAGTTGTTGATTTTCTAAAAGGCTGAGAATTGTTCATGCCTAGTGGAAGCATTTAGTTTTTTTTCTTTCCTCTTATTTTCAAATACTAACATTTTACTCACATTAATTTATTGCATTCTCTTAGCCTCCTATTAATCAGGTATCTTGTAATATCTCTTTTTTTGCAGAGGATGAAAGTGAGGTGGAAAGATGTTAAGTAACTTTCACAGGGTCACACAATTGATTACAAAGCCAGGATTCTGACCCAGGAGGTCTGGCTCCAGAATCTGTGCTCTTCACCAAGATGCTATGTTGCATCTCAGTAATCTTTATTGTTGATGGTTTAAATTGAACATGGAGAACAGAGAAGGGAGAAAATGTTCTCCTTTTTCCTATTCTCAAACCAGGGCTAGAATATATGTATAGGATTAGACAATGTTTAATAAGACACCCATGGAATTTAACTTACAGTAAACATGTATTTGATTTCCAGCTCTTTGTCAAATGCAAACAAGCTTTGTACTTGTTTGTCTTAGAGCTGAGTCTTGGCATACTCCCCCAGATGGCCAAATGAGAACTTGGAAGATGCAGAAGTAATCATTTAATTGAATGGCTATAAAATTAATAGAGTCTTTCTTCAGTGCCTTCTATCTCTCTTTCTATCTCTCTCTGGTTGAGTGGGGATTAGAAATTGGACTAATATGAGAAAAACAGGAGTCTGTGAAGTGTCGTATCAGATACTGGCAGCATCCTGCTCTGAGTGAGGTTACACTGGGAGAAGGAAGACTAAAAAGAAATGCTCATTGGGATTGCATGAATACAAATATTTACAAAATATTCTTGGAGATAAAATTTTGGAGTTAAAATATCCTTGGAGTTGTGTAATTTCTTTTCATCATTTAACACCTAGGAATCAGAATTATGGTATCGAAATTTAAGTTAAACAACTGTAATTATTTTTAGTCAAATAGACCCTGAGATGTATATACATTTTTTCCCTGCATGTGTCTTTGTACAGGTGTTAAATTATTAAATGACATCATTTGAAATTGCTAATTGTTAACACGTTATTTAATTACATGGATTACATACTTGCAAGTGGAAAGAAAATAAACACTCATGTTTTCTAACTTCAGATATTCTCCTTTTGCAGTCAGACAAGCAATTGTTTATTATTCTATACTGCATTTGAACTGAAGATCTAGAAGACAACTTCAGGGTAGAACTAACCAAATAAACTGTTTAGAGAAAAATCTAGATGTATTTTAGTTTAGACTTTTGGACTTAGGTCTACAGAGTCAAATTCCATCATCTGGGTTAGGACGTGGCCCAAATATCTTGCCCAAGTATATCCATGTCAGAGCGAGAAGGGCCAGGAACAGTGAGATTGCCATTTAGATCTCCTCAAAGATGAGAGTTTTTAAAATTAACTTGGGGTTCTCTTTCTGTTGGGCACAAGGGTGCCCAGTGACATAACTCACCAAGGTTCACTCCTCCTATTGTATGAATTAGTGAAGGACTTTAGAGTTATTCTACATGTCACTTGATCCTAGGTGATCTGAAGCTTTGTGATGTTGCCAGGTGCCAAGAACTTGAAAGAAAAGCTACAGATTCCCTTGGTTGAGATTTTGAACTCACCAGGCCCAGTATGAATGTACACTCCTTACAGATCCAGTGAGAAGCAAATACTCTTAGAAAGCTTTGATACCATAATATGGCAAGGCTAGCATTTATGTATGATTCAAGTGTGTCCTCCAAAAGCTCATGTACTGAACTATTGGCCCCTAGTGTGGCAATGTAGACAGGTGGTCCACCACCCTTAAGATGTGAGGTCTGGTGGAAGATGGTTAGGTCCCTGGGGCTCAGACTTGGAAGGGATTTCTATAGTGGTTGTGTAACTCTGGTTAGTTCCTATAAGAGTGAGTTGTTACAAAATGAGTTATAGGATGGTGGAGGATGGGAAAGGCAGCGGAGCACAATAGACACTAGTATGGCAATATGTAAATCAATGGATGTGTAACTGATGTGATTCTGCAATCTGTGTATGGGGTGAAGGTGGGAGTTCATAACACACTTGAATCAAAGTGTGGAATATGATATGTCAAGAAGTTTGTAATGTTTTGAACAACCAACAATAAAAAATTAAAAAAAAAATAAAATGAGTTATAAAATGAACACTGTATCCATCTGGCTTCCTGTGTCACCATATAATCCCCTCTGCACATGGCCATTTCCTTTTCTGTTTCTCTGTTATATTGTGTCACAGCCAGAGAGGCCCTCACCAGAGGCCAAACTGATGGTATCACCTCCCAAACCATGAGCTAAATAAATTTTTTTAAAAAATAAAGAACCAAGCTTCAGGTACTTTGTTATAGTAACAGAAAAGAGACCAAAACAGGCAGTTATCATTTACCTAACATTATTTAGGACCCTTGCATTTATCCTGTTTTATTTCCACTCTCCTGAGCCATTCTGTACATTTTGATATTGAAGAAAGTTTTGATTAAATCAAAGAGCATGGCATTTGAAATCAGAGAGATTTGGTTCCAAATCTTGTCACTATCACCATTACTATAAGCTATGTGATTTGGGGCAAATTGCCCCTTCCAGGCATCCAGGTCTTCACCTGTAACTCAGGTATCCCTAAAATTGTTAATGCATAGAATGAAGGAGAAGATGAATTAGCCAATGGGAGTGGGGAGCCAGGTGCCTTGTGAAATTTGATAAGCATTGGGCTCCTTTGCCTTTGCTTACCCATTGGTCTCCTAGCACCTTCCTATGCATCTCAGTGCTCTCTCTTAGGATCCAGAGGGCATCCAGAGGTGGGGGAGCTTACTGTTTTCTTGGGGTAGGTCTCATTCTCCCAAGGAGATGAAGAGCCTGAGAAGAGGCACCAAGAGGCTACTATCCAGGGTCATGTAAGAACATTCCTCTTCTTTTCAAAACATTGTCTCTTCCCTCCTTTTAGGCTCTCTGACATTCTTTATTATACAATCATTGTGTTAAAGATCAGGAGCATATTTTAAAATTGAATGCAGTTTGACCATCTCTAATTCTAAAATCTGAAATTCAAAATTCTCCCAAATCTGATTTTTTTTTTTTTGGTGTGTGCTAATATGACTCCATGAGAGGAATCTTCCATACCATGAAACTTTGCTGCATGCACAAAATTATTTAAAATATTGGCTAAAATTATTATCAGGTTATGTGTAAGGTACAGGTGAAATATAAGTAAATTTCGTGTTTAAACTTAGATCTCATCCTCAAGATAGCTCATCATGTACTTGCAAATATTCCCAAATCCGAAAGAATCCTGAATTCAGAAACACTTCTGGTCCCAAGTGTTTTAGATGAAGAGTCCCCAACTTTAACTAGATGGAGGTAAAGACCATAGGAGGATCCAGAACTTTCTCACCTCTCTACACCAGGATAACTTGCCACTCATTTTATGGGTAGCGGAGAGGAAGGCTGAAGTATAGGATAGTTCACCCCAGGATTCAGATGTGTCTGGGTTTGCCTGGCAAGCTGCCATGGTGGGTCTGTTGGGGGGGGGGGGCTGTTATCAAGAAGGGCCAAAAGGTGTCTGGAAAGAGTGCATGTTCAGAGTGGAAGGGAAGCTGGCTTTGAGTCTTTTAAGGGGTATGTTTTTCACACTGTGAAATGTGCACTACTACCTTGTTCCATGGAGGTGAGTCCTGGAGCAGTAGGATGGGGGTCAACACAGGAGAAGCACCCTGCTTGAAGACTTGACAACACTGAGGGGCACTCATGGATGAGCTGCGTAACTGAGAAAAGCCAGGATGAAGGTGGGGGTCAGGGATGATCTTCCCCTAGCAGGGAGTGGAGTGGCACTTTGTTTCCTTCCAGCAGGTCCAGCAGCCTCTCTTGCCATGGAAGTGATACATACCTGTAGCTTTCCATAAGCGATAGCTTTTGCACACGTTACTGGAAGCATCTCCCCAGGGCACAGTTTGTGGAGGCCCCAGCAGGGGTAGTGCTTCTGTGGCTCCCACAGTACTGGCTGCTCTATTGGCTCAGAAGATATCAGCGAGCAGGAGCTGGAGCCAAAGGAAAGGACAGATTCTGTGGGGTTGCTAAGCGGGCTTAGGACTTCTTGAAAAGTTTGAAGATAAGTTGGGGGTTCAGGGATGGTGAGTGTGCACAAAGCCTGAGACTGCTGCATGGCTATTCTGAGACGCCAGATTTCCCCCATGGGCTGAGTAGACCTGGGAAGCCCTACATTGCCTTTGTGAGTGAGTGTGTGTCAATTTATATGGAAGAAAACAAGCAAACCACAACCAAATAAAATGACACCGACTGGCAGGCAGTTGACTCAGATGGTAGATGTGAATGTATAACCCAAGAACTCAGAAAAATGAAAAAAGAAATTCAGGGATGATATATTTAGTAGAAAAATGCAAGCCAGACTTCAAAGCCGGAAATCAATTTAGCCCCGTGGCCTGAGGCAAAAGTCTGGAGACAGGGTGGGGTGCTGCTGGGAGTGAGTGAGTGGATTGGGACCTGTGGAAACAGCAAAAGTAAGTGCCAGACTAGATGTATAGACTTATGTTCTTTGCCGGAGAAATTTAGGGAAACCTCGGGAATGCTGAGCCTGAAAGTTATGTGTATGTGTATATGTATGTGTGTGTTTCATATAGAAGGTTTGCTGATTGGTTTATTTCAAGATTAAATTCCATAAATATGTCATCTTCATATTCTCAAGTATGTTGGTTTCTTCTCAACTCACACTGAAGAGATGAAGGAGGAGGAGAAGAGGGAGAGAGGGAGGGAAGGAGAGAATGAGGTTTGTAAGAATGCACATAGGGAAAGGACCTAGGAAATAGATGCTTAGCAACCTCAGCAATTAGATAAGAGAGCGGGGTTATAAATTTACATCTTGATTCTCCCTTCACTTGGGTTTTTATTTACTCCTGACTTTTTATTTGCAGTTCATTGACAATCTTAGTTCCAGTGGGGAACTTTCTCAGACTTTTCGCCAAGCTCGTGAAACTCACGTTAAAAAACGTCCTTCTTCTTTATAAATGTGGAAACAAAGAAACACACCTAGATAAACAGAGGAGTACAAGTGCGATGACAGAGAGGCCCCTAAGCAGGTTGAGGAAGCAGTTTTCTCAATGAATATGTTATGTATTAAAGCCCCGTACTTAACGTGAAAGATGATGGTGACATTTAAGAGTTCACAGCCCCTTCTGATAACACAGCAGAAATTTAAAAGCAATTTTAAACACAGGAGAACAGAGAAATATGCAAGGGATATGCTGGACTAAGAGTTCAGCCTGCAATGCTTCATGCCAAGAACAATTCATATACTTCTTCTCCCCAAAGGCACACATCCTAAAGCATGCCAATAGAGAGCCAGCAAATGCCAGGGAAGACATTGTGCACAAGTGGACATAGCTTGGTTTCTTAAAATGTATGAATGTCATTTTCCACAGTATGCACTTTGACATGAGTGGATATATGGACTTTTGAGAGATATGGTTATAATAACCATCCATCTCACTGTCTATTGGTCTTTCCTTATCATATTATGTCACCTGGAATTATAGAACCTCAAGTTCAGAGCTCAGAAGCTTAGAAGAAAATGAAACAGAAAAGAGTTCCCTTTGACCTATCTCCCTAGAAGTGAACTTTAGATGGAATACCCCTGTATCAGGGTTGTCTGTTTTCTCACATGAAAAACAAATTAAGAGTTGAACAAAGGAAGGATGCTTCCTTCCTCTCTACCTGCTTTTCATAGCTGGTCACTGCTAAGTTTATTGTGAGCTTCTCTATTGACCTCTATATGTGTCAAAAACCAAAAACCAAACCAAAACAAAACAAAACAAAAAACAACCCCCCCCCCAAAACCCCCAACAAAACAAAACAACAACACAAATAACAGAGCCAGATAATTGTTAAAGTGACAAAAGCAGATTTTGTTCAGGTCTGGGGAAATAGGGGGATGGGGGAATGAGATCTCAGTATAGAGATGGGCTCAACTCTGAATACAGTATGGCCCACAGGGGTTCATTGCCAGGGAGCAGGGTGGTGTTAGTGCACAGAAATTTACCAAGAGGAAATGTTAGGGGGTAAAGGGGGATTCTGGAAAAACCAACCTCGGTGAAGACAGGCCAGGGTGACCAATCATCACCTGGGGGATGTGGATGATGAGGATCTGGTCAGATAACAAGGGAGATGAGATATCAGGGGTGGCAGGGGTTCTGGTTAAGTTAAATTTATCAGGGTTCTTGTTAAAACTGGACTCTACAAGGAAGTGCATAGATGGGCCTCATTGGGAAGGGCTCAGAGGGCTGACTAAAGTTTAGTTAAGCAAGGAAACTTTGTCAGTAGCATGGATATAGTTGTTAATGCAGAACAAGAGGGTGGACTTTCAGGTTTGTTGAGCATGGTGAAAGAATCAGCACTAGTTTATTCTTGGCTTTCACACATCTTTCATTGCACCATCTAAACTGTTTTTCACTCAAACAGACCTGCAATCCATCCTGGAATTATTTCAGTAAGATTTCCTCGGTAACTATGTGAGACACTGCTAGTTGCTGACACAAAGTGAGCAGCAGGTGAACACTGCCTTCTAGAACCTTTGCGAATCAGTCCAGTACATCTCTATGCTTTCATAAGTTAATTGCTAACTTCCAAGGAAAAAATACGTTTTTTTACTTTCTGGTCTCTTATCAAACATGCTGAGCACGGCTTGGTTAAGCAGTAACTCTTGCTATGCAAGTAAACAGAATTCCCCACCCCACCTCCCTCTTTTGCACACGAGAGCTTGGGAGAAAATAATCAACAGCTACTAATAACACACTGAACTGGAAGTGATTCAGTTTCTTTAATACACCTTGAGGACACTTACATCTGTAGAGGACAGAGTTTTTAGAAGGGCTTGATATTCAGTATCAGAGAACACTTTTACAGAGAAGCAGCTCCGTGGACGTTGGTGAATTTCTCCCACCAGCTTCAGGATCTGTAGCAACCGTGGGCTATTCCTTGAGTAGGAACTTTAAGGTGGCAGTGAGATGACCCTGACTTTGACTTCTCCAAAGTATTATAAATGACCACTCAAGAGCCAGAGTGGTTTTGGGACTGGGCAGTGGGGTGAGGTTTGAACGCCATCCAGGCCTCAGATACACAGAGGACTGGGAAATGATGGTCTCTCCTTGGCTTCATCCACACAGGCAGACGCAGGACGGGGCCACCTAGGTAGCGTGATCTAGAAGTTGCCAGAAAAGCAGTCCCCCTGACAGGGATATAGACTTCTCTCCTCAAAGATCTACCTCAGTGCTTGAAATTTAGACCAGGAGATTTCTGTATTTTGTTAGGGCTTGGTCTCCAAAGCATCTCCTTTAAAATGCAGAAATTCTACTTAAAACAAGAATGTACTAACATATCAGCACCCAGACCACATACCATGAATTAATGAGCTGACCAAATAGATGTCACCTGTGGGATCCTGAAGGCTTTGGGGCCTCATTTAACCCTCCCTGTTTCAAGAAGTGCCACCATCACCCATGGAGAGCCTGGCTCTGACCAGAGACCCGAACCTGGCCCTAAGTTCTCCTCCCACTAGTTACCCTCCTCCAGCTCAGCTTACCTGAAGGTCCCCAGCTTGTGGCAATATTTACATTCAGGATTGGATTAAGACCTTCAGGAGCCCTAAATACTGGAAACATTATGTTGCTATTCCCTTTTATTGGCTTTGAGAAATTCAAATTCAAATGAATTCTCAATTGCAACATGAGTATAACCACTGTTTAACTGAGGACTGGTTTTCCCCATGAAGGAGACCATTGCTTTCAGCTTTGAAACAGAAAATGAATTCTTCCAAAATCTCTCTTTTTTTTTCTCTTGTTCCTGTTTTGATAATATCCTAAGTGCACATTTACTCTGCCCCTCTGGGCAATCCAGCCTGCGATTTACAAACACATAGAACGTCTATGCCATCACACACGTTGCGTGGGCTCTTTCCTCCACCGTGTGCTCCTTCGCCACCTTAGCTCCCGCGTGATTTATTGCAATAGCTGTCTACTTCTCCTGTCCCTACTCTTTTCATCTTAAATTCCCATTCTCCCTTGCAACCTGAGCTGCTATTCTAATCTGACCATTCTTCACTTCCATTTTAACACCCTGCATGGTATCCCCAGGATCACTCTCCTTAATGAGATGTACAAGACTGCTTGGGTCCAGCTGTGCTTCTCTGACCACTTTCTACCTTGTATTGTACAAGCCTATAAATTCCCATAACCATAACAACTGCCTACACTTGGGGCTTTGCATGTACACTTGGCCCTCTTTATCTACATTTTCACTTTCCATGTTTTCAGTTAACATGATCGTTGATGATTGGACAATATTAATTGGAAAATTCCAGAAATAAGCAATATGTAAGCTTTAAATAGCTTTTATTACAGCATAGCATTATCATTATTCTATGTTACTTTTATATTATTGTTAATTTCTTCTGTGCCTAGTTTATAAATCAAACTTGATCATAGGTATGCATATAAAGGAAAAAAAATAACAGCACACAGAGAGTTCAGCACTAGCCATGGTTTCAGACATCTACTGGGAGCCTATGGATATGGTCCCTGTGGATATGAAGGGCCTATGGTAATTTATTTATTTCTTTGGTTTGTTTTCCTACACAAAATCACAGAATATAAAAGCTTTGTGAGGCTGTGTTTTTTTACTGTTGAGTTCTCAGTTTATAATGATACACAGTGCGGTGGCACATTCCTGTACTCCCAGTGACTCAGGAGGCTGAGGCAGGAGGATAACAAGTTCAAGGCAAGTCTGGACAACTTAAGGAGACCCTGTCTCAAAATAAAAAGGGGTAGGGATGTAGCTTAGTGATAGAGCATCCCTGCGTTCAATTCCCAGTACCACAAAAATAATAATAATAGAAACTAAACAAATATTTTCAAAGAGAAGGATAATCATCTGGGCAGCATTTAAAAAACACTGTTGGGCTTGGTGCCATTTCTGGTTTCAGGCATCTGTGAATATATCCCTTGTGCATTAGGGTTGGGGGTGACTGTATATGTCTGACTGATCTTTACCCATCCTTTGACTCTGACAATCATTTGTCTAGGACACCTTCCCTCCAGATCCTTTCCTGGATCCCCCCAAATAGCCCCTAGTTGTACTCTCTACACTGCAGAGTCTGGTGCTGTAACCTTCCCCAGCCAATGAGCTCCCAGGCCAAGGCATATGCACAGCAGACCCCTGTGGTTATCCTTGATTGATCAGGCCTATGTGCCACACAGTGAATGCTTACTAAGTATACATTGATTCAATGAATATATTTTAATACATCAGGTTTGAAGAGTACAACCGGGAAATGAGGCTTGGTTGGAGATTTGGTTAAGCACTCAAAGTAGATGCACGCTTTCTCTGTGTGAGGGGGTGGGCTACAAAAGTTGAAACCTAAAAGGTAATAATAGAGGCTTGGGATGTAGCTCAGTGGTAGAGTGTCTGCCTGGCATGCATGAAGCCCTGGGTTCAATCCCAACAACAACAAAGGTAATAATAACAGCTGTCACTCAATGTATTCAACATGGTTAGGTGCTTTAACTATAGTATCTCATGGTTACCAATAATTCATAGAGGAAGACACTGAGGCATAGAAAGGATGAGTAACTTCCTACTTTGCTCTTCGGGTGAGCAGGGTAGTGAAGGTAGAGTCTGTGTGACACTAAGGACAGTCTTTGTGCTCTGGATGTTGCCTGGGTTTGTGATACATGCATGGAGAGTGTTTAAGGCCTTAACAATTGTTTGTAAAATGATCACCCAGCTGTACTCACTTAACTGTAATGTGCATCTTAAAGGTTTTATTTGTTCCAGTGATAAGATGCTTACAGGAAATGTACTTAGTGTATTATGTAGGGTGGAGAAAGCAGGGATGTTTGACATCAAGAGTTACTGGGATGATGAAAGTGTTAGAATTTTCTATTTTGAATTTATTGGTCTATTTTTTTCCTGAAAGATTAACTCAAAGATCAATTCAATGGCTTATTACTTAAATATTTATTTGCTAGGAGGCAGGATGCTATTTGGACTTTGGGTGAGGAAAATGAAAAGTATCAGAGCGTCTTGCTCTAGCAAGGAAAGAGGGGATGGACCACCTTTCACTAATATAAAGCCAGAGAAGGCTGCATCTGTGGTCCTGGAAAGGGAGGCATTCTGAGTGGAAAGGGATTTCTTGCTGTGGTAACTGGAGAAGGTGGCATGTGACCTCTCCTGTAACTCTGGTTGTTGCATGAAAGATTTATTCAATATTAACATGTTGATCACAGAGAAGCAGAGAGTAGAATAGTGGTACCCAGAGGTTAGGAAGGGTGGTGGGGTGGTGGAGAGAGCATGGTGAGGGGGTACAGGGGTGCAGTTGGATAGGAGAAATAAAGCACACTAGGACCACTAGGGTTGACAAAATTAATTATTTTAGAATAGCTAGTACAGAGGAATTTAAATGTTCCCAACACAGAAATGAAAAATGTCTGAAGTGAAGATGGGCCCATTACCTTTATCTGATGGTTACATGTTGCATACATGAATTGAAATGTCACACTGTACTCCAAAAATATGCAAAATTACTATGTGTCAATTAAAAATAATAAAAAACCCTAACATGTCAGTGAACCTATCAACTTATACAGAGTTCATAAAGCATCCCATGAATATTTGCTTACTTGATCCATCTCATACACAGCTTGCAATCACCACAACTGTATTGCCAAGTCTACTACCAGTGCATATGTTTAGTTTAGTATGATTATGATTAAAACCAACTTCTAAGATGCTTAGTATATCTTTACTACAAAGATAGGATTATGAAAATATAAAAATAATTTCATCCTTCAGTGATAAAAACACTATTAACATTGCTAGAAAAAATTTTATGGATATAATACAAATAATGTCTTACTTTATAACAAATCAAAAAAATGCTTCTATTTCTATTTAAATAATATGCAGAAATATCTGGGAAAGACTCTGATTGAAACCATTTCCTATGGATCCTCTCTGAAGTTCCATTTACTGCCCTAAATTGGGAGATGTTTAAAAATTAAAGTGGCATATGACAGTAATTTTTTAAAAAAATACTTATTTTTTAGTTGTAGTTGGAGACAAAACCTTCATTTTATTTATCCATTTGTATGTGGTACTGAGGATTGAACCCAGGGCCTCGCATATGCTAGGCAAGCGCTCTAACGCTGAGCCACAACCCCAGCCCTGATAATAATTTTTTGATTCATAATTTTTACAATACTTAAAAGTATACCACATAGGATTTTATTTTTTTAAAATTCATGTCATCTAGTTGTGGAGATATGGACTCGTCATGCCACTCTCAAAGTTGACCCTGGCATACAAAACCTCTTGAGAGGTTTTGCTTACTTTGTTGATTTCCCCCATATTATTTTTTACTGTAGTATGCTAAAATAACATGTCACTGAATATTAGGTTTATGGGGCACAGTTCAGCCAATGAAAGCTCGGGTCGGAATTGCAGCTGTGTTTGAAGATTGACATTGAAAGGATTGCAAAAATCTGTAAGTAGTTTGAAAGGTATTTTTTCTTAGAAGACATGGAATATTTATTCAAATAACAGCCTTACTTGGGGTGCTAAGGAAGTGTTTTTTAGCCCCCTGAGTTACACAGCTGTTTGGTGGATCCTGTGACTACATGAATACTCATTAGGGGACAGGTGTGGCTGCCTATTTGATTATGATGTTCTCACTGAAAGGTAAAAGGACAGGAAGAGCCACTTTGGGTTAGTCTACACTTACTGACAAATGTGGAGGCTAAATGATCGGTCAGAGAAATGGCCAACTGTAGCTGGATTTGAAATATTGAGGCTGTAGACAATACCTGGGATTTTAGAATGACAGCAACCTCCACATCCTTGACCACAACCATCAAGGGACTTGCAAATAAAAATAGGGGTATTATGGATAGCCTTTTCCTTGGATTTGCTAAATACCATATAATCATTAGAAAGTCTTTCCGCAAAACTCCAACAGAAAATTAAAAAGGATCTCTATGGTGACCTCAAATGCTTTTCAGTAAGAAATCACTAACAGCACATTATGTGTTAAGATCTTGGTTTCTCAACATTATGCCTTCTATAGTTTGGATCTTGAATATCTCTCAAAGACTCATGTATTAAAGAATTGGTTTGGAGGGAGGCCACTGTTGAGAGCTGGTGGAAACTTAAGAGGTGGAGCCTAGCAGAAGGTCCTTAGGTCAATGGGGGCATCCCTTGAAAGGGGATTGTAGGAACTGGTCTCTTCCTCTTCTTCTCTTTCTTTCTGGCTATGAGGAGAGAAGTTTTGCTCTGCATGTGTTCCCCGCCATTGTCACCTGACACCTTTGTCATAGACCTAAAAGCAATGATGTCACCTGATGGTAGACTGAAACCTCAAAAACTATGAGGCAAAAATAAATGTTTTCTCTTTATAAGTTGATTATCTCAGGTATTTTGTTATAGCGATAGAAAGCAAACTCACCCAATGTTCCACTAAAATAAACCACCACTCCTTGGAAAAATGGCTGATTCAGAAAGTATAAAATGAGCCTGAGATTTCTTGTTATGTAAGAATGTGAGAAAGTACAGAATGGTGGGGACATCACTAAGGGACAGAGGTATAGATTTTAGGGAACTATTGCTGATCCTGAGGGTCAATCTGAGCATCCAAAGGAATGAAGTCAGTAATGAACTGTAATTTATTGAATTGTGCAAGAACCCATAAATCCACAGTGAAAATAAATAAATACATGGGGAATAAGAGAAAGATATTTTAAAACATAGAACATCACCATCTGTGTGAGGGCAAAACATCATCATCTGTGTGAGGGCAAAACATCATGGCAGAATGCATATTGGAGTAAGTGCCCACATCCCAAGCCAGGAAGCAAGGAGAGATAGAGATAGAGATAGAGATGCACAAGAGACTGGAGTCTCGTGATCTCCTTCTATGACCACCTTCCCTTGATGACCTAAGGGCTTCACTATGGGCCCCACCTCTTAAAGGCCCATAATACTTCCACTGCTGCTCTACTGAGATCCAAGTCTTTACATAGGGAACTTTTGGGACACTCATCCAAACCACAGCACGCATTGTGCTGTATTTTATTTCTTGCCACTGATGTTGCTTTGGTATTCCTTTCCTCCTACCTGGGCAATAACTCCCCCTTCTTGGGACTCCAGGTAAGTAAATCAGGGCCTGCTTGCCCTCCACATGCTTTCCACCATATTGCCTCCTCCTACACGGCTTGTTACCTTCCTCCTGTGCTTTGGCACCTGTGGTTAGGAAGTCCATCTCTTAGACTGGGGTCCATCTCTTCCTGACACTCTGCTTGAGAAAATAGGCTTTTATTTTCCCCATAGAGACACCATCCATTAGGGATTATCTCAAAAAATGCCCTTTACAATGAGGAATGTGGCAGGGCTCCCAAGGCCATCAGAGTTTGGCACAGCATTTTCTTTAGTACTTTCAGTTCTTCCTTCCTCTTTGCCTATTAAGAATGGCCTAGGGTAGACCTTCCAAATGTTCTATCACTAGATCATTATTTGGGTAGGAAAATCAACTAGGTTAAAATAACATTGGAAGATTATCATGTGATAGGTAATGTTAATTCTTTTACATTAATGGGATTTGATTTTGTTGGCAGTAAAACAACATAATCAAAATACTGCAACTAAGTAAGATATGGAAAATGAGAAGTTTGGGTTTATATACTGAATGGTCTATGGTTCTCAGTCTAGGATTTCCTTGTTCTTTATTTTTTTTTCCCTCAAGTTTTCTGAGGAGGAGGATGTGGTGCAGAGAGTAGAGCTTTTAAGAGTTTAATTATTTTATCTTTTAGCAGGCAGCAGGTATAGGTATTGCCAAAGTTACTCTTTCCTCTAAGGCAGAAGTGTCCAGCACTGAATGATTATGTGATACCTACTCTAGTATCTTTTCAGGACATGGAATGATAGTAGCATCAATTGATCCCATCTCCCAAACACTTTGCTCTCATAACTTCTATCTATAACAACAAACTGTGGTTGTAACCAGCTTGCTAAAGAAAATTTACTCAACCTTGCTGAAAATGTATTACACTGTGTCTGTATCAGGCACTGGGAAAAGTCCACAGAAAGCTGCTGATTGGTTAGACTCTACCCGCTTTTTAACTTAGAGTTCCTAGTAAATACGTAGTCCTTATTTTTCAGAGGCTAAGTGTTCCACTTCTTTGATCCTTGACCAAAATAAAGAAGAGTTGCTGAAAAATTGTACTTGTGTCCACAAATGCCTAGTTTTTGAAAACAATGTTATGGTCAAAAAAAAAAAAAAGGGGGGGGGGACAAATGGCCCTTTCAAGCAAATGTGACCACTGCAAGCTACTCAGCTTTGATAATTTCTTCTTTCTCCACTAACGCATGACCTTGGCAGAGACATGATTTATAAAATGAGTGAACGTCTAGAGGGCAGAAACTGTGTCATACGTGTTTAGTGCTTGTCACTTTGCTTTAAGATATCAATCACATAACATTTGGATTAAATTAGAAAGTTTATGTATATAATTAGTTTCTTTATAGAATCACCTTATAAAATATGTTTATAGAATGTAGCTTTGCTGTATTATGATTTTTAAGTTAGTTGAAAAACATGAAATGAACCCTTTAAACAAGGTTAAAAAAACAAAGCAAAACATATTCAGACCTATGATAAGATACAATGACCCCTGGCCTTATCCTTCTCCTTCCCCAGTCTCATTCTTCAAGGACAACTACTTTGATCTCTTTTAACTGGTTCTTTTGTTAGTTGTCAATCTCCAACTGTTGTGTTAATGTTGTTAATTCTGTATTCTGACGGGATAGATGAGGATGTAGTTTATCTTCACACTTCCATCAGCCTTTCTTTTCATATCTTAATATTGTCATACTGCACGGAAGAAGTATAAGTAGACTTTTATTTCTTGCATTAATTACTGAGAAAACATCAGCTTTTAACTTTGCGCCCAGCCTCAGGACCATGATCCAAAGAAAAACAAAAATGTGGGATCAAAAATTATTAAAATTACATGTGGGGACAGAAGATTATTTAACCATGCATGGGGCCCTTCTGCGTAGGTATAAATCCTTGTGTGACTCTCTTTGTACCCTGAAACTGACCTTGTTCATACCCTTCCGCACTCTTTCCTTCTACCTTTTAGCTTTTGTCATCTCTTCATTCTACAATATCAAAATGAACAACATTTTTAGTTTGGTCTTAAACTACAAATATTATATCTGTAAGTTTTCTGTAAATTGAGCATTTAAGATGAGTATCAACATATAGTTTCATTATTGTGACTATGTAAATTCTATTCATGGTAGAACCAGATAACATCCTATGTTTCCTTCCTAGCACATTTTTTTTTTTACCCCTGGGGGCTTTCATTGCTTTTTATTTTGTCTTGACTTTTTTGCCTTTATCACAGTCTCATTTTTTTTTTTTTACTGACTTTGCACAATCTATTTAATCAGCTACTCAATCTTAAATCTGGTCTCACTGCTTCCTTGGTTCTGAGTCTTGGTTCTTCTTGGTTTATCCTTTGCATGCTCTGGAACCTCTTTAAGTAACTTCCTGATATAATGAGTGTGGGAATAAAACATTATGAGTCCTTACATTTATGAACACGTCTGTATCTTAATTTTATTTATTTTTAGTTGTAGTTGGACACAATGCCTTTATTTTATTTATTTTCATGTGGTGCTAAGGATGGAGCCCAGCACCTGGCACGGGCTAGATGAGCGCTCTACTGCTGAGCCACAACCCCAAACCCTGTATTGTACTTTCACCTTTGATTGGTGTGAATAAAATTCTAAGTTGAATGTAGTTTTCTTTCTGAAGTTTGAAGTTTTACTCTTTTTCTCTGTCATCTACTGTTATTGATGAGAAGGCTACCTTGATGCTTTTTATTTCATACTTACCCTCTTTTTCTCCATGAAGGTATATAAAGTTTCTTCCCCATCCTCAGCATTCTACATTTCACAGTGGTGTGCCCCAGTGTGGCACAGGTGTGTGTCCTTCTTTACTCTAGTTATGTGGGAGAACTTTAAATCTTGAGATTGCTATCTTTTATCTCTGGAAAATTCGTTTGAAAGAATTGCCTGATAATTTTCTCCCTTTTGCTTTTTCAACTTTTGAAACCCCTAGTAATTGAATCTTGGACCTCTTGAACGAACTCCCTATGCCTATCATTTTTTACTTAAACTTTCTCTCTGTGTGTTTTAGTTTTCATTTCTAGGAGATTTCCTTAATTTATCTCCCAATCCTTCTACTATCTTATCATGTTTTTTAATCTCTAAAATTTCCAGTTTTCCCAAGCATTCTGTTCTTGTTTTGTGGACACAATAACCTCTCTAATGTGTACATAATCTGGATCATTCAAATTATTTCTGAATACTCCTTAGTATTTTTTCTATTAGTTTACTTTGGTCTTTTCTTTCAAGATTGAGGCTTATATGCTGGTGATTCCTAGATACCCCTTTAATTTTCAAGTGAAGCACAAGAAACCTGATGGTGAGCACGGCATTCTGTGCACGCTCACTCTAATTGGTAGCTGCCTCAGCCCTGCCCCATCCAGTCCATCTTGCAGATTCTCACTCTTGTGGTCTCTTCCCTCTCCTTTTCTACATCACTGCTGGTTTTTATAATCACTTCATTTCTTCACTTTCAATCAAGAGAGATCTTGAAGGAAGCGCATGACATCTGCCACGTTTATGAGGAATCTTTCCTGAAACTATCTGTGGCACCCAAATATACTAAAGTTGGTATTGCTCAACAAGTCTGAGTTGCTTTCATGCAAATATAATTTCATTCTCATCACACTTCTCACTTAGTGTGAATGGAGAAAAATCAGTATAAATATAAATAAGAAAACGGTAGTATGAAGTCAGTTACTCTTGCTGCTCATGAGATAGAGTATCACATGGGCAGCAGCCATTAATGGAGTTTCAGAGTGAAGGTAAATGTGGTAACCTCTGGAATGGGTAGGGGGATAGTTTTTGTTACTATTTTAAATCAGCACAGCATTTAAAAGATTTTAAACTTAAAAAAAGACTTTGGGCTACCATGTATTCTCTGTCATTAGGCTATATTTTATTTTATTATCTTAACATATTTATGATTAACTTGAGATCTAGCTTTACTCAAGCTTGGAAATGGATAGTAAAGGACACATTTCTTCAACTAGATTTTGGGGCAGATGCTGCAAAAGTAAAGTGTAAAATGGGGGAATTAGTTACACTGCCAGCACATACTTCTAGCACTGTTCCTTTATTACTGCAGTGGTCACATTGGTGATTTACACCCACTTAACCATGACACTTCTTACAGGACAGTCTTTCTCAGAGTCAGTTTTGACACCGGCCGAGGAGGTGTCTCTAAATTTTCAGATACTTTATTACCACCTCACAAAAATTTCTGACTGTGGTGGTTCAATAATTTTCATGTAGATATTTACTTCCACTGAAAGCAAATTGGCTTGTGGTGTCTGAAGATCCACCCCTCTTCTAATTGTCTCACAGACAATAATGATATTTAGTAAAGATTCTGGAAAAATATATGTGCACACACATTAGTACACTAGCATCATAGTAAGGCTATGAGGAAAATGGATATGAAATTTGGAGCTGTGTGACCTGTAATTAAAATCTATGGGCATCATGTCTGAATATTGCAGATGGAGAATAAATAGGTTCAGTAAATACCGACCAGAAGAAAATGAAATTAAGTTTGAGAAACTTACTTTGGCTAATTAGAAATATCTGTTATATAGTGTTATAGTTTGGGTCTGGAGTATCCCCCAATGACTCCTGTGTTGAAGGATTTGTCCCAATACAGCAGTGTTCAGAGGTGGGACTTTAAGGAAGTGATTGGATCATGAGGTATCTAACCTAGTCAATGGATTAGTCAATGAATAGATTAAAATTTGATGGTGTTATTGGAAGATGGTGGAAACTTTAGGAGTGGGGCCTAGAAGGAGGTAGTAAGTTACTGCAGGTGTTCACTGGCCCCTTCCTCCCTCTCTTTCTCCCTGTTTCCTGACTGCCATGAGGTAAGGAGCTTTTGTCTGCCACACTCTTCTGCCATGATGGTCTTCATCACCATGGGCCCCCAACCATGGAGCTAGCCAACCATGGACTGAAACCTCTGAGACCATGAGCCAAAATAAATCTTTACTCTTCTAAGTTCATTTTTTTTCCAGGTATTTTGTCACAGCAAGAAAGAGATAGTTGCATGGCTTATTCATTTATTGCTATTAATTTTTTACACAAATACTTGTAGAAGTGTCAGGCAGTCTGCAAACATTTCATTGAATTATCAGCATTTGATGTGGGGTTATTATCTACATTTCACAAATAAAGAAACAGGCGCAGAGAAGCTGTAGAATAATGCTCCATAACATGAGGCAGAGGCTTTTCACACCATCTTGCCTGCCTCCTTGTCTCTGACTGCAAACTTTGGTTCTTTTGCCTGGAACATCCTCTTCTACTTACTGAAATTCAATTCCTTTCTCAAGTTCTACCATAACTACCCGTCAACACCTGTCAGCATATATCAGAGAATCTTAGTTGATGTTAGTTTGTTGCCCTTGGTTTCCCATGAGAAGTTTTTTCAGCTTCCTGCTTGGTGATAATTGTTCTCCTTTGAGTTCCTATTCTACTTTGTTTCTCTTTGTGATTCACCATTGTCTCTGAGCAAGTCTGTCTCCTCCATAAAATGTAAGCTCCCAAAGCCATGTGCCACTAAGGTCAACAGATGGTTGGACTTCCTTTCTGTTTAATCCCCACAGGCTGATACAGTGACTTCTACATATTTGATACTGTGATTCCGAAGTGAATCAAATTGGCTCATATTAAGGCAGTACTGAATTGCCCTAAGTGTGAGTTTGGTCTTGATGCCACTGTATGCCTGCTACTTATTCTTTTAATCACCCAGTTTCTGGGCAAAAAAGAAGATTCCATAAAACCTACATGATTGCCTAGAAAAAAAAATGTTTTCTAGGTTCTAAGATATTTGAAACTTTGTTGTTCATTTTTATGCCTCACTCAGCAGCTATACATTACTTTGCACATAGCGCTTGGGTTATTTAAAGTATGTCGACTGAGAAGCCAAGAACAAAGATGTGTTCTAAATCAAGAGGTAGTATGGAGTAGATCCTAAAATAAGTTCCATCCTATTGATACCACCTCATGCTGACCTCTTGATTATCTAGGATTCCTAGGAGACTTTCACTAGGATTCTTTTTTAAAAAAACACTTTAAAATGTTTGCTTTAATTCTTTCTGGTCTTTCATTCTCATTTCCTTCTTATCCTTTGCTGTAATTGCTTAGTATTAAAAGACTATGTGACTATGTTATGAAACAAAATTGTATTGTATGGATATTCTTATCCTGGGGTTCTCTTTTTTTGTAATGTTTTAAGAAATCTCTTTTTTACCTCCTGTCAAGTCTCTGAAGGGATTTTTGCAGCTAATTTGGGATAATAAAGGCACTTTTGCTGTAATGCAGATATTCTTTTTAGGAATATATGTATTTTAGTAACTTCTATTTAAATTTGCCTAAACTCAATGAAATTTCTCACCCATTTTTTTAAAGGGATAAATGCATTCACATATGTCTTCACAGTTCTGTGTACCACCCACCCATTTTTCAAAGCGATGTGCCACTCAGCTTGGACTTCTGTCACACAAAATAACTCTTCAAGTGCCCTCTGGTTTTGCTGCCTATGGCAAAAATTAAAGGGACTGAAGAATTAGAGGTCAAAACATTGTCAAGGAAAATATAAAAGGCATGGTATAGTAGCTTGGTTTCAAGGTCATCTTTTTCACTGCAAGTGAAACAGGCAGCAGGAATGGAGGTTAATCAATGTTTTACTTTGACAACACATGGCCATTTCAGATAAATATCCATTAAATGCCAGACACGTGCCTTGTTGACCTAGACACTATGAAAGCTGTTTTCACTGTTGACTTCCTACCTTTGTTTCTTTTGTAAAGAAAGCACATGCACTTACTGTGACATCTCCTGTCCCTCCCCCTATTTACCTGATCTGGCTTCTTTTCCTGTCCCATAGCACGCCACCCATCCTGGGGGATCTCCCTACCCCACCTCTTCACGTCAAGACCCTGTCAAAGAAAATAATTGCGCAATATATGATAGTTAAATTTTATGTGGCAACTTGGCTAGGCTATGGTGCCCAGTTGTTTGGTCAATCGCTAGTTTGATGTTGCTGTGAAAGTATTTTGTAGATGTGATCAGCATGTGCAATCATTTGACTTTGAGTAAAGCAGATTAGCTTTGATAATGTGGGTGGGCCTCATTCAATCAGTTGAAGGTCTTAGTAGCAAACCTGAGGTTTCCCAGAGAAAATGGAATTCTCCCCCAAGACTAGAATATTAATTCTTGTCTGAGTTTCCTGCTGGCCTGCTATGTGAATTTCAGACTTGCCAACTCCTGAAATTGCATGATTACATGAGCTTATCCCTTAAAATAAATTTATCTATCTATATCTATCTATATATTTATCTATTTATTTATCATATATGTATCTGTTTATCTATCTAATTTCATGAACTGGTTCCTTAAACTAAATCTTTATCTACTATCTAATCGAATGAACTGATTCTTTAAACAAAGTATCTATCTATCTATCTATCTATCTATCTATCTATCTCTTTCTCTATCTACCAAGCTCCTACTTGTTTAATTTTTGTGAAAGTCCTAACAGACATAACACATTTCAAATATCTAGACACAGCCACACTTGCTTTGGTACTGCAGTGGGTAAGCGTTCTTCATAGTTTTTGTTATAGGGACTATAGTAGAATAATTTTTGTATCTCCTAATCTCCAGAGTATTCACTGCCCAAATGGTCCAGATGACCCTTCCCACTGGCCGGCCCCCTGAGTACCTTGTTGTGCCCTATTCACTCATTTGGGTACCTATCATTTACAAAACACCGTCTTTCTATTTACTGCCCACCTTTTCTTGGCCCTGTTACAGAGACCAGAATACAAGCAATCTTACAATTTGGGCTGTGAGGAAGGAGACTTGTAAGAATCATTGCTACTTTCTTATTGCATTTACTTTTGGCCTGAAGGCTGTTTGTTGAACTAAATGTTTTTTCAGAGTGATAATTTGAAAATGTTCTCCAGGTGTCCTTCCCATTAAATGAATATGTTTTAATAAAACATGAACCTTGAAGAATTTATAAAGCAAAGCAAACATTATAGATTGGAAATCCTGAGTGGAATCTATCATTCGGCACTATTGAGGCTACGGTGCAGCTCCACTTAAGAGGGACTTTCTGCACAACCAAACAGGAAGGAATAGAAGGGAACAAAATAACTCTAGGTGGCACTGGAGCTCAGAGGTGATATCACTGATGGCTAAATGGAGACTTGTGGACTGAAACGGAGGTTCCTGGGTGAAGCCTGGCTCCTAGGGTCTGGACATTTTCTGGAATAGATGAAGGTAGAGTTTGTGCATTCTTAGGCCTTGAATGATGTCAACCCTCTTTCCAGATGGGAACACTGAGGCTCATTCATTCTTCCACTGAACATCAAAGGGAATTTATTGTAAAATGGCTATACTTTTTCAAAAAAGTTAATGAAAAAATAGGATTTTATTTCATGAAGTTTCTTTTTGGTTTCTCTGGAATACCCCAGGGTGATTAATTGAGAGTGACTTAACATCATCCAAGAATTCTAGGCTTTCATTGTTTACATGGGACTCTCAAATCACTGTCTAGTTATCTACTAGCCTGCTGTACATACTTTTATCTCAAACTCTCAATTTACTTAATCATTTTTTCTCCCCTGCTCCAAACTTTCTCTCCTTTGCTTACATTTTCCACATAACTGCATGGCCAATTGAATCTTTGTGAATTCCTGTCCAGAGAATGAGAGGTGATAGGACCAACAGACAAATCCATTTTTTACCTCATGTCTTTCTAAAACTCTCTCAATTTCTGTGAAGTTGACTAAATGTTGACTTGGCTTATACCATTTAATAAATAAACTATTTTCCTGTGTCTGGTAGGAGTTTTAGAGTTAAATAGCCTATCTTTAAATCCTAGACCGCCAGACAAACTAATTAAGGACCCAGCTTTTCAATTTTCTTACTTATAAAACTAGACAAATAATGTCTATTGTTCTGATTAAAGAAAAGAACTGATATAAAATAATAGGCATATAACTATTGGAGATTATTATTATTAACTACCAAGAACCATTTATTTGTTTTCTAGGCAAGAAAAAAAACCACTTTAAATCTGCTCTAAAGGATTTTTACCTACTTTTTCATTTTACCTTTCCTATCTTCTCTTTTTGATTTCATAAGCATAAAAAGTAATAAGAAAGCCAAAGTGATTTTAGTCTTGTTATATTTATTAGTCTGGAGGAAAAAAAAATCTTTTGGAACTTCAAATGGAATTAAATGTAAAGGTCTTTACCATTTGGGTCACTATGGAGACAAAAATGTGTGGTTCCTGGGACGACCCTTATCAGCTCTCTCCGTCTGAGATTATTACCACAAACAGTAGATATGGCTCTTGTTAGGAAAGACTGAGTATAAATAGGTTGAACTATCTCAATGACAAGGCTGCCCAGATTTATCCTGGTGTAGTTCTAAAAGTGCTATAAAGCAACTTTCCCATCTTTCTTTCTTCACAGTTGTCTTTTTGTGTATGTGTGGTGCTGCGGATTGAACCCAGGGCCTTGTGCATGCAAGGCAAGCACTCTACCAACTCTACCACTCTACCAACTATATCCTCAGCCAATCCTATCTGAATATCTGAATTCTTATATGTTCATTAACACAAAAATCCCAGATGACTTCATAGCAATTCCCATCTATAGCTAATGTAGCAATAGTAGTAATTTTGCTTTGGATAATAATTTCTGAAACACAAAGGATCCAATTCTTATACCGCATGTTTGGATGCATCTTATAACACAACACAAACTATGTATCTGTATTTAGAAATGAATGTTTCCCAAAGGCACTGTAGGTGATTAGTTTGTGGAAATTGCATAAATGCCAACCATGTTAAAGAGGAAGAGCTCAAGTTCACCAATTATTAAGTTCCTTCCTTTAGGGTGGTCTCCTGAGATTGTGATGGCCTCCTTCAGACTCAGGGAGCATTGGTTGTGTGGATGCAGGAAGGCCAGGGCAGGGGGTGGGAGTGACAACCAGAGTTGAAGGACACTAGGAGAGTATTGAGGGCAGGGCCATGTAGGGAAGCGAACACTATGGCATAACTCTGAAGAGCATAACTTGTCTTCAGATCGTCCCTGGATTCAGAATAATATAGTCATGTGTAACATGAAGATATTTCAATCAACAATGGATGGCATATATGGAGGTGGGCCCTAATTTCATGATAGAGCTGACAAATTCCTGTTGTCTTGTGACATTGTACCCATTGTAATGTCCAATGCAATGCATTGTTCATGTGTCTGTGGTGATGCTGTAGTAAACAAATCTACTGCTCCACTAGTTGTACAAAAGTATAGTATAGACAATTATATATATCGTTTAACACTTGATAATTTTAAAAGATAACTATAGTACTGGCCTATGAGTATGTTTATTATTATTTTTGCGTATACTTGTACTCACAAAAAGTTTTCCATAAAGAATGCTGTGTTACACCAGCCACAGCCTCTTAGATCTCATGTTTACTCTGTTTCTTGCTTGCATGGAGAGGCTTCTTTGAGTGACTTGTGTAGTCTGGGTACAGTCTAGGTGAGTGCATTCTAGGATGTTTGTACAATGACAGAATTGCCAAAGGATATGTTCTCGGAAAGTACTCCTGTCATTAAATGACTCATGACTTTTACCCAAATTTTGAGTTAGATGGGAACCTCAGAACAGAGTTTTTTAAAAAAATCATAATTGATTCATCTTTGAAACTCTGTACTCCCTGACCTGCATCTCCCAAGAACACTCCTAAGTAAAGCCATTTTGTAGTCAGGTTTAAACTTTCAAAACAGAACCAACATCTCTTCAAGTGCATCTTGTTTTATATTGTCTAGGATGCTCAAAAAAATGCTGTGTTTGAAAGGAGGAAATTAACTCTAGATTATTGGCTTTGTGAGCAAAATGATTACCCAAACTCAGTGCTCCCTGAAGAAATGAGCTTAAGCTCTTATGGTGGTGGCAGATTCTCCATATGGTGTGCTGATCAGATTTCTGGGATTTCTCTGGTGGAAGTGACATAAAGTTTGCTGAACTGAATACTTCCTATAAATCTATGGGCTTGAGCTTTTAGTCAAACCTGGTTTTGAGTCTGGGGATTGTTTTTCCTGTGCAAAATGTTGACCTCTATTCCTAAGAAAAGAGTCTTTAAAAAAACTCTTTGGAAGTTGCAATAGCTCTACAAAATCACATTTTGGTGCTTTAAAGTCTAAACTAACCAGAAACACATGATTTCAGTTTCCCATAAATCACAGAGGGTTTTGCCTAAGAGAAAAATGCATGGCAAAACACATCACGAATAAACAGTTTAAGGCAGTTATCTGGTTGCACAAGTAGGTCAAGGATTGCAGAAGGTGACAAACAAATTTGCATTCAGGTGAAGCATGTAGGGGCATATGAGCATCAGCCTACGTGTAGCCAAAGACAGAACACCAGTGATGTTGTTCTCAGGTGAGAGAATGGCCCTTGGTTTCTTTATCCTTTACTTGAAGCCTGAGCCATCTAACATGACCTTTTATTTGGAACATTTTAGAGGAAATAAAACTAAGTTAGGACAAATCCCAAATATAGATTTTATTAAGGAAATGATTTATGCTAGTCCTCAAATAATCTGGCTTCCCTGTTAACATTGCTTTCTCATCAGCACCTGCCTTAATGGATTGATAAAGGAGATTTACAATCAGCATTTGCAAGCAGAGCTTCCAAACTGTGGAAAGGTATTGGGAAACACTGCCAGGATTTAAAAATATTCTCCATTTGATATTCTTGGCTTGGTAATTTGCATTGTGCGCAAAGCTTGCTTTTCTTTTTTTTCCCCTCAGGACAGACCTTGATGAAATGATCACAGCATGTGAATTAGTAGTCTAGATGAATCTGTCTTTATGTTATGTATAAAAACACCTACTTGACTTGCTTTTAGGTTGTGAGATTTGTTGGGAATTTCCTGGACTCTCCTTGACTTCTGGGCGTGGGTTCTTTTGAGAAGCTGGGGGATAAAAAAGTGAGGACTTTGTGCTATGTATTATGATTTTAGAGATACCCTTTTGTAAAATAATTACAGAAGTACTTCAAGAAACCTTAGTATCTTGATTTTACAGGTGATGAAATTAAGACTGGAGAGATAGAGGTCATTTGACCAAGATCAATAGTGAATATTATTTGCCTCTTCCATATTGAGCAGTATCATCTAGGAATGGAAAATGTTTTGGCTGAATCAACTTAGAGTTGATTTGCAAGATCCCATAAAGATGGACTTACTCTGTTTTGACTTTGATATCTTCTTCAAGGTTAACAGTGAGGGTGGGAACTCAAGAGAAGTTGAATTAGAAACCCAAAGACCAATCATTTTTTTAAATTAAAAAATATCCAAAGGCACTAGAGACTTTAAAAAACATTCCTTCATCCCATGAGCCCAGGTGTTGAAGAAAAAAAGAAAAGAAAAGAAAGCCTCAGTGAGTTTGGCTTCAACCCCAACATGGCCCTGTGTAGTTGCACAAAAGCCAGCAGTTTGCTTGTTCCTGAAATAAGGAGTGTGAAGGAGGTCTCTTGTGGTAATAACAAAATAAGTAGCATAATAACATAATAAGTGTATTAGCTTCACATTACTATAGCTAAATACCAAACACAGCCTACTTATGAAGTAAAGAGGCTTATTTTGTCTAACAGTTCTGGAGATTAAGGTGTAAGATAAAGTGGCCCCTCTGGTGATGTTCGCTTGTCATGGCAGGAAAGTGTGTCAGTGCTAGTGGTCACATTTCCAGCAAGGAAACTGATAGAAGTTGAGAGACCACTGTCCCATCATTCCTTCTGAGGACATGCCCCCAATGACCTATGGGTCTCTGGCTAAAGATCACAGCATCTCCCAATAGTGCTACCCTAGTGACCAAGCCTTGATATGTGGATCTTTGGGGCACTCAACTGTTATCCAAACCATACCAATAAGTAGAAATGGGATATATAAAAAAATGAAAGCAAGTAAGATACAAATTTAAATTAAAGACATAACTATCTGTAAATTTTGACATTTAGGAATAAGTATTTAGGAGGCTAATCTATTACTATGCAGTCAATTTCTTCTGGTGCTCAGATGATATCCTGAGTTCACAGGACTTTTCAGGTATCCTAATCCTTAGAGGAAGCTGGTCCAGTTGTCCTTCTTCTGATGCCCAAGTGGTGAATGTGGTGAGTGTGTCATTAGAGTCCCTGAAATAAGAGGGTGATCTGTGATCTGTGATGGAGATTTCTCCAGATGCCATCTCTAAGAGCTGTCACCCACTTAGGATGTGTCTCTCTGGGCAGCAAGTCATGTCTTTCCCCACTCCCATGCAAGCCAGAGCATTAGTTGATTAATATTATTGACTATCTCTAATCAAAATTGGATTTTATAGACGGAGTTTAGAAACTCGTGAAAAATTTGCAGGCATGAACACTATTTTTATATGCATTAAGAATTGTTGAGGGTTCACTGGGGGTTTGGTTCAGTGGTAGAGCTTTTGTTTAGCAAGCATGAGGCCCTGGGTTCTATCCTCTCCAGCACAGCCAGAAAAAAAATTGCAGAGGACTGGTCTTCTGTTTAATGACTGTGGCAAACAGAGAAAGGATGAAAGTTTGAGATTCAAGTGGTCCAGGCTGCTGTTTTCCTGCTCTATTGACATTCTTGCTACATCATATACCAAAAAGCCTATTTCAGGGTGGTAATCTTTATTTTAATCTTGAAAGATGTAAGTTTTAACATTTTCTTTTTCATGCATAGGTTGGGTTTTTAAGGTTAATCTTTTGCATTTAAAAATATCACTGAATTATATGAGAAAACAAAATAATTTGGAAGGAACTCTTTTCACTACTCAGATTATTTTTCAAAGCCTAAATTCAAACCTGGGCCTTCTGTCCTGGTTCCAATAAGCAATGGCAGGAGGCAGCAAAAACGAATGTTTTCTGGATAGTGACCACATCTTTTGTTCATTTGGCAGCGTTGCTCTCACAGTCTGTAGACTGTGACCAATTTTTTTGACCTCATATTTTTGAGTCCCGCATTGCCTTGAAGGAGAACAATATTGCTCAGAGGACTTGACTTTGCTTTGCCAACCTATTTTTTTCCATGAAGGAGTCTCATCATGGTGTTTTAAATGTCAGAGCTCTTATACATTTAATTTACTCTCCCTACAAAAATGATTTTGAGTCTCTTCTCTGTTAAAGCAGGTACCTTCAAGGCTGTTTTAACTCTCTCCAATCACCAACTGTTCAGAGAGCCTTTTGCCAGAACTCAGCTGAATGAGCCCCCTTTCCCATTCCTGTCATCAATTTGGACCACTCTTTTGTACTTAGGACATATTGCCTTGAGGTAATATAAATGATGTCATTCAATAAAAATTAATTGAATATTTACTATGTGCTGAGCACAGGACTCGGCACATTGGTCCCTGGGGTTGAAGGGCTGAACAAAGCAGTTATAACACATGGGAAAGGTGGGGACTGAACATATAATGAAAGTCATGCTGACTATAGGGATGGGGAAAAGGCAGTGTGGTAAATGACACTACCAGAGGGTCAGGTTTTCTGAAGATGAGATGATTTATTGTCTGAAACCAAGACATAATCAGGAGAGAAGAGACAAAGAGGAGTTTGAAGGGTATGTGGCTGGAGAGAGCAGAGTGTGACTGTTGGACTGGGGAGAGCCAAGGACAGAGGGATCAACCTAAGTTTTCATCAAGAATGGATGGATAAATATTCCATTGCGTACACATTATTCAACCATTTCAAAGCATGAAATCTTGTCATTTGTGACAACATGAAGTGACCTGGAGAATGTTATGTTAACTGAGACAGGATTGGAACAGAAAAACAAACACTACACGATCTCACTAATAGGTGGAATCTAAAAAAGTTGATCTTGGAAATAGTGGTTACCAAAGGCTGGGGAGAGGAGTGGGAAGAGATGGGGAAGGTCAGACAACAGTTACAATGTTATAGTTTGACAGGAGGAATAAGTTCTGGTGGGCTACGGCACAGCTGGGTGACTATAATTAATGGTGCATTATATAACTCAAAATAGAAGTGAGGATTTCAAATGTACTCTTGAAAAAGAAATGATAAAACTTTAATATTATGAATATGCTAATTGCCCTGGGTTGATCACTACCCAATATAAATATGAATCAAAAATTACATCATACCTCATAATTATATATAAATACTATAGGCCAATTGGGGGAGGGGAGAGAGAGAGAGAGAGAGAGAGAGAGAGAGAGAGAGAGAGAAAGAGAGAGAGAGAGAGAGAGAGAGAGAGAGAGAGAGAGAGAGCAAGCAGAAAGCGTCCAGAGCATTGAGGGGTGGGTGGACATTGAGGAAGGTCAGCTCCTGAAAGCAGCAGTTTCCTGTGTATTCTTGTAAATAAATGAGCCTTATTCGGGAGATTTAATCAACAGCTCCTGGAAGAATTAACATCTAAAGACAATGCCAATCTAGGCACCAGAAGATCAATCTGGAATCTGCCATGAATATAATCCCTGTAAGGGCAGCCCTTTAATTAGGTAGTCTCTGGTTTTGAGAAAGATAGTTGAGAGTGTGGATTCAAAGTCTCAAGGTCTGAAAAGAGAATATCTAAGGGTCATTTTGACTTCACTTCCACTTGAGAGTAGTACTCTTATTTAGCACTTTCAGCGTCATTCATAGGAAATAGTAAATGGAGATTAGGGAGAACTACTGATCAAATAGAAAACCATGGGAGGGTCCCTGGCTGTCTCTTTTTTCTCCAATCTTTTTCATTTCTCAAGCTTTCACCTAAACTCCAAAACCTTACAAATTGACAGAATAGAAAGCCACATAATTTTATCTGTCCTTCCCTCCCTCCCTCCCTCCATCCATATCTATCTATCTATTATCTACCTACCCACCTGTCTCTTGCTCTCAATTTCTTTCTCTCATCAATGAAACTGGAATCAGAGGAGTATGGAACAGCAATTTCAGCTAACAAGAATCTAGGAAATTGTTCTCTGAGAAAAAAAAAATTCACCAAGGCAAAGCAATATAAGACTTGTTCAAGTTAATCTGCAAAAGTGCTTGAAGACTTCGCTTCAATCTTTTTTTTTTTTCCCATTCCAAATGTAAGTTAGTAAAGAACCATATAAGAGTGTAGATTTCCTGATAGTCATCTTTATTGTATAGGTTCACATTCCATGAGTAGAATGTTAACATGTAGAAAACAAATGGTATTAATCAAGACAATAAGAATTTCGTTTCAAAATTAGACCATTGAATATTAAAGTATACAGAGACATACAGGCAGAAATACAACATTTTGTCATATTTTTTTCATAACCCACTTGAATCAAAGTGTGGAATATGATATGTCAAGAAATTTGTAATGTTTTGAACAACCAACAATAAAAAAATTAAAATTAAAAAAAAAAAGAAAAAATATAGAGAGACAATTAAATGCCCACCACAGTCCTAACACCCACCCTTCCAGCAGGCTAATTTCTTGTCCTTCCTAAAGACAAGTAATCATTAGTGTTAAGTAGGTGTTTTAGTTACATTGTGTTTAATTTGCGTCATGTTTAGCATAGGCTGAATTCCTCTTTGCATTTCTATTATGTAAGTATAAAATGAACATAATACATATGATGTTGTTTAGGGGATTCAAAAAATTGCCAAAATAGGAACCTACTGTACAGTTCTTATGTTTTTCACACTATTTTTCTCTCTGATATTGTTTTTAAGACTGATCCATGTACATAAATGAAGATGTAGTTAATTAGTTTTCAATGTTCTTTATTATGCTTTTGTATGAACATACCAGTTGATTAAGTTGTTTCCAGTGCTTGTCCTATTAATATGCTACAGAGAACATTCTTATCCACATATCCTTGTGCATACATGTTTGGAACTTATTTATGAGTGAAATTATTGGCTTTTAGGTAATGGTGTCTTTACCTCTATTGGATATTATTGGGTTGCTCTCCAATGTGATTGTACATGTTGATGTTCCTGTTAGCCTATGAATAGGAGAGAGAGTTCTCACGGCTCCATATTCTAGGCCTTATTCGGTGTTTTCAGACTTTAAATATTTGCTTGTCTTATGAATGTAAAGTTTTGTTTTGATTTATTTTTAATTTTCTTCATCTCCAGTGAGGTGGACCCTCTTTACAATTTAACTTTCTCCTCTGTGCATTGCCTGTTATCAGTCAAGGCAATGAGAATTGCATTACGCTTTGCATATTTTTATTTTATTTTTTAACTTTCTACAAATTTGCTTACAGGGAAAATTTACAAGATCCGTATACAAAACCTTCTTTGGCAATTTCTATTGTATTGTATTTATAATTTTCCTCTGTATGATTTTTTTTCTAATAGAGCACTAACACAATAGAGTATGTGAAAAGAGACTTTCTGGCTTATTAGGAGATCTGAGTTTTTGTTCTAGTTTTGCTACCAACTTGCTATTTGACCTTGGACAGGTCATTTAATTTTCCTGGTTGTTAGTTTTAAAGTGGTATAATTTGATTCCCAAATCTCATCTCAATTTCTTCTAAATAGACTATCCTGAGTTAAACAAAATTAATTGAAAATAATTTATTTATTTTTTTCCTCTATTGGATATTGCTGGGTTGCTCTCCAATGTGATTGTACGGTTTAATGTTCCTGTTAGCCTCTGAATAGGAGAGAGAGTTCTCACTGCTGTATATTTTAGGCCTACCAGAGATTGAACTCAGGAGTGCTTAACACACTGAGATGCATCCCTAGTCCCTTTTTTTGTGTGTGTGAAATAAAAAATAAGTTGCTGAGGTTGGTCTGGAACTTGTGATCTTCCTGCTTCAGGCTCCCAAGTCCCTGGGATTAAAAAGTGTGGAAACCACACCTGACTAACTTTTTATCCAAATTAGGGAAAATTCTGAATGCTAGGATGTTCAAAAACAGACTAAAGTTTTCTGTTTTAAGAATATAGATAACTGGATAACAGGGATTGTGTGAATATTTATTTACTTACATTTTTGGTCTACTGGGGATTTAACCTGGCATATCACACAATCTAGGCAAGTACTCTACCAGTAAGCTACACCCCAGTCCTTTACAGTTTTTATTTATTTTTATTTTTTTATACCTTTATTTTGCTTATTTAGGTGTTTTTTTTTTTTTTTTTTTTTAATGTGGTGCTGGGGATCGAACCCAGCACCTCACACATGCTAGGCAGGTGCTTTACCACTGAGCCACAATCCCAGCCCTTCAGTTTTTATTTAGAGATAAGGTTTTGTAAGGTTGCCCAGGCTGGCCTCGAACTTGTGATCCTTCTGCTTTGGCCTCCCCAGTAGCTGGGATTATAGGCCTGTGCTATGCATTAGGCATTTATTAAGATTTGAATAGTATTTTATGGTTTTTGAAAATACTTCCATATACATGATTTATTTTATAAGTTTGACTTGTAGGATCTACAAACACTTGTTTTAGCAATAAAATATGTCATTACATTTCAAGTTCCTCAAGGGCAGGTACCATGTCTATTTGCTCCCAGTGAATACCGTATGCTTTGAATCATAGTTGCACATGGAAGAATCTCCTGATGAATGGTTTATTGAATGATGGAAGGACTGGTGACCAGCTTATTAGTCATACTGTCTGGGACAGTACTTAAGAATGCTTTACATTTTCCTTCTTAGGTTCTTTAATATTTTCCCTTAATCTTGTTTACTATATTAATAAAAGAATAACTGATTTTATTTAAATAATTATAAGCTTTGTATCAGGGGAATCTGAATTAATGAATTTTTGTTGAGATTCAAAGTGCAATTTGTTTTAAGCTTTTTGCTAGTTGGACATTTTTGAGAGAGCACAAAAATGATCATAATGAACAAAACTACTTATCACTTTTCTTCCCACTGGACTCCAAAAGCAGCAGAGATATATTAGTACAACTTTTTTTTTTTTTTTTGGTACCGGAGATTGAATTCAGCACTGAGTCACATCCCTGCCTTATTTTGTATTTTACTTAGAGACAGGGTCTCACTGAGTTGCTTAGCACCTCGCTGTTGCTGAGGCAGGCTTTGAACTTGTAATCCTCCCGCCTCAGCCTCCCGAGCCGCTGGGATTAAAGGCGTGTGCCACCACACTTGGCCATACTATGACTTTTAATGAGAATTTCCATCCTGCCTCATGGCTGTGGCAGTTGGCTTTATTGTAGAAAAATGAATCTGAGTTTATTTCATCTCCTGGTTGGTCACTCTGGTTTTTGAATAGGAATAGGAGTTGACCAATTCCATTATATATATGTAGTTGCATCTATAAGCCCTCTATCCTTCAGGATTGGAGTTTGCTAAACAGTGCTCAAATTTCCACTTATTTTTAGTGAAACTAAGGTCTTTCCATTGGTTGGTCCCTCTGCTAAGTTCTACTATTCCTTTATGAATTGTTTGAATGGATGACAAAGCGTCTGATGGCTTTCCTAGATCACTTCTTATATATGTAGCACTTTATGAACCTTTTTGCTTAGATCTGCTTTGCCTGGCAAGTCTTGCTGTGTTGTGAAGCAGTAGCCTTTCCTAGGTACCTAGTGCAGTGTTATATACAGAGTAGTGTCCAATAATCCCAAAAGGTACTTGTCAATTGTTATGTGGGAGAGCTCACACTTCCCTGGAAAGGAGGGAAAGAGATTTTTTTTCTCTCTCTTTAGGATTCTTTTTTCCCATGGCAGAAGACTCTGCTAGTAATATGGAGGACATATATTGCTGGTATCCAGAGAGGTGCCACAAGGTTGCTGCTTCTCAAACTTCCATTGGAGTCATGGTCAAGTCCTAGTCAAAAGGCCAATACAAAATAGCAAACTGAGGGAACTGTTGGTATACTGAAATAAGATTCCCATTTAGGAGTGAGATATTTAGATTTTGTTTTGAGGTCAGGTCATTACAGCAATTAGGAAATTAAAAATTGAACCAGGAGTACAAGACCAGAGATAATAGACCAGAGGGTGGGTGGTGGAGGAAACCCTCCATTTGATTGCCTAAGTCAGAATGAAGTAGAGCTGGGGGAAAAGACCTTTTGAAAAGGGGACATGGGATTCTGAGTTTCTGGCTGCACTTGCTGTGGCTCAAAGAATTGGGTGCAATATCAGCAATTTGTTTTTTTATAAAGTTCTGACTCATGATGTCTTGGCAGTGGCCAACTTCCTACACGTGGCTGAGAACACATCTTTATAGATAGTTTCTTTTCTTCCCTCTCCTTTTGATACCCCTTCTTTGTCATCCAGCTATGGTAGGGAGGGCCATAGGAGACAGAAGTTTACAGACTGGAAAGGAAAACATGTTGCTTTGAGTTTCAATACATTTAAGAAATCAAATTCCAGTGTGGCTACATCATTGTAACTCCAAGGGCATTTCAGATCTCTACCTATCTATATAGACAATATTTTCCTACAAACATGTAATTACTAATGAAATATTTGACATGGGTTAGAAATACCAAGAGCTCTAGCTTGAGCTATTTCTAAGGTGTATTAAAAAGTAAACGGAATGGAGAAATGAGCCCAGGGATTCATGCAGATCATTAACCTCATGTAATTTCATGACTTTCCTCTTTTTTATCTTGATGCCACTAGTAGAAACACACTGGCTGAAATCAGGAAATTTGGAGGTACAAATGCTGTCCTTTCTTCATGTAAATTGTAAGTAACTAGTTAGCGGCTTTTGCTAGAGAAAGCTGAGCACTAGGACATTTGCAAGTGTCCTTATACAAAGCTGGCCAGTTGCCCAGCACCATGACATGCCAGGAGACTTTGATTTTCACAGGGTGAGTTGGTTTCTATACAAGTTTGGGCAGAGGATCTAGGCTGGATGGATAGTGATTTAGCACATTCCCCTCACTCTCATTCCTTTCCTGGACCTGCCTCTGCCTCTATAGCTGTATTCTCACATAGACTTTGATAGACTCTCCAGTGTCATAGAGCCCCAGTGCTCCATGCTTTATTTCCACCCCACTCAGCGTGGCCAGTGGTTGCTCCTTCACAGCTGTCCAGTGAAGACTACTGAAAGCAGGACTCACAATTTCCTTTCAAGTCAACTCCTGGTCACATCATCATTTGTAGTTTTGGGACTTCAGGTTCATCTGGCATCTTTCCCTTCTATATCTCTCACCACAGCTCAGTGATTGAATCCTCAAAGGGTTTCATTGATGAGACCTCCTGTGCTCCACTTCCATCCCATCTTCAGTCCCTGGTGAGGGTGGCTCCTGTAGAGACCCTCCTCTGGATCACAGTGATGCTTTCCTTACCCATCTCTGTCCCCTGGCCTGGCACACAAGGGCCTGCCTGATCACCCTTAGCTTAGCTTTGATCATGGAATTCCTCTGCTCAAAAACTTCCACTGGCTCCCTGTTGGATGATGGATAAAGGACTCTCTTCTCAACATGCTACTCATAGAGGTCTGTGACTAAGTCCAGGTGACTTCTAGCCCCAGACTCTAGCCAATTGAACTATCCCAGGCACTTTCTGGCCATTTGGTCCCGGTTCATGCTGCCTTCTCCTCCAGGTAGCCCTTTCTCCTTGACTCCATTCATCTGCTGAAATCCTATTCACCCTGTTTGGTTTGGTAAAAGATGCTCCGTCATAGAACTTGCTTTTGCATCCCCTGAAACTCTGAAAATGATTCCATGTACTCTGATTTCTAGAAAACTCTCTAGTCCTCTTACAAACTTGATCACATTTGTTTAAGATTGTATTTATGTATGATTGTCCCTTGCTTACCCCACTCTATTATAATTTCCTGAAAATACACAGCTTTATGTAATCAATGTCATTTTTACTACACTGAATTGACCTGTATAAGGACAGTTAGTAATACTTTTTTTTTTAAGAGAGAGAGAGAGAATTTTTTAATATTTATTTTTTACATTTTGGTGGACACAACATCTTTATTTTATTTGTATGTGGTGCTGAGGATCGAACCCAGCGCCCTGCGCATGTCAGGCGAGCGCGCTACAGCTTGAGCCACATCCCCAGCCCAGTTAGTAATACTTTTAAAGGATCAGTAGCTTGAATAAATAAATTAATGAATGAAGTTCCAACTTGTACCTTTTAAAGTATCATTTCTCTAACTATTACTTTATTCAGTAGTAGTATTTCATTTAAATATAATAATCAAATTAGGAGTTGCTAAGGTTTGTGTTCAGTCATTTAAGTGGTTCCATTTATAAGGAAAAAGCAGGAAAACATTTTTTTTCACTCAATATGAACCCCAGGAGACAATGGTCATTTTGGATCACGAAGTTTCTCTTTTTCAAAACACTTTTATAAATGCCTCCAGAACCTGGTGATAAGTCATACAAGAGAGTTAATTATTTTTAAATACAATTTCATTTTTAACAAAAACAATAACAATAAAACAGTGTCCTTCATCTTGATCACATATCTTGATCCACAGAGTAGCATTTGAATGACTTTTAGATGTGCTTCAAATAAAATCTGCTGCTATCAAAGATGCAAAATCACATGCTGCAGGTCATAAGGGTGAACCTGAAGAGGAAGCGAGTAGATAATGACAGGTTCCCTGGAATCAACCTGCAGTGTCCCAAGGGTTGGCTCTGAGGCCAGTACTCTGGGACATTCTGAAGATGAACCACTTAGCCTGTGCTCATATTGCTTCCAAACGAATAGCCAGTGCACGATGAGTTAGTCAAGATCCTTGGAGTTTGATTTCCCTTTTATCAGCAAGGACGATTCTGAACCTAAAGACCAACCCAAGCATGATTTCTGAGTTTGTATTTCATGGAATTTTTTTTTTTTTTTTTTGTAATGAGAGGCATTTGGGAGAGGTCAGACTATTCTGTAAATCTCAGTGACTTCCTGCACCAAAGTTTATTTCTTGCTTATCCAGTGTCTGTGGAGGTCAAGAACCCCTCCACGGTAGTTGGCCCTTGGAGGGGACGGTGTACTGGCTGATCTGATAGTGTGACTCCATTGTTTCAACAGAAGCCTCCACTGCCCCTATACCTGCAAGAGAAGCCTGGAGACTGGCCTGGAAGTGATGTATGTTTGGCTAGAACAGGCCCATGGTCCTGTTTAACTTGACAGGGCTGGAATCTAGAAGAAGAACGGTGAATGTTGGTGAGCATCAGTGATTTCTACCACATGAAGAAACTTGTTTTTCAATTAAATGGGTATTTATGGAGTCAATACCCTATGATTAGCACTTTTCTAGGCCTTTAGAGAAGGAGTATAATACAAAGTCTTTATTCTCAAAGAGTTTTGAACTTTCTGTAAAAGCAAGAGACTTAAAAGAAAAGTAAGGTTTAGTGAGATCCTGTAATTTGTGACATTATGGATAAATCTGGAGGACATTATGTTAAGTGAAATAAGCCAGGCACCGAAAGAAAATATTTCATGTTCTACTTACATGTGGAATCTAAAAGAGTCAGACTCATAAAAACCAGTAAAATGGTTGTTACCAGAGGCTGAGGAGTGGTGAGCATGAGTGGATGTTGGTTGAAAGACACAAATTTTCACTTATGCAGAAGGAATAAATTCAAGAGCTCTAGGTACAGCATAGTGATTTATAGTAATGTATTGTATATATGGAAATTGATGAGAGTAGATTTTAAGTGTTTTCATCTAAAAAAAGTGTGTGAAGTGATACACATGCTGATTAACTTGATTTAGCCATTCCACAGGGTAGACTTATTTCAAAAGGTGATGTTGTGCTCCATAAATATGTACAATTTTATTTGTCAATCAAAAATGATAATATGAGGCCTTATATGAGAAGTTGATTTTTCAGACAATTTTGCAGACAAAGGATTAGGAGGAGGAGCAGTGGACATTCTAAGTGGGAGAACAATATGAGCAAATGTGGAAATAAGCCATGTGGTCATCACTGAAGGGGACAGTGGCAGAGGAAGAGAGAGAGAAAAAAAAATAAAGAGAGAGGGAAGAAGTGATACAGGGTGGGGGAGAAATAGAGAGGCAGGCAGAGAGACAAAAAGGACTCAGCTTTTCTAAAGAAATTATCTTGGGAGGGAGGGTATTGGTGGTAGAATGCAGGAATTTGAATTCTCTGTTTCTCCCAGTTATTGCTCAATGACATTGGACAAATTGATTCAGCCCCTTGGTACTCAATCTACTTCTATGTAAAATGGGTGACAAGAATTGTACTCACCCCCAGGCTTGTTCTGAGGATTAAATGTGATAATACCATCAAAGTACTTAGAATATTGCCTGATACATTGTACAAAGCACTCAATAAACGTGAGCCCTGTTGTTCTGGGAAGGCTGGATTAAAAGGGCGGTCATGCAAACTGCAAATTGCCGAGGAGTGTGCACTGTTCTATGCAGAAGGGAGATCTTGTCCTTTGGAAAGTATATTTCCAAAGATCTGTTTAAAATTTGCATGATAAGGTGTACCTCTATCTTCTCTTCTATTTGCTAACTTTATAAACAGTTCAACCCTATCAATCTTGTCTAATGATGCAAGTTGTGCAGGCAGAAATTGCATGAGAGCGTCCTGCTTGTGAGTAATTTGTTCCCTCAAGTCCATGTCAGTGTTTTGCTTCTCAGTTGACCAGCCATTGCCTCGTTGCTCCTTTCTCCATTCAACCCTGTCTCCTTACTACTATTTTCTGCTCAGCAGTAGACACAAAGAAATGTAATGCATGGCTCCTGCTCTCAAGGAACTTTCCAAATGGTTGCATTAAAACTTGGCTTTTCCAAGTCCATTTTTAGAACCTTTTGTTTCAATGGAATGAGAAAAAGTAAAAATAGCCCAAGCAGGCATTTCAAAGGTGTCCTAAATTGGTCTTCACTCATTTTTCGTCTTAGGCTGTGAATATCTTTTGCTTCTGTAGGGAGACAAAGAAAAGTAAATTCCCAGCAGCCATGGATTCTATTTATGCTCAGTGGTACATTATATTTCTATAGAATTAGCTTAGGAAACTGGAAGAGCCTGTTATTTTGTGGAAATCCAACTCTTTTTTGTGGTTATTGACTGTCTTTCTGTACATTCCAACGTCAGCTCAATGAGTGTGTAAGAAGGGATGTACACACTCAAAATTGATCCTCCAGAATCAGTGCTCAGTCCCAACAGCAAATGCCAGAAACAGATCCTGCTGACCTGGCTTCTTCTCCTCTCCCTGTCAGTTTTCTCAGAAAAAAAATGACAGGGCTTAAGCCTTTGACAGATAAGTTGCCTGGGAAGCCCAGCAAGCCAGTGGGCAAAGATGCTTGCATGTTTGATGATGTGGCTTGGATGAATAATATTTTCCCTGTAACCCTGAAAAAATATGAGTCCACTGTGAGAAAGAGGGCTTCTTCCCTGCTGATAGCACCACCTACAATTGGCTATGTAAGCTAGAGAGGGTTTTTAAAAAATCATCACTCCACTTTCTCATAAAAAGGGTTCTTTTCTGGTTTATTTGTTTATTATGTTTTGGGACAACAAAATATAAAATATCAACTCACCCCATACAATTCTAATTAAGATAGTGGAGAGAGTTTATGCTGAATGTAGGAAGGGAGTCAGGGATACAAGACCCATCTGTTATTGTTTGGACCTCACTTTGAAGGACTCATAAAACTCAAGCTGTGCAGGCAGAAACTCCACGTGGCCACTTCTCTTGTGGGCAATTAGTGTTCTGTGTCCACGTATATTTCCATGAAGTAGTGTATTCTCCAAGGCACACACAGAGAACATGGGGTAATTGAATTATAGGGCCTTTTCTCTGTTGTGTACCAACGAAGGAGAGACTAAGACAGTCTGGTGCAGTCTCTGTTGGCTTATACTTGTAGTTCTTGGATGTTACAGCTACCGTCTTGGGCTTTCATTCTACAGACCTCCATTAATGGCTGGAAGATGTTGTTCTGCCCAGGGCTGAAAGATACTGATCCTTTTCATTTCATGTCTTTAGATTCAGAACCACTTATTCCTTATAAGAGTTATCATTTAGTCATGCCTGCTATGTGCCAGAGGCTTGGCATTTCTCATTTAATTCTCATCCTAATCTTAAGAGATAGGAATAAGAGCCAACAATGATACTAGGCGTAGTAACTACTTTGGAGATCTCACTTGATTTTTAAAATAAGCAGAAGAGGTAAGCTTAATACTATCATTATGCTATCTTGCAATTGAAGAAACTGAGGCTCAACCAAGATTAAGTAACTTGACCTGAGTTACATGACTAATAAATCAGAAAACTAGAATTTGAACCCAAACCTAGGGATGACCTTAAGACTTATGTTCCTCCCATGGTTACCATGTAAGTTCATCTCTGATAGACGGTCATTTCCAATTCTCTCCTGGAGCACAGGAAGGCTACAATAAGCATCTTGCAGTGAATCACAATTCAATAGAAGAATATTAGAGCTTTTCCTATATCTTTATTTTATTTTGCTTAATACAGTTTTATTGCCACTTTTATGCCAATTGGTTATTTTCTCTTCCTAATTTTACAATAGATTTATTCTTTATTCTTCATGTATACAGTAATTTATTAAAATTTTTTTATTCAGCCAAGAAATATCTATTCTTTGAGGAGTTGACATTATCAAAGATTTTATAATCATTATTCTAAGTGTTTATAATATGGATTATAAAAACTCTTTTTCTTTTTTTTTTTTTTAATTTTTTATTGTGGGTTGTTCAAAACATTACAAATTTCTTGACATATCATATTCCACACTTTGATTCAAGTGGGTTATGAACTCCCACCTTCACCCCATACACAGATTGCAGAATCACATCAGTTACACATCCATTGATTTACAAATTGCCATACTAGTGTCTCTTGTGCTCCACTGCCTTTCCCATCCTCCACCCTCCCCCCTCCCCACCTCTCCCCTCCCCTCCCCTCCTCTCTCTCTACCTCCTCCACTGTATAACCCTGAGGGTCTCCTTCCATTACCATGCAATTTTCCTTCTCTCTCCCTTTCCCTCCCACCTCTCATCCCTGTTAAATGTTAATCTTCTTCTCCGGTTCTTCGTCCCTACACTGTTCTTAGTTACTCTCCTTATATCAAAGAAGACATTTGGCATTTGTTTTTTAGGGATTGGCTAGCTTCACTTAGAATAATCTGCTCTAATGCCATCCATTTCCCTGTAAATTCTATGATTTTGTCATTTTTTAATGCAGAGTAATACTCCATTGTGTATAAATGCCACATTTTTTTTTATCCATTCGTCTATTGAAGGGCATCTAGGTTGGTTCCACAGTCTTGCTATTGTGAACTGTGCTGCTATGAACATCGATGTAGCAGTGTCCCTGTAGCATGCTCTTTTTAGGTCTTTAGGGAATAGACCAAGAAGGGGAATAGCTGGGTCAAATGGTGGCTCCATTCCCAGCTTTCCAAGAAATCTCCATACTGCTTTCCAAATTGGCTGCACCAATCTGCAGTCCCACCAGCAATGTACAAGTGTACCCTTTTCCCCACATCCTCGCCAGCACTTGTTGTTGTTTGACTTCCTAATGGCTGCCAATCTTACTGGAGTGAGATGGTATCTTAGGGTGGTTTTGATTTGCATTTCTCTGACAGCTAGAGATGTTGAGCATTTTTTCATGTACTTGTTGATTGACTGTATGTCCTCCTCTGAGAAGTGTCTGTTCAGGTCCTTGGCCCATTTGTTGATTGGGTTGTTTGTTTTCTTATTGTCTATTTTTTTGAGTTCTTTGTATACTCTGGATATTAGGGCTCTATCTGAAGTGTGAGGAGTAAAGATTTGTTCCCAGGGTGTAGGCTCCCTATTTACCTCTCTTATTGTTTCTTTTGCTGAGAAAAAACTTTTTAGTTTGAGTAAGTCCCATTTGTTGATTCTAGTTATTAACTTTTGTGCTATGGGTGTCCTATTGAGGAATTTGGAGCCCGACCCCACCGACTGTAGATCGTAGCCAACTTTTTCTTCTATCAGACGGCTTGTCTCTGATTTGATATCAAGCTCCTTGATCCATTTTGAATTCACTTTTGTGCATGGCGAGAGAAAGGGATTCAGTTTCATTTTGTTGCATATGGATTTCCAGTTTTCCCAGCACCATTTGTTGAAGATGCTATCCTTCCTCCATTGCATGCTTTTAGCCCCTTTATCAAATATAAGATAGTTGTAGTTTTGTGGATTGGTTTCTGTGTCCTCTATTCTGTACCATTGGTCCACCCGCCTGTTTTGGTACCAGTACCATGCTGTTTTTGTTACTATTGCTCTGTAGTATAGTTTGAAGTCTGGTATCGCTATACCGCCTGATTCACACTTCCTGCTTAGCATTGTTTTTGCTATTCTGGGTCTTTTATTTTTCCATATGAATTTCATGATTGCTTTCTCTATTTCTACAAGAAATGCCGTTGGGATTTTGATTGGCATTGCATTAAACCTATAGAGAACTTTTGGTAATATCGCCATTTTGATGATGTTAGTTCTGCCTATCCATGAACAGGGTATATTTTTCCATCTTCTAAGATCTTCTTCTATTTCTCTCTTTAGGGTTCTGTAGTTTTCATTGTATAAGTCTTTCACCTCTTTTGTTAGGTTGATTCCCAAGTATTTTATTTTTTTTGAAGATATTGTGAATGGAGTGGTTGTCCTCATTTCCATTTCAGAGGATTTGTCGCTGATATACAGGAATGCCTTTGATTTATGCGTGTTGATTTTATATCCTGCCACTTTGCTGAATTCATTTATTAGCTCTAATAGTTTCTTTGTAGAGCCTTTTGGGTCTGCTAGGTATAGAATCATATCATCTGCAAATAGTGATAATTTAAGTTCTTCTTTTCCTATTTTTATGCCTTTAATGTCTTTCGTCTGTCTAATTGCTCTGGCCAGTGTTTCGAGAACTATGTTGAACAGAAGTGGAGAGAGAGGGCATCCCTGTCTAGTTAAAAACTCTTTTTCATTGATAAAAATATCTATGCAGTGTTTTATTTATTGATACTTAACACATAAAACCAACAGGAAACATGTGTAGTAGATTTTTCCTTCTTTTTTGCTCTTGAAGACAATAGATTTAGTCACTGTTAAAATTGATTTGGATGAATAAATGAATTCAACAAAGTAGCAGGATATAAAATTAACACCCATAAATCAAATGTGTTTCTATATGTCAGTGATAAATCCACTGAAAGAGAAATTAGGAAAATTACTCTATTCATAATAGCTTCATAAAATAAAATATTTGGGAATAAATTTAACAAAAGAGGTGAAAGACATCTATGATGAAAACTACAGAACACTAAAAAAGTAATTGAAGAAGACCCAAGAGATGGAAAGATCTCCCATGCTCTTGCATAGGCAGAATTAACATTGTCAAAATGGCCATACTACCAAAAGCATTATACAGGTTTAATGCAATTAAAATCCCAAAGACATTATTCATAGAAATAGAAAAAGCAATCATGAAATTCATTTGGAAAAATAAGAGACCCAGAATAGCCAAGGCAATCAATCCTTAGCAATAAGAGTGAAGCAGGAGGCATCACAATACTGGACTGTAAACTATACTATAGAACCATAGTAACAAAAATGGCTTGGTATTGGGACCAAAATAGATATGTACACCAATGGTACAGAATAGTGGACACAGAGACAAACCCACATAAATACAGTTATCTCATATTAGACAAACACACTAAAAGCCTACTTTGGAGAAAAGATAGCCTCTTCAACAAATGGTGCTGGGAAAACTGGAAAACCATATGCAGCAAAATGAAATTCAACCTCTCTCTCTCACCCTGCACAAAACTCAATTCAGAGTAGATCAAGGACTTAGCCCTAGAACAGATACCCCATACCTATTAGAAGAAAAAAGTAGGCCCAAATCTCCACCATGTCGACTTAGGAACTGATTTACTTAACAAGACTCATGAAATGCAAGAAGTAAAATTGAGAATCAATAAATGGGATGGAATCAAACTAAAAAGTGTCTTCACAGCAAAGGAAATAATCAATGTGAAGAGAAAAACCTACAGAATGAGAGAAAATCTTTACCACATGCACCTCAGATAGAGCATTAATCTCCAGGATATATAAAGAACTCAAAAAACTTAACACCAACAAAACAAAACAAAAAACAAAAAAACTCCCCAAACCAAAAACCAAACCAAACCAAAACAAACCAAAACAAAAAAACCCAAAACCAAAAAACAAACCAAAACAAAAAAACCCAAAACCAAAAAACAAAACAAAACAAAAATCAACAACAACAACAAAAACTCCAATCAATAAATGGGTTATGGAACTGAACATATAGTTCACAGAAGAAATATAATCGATCAACAAATACATGAAAAAACATTCAACATCTTTAGCAACTAGAGAAATTAAATCAAAACTAAGCTGAGATTCCATCTTACTCTAGTCAGAATAGCAATTATTAAGAATACAAGCAACAATAAATGTTGGTGAGAATGTTGGGAAAGGTATTGCTGGTATTGCTGGTGGGACTGCAAATTGGTACATCAACTATGGAAAGTAGCATGGAGATTCCTCAGAAAAGTTAGAATGGAACCACCATTTGACCCAGTTATTCCACTCCTTGATTTATACTCAAAGGACTCAAAATCAGAATACTAAAGTGACACAGCCACATCAATGTTTATAGCAGCTCAATTCACAATAGCTAAACTATGGAACCAACCTAGATGCCCTTCAACAGATGAATGGATAAAAAGTTGAATTATATACACTATGGAATATTACTCAGTCTTAAAGAAGAATGAAATTATGGCATTTGGCAGTAAATGAATGGAACTGGAGAATATCATGCTAAATGAAATAAGTCAATCCAAAGAACCAAAGGCCAAATATTTTCTCTGATATATGGATGCTAATTCACAAGTGTGTAGGAAATTATAGAGGTACTTTCTATTAGACAGAGGGAAGTAAAGGAAAGGGAGGGGTATTGGGGTAAGAATGATAGTAGAATGAATTAGACATTATTACCCTATGTGCATATATGTTTACACAACTGGTGTAACTCTGAATCATGTACCACCAGGAGAATGAAAAGCTATACTCGATTTATGTATGATGTGTCAAAATTCATTCTACTGTCATGTATAACTAATTAGAACAAAAAAACAAAAAGAAAGAAAAAAATTAAATTGGTAGTTATCTCCCTATATTAAAATTTGCTGTCTTAGTCTATTTTTTGCTGCTATAATAGAATACCCATAGATTAGGTAAATTATGAAAATATAAATTTATTTGGCTGCTGGAGGCTGGGAAGTCCAGGATCCACCAGCTGCATCTGGTGAGGGCCTTCCTGTTTTAAATCCCATGGTGGAAGACTTTGCATGGTTAGAAAAGAAGCAGGAGATAGAGAAGTGGTGGGCTTACTCTCCTATCAGGAGCCCATCGGGCAGTAACTAACCTACTGCCGCAATAACTGCATTAATCCACTCACCATTACAGAGACCTAACTGCCTCTCAAAGGTCCCACCTCTTTTTTTTTTTTTAACACTTTATTTTACTTATTTATTTTTACGTGGTGCTGAGGCTCAAACCCAGGGCCTTGCGCGTGCTAGGCGAGCACTCTACCGCTGAGCCACACCCCAGCCCCAGGTCCCACCTCATAATGCTGTTAGAATGGCAATCAGATTTCAACATGCATCTTGGAGGGACATTCCATCCACTGCACCCATGAAGCTCTTATTTCATTGCCTTGTCCCCATGTGGATGGTGGAATACAGTGGTACAGGTGAGAGGCAGGGGAGTGATGGAGAGATATTCTATCTATCTGTGTAGCTCCTCTTGCTTCCTGGGTTGTTGCATTTACTCCACCCTAAAAGGGGGTCTTTGCCTCCTTCAGAGGCCTATCCATGATCCCATATCCTCTCATGTGCCCTCTGTTTTTCGTCTCTCTTTTGTCCTGTTCTCCACCTCTCCACCACAGGGAGGGCTTGGCGGCTATGTGCAAATATCTGAGCTCAAGGCCATTGCAGAAGAGCCATGGTTAAGCCCCACCTGGTGAAGGACTCTGCCTCTTCTTATTTTCCTAAAAGGCGACCGATGGGCAAGCACTAGCCTGCCTGAGCTCACACACACCTCTACTTCATTGTGAGGGAGGTCCCAGTTAGAGATGCTTTACAGGGAAGACTATGTATCAATGTCCATATACCATTAAGTTCACAATAAAACAGAGAAAAAGAATAAAAAATAGATCTTGATGAAAAGTTAAAGTTCTTTCCATTGGAGTTTAAAAGATTCTCAGCTTCTCTTCTCTGCAGTTTTAGGTGGGGTCCTCTGGAGTGTGATGCTCCGCCCTCTGGATTGCTGGAGTGAGAGAGGTAATCCGGCAGAATTCCTGGAGGCAGGGTTTAGGCTTAGTTGGGTTCCAGTCTGTTCTCTGAATGCCAATTGGCCTGAAGATTTTAAATCAGCATTACCTCCATCCTGGAAGACTGTACCGTAGGGATCTTCCCTGGGTTCCACTCATGGGGTGAGGGACCCAATTCTTAGTCCCCTATGTTGCCTTCAGACCCCAAGTTTCCTGGTCTCAGGTTCAGTTTCCAGACATCTCTCCCTCCCTTCCCTTCTGAGCCAGACGAGTCTCTTCCAGCCTGTCCTGCAAGCAGTCTGATTGGAGTGGGGGGAGGAGAGCCTGGTGGGTTTCCACAGCCAGTTGTCCCCTGTGTAAACCTCTCTCCACGTTTGATTTTCTACTGGTCACTTAAGCACACTCTATGTCATGCAGTGTGTGTTTACTGGGCCTGTATTTCAGGCCAATCTCAGTTTTGCCAGGAATCGGCCCCCTCAGCGGCCAGCTCCCATGCAGTGGCTGCAAAATGGTTCCTTTGTTCTCCGCAAGCTGCTTCTTTCCCCATGCATGGATATTGTGCAGTGTGTCTTCAGGTTTGCTGGGCAATGTCCTTGATCTCTAGGCACTCCATACCCAGACACACCTTGGGCCTCCCCAAAATGCCGGTTCTTTTAATCCTTATCCCTCTACTATGCTCACAGAGGGATTGCTCTGCTGGTGCTTCTAGCCCATCTGCAGCAGTGGCTGTGGTGCTGGGGATTTCTTCCTTATTTTATTATATCCAACCTCCTGAGTCCCTGATCTGCTTTGAATGTCCAGTTTTGAATTCCAGTAAAGTCCCCTGCTTTCTTTGCCCACCGACCTTGCTGAGAAGCTGCCTGTCTGTTTTCTTGCTTTCATTCAACTGAGCAGCCAGGAAAGCAACTTCCACTATTCCACCATCTTGAAAATCTTGGGGTGTGTTCTCTTACAATTAGCGTATTGTTTCCAAATTTGAATCAGAACATGGTGAGGAAGCCTGGCCTATACCTGGTAATAGATTCTGCAGGGTTTCCAGGTGAATGAACGGAGAGTACAAATGCATGATGGTAGGTTATTTTAGACTACAGCTTAGGCTAGACTTTATGGGGAAGGGAGCAGTGAGAGATGAGTTCAGTGAAACATGTTTTTCCTATGGAAGACTAGAAGCTAAACATTAAGAATTAAAACTTGATTCAAGTGAAGACTTGGCATTAGGTACAGATGTATAGAGAGCTAGGAGATTGTTTTTACACCTCTAGTGAAGAGTGTATAGAACTTGGGGGACAATTAATGAGAGTCAATTGGTGCATTGAGAGGGGACTGTTTTAATTATTCACTTAAAAATTTGAGGCTAAGAGGAACAAGGTGGTGGTTAGGTATAGAGGAAGAGGAGATTTACAGGAGATTTGGGGGTGGCTACAATGTTCTGAGAAAGAGAAAAATGATGAAATATGTGGTCAGATGTATCGGAAGGAGCCAGCAGTTCATATGAGGCTTCCTTGACTATAAAAAGGGCCACCTCTAGTATCTACTTATAAGTTCAAATTGAGCTAATATGAAAGTTAATTGTTTGAAAAAGTGCCTACTCCTAAGAAAATGGAAAATAGTCATTTGCACAAAAACTTCCTATGAATGTGCATAGCAGTATTATTTCACAAATAGCTTCAATGTGGAAGTAACCTATATGTCTATCAACAATGTAGTATATCTGTACAATGGAATATTATTTGTTCATAAAAGGGAATAAAATTTGGACGCATCCCAAAACATGGATGAGCCTTGAAAACATGCTAGGTGAAAGAAGCCAGGCACAAAGGCTATATATATAATTATTATTCTATTTACATGAAATGTTCAGAGTAGACAAAACCATAGACAGAGAAGGTGGATCAGTGATTGCCACAGGCTGGGAGTATGGGGGGGAAGAGCAATGGGCAATGACTGCTAGTAGGTAAAGGGTTTTGTTTTAGGTGATGAAAATGTTCTGGAACAAGATAATGCTGTTAGTTGCACAACCTTCAGAATACGTGGAAACTGCTGGAGTTATATTCTTCGAAATGGTGAATTTAATGGTATGTGAGCATATCTCAATAAAATGGTGTCCACTTAAAATCAGAAGAGCTCTAATAAATATTCCAGCTTTCAAATCACTCGTGTTGTCTTATGGTCTTTGTGTATAAAGAATTGCAGCTGAATGCATCAGGAAGTGACTCAAGGGATCCACCAGCAGTTTCTGAAAGCAGAAAGCATTGATTTGTATCCTGAACTGTCTCATTTGTGTTTTGCTTTTTATGCTAAGACTTGTGACCCAAACTAATAACAGAACATTAAACATTAAACATAGTCCTATGGATGTTTAGGTTATTAAATAAAAGCAGAGCTTTAGCAAGTTGATTTGACCTATTTTTAAAATATTGTAGCCAAGTTGGTCCATCAGAACAAACACTTCTATTTCCCAGTACACTTCTTAGATGAGTGGCAACTCAGAACTTATAAAATACATGCATAGACCTACTGATGCACTGAAGCATCTTCACAAAGAATATGGAAGCCAAAGGACTGTAAAGGTCGGGTAAGTGACTCTCTTTGGTCAAGGGCAGGGGGAAGCTTGCATAGTCACAGTGGCCTATTCTAGGGTCAAAGAAGGTCCTTCTAATGTCAACAGTGTGCTCCCAAAGGGACTTTCTTCATTAAAGTAGTACCACTTTCTAAAAAGTAACATATACGTAATATTTGGGACCATTTACAAAAATTAAAACGATCCTTAAACAAAGTTAAGAGAGATAAAGGAAGGGAAGAAACATTTTAAATTTATTTTGTGCCTTTCCCTTGGATGTGCTTTTTGACATTGGCCCAAGATGAATTATTAGTTTCGAGGTTTTTCTAAATATCTTTTGATATGTTTAGAAACCAATTATGCAAAAAAAAAGGAAGAACAAAGTTTAGGAAAAAATTATTTTGCTCTTGTCATCACCAGACGCTAACATCTGTTCTCTTGTTTGTGCTTCTGACCACATTAAAATATTTGACATCCCTTTAAAAAAAAAGGACTGTTCTGTGGGTTTACTGAGGACTTTAATGACAAATGCATTTCACCTTTGACCTTGAAGTAAACAAATGTCATGCTGTCCCTTATTTGCAGATGTCAAGTGTTCTCCATAGTGGGTTAAAGAAGCCAGAGAGTTGGCAGGCAAGAAACCAAAATGTCTGCTTGTACTTGAAATGAATTTGGAATAAATATGTGCATTTGTTGACAGAAAAACATTTTCAAAGAGATTGAAAGTGCCATATAATGCTCTATTTTTTGCTATGTTCAGTTTATTCAACTCATTTCATTGCTCTCTATTCTAGCACTTTACCCAAGGAAAAGTGTGCCTGGAGTTTGAACAGAGTATTTTATATTTTTAGCTATAATTGCATTTAACAAGTATATTTAAAGATATTTTTGTTAAATGCTTGTTCTGCATTTATTTAGATGATCATGTGGTCATGTGATTTTTATCTTTCATTCTGTTAATGTGGCATATCACATTGATTGATTGATTTGTGTATATTAACCTTACCTTGTATTCCAAGGAACTTTATCGTACACTTTATCATAGCGTATAATCTTTTTGATATGCTGTTAAATTTGTTGGCTGGTATTTTATTGAGAATTTTTGCATCTATGTTTATCAGAGATAAAAGTCTGTAGTTTTCTTTTTTTGCTGTGTTGTCTTTTTCTGGCTTTGGTATCAGAGTGACTCTGGCCTCATAAAAAGCATTAAAATTAGAAAAGAAGTTAAATGATCTCTGTTTGCAAACAATATTGACCCCTTATGTAGAGAATCTTAAAAACTCCACCCAACACTGTTAAAACTAATAAGTGAATTAAGTCAAGTTGCAGGGTGCAAAATCAACATACACAAATCAGTAGTGTTTCTTTACACTACATTGAACTATCTGAAAAGAAAATCAATAAAACAATCCAGAATAACACATTTAGGATTGAATTTAGTCAAGGGGTGAAAGTTCTTTTAAAATATTGATGAAAAAAATTGAAGAAGACACAAATAATTCGAAGACTTCTCCTATTCATGGACTGGAAGAATGAATATTGTTATGTTCATAGTACCTAGAGAGAGCTACCGATTAAACACAATCCCTATCAAAATCCCAGTAGCATTTTTCATATAAATAGGAAATAGAAATGTGTATGGAACCACATTGGATCTCAAACAGCTGAATCAATCTTGAGACAGAAGAACAAAGTTGGAAGCATCATACTTTATGATTTCAAATTTTATTGTAAAGTGGTGGTATTCAAAACAGTGTGGTCCTGGCATAAAAATGGCTATGCAGACCAATAGAACAAAATACAAAGTCCATAAATAACCTTATGCATATATGGTCAACTAATAACACTTGACAAGGGTGCCAAGAATATACAAGGAGAAAGCATATTCTTCCCAATAAAAGATGTTGGGAAAGCTGTGAATCCACATACAAAAGAATGAACTTGGACCCTTATTATACCACACAAATCAACCCCAAATAGATAGAAGACATAAACATAAGACCTGCAATTGGCTTCTGCCAGGATGGCTGACTTAAGCATATCATGTGCTCTCTCTTCTCACTAAAAAACCAAAACAAAGCATTAAAAACTGTACTTCAGCTCGAATATTTGGGGAAGAGTAATGGAGCACATTGTAGATGGAAATGGAGAAACTGGTTGGGATGGTTTTATAAAGAAGGAATAGAAGAACCTTGTATCAATCAGTCTATTGCCCAACTCTAAATCAGTGTGAACCCAGGAAAGTCCTGCTTGGTGGGGAAAATGCTACTGTTAGAGGGTGCTGTTTTATGACCAAACTCACCCATGCCCTGCCTTGCAGCTGTGTGCACTTCACCAAGTGTCTTCACTCTCACACAGACTAGACACTGACAGGCACACACTGTGCCTCACAGGTGCCCTGTTCTCACTGCTGTGCAAGCTGCACCATACCCATACAGGCCCACTGGAGTGCTTTGCCTCTGTAAGACCCCTAGGGATTGACAGTTATTACTCTGCTGCATTCATTCATGCCTGCAAGAGGAACCTCAGCCCTGCAAAGCCCAGAGAACTTAAAAGGTGCTTTCATGTTTCTGTGTGCACTATATTGCACCCACCTAGGTTCTTTGCACACATTGTAAACAAAGAAATTTATTATGGCTAAAGAACATGGAGACTACACTACTGCACACAACTGCAAATGAACACTGTAAGACACATGTTAAGGAGAAAGCTTTTTGCTATTAAATCTACACCATGAAACAGATAATAGATTGGCCAAATGTGCAATTATCAACGTAGGGACATGAAAAAGCATGGTAACATGGTGCCTGCAAAGGAACATAATAACTCTCCAGCAGCAGATCCCAAAAAAGGGAAATTAATGAAAATGTTCATAAAAGAATAAAAGAATTCTTCTAAGGAAACCCAAAGAGAATATAGAGAGAGTACTCAATGAAATTAGGAAACAATTCATGATCTGAATGAGGAATTAAAAAAATAAAGAGATCATACAAAGGAACTGAACAGAAATCTTGAACCTGAAGAACTCAATAGGGTCAAATTAAAAATAGTTTAGAGTCTGAATAACAAATAGGACCAAAGAGAAGAAAGAATTTCTAAACTCAAAAACTGATCTTTTGAAATAACCCAATCAAGGTGTTCCCCACCTCAAGGTGAAAAGAATGAAGAAAGCCTCCAAGTCTTATGGGATACTATTAAGTGAACACATTTTTGAATTATGGGTATTTCAGAAGAAGAGAAGGGAAAAGGCATAGAAGACCTATTCAATAAAATAATAGCAATAATAGCTTTAAACATCTCCAGTATTAGGAGATATATGTATATCCAGATCCAAGAGGCTCAAAGGATGCCAAATAGATTTGATCAGGAAAAAAAAATTAAAAAGGCAATCTCTGTGACTTATTATAGTTAAACCATCAAAAATCCAACACAAAGAGAGATTTCTAAAAACAGTAAGAAAAAAGCACCAAGTTACATTTAAGGAACCTCCATTAGACCAAGTTCAGATTTCTCAGTAGAAACTTTACAAGAGAGAATGAATGGGATGATATGTTCAAAAATCCGAAAGAAAAAAACTGAACCAAGAATACCATACTCAGCAAAGTTATCTTTCATACATGCAGGAGAAAAAAGGTCTTTCCAAGACAAGCAAAGACAGAGGAAATTTATCACCACCAGACTGGTATTACAAAAAGACCTCAAGGAAGCTCTCTATATAGAAGGGACAGGAAAATAACTATCATCCTGAAAACACATAAAAACATAACACTCACTGGAAGTGCAGGTACACAAAACAGAAAGAGAAACAAAAATCAAATCTCATCATACAGCAAAGCCTCAAATCACAAAGATTTGAGGAGAGGAAGAAAGGGACAAAGGATATGCAAAATCACTAGAAAAACAACAAAAAGATAGGAGTAAGTCTTCACAGATCAATAATGGCTTGGTAAATGAATTAAATCCCCCAATTAAGAGATTTAGACTGGCTGGACAGATTGAAAGAACAAGAACCAGTTATGTGCTGCCTACAAAACTCTCACTTCACTGGTAAAAACACACAGACTGAAAGTGAAGGTTGGACAAAAGACATTCCAGACAAAATGAAAGCAGGAATAGCTAGCTATACTCATATCAGATAAAACAGACTTTCTGAAGGTTAAGAGATCAATTCAAGACGATGACACAACTTTTGTAAATAATATGCACCTAGTGCTGGAGCACAAAATTATATAGAGCAAATATGATTAGATGTAAAGAGATGTATTCCAGGACAGAAATAGTTGGGAACTTCAACACCCCACCTTCATCATTGAAGAGATTATCCAAAAGATTATCTTCTTCAAAGAAGTATTGGAGTTAAAGTATACTATAGACCAAATGAACCTAACAGACCTGGACAGAATGCTTTGTCTAAAAGCTGCAGAATACACATTCTTCTCATTAGCACAGAAAATGTTCTTCAGGATGGTCTATATCTTAGTTGACCAAAACTAGAAACAAATTAAAAAAACTGAAATCATATCATGTATTTTCTCTTACCACAATGGAATGAAACTAAAAATCAATGGGAAACTTAAATTGTGAAAACACATTTGTACAAATTATACAAATACATGGAAACTAAACAAAATGTTCTTGAATAAATAATGGGTCATCAAAGAAATCAAAGTGAAAATTCAAAAATTTCTTTAAACAAATAGGATAGAGCAAAATCAGGATCAGGAAGAAAGTTTATAGGAATATGTGTACACATGAAAAAAGAGAAATATTTCAAATAAACAACCTAACAATGAATTCAAGGAACAGAAAAGCAAAAAATCCTCAAAATTAATAGAATAATAATAATAATAATAAATATCAAAGTGAAAATAAATGAAAGAAATAAAAGTATAAAATATCAATGAAACAAAAATTTTTTTTAAGAAGAGAAAAGCAAAATTGACAAACCTTTAGCTAAACTAAGAAATAAAAAAGGATATATTAAAACTAGTACCATGGAAATACAAAGGATCATTCATTAGGCATTATTATGAACAACTCTATGTCAATAAATTGGAAAATCTAGAAAAAATGATAAGTTACTGGACACATACAACCCAACAGAATTAATCCATGAAGACATAGAAAACCTGAATAAATAGATTTATGAGTAATGACATCGAATCAACAATGAAAAGTCTCCCCCCAAATAAAAGCCCAGGACAGGATGCTTCATTGCTGAATTCTATCAAACCTTTAGTAATTGTCTTCTATTTTCTTTGTGTTTTTGACATTAGCCCATAGAGTAGGTCTTAAGAGTTTTTACCATACCCCACATATAAGTAACTATGTGAACTGAGGGTAACTTAATTAGCTGTAGTAATCATTTCACAATGTATGTGTATATTAGAACTTTAAATTATAATTTAATAGAGCTATTTCTTAAAAACAAAAAAGATTATTTTTGCACATTGAGCCCCCTTTTTCTAGTAACATTCTTGAAAGTCTTATTTGGAAAATATTAAAAATATTAAAAATAATTATTTAAGCTGTCTTCTAAAGAAATACTAAAATATCCTTAAAAAAAGGAATATTTTCTTCAATTCTAAGAGTTTAACTGAAATGTGAACCAGGCTTAGATGATTTCTATAGATTAGTCTGAGAAAATTCCTATAATTTCTAGTTATGAAGTCATTTCCACGGGATGGCTGATTTCTGCTCTTCCCACAATTCGTCAGTACCTCTCTGCCACCAGAATAGAAAGTATCAATCACTGTTCAGTAGGAAATGGCCCAGTTATCTTTTAGGATAATCTTAATTCTAGTGAGTGTTTGGATCTATGAGATTTTCCAGATTTTCTTCCATAGAATATTAAAATTGTGCCCCAAGACCTATCCTCTGTGGCCCATAGCTGGTTCAATTGCATTCATGACATGCACTTTAAAGGATAGTAGTCTTATTCTCATTTTGTTCTCATATCAGCAGTGGGAAAATAGGACTGAATCCACATCAGCTTGTATTCCAAGAGTGGGGATGCAAGATTTTCATCCAATTTAAGCTCTCCTGAAGTACTTAAATCAAGGGAGTTACTTGTTTTCATGTGGCAGTGTCTTAATCCCTTTCCTTTCCCCAGATTCCTGGATCATCCCTGATGTGAGGCTATTTGAACAATATGGCACCAACATGGCACCCCTATTATCCCCAGATTCTGTTATTGAATATTTAATAAAACTATGCATTGCAGTGTATTTAACTCTTTATTGTGCAAGCCATAATTATAGATCTTATAAAGGATGAAAAATAATGAGTAGGGGTGTCCACAGTATGAAATAGGATAAATGACTGTAATGAAGGGAAAGTTGTGCTTATATCCCTAGAGAAGTCTTGCAAAGGATTGTAGGAGTTTAGAAGAAGGAAGCAGCAGCTCTATAGGTTTGCAGGGGAGGATCAGAGTGGGCTATATGGAAGAGCAGCACCTGAGGTGAGCCTTGACTATTGATAGAGAAAGGGGAAAGGAATGTCAGAGAAGAATTGCTCCAGGAAAAAGAAGTAAATAAACAAAACATGAAACTAGAAAAAGGATGACTATGTTCAGCAAGCAGGTTGCGGTTACATGAAGAGTCTTGATTGTAGTATTCGAGTTAAAGAATTAGTGATGTTAGGGTAGATGAGAGGGAGCTGGCTCTGCATTTGGACACTATGATTAGGCCACTTTACCAGGCTCCTGTTTCTTCTTTCATCTATAAAAATGAAGAGGTTTATAAGATGCTTTCTGATGTCCAATTTTGTTCTAGCAGTTTCTGATTCACAAAGGCAGGGGTCAATCAGGGGTCCAGTAGCCTAGGCCATCAGTGTATTAATATGTAGGGAATGACACGTTCCCTTTCATTGAAAACAGAAAGGAAGGGAGGAATATGAGAAGGAGAATGTATAATGCTTGGAAATAACTGATGTGGGAATTGAAGAGAGCTGGGAATGATCAGGCTGCTGGATTTTGAGCCCATGTGCCTGGGAAAATGGCAATGCTATTGAGAGAAGGAAAGAAAGTAGAAAGGGTGAGTTATGAAGTGAGGTAGGGGAAAGGATATACTAACTCAATCTCAGAAATACGGGGTTTGAGGGCTGGCTTAAAAATCCACGTGGGTGTGTCCCATACATTGTGACAAGATGCTTTGGAAGGATGTAGAGGTTGGAGAAGTAGATTTGGGAGTCATCTATATGAAGGGAATGTTGGTGCTCTGGGATGGATGAGGGCAAAAAAAGAGAAAGCAAAAAGAGAAAAGCTAGTACCTATGATGGGAACAGTGAGAGTCAGTGGAGGGAGAAGTATTGGTAGAAGGAGAAGGAAAAGGAGCAGGCGCACTCAACAATGTCTAAAGCTGCCTGGAAGGTGATGGAGCCTGGTATTCTGGGAGATGTGGACCAAACTTCTGGAAAGGATGATGGGATTACAGACAGTTCTCTTTCTTTTAGACTTGCTTTACTGAAATTCACAAGAGGCTGAGAGAGAAAGAGAAGGAAATTGGTATTGTGAGATGGTGGAAAAAGACATATTTGGGGGGTTTTTGAGAGAATCACTTTTAATCAGCTTTTTCATCACTGTGACCAAAAGACCTGAGAAGAACAATGTACAGGAGGAAAAGTTTATTTGGTGCTTATGGTTTCAGAGATCTCCATCTGTAGATGGGCAGCTCCATTGCTGTGGGCCTCAGGTGAGGCAGAACATCATGGTGGAAAGGTGTGGAGGAGGAAAGCAGCTCAGGACATGGAACCAGGAGAGAGAGAACTGCCCTCACTCTGGACAAAAGATATACTCCAAAGGCACATCCTCCATGACCCACCTCCTCCAGCCACACCCTACTTGCCTACAGTTACCATCTAGTTAATCTCTATCAGCAGATTAATGCACCAGTTAGGTTAAGGCTCTCTTAACCCAGTCATTTCACTTCTAAGCTTTCTTGCATTGTCTCACATGAGCTTTTGGGGACACCTCATACCTAAAATACAACATGCTTGTTCTCATTGTATTGTTCTCCTCTCCTCGTCTTCCTTTTTATTCACTTCTTTTTTTTCTTCCTTCCTTCTTCCCTTCCCTTTTCTTTACCTATCCTCTCTCCCTTCCCCCTTCCTTCCTCCCTTCCTTCCTTGCTTGCTTTTTAAAATCTCTCTCCCTCTTCTCTCCTTCCCTCTGTCCACCTGCTTCCTTCTATTCTTGCTCTTTTTTCTTTATCATGCAAATGTCACAGGGTCTCCACAAAAGTATATTAAAACAATGCTACATTAGGTGAGATTTAGAATTCACAGAAACTCGCTTCCCTCGGAACATCCAGAACTATGGTTACTTGGAGGTGAGGGTCAGATATTTGGAACAATGTCAGTGGGAGAAACAAAGCTCCTGACCCAGCAACCCCAAAGCAAACTATTACTGTTTGACAACATAACCAAACTGCTGATCAAAATGTCCTAGCAGCATTTTTTTTTTTAGGGCCAAGACTGGGGACACCACTGATGTAAGTCAAAAGGTGTTGGCAGCAGAAGTACCTGGCGTGAGCACCTGAGTAATGGTTCAAGATGCTGTGGCCTTTGCTTTGCTCTGGCCTCCGTTGCCCAGTGTCATCTGTAACTGGAGCAGTGGTCTCTCCCTATTTACTGCAGTGCCAGCGCGTGATCAGGCAAGCTCTTTGGCTAATGGTCCCAGGTTTGGATTTCAGGGGGTGGGAGATTTCAGGCGGGTAAGGTTGGCAGGCAGCCCAGATTTCGGGAATGCATGTGCTCTGCCTGGTGGGCTAGCAGTTTGGCCGATCAGGTTCCTTCCTGTGAATGCAGGAGAACAATAGGCATTTGGCTCCTGAGCTAATTAGCTGTGTGGTTCTTCTCCCAGCTGTGCCCTTGGCTGGGCCCCCCAATTTTGCTGTCGCTGCCCCTGGTGGTCCTGCTTGAACACTTGCTGGTGTGAGGAGCCCCACAGGCAAAAGGAGCCATCAGGGAATTGGAGTCAATGGCAGAGATCAGGCTTGTGACTTACATCACATGTGTGGCCCCACAGTGACATTAGGTCAGGAAATGGCCCAGTGTGGAGCCACCGTGTTTCTTTTGGCACGTTACCCACTTGCTGGTGAGTAGGTGCTTTCTGCTGCAGCACCAGCCTTTTTGGATGTGATGGTTTCTGAGCACTGGGAATATTTCATTTTATGACAGAGGGGAATTTTTTTTCTGTACCCTTCACCTTTAGTGTGTCTAAATATTTTAGTGGGAGGAAGGCTGAAAGCAGGGCCAGGGTGTGGAAGGATTCAGGGCTCAGAGAATATCAGCAAATTCTTGGGGGAACAAAATGTCAGGATTTAGTGGAATCTTAAATTTAGGGGAACTGAAAAGATCTTGAATATTTGACAGGAAAAATAAAAGGCATCCCCCCGTCCCCAAGATCATCTAACCCAAGTTTAGGTAAAGGTAAATTGAGAATGCAATTATTTATTTCACAAAATATTTATAATAGGAATATTTTAATAAGAGAGATTTCCTAGGGGCTGTGAAACATAAGTAGAGGCTGAACTTACATCTTTTTAGGTATTCATTTAGTTTGAAAAATGAGGGGCATTTTTATTATTACCTTCAAAACTTTTTCTGTCTGGAATTAGAATACCAGAGGAAGGCTGAGAAGGTGTGAATGAATGCATAAGTGTTTCTTAATTGTGTTTGAACACAAAACCTAACTTTTTTCTCCTTAGGCGAGTCTTCTGCACCTGTTCCCAAATCAGTTATTTTCCCTCTCCCATTAAATGTCTCTGTGGAGATTTGGGACTTGGATCCTACTTTAGACAGTCCCAATATGGCTATAGTTGAGGAAATAGGCATTTAAAATATTTTTCCCCAAAGTTCTTTGAAATAAAAAAAGAAGTTGATTATTTCTATTTAAAGGGATGAATGAATCAATGTTAATTAATGCACCTGGAAAGTTTTGCTTGCTGTGGGACCTCATTCTTCCAAGTGTGATCCTACTGTCCATAGCATTGGCTGAGAACCTGTTAGACAGGCAGAATCTTGGGTCCTAAGGAGGCCTTCTGAACTAGACTCTGCTTTAACAAGGGGGTTTGTGAAAAAAATGGAGCATGGGAAGAAATAGTACCACTATGTCTTGAATCTAAAAGTCTCTCTTTGTTCTTGCATGAACTTTGTGGTCTCTTTTCTTCCTTCTCTCTCTCCCTCTTCCTTGTTCTCTCCCTTTCTCCCTCCCTTTCATCTGGACAGTTTTCTTCCTGTCTCTTTAGACTGTTAATCCTCAAGATGTACTGGACCACCCTTGGAACATCTAGATTTTTCTCCATATGAAGTGTGTGAAGTGATTTGACAGTTGGAGACCTTCCTGTTAACAGCCATTATAATAAAACATTCCCCCAAACCAAATTCAGCAATTATTAACATGTTTAAACAGAAAACGATGTTTACAAAGGCATTCTTCCCGAGACTTAACATGTCCTGTGAAGAGGGTGGGGTGGGGGTAAGGGAGGGAAATGGAAACCTTAGCTCTACCTGTGGTTCAATGTAATGTCAGAAGTAGAGGTTTAAGTAAGTGGTGGTGGTGGGGGGGGGAGCCCTCTTCCGTGAAAGCTGGAAATGGAGATCCTTTTACATGTGCAATTGGCCAATGATAACACTGTCATTAAAGTGACTCCATTTAAGTAATTAGAGGATGTACTTAGCAGCTGAACTCCTCCGTCTGCCTCTATTCTGCGTACCCATGCAGAACAGCCTTTAGCAGAGATTGTGAAGTCACTAGAATGGCAGCATGTGTCTGCTGTTGCCCTGTGGACACTCAGCAAGGTCAGAGCCTAGAAGGATTTGTTCAACATCATATACTCAATGCCTGTACCAGGCGAATGATCAATCAATAGTTCCTCAGTGAATTGCAACATTAATTTCAACTTGTGTCTGGTGCTAAAAATTCTTGAATCTTTAAAAGACATAAGTCTTTATGTATCCTGGATCCGGAGGGCCGCACTTTGTCAGTGTGGTGGAGGTAAGGACAGGCCCTCTAACGGGTATATTTTCTTTTCTCACCTAAAGTGAACATGCAACAATGAAGTGCAGATATCCAGTGTGCACGTGCGGAAATCTTGGACTCCTAGACTTGGATCTTCTGGATCTTGGGAGCGCCCAGTTCAGGCTTGCATTTCATGAAGAATTCCTTCTGTGACATGAACGCTTGTATTCAGCAGAGTTCTGCTGGCCATTTACAAGGTGTGTCACCTGCCAGGGACTAAGCTATCCATGGCATTATGGCAAGGCGATGAATTATAGCTTCTGACCTCCAGGAGCTCGCAGTTCAATAGGCGAGTCCCAAATTTAAACAGATAATGACAGTATCTCTTGAAAGAAGTATATAAAAGTTACTACACAGGAATGCAGAGGAAGGAGCATCCATTTGGTGAGGGTGGTGAGGACAGGGGCTCCTGGATTCTGATGTAGACTTCATTTCTTAAGAATCAGATATTCTCAGGTGACTGAAAAATAACAACTTATTAGGAGTTTATGCATGCTGGGCAAAATTCAAAGTGTTTTATCTGTGCTATTTCACTTAATCTTCACTAGTGATTGCTAGTTTATTATCCCCATTCTATAGATTAGGAAAGCAAAGGTTGAGAGGTCAGGTAATAACGTGGGCAGCCAGTAAGTGGCAGAGCAGGAAGTTAAAGATAGGTACTGCAATTGTGAGCTCTGGCTTTAAAGTACTGTGCTAGACTGTCTTCTGCACAGAAAAAGATTCTGGGCAGAGAAGAACAGTTTATGCACAGCTTTGGAGGAGTCAGGGAGCACTGAGTATTCTGGGCATGGCTAGTCATTTAGTGTGACTCAGGAAAAGAGCTTGGAGGAGTAGGTAGGGGATGGATCCTGGTTTTAGATATAATGTAAAGCAGTTAGCATTTGTCTGTAGGTGATAATTACCAAAGAAATTTTTATTGTGTTAAAATATACAACATTAAATTTACCTTTTTAAGCAAAATGATACAGTTCAGTGACATTTCCATCGCTAGAACATTTTCATCTTCCCAAATGAATCTCTGTACCCATTGAACAATAACTCTTCATTTTACCATTTCTTTGGTTCTTAAAACCACTGCTCTACATTTTTTTGACTCTATGAATCTGACTACTAGGTGCCTCATATGGATGGAATTATAGAATATTTGCCCTTTTGTGTCTGTTTAACTTAGGAACATGGTCTCAAGGTTCATCAATGTTGTAACATATAACTTTTTTTTTCTGATGAATCTCCTTCTTTTTCAAGGCCAAAGAATATTCTATTGCATGGATATATCACACTTTGTGTAGCTATTCATCTAGCAATGAACATTTGAGTTGCTTCCACCTTTGACTGTTGTGAATTGAGGGATTCTAACATGAGGAATGGTATAGTTATAATTATATTTTAGAGATTAAAAGAGAAAACACTTTATTTGCCAGTGTGTAGGTTGGAATGAATGAGAAGAGGTCAGAGACAGGTTTTAGCTCATTGTGATAATTCAGGTGACAGATAATGAGAATTTGTACTAAGATAGTGTTGATAGGGTGGAAGAGAGGAGGGACAGAATCAAGATAACCGGGAGGCAGAAACCACCAGGTTTGATTACTAGTTGAAAGAGGCTGGAATAAATGAAGGAGAATTATTAGGACATTGGTGTTTGACCTGGTTAATTGGGTAGATAGTGGTGAAATAGGACATACTGGGAAGGAGAGAAAATTTCAGGAAGTAAATGCTTCAGGAGAACTTTCACTTATTCCCTGGAATTCTATGCAACCGTGTATGTTATATGCATTATCATAGTAAGATAGACTATAGAACATGATTCATTCTGTATCCAGTAAAAATGAAGGAGCAAGGATGCAATAAGATTGACTGGATCAGCTTCAGGAAGAATAGGACCAGGGACTTAATAGTACAGTAGATCCTGGACACAGGTGAGGAATAATCTTTCTTGAAGACAAAGGGATGGTGTATTAGTGAATTTTAGTTATAATGGAATACTTGAGGCTGAGTATTTTTTAATGTAAAGAGGTTTATTTGGCTGTGGTTGGAATTTCTAAAAAGATGGTGCTATCATCTTGGTGAGTGTCACAACATGGTAGAGAAATGGGAAGGAAACTAACCATGTTGCAGAAGGGGCCATTCCTGTGTGTATGTATGTGTATGTGTGTGTGTGTGTGGCGGGGAGGGTGGGGGGTTCATTTTACAACAGCCCATTCTTGCAGGAACTACCTGGTCCTATGAGAACTACATTTATCTCTTCCAAGAGTGATGGCTCTAATCACCTAATTATATCCCACCAGTCCCTTTCTCTTTAAGATTTCACCATCTCTCTAAATATCATCAAATTATGGATCAAGCTTCTAGAGTGTGAAATCATATCCAAACCATAGGAAATCAGAAAGATGTACTTATATTTTTGGCTGTGTAGGGTAATGCATGTAAGTTGAGGCATCTCAAATAAAGTCTTAGCTCATGTTCTTTCACTTGTCTTTGTGAAGGAGGAGATGAAGTGTTCCTGTTTCCATCCAGTGGAATGGTGGTTGAGGAATAGATTGAAAGAGAGTGGTGAAACTTTAGATCCATCAGTAGTGAGAATCTAAGGGGATGTTTTGAATGTTCTGGAGTTAAAGGGGGAAAAGACCAGGGAGAAAGTGAGAATGAGAATGAGATCCTAAGTGTCCATCACTTGCTCAACCTATTGGACAACACTTGTTGAAAAGCTCTATCTTATTTTGAGTCAAAATTGATTTTCTCTGTGTCTTCCCTTTTCTTAAGCTAACCTTTCCAATTTTCTCGAGTTATCTATGAAGGAAGGATTTTTCAGAGCCAAACTGTACTAACAGTCTCTTTCAAAACGTGGGGCTCATTGCTTAAAGTTGGTGAGCACGTTAGTTAGTCAGCTTTCTGTCATTATAACAAATATCAGAGATAATCATCTAATTATCTTAGATTTCCAACTAAGAGGAAAAGTTTACTTTGACTCACAGTTTTGCAGGTTCCAGTTCATGATGTGTTGGCCTGTTGCTTTTAGGTCTGAACAAGGCAGCACATTATTGTGTATATGCAGATGGAGCAAAGCTGTCTATCTCACAGCCAGTGAGCAGAAGGGCGGTGTGCTGGGGGGCATCGGGGTAAGGGACTAGAGGCTCACAATCCCCTTCAAGGACATGATGTGAATGCCCTGAAAGATTCCCACTAGACTCCACTCCCACTAGTTCCACCACTTGGAAGACATTCCAGATCAAAACTATAGCAAACTGTTTTTTCAACAATGAAACTTTATTCATCCAAGCTGGAAGTTTCTAGTGGACAAAGCAAAGGTGATATTTCCTACATTCCCAGCTCCATGCATGGTGCCTGGCATATAGCAAACACTCCCGGAATGAATATGCAAGCATCTCTATAAAAGGTGGAGAGTAACTTGTACAGATTAGAATGGAAGCAAAGGAGTCGAAATGGAGATGAAATTAAATAATGTACCTAAAAATACATATAAGCCATAAAGAACTGTATACGTGTTATGTATTATCCTCATTATTTTTTTCCAAACAAGATGAATTGTCTGAACTGAGAACCTAGCCCTACCATTATCTACGCAGCCACACCACAAGGTTGTTGTTTTCTCTTCACAACTCCTGCCGTCCAGATAGTCCTACAGATATCTTGATTATTCAAGTGGGTTCATATAAATATCTTAAAGTTCAATTTGCATAGAGAATGGCTTTTCTTCTAGCTTAAAATATCTGTGTGTCTCAGATGGATCCGTGTCCTAGTTTGCCTTTAGTACTTTAGTGCAGAAAGGTTTGAAACTCTGATTATACATTGTATTATGAAAGATTTTAAACACACAAAAAGGGGGGAATAAAAAGTACAATAGGCATGTACATATCCATCACCCAGATTTGACAGTTGATAATTTACTGTTTTCCTTAAATATCCATTTACAAAATTTTTGGTAAAGGCATTTAAAAAATATCTTATACCAACATTTTATTTTTTTCCTGTGTATTTCAGTCCGCATCTTTAAAAAGTATGGAGATTTAAAAAAAATATCCACAATGCCATTTGCACATTTAAAAATTAATATTATTTGCATAATCAAATTTCTCTGGTTATTTAAAAAAATTTTTTTTAGACTTCTTTTGTGCAGTTGAGACCCCATGTCTTAGGTCAGGTTGCTATAACAAAATACCATAGACCGAGTGACTTAAACAACATTTATTTCTCATTGTTCAATAAACTGGGAGGTCTAAGATTTGATGTAAGGCCTTCTTTTACCACCTGTTTTTATTAGAGCCTTATAATTACATACAATTTAGATACATCTTGACAAAATTATACATACAAGGTATTTTATTTCAATCCCCATCTCCCCAATGGTTTTTCACCTTCCTCCCTCCCCTTTTTTCCCTCCTCTACTCTACTAATCTTCCTTTCACTCTTTTTTTTAAAAAATTTAATTTTGATTGGTACTTTCTTCATATGCATAAAGGTGAAATTCCCTTAGGTACATTTATATATATATATATATATATATATATATATATATATATATATATATATGTGTGTGTGTGTGTGTGTGTGTGTGTGTGTGTGTGTGTGTGTGTTGTTAAATTCATTCCATATTTCTTTCCCTTTCCATTCCTTCCTCTCTCCTGTGTGGTCGGGTGGTGGGGTGTGGGGTGGGGGTAGGGTGGAGAGAGAGAGCAAGTGAGGTCACATTTGCTCTTAGGCACTAATCCCACCATGGAGGCTCTACTCTCATGACTTCACCTAAACCTAATCACCTCCAGAAGGCCCCAAGTCCAGTGCCTCTCAGATGTCTTCAACATATGAATTTAGGGAGGACACAAACATTCATAATACCCCACAAATACATCACACATTGCCTTGTTCACAATGTCTCTCAAGCCTCTTTTAACATAAAGCAGACCCACCTTCATGGCATTGTTGTGTAAACTGGCTCAGTTGTCTGTATAATGTCCCACATTCTTGATCTGTCCCTTGGCTCCCTTCTTCAATCATTGAACTTGTTCCTCCACCCACCATACTTCCTATAAATGGGAGTGACCTCTGGAGGATCAAGTAGGCTCAGGCTCATCATTTTTGCAGAAAGATTACGAGATGGTTCATTGCTTCCTCCATGCTGGGGGGCCCATGACTTCTGGTTGTGCCACCTTCAGTTATGCTAAGAATCATCGTGGATTCAGGCGTCACACTGGAGCAGAGTGATCTTTAAAGTTAGAGATTAAAAACATTTCTTTTTTCCTCAAAGTAATGCATACTTTTAAAAATATTTATTTTTTAGACACAGTTGGACACAATACCTTTATTTTATTTATTTAATTTTATGTGGTGCTCAGGATCGAACCTAGCACCTTGCACGTGGTAGGCGAGAGCTCTACCATGGAGCCACAACCCCAGCCCAGTAATGCATATTTTCTGTAGAAAATTACAACATATAGATCAAAGAAAAAATAAGACCACCTTAAAAATCTCAACCCTAGATAACAGCCATCAAAGTTTCAGTGTAGACTTTTCTAGCTGTTCTTCATAATATACATTATTTTACCATCTCTTTTTACTTGCAATACATTGGGAATATCTTTAAATGACTTTCATATTCTTTTACATTGTCATTGACTATTAAGTTGTCCTTGTATGGATCTGAAAGAATTTATTTAATTAATTGACCACTTTAAAAAATAAAATTGTCTTTTATTCTATTCTGATGTAAAAATTCTTTGGATGAAGTGGTTAGTGTCTGACCGCTTTTATATGAATCATGAGAAGTGCAACTCACTGCACCAAATGTTCAATCAAATTTTGTCCAAGCCACTCTGAGAGCAAAGGACAACTGTATGTCATTCTGTTTCTTGTGATAGCCACTCTTGTCTTCGGAGACAGGTGGGGTGAGAAGATGAGGTAGGGGGAGACTATTATAGGTTAGTGCCCTTTGAGAGTTTTCCTGAGGTGTTGAGACATATTTTCTGTGTCTTACTAAACAATACCTTGCTCTGGTGTTTAAGATCCTACCCTACAGTTGAATGGTTTATTTCATATGCCTCTTGAACCCTCCTTCCTGAAAATGTGGTCATCGACCAGCAGAGTCAGCATCATCTGTGTGCTTCCTAGAAATGCAGAGTGTCATTTCCCACCTGAGACCCTGTAAATCAGAATCTAAATCTTAACCAGGCCCCCAGGAGTAAGTATGAGGCACACTGTTCTTAAGCACTTACAAAAATGAGCTCTTACTTATAAAAGTGAGCACTTACAAAAGTGAGCTCGTCTTGAGATTCTGTGGCACAAACATGCTGAATTCAGTCATGAAGGAAAATCTTCATTACAGGCCAACAGTTCATGCTGTTTTTTGGAAGGATGGAGGAAAAACCAGTATCTTTCTTTGAGAGGGAAAACCCAACAGTGGCTAGGAGCCTGGGATTTGGAGTTAGCCTTAATTTTAATGATTGCATGATGTTACGTGCTATAATCTTTGGTTTCTACTTAGCAAACTGGAGACCATATTCCTTATTTCACAGGGATGATCTGAGGTTTAAATAGAATCGTGTGTGTGTGTGTGTGTGTGTGTATAAAGGGCTTAATATAGTACCTGGCAGATTCTAAGTGCTCATGAATATTGGATATTGTCATTAATTATTACAAGATTACTGATTTTTTATGAAGCAGTGGTGAGAGCAAAGGTTACTAGCATCTTTGGGAATACTTTACTAATTGGAACAGCTAAGATTTTGGGGAATACATTTTAATTCTAATAGTAAAATAATGTAGAACCTTTTCGTCCTAATTTTAGCTGCAAAAGAAACCGACAATTTTGGTTGCAGGTTGCATGTACATGGATAAAATATTTTAGGTTTAACACATGCACATAACGCTTAGAGAACCTCCTGATTTATAATATGCTGCTATCTTACTCGTTTACCCAAGAAAATCGAAACAAAACACCAAAAAACTACAACTTCACACTTTCTATTACATTTTTTAAAAGTTCTTTCTCTTCAATACAGGCTAAGTCTCAAATATGCTTTGATTCCAAAGAGATTATATTTACAAAGAGCCTTCATCCTTAAGAAGATCTGTCTAGCTCAATTCTATAGTGTTCTAAGAAAGCAAAGCAGCAAAGAACGTCCCCATGAGTTACACAGTTGACAGTACTTTTTGAAGTGGATGAAATAAAACTACTACCAAATGTAGGGTGGACTGTTTTCAACCTCTAAAATAAATATTTGTAAAGCAAGCCTTGGTGGCATGAAGACCCCGGTGACAGAGGATTAATACATGATAACATGTTTCTTAAAGATGGATCTCCTGACAATTAGAGGTCGAATTCTTCTCCTGGAATCGAGCCAGAATGAGTCAAATACTTTTGGTAGTTAAGTCCTCCCCCATGTGAAGGAAGCACATTCTCTTGGGGGCATTATTTAGCTCCCATGAAAGGAATTGACTTTCCATCTGTAAAAGTAAGTTTGCCTTGTATGAATAACCACTCGGCTCTTTGCATTCTCTAAAGCAGGTGAAGTATTGTCCTAGATTATTTTAACCTCATAAGTCCTGAGAACCCCATCACACCTGTGGCCATTCTTCTCTCAGGATATTGTCTTATTTCAAGTTACTCATGAGAATCTGGCATTTTCGTTGTAGCACTTTAGGAAACTAAAGTGCTAAATGTGATGAGTTCTGTGTGGATTTCACTTTGCTGTCGTTTGTGGAGGTCCATTCTACAGCTTTCCAGTGGTCCGTGAGTGAGCAAGGGCAGATGTGACTGTGTTGATGTGACTCAGAAATCATTCCAGATTAATGAGCCTTGCTCTGTAATCCACCTGCTTAGAAAGAGTGAGTGGCAGAGTCACTTCTAGAAACACCTCTTCATGGTTTATTTGTATAAAATCTGTTGCAGAATTTGTGTCTGTTAGTGAGAAAGCTTATTATTAGGCTAATAATAACACGAACAATTAATTATCCTCATTGTAATTATTTGTACTCTTATATTTTAAAACATTATAAGGCCCACCCAAATCCACAAATGAGCATTTTCCATTCTTAATTTATCATCATCACAGCTTCCTAATTGTTTTAAATTTTTTTCTTAGTTGTAGATAGACATAATACTTTTATTTATTTTTGTGAGGATTGAACCTAGTGCTTCACACATGTTAGGCAGGTGCTGTATCACTGAGCTATAGCCCTAGCCCTCGTAATTGTTTTGTATCTTTTCAGCTTGCTTTGCTTCTAGGGTAATCATTCAAACTCAACGGCATACATCAATGTTTCAGTGCCTTCACATCCTATGAACAATCATCTCCTCTGCTCCACACACTGAAAGATGTGGCATGTATCTAATTTCCTTTGAACCTGTAGCTTGACTTTCATTAGGATTACACAAATTTCTTCTAACTTGCAGACCCACGAGCTAGTGTTTATTTTCTAACGGAGGCATCTGTTATTCCTTTATCCCTTTTTCCTTTGAGTGACTACATTTTCAAAATCAATTTGTGATCTTTATTGTCAAAAGCTTAGAAATATTTAGAAGTAACTTTCTAAAACATTTGCTTAAGCTTCATGAAAACAAGTGAGGAAAGACTATAGCATGCAGACTGTCTTTTCTTAGAGCCAAGCCTAATGCAAACTGTGGTCAATGGTTCCTGCATTTCTTCAGGGAGTTTGGACTGCTAGAAGATCCTGATTGTTGTCTAACTGGCATCTTGATCTTAAGAACCTGGAAGGGTGAATTCTTTCTTTCTTTCTTCTTTTTTTTTTTTTTTGGTGAATATCATTTAGCCTCAAAATTTTTGCTCTGGGGATTTATAATGAAAGCCATGAGTTAGGGAAAGTCACCATTTTATTTTTAGACTACCTAGTTACAAAACAGAACTACGTTGGTTATGCTGACAGTTCAGTTGCCATGTTAATAATGCTGTGCAAATATGGTTTGCCCCAAGTTCCTTTGGCATGACAGGTCCTCTGCTTTTTATTTTTTTATTATGGTAAAATATACATAGCACAAAATTTACCGTGTTAACTATTTTTAAATATGCCATTCAGTGACATTAAGTGTATCCATATTGTTGTGTAGCCATCAATCTTTAGAACTATTGTATCATTCCAAACCATAAACTCCCCATTCCCAATACCCCAGCTGTCCTGGCAACCACCCTTGTACTTTTCTTGTCTCTATGAATTTTACCTCTCTTATTACCTCATGTAAGTGGAAAAGTACAGTATTTGACTTTTTTTCTGTCCAGCTTTTCACTTAGTGTAATGTTTTCAAGTTTCATCCATGTGGTAGCATGTGACAGAATGTCCTTCCTTTTTAAGACTGGATAATATTACATTGTATGTATGTACTACATTTTATTTATCCATGAACCCCAGGGTTGCTTCCACCTCTTGGCTACTGTAAATAATGCTGATGTGAACATGGGTGCACAAATATTCCTTTGACCACCTTGCTTTGAGTTCTTTTAGGTATGTACCCAGAAGTGAGGGTGCTGGATCATGTGACTAATTCTGTGTTCAACTTTTTGAGGAAACACCATGCTCTTTTTTTTCCCACAACGGATGCACCATTTTACACTTCCATTAGTGATGTCAGAGGGTTCCAACACTTGCTATTTTTTTGAAAAAAAAAAAATTAGTCCTGATGTGTGCAAAGTGGTGCTTCATTGTAGTTTTGATCTGCCTTTCCCTCCTGACTGATTGATTATGCTTAGCATCTTCTTATGCGTTTATTGGTCATTTATCTATCTTCTTTGGGGAAATGTTCTTTGTTAATATTTTAATCACGTTGATTATTTTTGTAAGCTGATAGGCTCTTTGCTTTTGCACACCTGAAAGAGTGAAAATAATTCCATCAGTCAGTCAAGCAGCATCTCTTGACCTTCATCAGTGAAGCACTGGGCTAAGTTTGTTCTAAATCCTGTTCAGATGGCAGCATGGATCATAGCCACCAGGTATCAGGCCTTGATATTTTTCTTGCTGAGCAATTACCTGGAATTTACAAAGGGATTTTCAAGGGGCCAAGAAAACAGATTGTGGGAAGCAAAAGAGCAAATGCATCCCCACATAAATTATCCAGGAAGACTCCTTGATCAGAAAATCCCCTGCAACAATAGCCTGCTGAGTCCTAACTGCTGTCTCTAGATAGGATCTAACTACTAGGAGGAAAGTAGCGCCCCTGGAACAAAACACACTTTGGCACTTAGGGCTCTTCCAGATGAAAGCTTACATTTTTCTTTTTTTAAACATTTCTTTGAAACTGGGGACTTAACATGATTTAGGCTGGTGAAAAGCCATCGTTAACGTGCACTCTTCTTCAACCACTGCACGGGCCTTTACTCCACACGCTCTCTAAACACAGATAATTACCATGGTAACCACAGTGTTTCACGACTCTCATACATACACTTGCACCTTTCTTAAAGAAACACAGAACACAACAATGTAGAATTGAAACAGTAAATCATTGGGATGTTTTTTATTTGTTGTTACATAGTTGTCAGAATTTAGAGAAGGGCTGGACACTGTCACCCACTATCAATTGTACTTGGAAAAAGTAGATGTTTGGCCAGGGCCTTTGACATCTTTGCCAGAAAGTAGGGTCTTGTTTGTAACATGGTGTAAGGAGTGACTGATGAGTTTCTAGATTATTGGGGGTCAGAAGACTTGAAAAGCAGAAAATATCATTGAGAACAACATGAAGTACTGAAGAGTATAGGTTTTTATGTGTCACACTTGCAAGGCCAACTCTCTTAAACTACAGCTATGATTACCCTAATGTTGGTAAAAGTTTGGGCAAACATGCTTTTTTTGGTAGCATCTAATTGCTACCAAATTGTTGTATTTGGAATCATGCACAATGATTTTCTCTCTCTCCTTTTCTTTTTTGTTATGTAAACAAGTCTTTTCTTGCCCTGCAAATACTTGATGAGTGGAACAACAGAATGAAACTCACATGATGCTTTCACCAAGAGCCATCTTTGTACAGCTTTTGACTAACAGCAGCATCAGGGCACCAGGGAACCACAGGCCCACAGGCTGAAGACGTTGTTGGGAATGCTTTAGTAGGCCACCTGGCTTTGCTTCTGAAAGTTCCACTTAGTTTTGTTCATGTATGAAAATCTGTAGCTTTCTGTAATTATACATGCAACAGGACTAGCTCTTCTACCTTATGGAATGTAGTTCTGATTTCCTCTATCATTAGCTCCTCTGTCTCTGGGATCCTAATGTTTTGATGAGAGAGAAGAAAGGACCCTCTTCTGTTTGATTGTTTTCTTTTAAATTAAATGTAGTAATAAATCTAACTCAACCAAAATAACTGCTGAACATTTCATATTAACATAACAGTGAAGATGAACTTGGGCACTGCTTGATAAATGCTTCTCAGTGCTTAGATTGGAATGTCTCCAAACCCTCTAACTCCCACACCAATTTGGAAAAGCCTACCTGAGGTTTTTATATCCTTAGACTGAAGATTCATTTTTCATTTACAAGATAGAGCCCCTAAGTTTCAAGGACAACCATGCTATACTTCTGTACAAAGTACACAGAGATAATGTTGGAATGAGAAATTTTTTTTTTAACCTAGTGCATCTATATTTTGCTTTCCACATCCACCATGTACATGCCTTTCTATGTTTTCTATAATTTAATTATAATTCTATAAGCCTAAGTTCTTTGAGATAATACATGAATCACTGACAGCCTGTGTATTTCCTGTGTACCTACTATGTGGGGGATTAACAACAGATGTGTCCTGGTTCTGGTCTTCTCACTGCTCATGGTTGTCTCATCAATGAGGGTGTGTATGCAATGCCAAAATAAGAGCCCCTTTCTGAGCTGGAGTGGCTGGCTGAATGCTCTCTGGAGCACTCAGGGAGCTGTGGAGGAGAGATCTGAACAGGTGATGAAAAGTGGCTAGAATTTGGAGGAAGAGCAAACAAGTGATGGCATGATGAGAATTCAATTTGTTGATGAACCTCTGTGGGAAATAGTCTTTTCTTTGTTTTGTTTCTGTGTTTGCAGAGCCCCAGGTAGTGGGTAATATAGAGATCTGGTCTTCCTAGGACACATACTTTAGCTGGGAGAGGAGAGGTTTTTCTAGTTTGGACCTGGGTGACCAGGTCTCCTTTAAATCTTACATTTGCCATGAACTCACCTGCCTCAGGCAACTTTCTCTTTTCCTTGCCTGGAACACCTGTTGACTGCACAATTCTCTCATTCTTCAGAGCTCAGCACCTTCCCTTTTATCTCTGGAAAGGTAAAAATCAATGCTCCTCTTATAGATGATCATAATCCTTTGCATTAACCTTTGTAGCCAAGGTCCCAGCTCTATTTTTACTTGTGTGATTACTTACTTCCCCTATTAGACTGTGAACTCCAAGAGGACAGGGGCTATTGTCTGGTGTTGTTTAATCCCATATCTTTAATATCCAGCATCTATTACCCTACTGCTGGGCACACAGAGGAGCTCAACAAATGTTCAATGAATAGTACTGCTGAAGAAATCAGGTGGATTCCTCACGGATGTTATTCATGGATGGATTTACCTCTTAATGATTCTCATACGCACCTTTTTCCCCCAGCTCCCTGGAGATCATTTTTATTCAGTCATTATCTTGCCTTGGACTCTTGCTGTAGGATCCTAAATGATTTTGCTATGTGCAGTTTTGCCTTTTTTTTTTTTCCCATGTAAACAACTGCCCTTGCCTTGAAAATGCAGATCTAGTCATGTCAACCCCCCACTGAAGTTTTGAGCATCGGAAGCCCTCAGGGAAGAGATGATCTGCCCTCCTGCTTTTCCCTGAAGCTCCTGACCATCCATTGCACTCCTGGCAGAGGCTCTTTCAACTTGCTCAACTCTCTGAGATGTTTCATGCTTTTCTGACTTTGTACTTGTTGTTCCTCCAGGCTAGAATGCCTTTGCTTCCTGTATTTTATCTGTAAAACTAATACTCATTCTTCAAGACCCAATCTAAATAGCACCTTCCACTAAGTTTTCTCAATCAGCTCCTTTCCCCTCCACTGTGCCAGGTTGATAGCTCCCCTTTTTGCTCTTATCACATGTCCTGTATTTGTTGACATGCCCAACCCACTTGCTGGACTGAGTTCCTGGAGAGCATAGATCGTGTAATTATCCCCATGTTTCTCTCTACCATTTAATACAGTGTCTACACTTAATGTTTTTGAATAAATAAATTAATCAATAGAAGATCTCTCTTATTGATCTTACCAACTTCTTAGGAATTTACTATTCCCCGCCCCCCCCCCCCCCCCCCCCGCCCAAAAGTGTCTTAATTCCTCTTTTAAGTTAGGACTCTGGCATTTAGAAACAGAAATAGGGTCTTACATTCTTCCAATATGTCATTGTGCTAATTGCATATGAGAAGAACATACTGAACATTTGCTGATTGAATACTACTAGAAAGCCAGTCAATTTAACATATTATTTTTGTTGTTGTTATATATAACAACAAAAGAAATGTAACTTTTTACAAGGTCTTACAAAAAATTTCATTTTTAGTCATATATTTCCAATGCTTCTTTTGAGAGGCTGCTCCTATCACATTAATATACAAAAATTCCAACTAAGTTTTTTTTTTTGCTATTTAAAAACCATTTTATTCAAGTTCATGATATTATCCTGAGAGCATGAGTTAGAGAGTCAGTGACATATCATTATAATGCAAATTGAGATTTTATGTTTTAGAATTGTGAATGGCAAGGTAAATTTGTTAAAGTACTTGCCAATTAGGAGGAATCACAGCTCATGTTCTATAGCACAGAAGGATAATGAGGGTTGACAACAATTAATTGAATATTTCAAACTAGTAAATAAAAATGAATGTTCCCAACACAAAGAAATTACAAATGTCTGAGTTAATGGCTGTACCAATTACCCTGATCTGATCACCACACTGTATATATAATATATATGTATATTATTGAAGTACTGCAAATTACCCCATAAATATGTACAATTACTATGTATCCTTTAAAAATATAAATATATAAAAATCAATTAAAAAGTGTCATTTTTTCAAATTAAAAAAAGTACCTACTGCTGAGTGTCCAAGAAACAGATGAGAGACTCATTAGAACTGTATCTGAGTTGAGTAGGGATTGTTAAAAGTTGTTTAGACCAGTGGTTCTCAAAATGTGGTCCCCAGATTAGCAACACCATGTCAAGTGGGCACCGGCTAGAACTAGGAATGCTCAGGCCAATAATATGAGATTTCAAAAATGTTCCAGGTGATTCTGATGCACCTTATAGTTGGAAAACCTTTGATTTTAGTTAAACATTATTTAAACAGTCCAGTGTCTTCCCTTCTTAACAGGTACCATTCAACCTCTGCTTGGCTTCTTCAATTATGTGAGGACTTTACTTCAGAATGAGAAACCCACCTACTTTGGAATAGATTTGATTGGTAAAAATATTCTACCTACCTCCTTTCTCTTAGCTTTATTTAAACTTATGGGACTATCCACACTGAATAAAATGATTTTCCATGGCATATCTTGTAACAATTACATTCTTTCTCTGTATTCGTCCCCATGAAAAACGCTCTTAGGTCTGATTCACTAATTCGCATGTATTAGTCAGCTTTCTGCCCTTGTAATGAGATACTTGCCACAGGCTACTTATAAAGTAAAGAGGTTTATTTCATGGGTATGGAGGTTCAAGGCCAAGATCACGCAGCCCATTAGTTTGGTCTCTGGCAAGCACAACTTATCATGGAAGGAGTATGTTATATAGAGTGTCTACATCTCCAGCCAGGAGAGGCAAAGAAAGGGTTAGGGGGTGGGATGAGTGAGAAGCAGCTGGAGTTCCATAGTCCCCTTCTTTGAGAGTACTTCTCCTATAATCCAAGGACCTTTTACTCTTTAAAGTCTATAGCACCTCCCAATTCTGGCACCCTGGGAATCAAGCCTTTAACACATGGGTTAAAAGCACAATGTAAGATCCCATGTAAGACAAGTTTTACAGTCTCTGCCCTATCTTTCCTCATAAGCATTTATTTTCCAATCTCCACTTCATCTCATAAACTACGCTTGGGTGGATCCCCCTTGGCATTCCAGATTTGTTCTGGCCCAGGCAGGGTGCAGTCTGTGTGGGATACTTCTATCCACCTGGTTGAAGAGTTCACTTTCATATACGACATGTCATATTGATTCAAATTGCTCTTTCAGTATAACAAAAATATTAACAGGAAAAAACATCCTATGTTCCTTTTATCTGAGCTGCAGTTGCTGTTATATGGGCCATCACTTTCTGGTGTTTGTATTTTGAATATGATGGAAGCACTTTTTGATTGTCCTGCAGTGTGTTTGATATTGTTTGGAGTTTGTTTGCTTCGGTCTTTTGAGATCTTCTAAATCACAATCTCATTACACAACATATTATACAGGGTCATCCACTGATTTGAAAATTACCTTTCATGTATATATATTTAGTTGTAGTTGGACACAATACCTTTATTTTATTTATTTATTTTTATATGGTGCTGAGGATTGAACCCAGCGCCTGGCAGGTGCTAGGCAAGCGCTTTACCACTGAGCCACAACCCCAGCCCTACCTTTCCGGTATTTTTGTTTTAAATAGAAATATCCTCCAAGGCAGACCCACAAACCATTCCTTTCACATATCATTGGGAACTCAAATTGATCTTATTTTCATTAAAATGCTTGACAATTTAATCAGTTTGAAATTTATAAATCTTTATTGTCAAACTTTCTATTAGAAAACCTTCAAAAATAATTATGAGGGACTTTGTTAAGTAGCTAATGAAAATTAAGAAACCAAGTATCTGTAGCATCCTCCTGTTCTACTACCTAATAATCCAGCCATTCAGTGACTTAGTAAGTTCATGTTGGTTCCTACTGCTGGCTGCTTCCTTTTGAAAGTGTCTACAAACCTACATTTAATAATTTACTCCATATTTTTTCCTGGAAATTTATGTAAAACTCTTTTAATTACTGTTCTTAGCTATCATTCTTTTCCCTGTGTTTCCAATCTTTTGGCACCTCTCTGATCTCTTCAAAGTTGAAACACAATGATACTTTGATCATATTTGCAAATTCTTTTAGTACTTTGAGTGTAATCCACTTGGATATGGTGACTTGACTTTATTTAAATCAGTAGTAAACAGCCTTTTCAATTTTAAGACCCTCCATGGGTGATCAGAAATATATACCTATTTTACTCTTCACTATTTCTTCAGTGCCTAACTCATAATAGGCTCTTAATAAATATTTGTTAAATGAATAGATAAAAGTTAAATCATGCACGGATACTGTCTTGCAAACCAATGAAGACTATTTCAGGTATGGATCATTTATAATTTTGTAGCATTTGTAGCTTTGCCTTCAGCATGCATCATTTTATTTTATTCTGTATTCATTTTAATTGCTTTAAAATAAATTGCTTTATAAAAACCTTACAAATATCTTAAAATGCAAATTTTACTTCTAAATTCAGTTTATTTTCATTAACAACTATGTTGAATACTTATTTCAAGTAAGAACATCCTCATTAAATATACTCTCAAGGTTTAAGTCATGTTTTCCCTTAGGAATCTGGATATGTGACATGAAAAATTTACCAAATGGATTATAATATGCTTCTCATGATATGCCCCTAAGCCACTGGCAATCAAGAAGAAAAGTGTTTCATACCATCCTAAAATCAGATTCTCTGCTAAGTCTGGCAGAGCCTCATTCTTGCCTTATATAAGTAGTGATATCTGGTTTTCATGGATCAAGAATGTCAATTCAATTTACAGTGATTTACAATTAATTATATATATATACACACACACACACACACACATTAGCACCTGCATCCTCAATCCACTGGCAAAATGAAAAACACAAGCATGAAACGTTGACATTCCAGAGAACCTATATTTAGAAAACCTAAAGATTTGCACCTGAAAAAAAACACTATATGGAATAGTAATATACAATGAAAGAGAATCATAAATGTTAATTGGCATACTGAAGTTTCACCACTTGAGGATGCCTGTTGATGGGGTGATTTGGGTTAAGGACTCAATCATGCCAAATCTTATGAAGTTCTCATGGGGGAATATCATTAGAATTTCTCTTTTCTTATTTTATTACCTTAAAAATAACCCCTTTGCTTTCAGTGTATTGACTCAACTGTCTTGGCCAGTGTGTGAAGAGTTGTGTCCAAGGCAAAATGAGTGGCGACACTGGTACCATGTGGTACTGGAGAGAGTCAAATTGTGTTAGCTGCTTTTCCAAATACCTGAGATAATCCACTTATAAAGAGAAAGGATCATTTGGGCTTATTGTTGGAAGATTCAGTTCATAGTCAGTTGTTGGTGTGTTGCTTTTGGACCAGTGGTGAGGCAGTACATCATGGTGGGGAGGCTGTGACGAAAAACTATTTACTTTATGGTGGGAATACAACAGAAAGAGGAAGAGCAGAGGCTTGGGGCTCCCACCATTCCCTAGAGAGTATCTATGGTGACCAGAAGACCTCTCACTTGTCTGTACCTCTTAAAGGTTCCACCACTTCCCAAGAACACAAAGCTGGGGACTCCAGATCTAAACGATAGCATACACTGTACAGGTGAAAAGAAAGAAATGAAAACACACAGCATATACTCTGAATTTTACATAAAAACAAAAGGGAAAGTTTTTTGGGGAGGAAGAGAGAACAAATTAGATGAAATAGCTGATGTTCTGTAGGGACTGCTCTGAGCCTTGGTGATTGAAACAATTTGGTGGCTGATTTTTTTTTTTTGTACCAAAGGCATGTATTATGGTTTGGATATGAGGTGTCCCCCCAAAGCTCCTGTGTTAATTCAGGAAAATTCAGAAGTGAAATGGTTGTACCAAGAGCGATGTAACCTAATCAGTCCATCCTAGTTTGAAAGAACTGACTGACTGGTAACTTTAGGCAGGACGGGCATGGCTGGAGGAGGTGGGTCACTGGAGGCAGGGAGTATCTGCCTTATGACTCCTTCCCTTTCCTCTCTCTGCTCCCTGGCTGCCATCAGAAGAACAGCTTTCCTCTGCCATGCTCTTTAGCCCTGAAGTTGTGCCTTACCTCGGGCCTAGAGCAATGGACTTGTTCATCTATGGACTGGGGGCTCTAAAACCTTGAGGCTCAAATAAACTTTTCCTCCTCTAAGATTTTTTTTAAGGGGGTATTTTGGTCACAGCAATGAAAGCCTAATGAATACACCATATCACCTTTTTAGCCACTCCTAGGACTCAAGCTCCATTCATGACCCACCAGAAGATGAGAAGAAGGGTAGTAAGTAACATGAATGGTCAAGGTAGATGCTGAAGCCAAGGGGATATTGAAGAGGTTGGCTTCCTTTAGCCCAAGTTGGACAGGACCTGTATGTAAATTGGCTTCTAAATGTCAAGGGCAGATTGCTGGAATGAGATTTCACTCCACAGCTGCATTGAATTTCTCGACTCCCTTACAAGTCCTTTCCTGGCCTGGCTTGGTCTGGAGTCCATATTCTTTCCATTTCAGAACCTAGCCTTCATTGATGCATGAAACAGTAGAACCGTCTTCCACTCAACAGGAGGAGCAGGTGCTGGTTTGAAAGTCAGGCTCCAAGATTGTCAGCAAGCTGTACCTGCTGTTTCCAACTCAGTTCTTCTATGTTCAAATCTGTTTCTTAACCTTGGAGAGCTGGTTATTATGGAAACATTTCTTCAGATATGTGAAGAAGGAAAAAAATATATTCATGCAATTCAACAGGTGTTAATTTGCTACTTTTTTTGTTGGAATATTAATTTAATTTTTAATTTGTTAGTATTCTTTTACTGCCCTGACTAAAAGAATATTACTGCTGTTGACATATTGTTTCTGGGCTGTTTTATTATATGCTTTCTATTTTGTCATAGAGAGGAGGGAACTATTTAAAAAAACAAACTTGCTCTGCATGTCCAACATACTTGGTTTGCTATGGGCTCCAACAAAGATAGCATCTTGAGCTTAGAATGAGAGTGTTTGGAGGGTCTGAGTGATTGATTTATTCATCATTTCTTCCTTTTCTGACTTGTCAACAGTGTTGCTGCTGGGCATAGAATTACATGCAAGGTGAAAGATCTGGTTTTGGTTACAGTAACTTCCCAAAGCATGAGGGAGAATAAGCTGTGGAGTTCTGGTCAAGCCTGTTGTTCATCTCTTTGCTTTGGTGGAAGTTCAACCAAGACCATCCTGGGTAGTCACATTGAACTTCTCTGGCCTCTGTCTCTAACCATTGGGAGAGGTATTTCTGCTTCTGGTCCAATTTTCTCAACCCCTCATAGGAGACTTTTCTGGAGTGGTATGAGTCTTCCGGCAAGCAGTGGTATTGGAATAAGTAAAATTTAGGTAGGAGAAGTTGTGGTTGGCTGTGAAAATCAGGAGAAGGCAAGGGAGGTACAAATTATCGAAAATTCTGATGTTTTGTGGGAAGATTAGAATTTGACAAGCCCAAGAAAAATGACACATTCACAAATTTGTGAATCTCAATACAATAGTTTCCTTGCATGCCATCTCAGATAATTTTAAACAAAGCTTTAAACTATGAGCAATCTAGTTCACATGGAACAATGAAGGAAGAGTTTAGATTCTTTTCACTCCTGCATAGGTGTCCACTTCTAAAAATATAATCTTTTCTTGTTTTTCTATTCAGCTTGAATGACTTGCTTAATTAGAAATATACATCATGAAGTGGAGATCCCTTTGGTAGCAATCAAACTATTTAGTGATTCCAATTAAATTTATCAAAAAAAGCAATCGTGTATGAAGTACAATTGTCATGAGTTCAACATTTTAAGATGATGGACAATAGAACTAACAACAAATCTCTATTACAATAAACAGCATTTTATGGTGTCACATTTCATAAGAGTGTAGAGATTTATACTGTGGTCTGTAGCAGAGCAAACGGGCTTTTGAGACAATAGCAGGCAGAAAACTCTCACTATTGAGACTCTACTAACAATATCCCACCTGTACTTCCTGAATGACTTTATCAGGAGATCATGGAGAAATGTACCATCTGGTTTTAATAGTTTGAATGTGCTCAGAGATATTTAAGCCTTATAACTGATGTGAATGTCAAAGGAGTTGATAAAGTCTTTATTGCTGATACAAAAATGCTCTTGAGTGTGAAGGAGACTACTGGAGTGATGGGAAGATCCCTGGACAATAGTCAGGGTGTGGATTTGAGACTTGGAGCCAATCACTTTAACTCTTCCCACATCTGGACAACATCCTTAAGGTACTCTTGGGCTCTGGCTTTCACAATTCTATGAATTCTTGGCTTCAACAAGGCCTGTGAGGTAGTGGTGCACATTGATCCTCATCCAGATTAGTGGATCTGTTAGAAGGATGAAGGAATGTTTGCTTGTTTTGGTCCTGCACGAAACTATAAGCTACTTTCCAGGAGTGGTGGTGCACACCTGTAATCCCAGTGATTTGGGAGGTTGATGCAGGAGAATCGCAAGTTTGAGGACTCCCCTTGCAACCTAGTGAGGCCCTGTCTCAAAATAAAAAAAATTACACACACAAAAAAAGACTGGGGATGTAGCCCAGTAGTAAAGTGCCCTTGGGTTTAATCCCCAGTACCAAAAACCAAAGCAAACAAAGAAACAACAACAACAGTAACCCCTGTAAGGTACTTGAGGGAAGGTGGAGACTTCTTGCTCATAGTTATATGCCCACAGAACAAACAATTGCAATTTTTGAATGAAGGAAGGGATCCCTCATAATTAAAGGCAGGAGCAGCATTGTTAGAAAATGTGACAATAGAGTACTTCTTTTTCTGGTTAGAAAATGTTCTTCTTTGTTCTTCTTTTAAAGATGGACTTTTACTGGCCAAAGACTAAGATCCAAAGAGAATATTAATTGGAAAGTGACAAAGTGTGAGTTTTATAGGTTCTGGACCACTCAGGAGCCAGCTGTTTCTTTTTAATGGGAATGACTTTCTCCTAACTCTCCCCTCCAGTTCTTTTCCAGAGGTGCTTGTGCTGTCTGATAGCCTCTGCAAAAAGAAAGCCTTTCTTTGTTCTTCTCCCTGTGCTTTAGAATAGGTTGTGTTTTATTTAAAAAAAAACCCCAAAATCTCTCATAATGTTTTAATGGGATCCTGAATGGAGACCCTATCATTCTTCATTGAAATCTGCAACCTCTTTAAAAGTTTGGCAAAAATGTTTCTTTGTTAATTGGCCTCTCTGGTTCTTCCAAATCAAATGTCTAAATTTCTATCACACCTGTGAGTGCAGTACCTCTCCTGGGTGACTCATCAAAGACAGGTGAGGTCAGCGCCATCTGTTCTGCTATACCTCAGTCTGCTCCAGGGCAGACCCAGGATGTATTAATTTCATATGCCTCCTAGCCCCTTTCACTGCCTCTTTCCCCCATTGGCTGCTGATAAATATTCGTTAAATTTGTATTTGAATGATTTCTAGGGAAGTTGAGAAATGTCAGTCCCATTCCATTATGCTACATAAGTCATAGACTTTTAGGAAGGGCAGAGATGGTGAGAGGCAACATTATTCAAGTTATTCATTTTTATATCTTAGCTTCATTTCTTAGATATTTTCTCTAAGGTGAAATGATTTCAATATACCTGAAGAGACTTGAGTGAATTTCAACAGCACCAAGAATCGCAGATGCACACACCTTGTTCCAGAAAGCGGAGTTGGAGTCTGTTTCCACAGCATGGAGAGCAGCAGAAGAGGCTTAGCCAATGGGGATTGTTTAAATTCAGAGAGATTTGTACATCAATTTTATAGCAGTGTAGTCTCTTTCCTCCTTTCCTTCAACTCCTGCACTTAACATTTTATTTTACCATTGTTTGGCCTCCGGTGTCAAATAAAGCACCTTTTATATTTAGTACAATAGGACCAGTGTCGAGTTTGTCTAGTCCAAAGTGCTGTGCAAACATTAACCCATCCGACTCCCCTTGACCCCATATTGCACACCCTTGTTTAAACACTACAGTTATCCTGGATAACCACTCTAAGCAGTAGCTAGGAGAATTATAGAAAGCACGTGAGGGTTTAAATATCTGTTAGGGTGTGTTTCATATTGATGTTTCCCCTCATGTTAAAGGTCTTAAATCCGGATTGTTTACAGTTCAAAAGTCTTCCGGAGGAATGATTAAAAACGAAATGTATGAAATAGGAAAGAGCTGAACAACTTGTAGGAGATGAGGGCTTCTGATGATGGACTATCTAAAATATTTCAAAATAACGATATCCAAGGGTTTTATTACCAAAGTAGAATTAAGCAACAAATTCTTGAGACTCTCCATAAATCAAAAATTACCACCCCCCACAACAAAATAAAAATATCTGGCTGAGTTTTGGGGAGTGAAGATATTAATTTATCTAAATGACATGTTGACTGTAGCTTGCTCTTAGAGGGGGAGATTGTTTTTTTCCTTTTCCATCTGAGATGTCTAGCTCATTCCTCCTTCCTGCCTTTGGAATTTGTAATACATTGTAAAAGGTCCATTCCAATTCTATCACGAGGAATGGAATTTGAGGAGTTCACAGCTATTTCAGCTCTCTAAACTTTTTAAGGAAAACATGTGTCTAAAAAAATACTATATTCTATCATCAGAAGAATTTTTAAAAATTTGAAAGTTGTAATTACAATGAAAATTTACCAATTCCTCCCAAATTTTTGTCTCTAATTTATGTGCCACTTTCAGCAAGTCCCCTAAATTCTGTGGGCTCGATTTCCTCATATGTAGAATGGAAGGTATTTGAGGATCTCCAGTGTCAAAGTTCCTTTATTTTGACCAATTCTTCAATATCTCAGTTGTGTTGCAAGGAGATTTTTTCCAAGTTCTATTTGTTAAAATCTTTTGCCTTTTCACTTTTTTTTTATTGGTTGTTCAAAACATTACAAAGCTCTTGACATATCATATTTCATACATTAGATTCAAGTGGGTTATGAACTCCCATTTTTACCCCAAATACAGATTGCAGAATCACATCGGTTACACATCCACATTTTCACATAATGCCATATTAGTAACTGTTGAGGATAGGAAAGGTAGCAGAATGCCTTTTCACTTTGTCAGAATAGGTTTTCTAATTTTTTTCTGCAGAAAATCATCAACTTATAAAATTATAATCAAGAAAATAAAACGATAGCTTAAAACACCTCAGTTTGAGTCACTAAACTGGTACAGAATCAATTTCTAGTTTTAAAAATTATCACTTAATTTTTAAACTGACGTTATTTAACATCAATTTAAGCAAATAATAGATGAAAGCATAGAATTAGGAGTAGTGGTCCGAAAACTTTGAATTTTTGTATGTTATCAGCATTTTCATCTATGGTGTTTCAGGAGGGAGTGTGAGAGTGTGGTGATGCAGTCAACTCACTTTTATTGGGAGTAGGGAGAGAAAGAGAGATGGAGAGAGAAGGAGGGAGCTTGTATGTATCTTCTAATTGGTGGAAAGCATATATCTTCAACATATCTAATGATTTAAATATCTCTTCAAGTATTTACTGTTTAAATGATAGTTAAATAGAAAACCATTTTGAAGAAATGTTCAAAGTTAATACTATTTTTAAAATGAATAAATAGGATCATTTTACTACTATTTTTGTTTAATAAATAACATTTAAAGATGTGATTGTCAACTAAGACAAATGGAAATTGCCATGTACATCTTTCAATGTAGTTTCTTGTAAATTCAGTATATACTGCAGCTCCAAGGACTGTGGATGTTCAGTGGTAGAGCACATGCACAAGGCCCTGGGTTCCATCCCCAGTACTGAAAAGAAGTGTGTATATATATCCACACACTAATATATGTATAATATAAATATACATAATAATGTGTATATATATATATATATATATATATATATATATATATATATATATTTATATATATATTAGCTCCTCATGAATGGCTGATGGAATCCTGGTGTTGAGGGTCAAGGGTGGCACCTGCTGGAGTGAGAAGCTGGTCTGACCTTGGAGACCCTGAACAGTGGGAGATTATGGTCACATCCAGCCTTCACATTCCCCTTCAGCAGCAATGTGTAAACCAAAATAAAAGCACTTCCAAATTCTAATATGATGATGGTCGGATTTCATTCCATAATTTCTAAATCCTTTTTAAAAATTCTGAATAGCAAATCATGTCAAAATTATGTTCTGGTGTCACTGCCTTGCTTTGAGATGTGCTCAGAGTGCAACTGATGGAACTCATATGAAGAAACCCACGGCTTGGGCAGACGTTCTTGCAGAAGAGCTTGTTGAAATTACAGACTACCCACTCAATGGCTTCTGCATTTATGCAGGTCTTGTAAGCTATCAGGCAGATGCAGAGCCCAGCTTAGTTCCTGGCACATCCTGAGTTTCACATTTATATAGCATTTTTCTACTTAAGCATGTTGATAAGTCAAGGAATAATGCCAATACTTATGAAGTGCACATACTACAATATTTACATACTGAAATGTCCACAAATGTTGATAAATCTTCAAATAAGGATTACACAAATGTGGAAAAACAGGTCTTTTGCCTGAGTATCTCTTTTCACTGCTTAACAGCGGCCATTTGTTCTGCTTTTCCCTTTGTGTTGCAAGGGGATTTTTCCCAAGTTCTATTTGTTAAAATTCTTGTGCCTTTTCACTCTTTCAGAATAGGTTTTCTGATCATTTTTTTTGCATAAATCATCAAGTTATAAAGTTATAATTATGAAATTAAAATGATAGCTTAAAATGTAGAAACATCTTACTATATATCACTACACGGCTATAGAACCAATTTCTACTTTTAAAAGTTACTTAAATCTTGTTCAGTACAGTTATATTATAACAAATATAAATCTATTAGGAGTCAAATCATGTTTTCTAAGTAAAAGACTGTTAAAAATTATTGGAAACTCTGACCTTAAATGAATGCCTGGCTTGTTAAGCAGGCAATAATCTTATTTCAGAACATGAGAGTCAGTAAGAGTCCCACTATATGTGACAAGATGAGAGTTTATAAATCTATGTTTTAATATAATCTGAGGCTAATGGGAAATCATCTCCCAAAGTAACATAAAACATATTTGAACATATGTGTGTTAAATCAGAATAGAGCTTTTTAACATATTTATGGAATTACACGCTAAGCAGTACAGACAAAATCTTCAGATTTAACATTTAAGTTTGCCTTGGATACCTTTTTGTTTTCTCATGTTATTCAAAAATAGGTTTCAGTAGCTTAGTAAGTTTGAGGAGAAAAAGTTGATTCAGTTATAAAGTTATACCAAGTTGGAAAACATACTTTGATTCAATATGAAAAATTGCCAGAATCCTTTTTAGTATGTTTGCATAACAAAAATAGCCAGTGCTATGGCTTTAATTTTTGCCAAAATTATGGCATTCATCAAGGATGAGAATGGCACATGAACCACTTATGGGAATGATTTATGCTCCAAATTGTGAGGTAGTTGAGTGAGGGAAACTGCTTGAGAGATTTTGCTTTCTGCAGCTGAGATTTTGATTTTATCAGGATACCATGTTATGTAAAATTGCTCTTTTAAGGTGGTGATCTTGAATTTGGAGACATTGAAATTTTTTGTTTTTGAATGCTAATTATTTTTTCTTTTTATCTGTATTGTATTTATTTAGATGATATATTGATTTTGTTGCTTTTAGATTTTTTTCTGCATCTTTTATTGGAAAGGCAACCTTTACGTTTATGTCAACAAATCCCAAGTTTTATGGAAGAAAGATATTTCCTTGCTTTTCTTTTTCTAGTTGATTTTCATGATTTCTAAGGAAGGGTGAAATAATTGTTAATGTTTCATGTAGTGTATTATAAATTGGAATGATAGGACTTTCCAAAAATACATGTCTTCAGGAGTGTTGTGACTCTATCCCTCTTGGACTCTTGGGTTTCAACAGCATCTTCAGCAGTGTCTTCCAGGGATCTATCTTAATAATAATATCTAAACACATTCTTTAACTCAGGAATTTACAATGATGACAAAACCACACTGTAACCTAGAAGCATACACTATTTATAAACATTTATCTCCAGTGTACAGACAACTATACAAATACAACTGCAAGGAGTGGGCACAGTGCTCCACCTTCAATCTCTCCCCTTGGAAGGATTCGTGAACCAATACTCAAGAATCTCTTCCTTTCCCAGGCTTGTCTGCAGGCCTTCTTTCCACATCTGTTAAACTCTTCTCTGGCCATATTGGGGTGATCAGCACTTTGGATTAAGGCAGTTCTTCATTCATAAACCTTTACCAAGCGCCTGGGAGATGTTTGGCTCCTTGTGAGGCTTGAAACAGCATATGAAATAGAGTCCCCAGCCTCTAGGAGGAGGATGGAGATACATGGGGGCGGGGGTGGAGATGGAGCCCTTTGGTTGCACAGTGGTGGCGGACTGAAGCAACGGGACTGTTGGCAGAAACTGTGGGACCAATGAGGAGGGCCAACCGAAAAAGCCAGGGGGCAGAGAGATTATTACAGCAGTCAGACCGACTCCTGACTCGCAAGAGGCAAGGGTAAAACAGCTTTGCACTGTATTGGAAGAAGTCCAATACAGTGTTATGATATGAAAAACAATTAAGTCATGTGCTTCATAATGATCTTCCAGTCAAGGATAGAGCACATATTCTCCAGTGGTCCTATAAGATTTTAATGGAGATGGAAAATTCCTAGTTCTTAGCGTTGCCCACAGCATTCAGTTCAGTAACATGCTGTATGGTCTCGTAGACTAGGAGCAATAGGCTATTCCATACAACTAGGGGTGTTGTAGGCTACACCCTCTAGATTGATGTAAACACATTGTGATGTTTGCAGGACCACAAAACTTCCTAATAATGCTGTTCTCAGAACGTGTTCCTGTTGCTATGCAACACATGAACATATCATTGGCAGATTGTTCTTGAGACCACACACCAGCTTTGCAAAAATATTGCTTTTATGGTACCTTAAGAAGGCTATTTCATGGATGCTTGTCTCTAAAAGAAAGTTTTTATTGAAGTATTTATACCACAAGGATTAAATCAAAACTGGGAATTTGCTTTCTGCTCAGGTCATGGGGCAATTGCTCAAAGAAAAAACCCATAAGATTAAACTATTAGTTAGTAAATCCTGTTTTTTAAAAAATTATATATAAAAAGTATATGTATAGGTGAGCAGAGATGCTGTTACAGGGACAACATAAAAGCAGACCTGATACAATTACTGAGTTGTTTTGAGCTTTAATAGGTACTAATTTTAGTATTTAGAAGCATCTTTTCTGGCTTCTGAAATAATTAGGAACTTATCCTAGTTATTTAGTCCTTTATTTTGCAGTTACAAATATAAAACAAAACAAAATACAAAACCTCACCCAATCTAACCCTGACTCTTAGATAGATAGAAAAAATAAAACAAAAATTGTCCTGATAACGTTTCCAAAATACTCTGGGTTTTACCTGAATGTTGGGCTCTGGTGCCAGAGGGACTTTATTTCAGCATTTATTTTGTTCATTTATTTCTTTTGCAGAGCTGTGGACTGAACCCAGAGCCTAAGACATGCTGAGCTTGTGTTCTCCAGCCCCTTTGTTTCAGGGGGTTTATTTGAAAACATAAGCTTTAAACTGTTGACCCAAACTGGATTTGAAAGTTGTGGATTTGGGTTAAAATAGTCCTAATTCTCTTATTAATACCCTATGAGCACTTTAATTCGGTTATTATTTTAGTCAATTGTTTCCTGTTGTATTCTGGCCATATACATTGTGCCATTCTTTAAATGCTTTTTGTCTTAAATGCTCTGATCTCTTGAAGTGCTTTTGAAGAAGAGTCTCTGATTTCCATGTCTGGAACTGCTTGTAGAGTTCCTTGCCTTTCTATCCCAGTAGAGACACATTTATACCTTCATCCTAGTGTTCTAGAGCCATCCATCTCATTTGGAATTATATTGATCTTAAAATATGCTTAGTTTCTTCTGTCATGGATTTAACTATTTAAATTAAGCCCATTCTACCCTATTTATCCATCCCCTGAATTGATTTTTTTTCTTTTGAAGGTCATGATATATAAAACTAATAAAGAACCCTTACCAGACTACAATTGAGTGTGTCTTAAGTAATTCTGACCTTTGTCTATCTTTAATAATTTATGGTGAAGCATATATGCAATCAGGAAGTTTGATTTGTTGAGACCATCAACTTTGATGAGAAGGTAACCTTTATATAGTCTGTCTGTTGCTAGCTCTTGAGGGGGGCAACTATAACTCTAATATTTGATCATTTTAATGGTTCAAAACATTAATCATACTGGATACCTAATAGTTAACAATTTTTGTTCAAATATCTGGTAAGATATACAGAGCTGGAGCAGGGTGAAGTCAGAGAATGAGACAGACCTGGGAGCTGCAAACAGAGGTGGTGGAAGAGCTGAGGACACAACCCTCCCTACTACTGCCAATGACCTTGGCCCTGTCACATAACTCTGTGTCCTTAGCTGACAAATGAGAAAAACAGTCCCCAATGCGAGGATTGGACAAGATGGCATTTATATGATGCAGAGCACACTGCCTGGCAGGAGAGAACACTCACAGAAATCCCACAGGTGTGTAACTTGGTCCTCTTTCTGAGTACCTCCTACTTTCTACTTTGTGGTTTAACAATTTCACATTCAAACTTAGCTCTTTAAAGATAGGGCTTGTGGAAAGATCATGTTCTTGCCTTATACATTTCCTAGTAAATATTGTAGAAATATTTTTTAAGTGAATAAATGAATGAATGATTACATGTTAGTGCTGGCTAAGTAACACTACTGTTCCTGGTAAGGATTTTTTTTAATGAATTAATAATTTTATTTTTTTCCTTTGTTTTTTTATTGGTTGTTCAAAACATTACAAAGCTCTTGACATATCATATTTCATACATTAGATTCAAGTGGGTTATGAACTCCCATTTTTACCTCAAATACAGATTGCAGAATCACATCGGTTACACATCCACATTTTTACATAATGCCATATTAATAACTGTTGTATTCTACTACCTTTCCTATTCTCTACTATCCCCCCCTCCCCTCCCCTCCCATCTTCTCTCTGGTAAGGATTTTAAGATGATGTTTGACACTAGCTGATAGCAATATCTGATGTGTAGCTGGGTGCAGTGGCACACGCCTGTAATCCCAGCAGCTTGGGAGGCTGAGGCAGGAGGATGGAGAATTCAAAGCTAGCCTCAGCTACTTGGTGAGGCCCTGAGCAACTTAGTGAGAACCTGTCTCAAAATAAAACATAAAAAAGCTGTAGATGTAGCTCAGTGGTTAAGTACCCCAAGGAGTTCAGTCCCTGGAACAATAAATAAATAAATAAATAAATAAATAAATAGCTAATGTGAATGTAGACATACAGATGCTCAGAGGCTTCATGGCTGCACATTGCCTTGCTCCTTAGCCCACAGGAGGTTTAAAGAACCTCTTTTGCTGGGCTTTTGTCTCAAAGGAAATCCATGCAGATGTTATGAATTTGCGTGCCCACTTAAGATTTAGGGAAATTTGAATAACATGTGCACTCATTTTGTTTGTTTTTATAAATAGCAACTGTACTAAGATGTAATCATATACCATACCATTGACCCATTAAAAATGTACAATTTGGTGGTTTTAGTGTTTTTAAAGAGTTATGCAACCATTATCACAGTCAATTTTAGAACATTTCTCTTTTTTCTCATGTGAGGGAAGTTATTTATTGGAAAATGTATTAAAAGTGCATAAGTCAAGGGCCATGGCTACATTAATCCTCAGGGCTATGGTTTGGGCCTTACAGTTTGGGAAGAGACAAGAGAGATGCACACAGATTTTTTAGGAAGCTCTTTGAACTTTCTTGATGGTATAATTGACATACAGAAATATGGACACACGTTTAGTGCATAACGTTTTGCTTGTGTTCTTCTTTGTAACCCTGGGACTCAGACGGAGGGATTCATGCATACAAAGCACCCGTATTCTACCACTGAGCAACACCCCTAGCCTGATATGTGTAATTTGATGAGTTTGAACATATTCATACACCATGATACTGTCACCACAAATCGGGTGAGACACATATCCATCACCTCCAAAAGTTTCTTTTGTTCCCTTTCTTTTGATGTAAGGATGTTTAACATGAAGTCTACCCTCTTAGAGAGCTTGAAGTGCATAATACGTTGTTGTTAACTACAGGCATAATGTATAGCAGATCTCTAGAACTTATTCATCTTGTGTAAGCGAAATTTATATCCACTGAATAGCAACTTATCATTAACCCCTCTACCTCCGTCCTGGCAACCACCATTCTAGTCTCTGCTTCTATGAGCTTGACTATATCAGACACCTCGTAGAAGTGGAATAATGCACTCACTCTGATTGTTCACCGACCCTGGAACACCTCATGTGTTCAAATACCTGTCAGTGACATCTTCATTTCCCATGGTACATTTGTTTCCAACACCAATATTTGTATTTTATTCACTTAAATGTTAATTATATTTAGTTTTTTTACAGTTTTTTTTTTAATCGCGCAGTGGAAACTCAGATTAAAGTAAATTGAAGTCTTACTCAGAAGGCAACCAGATCTCATTTCCTCTAATGGAATTAACTACTCTGATACCATCCAGATATTTTATTCTGTGGAGTTCAAAGTTGTCTCGGAGAAGTGTAACACACCACAGCTTTGCAGGATCCCCTTTTTACAGCCACTTTCTGAACAAATTATCATCATCAAGTCTATCTTCTTATCATTTCCCTGAGTTTATATTCCCTGAGTCACTGTGTAAAATGAAGATCAAGGACTTTTTCGTATTATTAAAAGCGTAAATAACATGCCTCAAGCACTACACAGAAGGTATTTCTGAACACCGAAGAGAAATGAATTCACTGTAATGGCCACGAGGGAGGCAAGGCTTAGCATCTCACCCTTGTGCCTCTGACTCCACGTTGGCCAAGCCTTGGCAGCAATCATGAGCCTGCTGGGAAGGCCAGTTCTGGACCATTCTGCGGTACAGACCCGGATGCCATTTATTTCAGTATTGGGTTGATTTGGGCTGAATGACGGCTCCATGTGCTCCAGCTGGAGCTTCTGTCTTTCAGGAGAAGTTGCTACATTTTAAATAAAAGCCCTTGTATTTAAAATACAAGGCATTTTATACAATGTCTTCCTTGAATTATTTCTGTCCAGAGTTATCTGATATCTGGGTTAAATTGCAAAGGGACCATTTTTTTTTTTGCTTGTGTACAAGGAAAACTTCAAAGCTATACTAAAGTTCCACTGAATCTAATTGTGTTCATCAAGGCGGTGAGAACACCTTCTAAAAATGTTAAGTGAGAAGGAATTTGGAGTGAGGGGAGATCAGGTGGTTGGTGGAAACGTTAACCGTGTCTACTTGGATTTGATTTTTATTTAATTTTTAAACCAATAAAAAAATTAAGAGAAGATGATAATGGGAAGTGGCCTGAAATTTCCAAAAATAAATGCATTTTTAATTCCTTCTCTGTCTTCACAAACCAGAGTGGGGTAGCTGTAATTCATTAGCTCAGCCAGTAGAGGGAATGGCTCATTATCATGTGCAAGGGCTTTCCCAAATCTCCCTCTTACGCTCCAGGGCCACAGGTGTCCTGCTTTACAAACAGATGCTATCTATGAAGGTCAGGGCCAAGGATGTGTGATGAGGTGACCTTCATCTTTTGAACTGTGTTCCTAGAACTTCCTTTCCCTGCCCTCTGGCTGTCTCTGACTTTTGTTTTTATTTCTGTTTTTCTGTCTCTGCCCCTTATCCTCCTTTCTGAGTGTCTGTATCCTGGACCTTTTTTAGAATGTCTAGTTTTGGCTCTTCTTGTGTCCTTCAAAATTAGAAACCCCTCAGGTACTTCCCCTCCCCACCCTCCATCACGAGTTTTATGAAGATCCTGCTCACAGAGGGTAAATATTAGAGTGTTGTCACTTATTAAATCACCCTTTCTTCCTAGATAGGTAAGCCAAAACTTTTAGTCAAGCCCACAACAACTTGCCAGACTTTCTAGTGAAGACCAGGCTAACACAAATTTGTCTATTCATCACACTTTGGGGCATTATTGTCCTAACTCAAAAGGTTAACACACCAATGGGAGAAAAATCCCTATAATAGGATGCTATGTGTGCCATGTACTAGCTTGGAACTCTGACAAGAATGGGCAGGTAGGCATTGTTATTACTATTGTGCAAATGAGAAAACTGAACTGAAGAGAGATTGGGTCTCTTTCCTTTCATCTTTCATTATGCTGCCAGCAAGCGACAGAGTCCAAATTCCCACCTGCCTTGATCTGACACCTGAGCTATTCACTTTCTTCTCTACTCCAGGGTGCTTCCCCAGCTCTGTCTTCCGGGTTCCTCAGGTAATTATTGGCATCACTGCCTGCCTGGTTGGGTGGCTTCGTGGATCTTCTCGAACTTTTCTCTCTGAGCAGCATGCTTTCCTTGGACGTCTTCAATCCTTGTATTCTGGTTTACAAATTCAGAGGTGGAAACATATCAAATACAAATTGTAAGAGAAACTAGTTCATTTCACTTGCAGCTTTAAGAGACCAGGTGGATTCTTTTACCATGAGATCAGTGCATTCAGTGGTAAGACGGGGTCAAGGTTGCTCACCTCGTGGCGGGTGGGGGGGCCCTGGTCTGTGTCAGGGATGGAAGTTTGCTGAGAGTTATGGGGTGCCGTGGAGAGATGCAAGTGCAAGGGCTACCAAGGGACGCTTTTGCCCCCCAAATTGGATAGAAGAGACCTCCTACGATTACTGGGGCGGGTTCCAGGGTTGAGGACTCCTGCTTGGCAAGGTAGAGTAAAAAATGTGTTTATGAAGAACTAGTCGAGGAGCATAAATGGATGTTGAAATAGACCAGAACTAGGCGAAACAGCCCACCAGCAGATAGCCATAAAAATGAAGGTTACAAAACAGAGCACATACTTTGCCCTGCTCGTCCCTCTCTGAACTCAGGGTCAGGCCCCCGCCTGAACCTCGCTTCCCAGCTGGTGTTTTCTCACTCCAAACAGTCTTCCTGGGTTTCTCAGCCGAGGCTAAGCCAAGGTGTCATTTCTCACCATCTCTTTTATAATATTTATTTCCTATTATTTGTGTGTGGGATGGCTGCCTTTGAGTTTTTCTAGACAAGATACAGGCGCGTTTTAGACTTCCTGGGAGGAGGACATAGGAAAAGAATTGAGAGGTGGGGACACAGTGGGGAAAGTGATTGCCAGAATTTTCTGGGGAATTCTTAGTCCAGAGACCTCAGAAAAATAGGCCCCAACCCCATACATCTTACCTCTTTGTTCTTTAGAAAAATAATTACCGTTTTTGAAGAGTGCCTTGGGCCCATGGCTCTGGCTCTATTTCAACCATCTTCCAAGAACAATGTAAATTTCCTGGTTGTCTCCACGGAGAGGCGTTTCGCCAAATGTAGACACAGAAGAAGTGGCTGAGAATATGATGGTGTGGGGTGACCAGACTTCACATTATGGACGCCATGAAAATGTAACTGGCAGAGCAGGGGTCACTTTGCAGAGGCAGTTCATAACAGGCTTTGCCAATATCAGTCATGGCTCCTATAAATTTCCATTATCTGCAGGATCTTTGGATGAGATGCTGAAAGGGGAGAGAGAATTTTAAGAATTTTGCTTTCACATCAAGATGACTCAGGTAAGTTTCCTACTTCCTATCATTTCCTGTAGCATATAGAATGCGCTGGAATTCTTAATGCTCCCTACCATCTTACATATAGAGCCCTCAGTCTAAAAATACCATTAAGTCCTTATAAGATAGAGATAATAATGAAGAAAATAACTGCTAAAGAAAGAATTATGCTCGTGAAGTTTTCCCCATAGCAATAGCAGTTGAGATTTTGAACAAACTAAACTATAAAGATAGTAATTGATTGTGCCATCTTTTAAAACCAGTAATATTAATTTCTGGGTATGAAATTAGGTACAGAGGCTTACTAAATATAGCAATTTATCATTATTATTGGCACTTTGAAAGACTCTACAAATTCAAAGTCAGGGTTAGCCCTGGAGAAGAGTGTTAGAATTGCAACAAAATGAAGGAAAAAATTTACCAACTTTGGTTTATTGTACATGTGAAGATCTAAACTAGGTAAATACAACAGGACACACGATTCAGATCCAATTTACCACTCTACCTCTTTAGCAGAAAAAGTGAGAAGAGGAGGAGGAATAATAATTTTCCTATATTTTTATGGGTGGCTATAAATGTCTTCATAAATAGGGCACCTGTTCAAAGGATTTTTTTTTCCCTTTTATGTAATGCTAGAGTGATTAAGCCAATGGAAAAACCTAGGAAGAATCAAATTTGAAGATTTGATACTTTCTGGGGAGGAGGTTAGACAGGCAGTGGCCCTTTTCATTTTAACTCTCTGTGATTTTTACCATTCACTGAAAACCCTTTTCTAGTACCAAGGAGCAAATGCTATGATGTTTAGTTTGCTTGCTTCTATTTGGTACCAAGCTATCTGGCCCTTATGCAATCCTTAATAAAATGCCTGTCATGGCTGATCCATGGTGCATGTGCCTCAGGGGTTCTTAGTGTATTGGAGACACAGGGCATTAATCAGGACCTTTGACTATGTTGGAGTGAAGTTTAGCGGGGTAGAAAATTAAAAGTCTAAGTTTATATTGGATCACCTATGTTATTGTTTCAGGCATGTTATTTGGGGAACCATGCAAAAATTCAGAATTTCAAACTTGGAAAAATGTGTTATTTTTAAATAAGTGAAAAAATTCCTTCCCTCTCTCCTTCATTCCTCCATTCCTTTCTTCCCATCCCCTTCCCATCCAGCCATTATCCATTCACCCATCCATCCATCCTAAATGTACCGACTTGCATTACTTTTTTGCTTTGTCATTTTCTAGCTGGTTATAAAGCTTAGAGTTAAGTTTCATGCTTAACTTCTATAATAAAAATAGTAATTTTAACAGTTAACATTTATTGAATACTTAACCAGATCTTTTTCGAGGTGCTAAGTAAGCACTTTAAACAATCTCTTCATTTAATCCTGATAACTGCCCTTAGTAGCTACCAGTATGAACCTTTTTTAAAGATGAGAAAAGTTGGGTTGTGGAGGCATCTGGCCATGTAGGTGACAACTAGTTACTGGGGAAGCCTGGCTTCAAACCCAGGTAATCTATCTAAGATGCTGCTTTTTTACTACCACACGGTACTGTCACCTACTGCCCCTTCCACTCCAGACTCTCTCTTACAAATTCTGCACTTTATAGCTCTGGTTCTCTTATTCTTAATAGGTCAATTATGGAAAGGCCATCTGTTGAAAGGGCTTCAGATTTGCTTTAAAATCAGATGTGAAAAGAGAAATGTAAGAACTGTTGTTAATACATTCCACTGGTAAGCATACCTCTCCACCAACCTCTCCACCAACTTTTTATCGCCTCCCCCATCTTTTCAGAACTATTTACATGGGGTTCTTTTCTACTTCTCTACAATGATGTAGTTAAAAAATAATTTTGAACAATGAAGTATTTCAATCATGAAAAATGAATATTTTAAGGGATACCTATGGAGCCACCACCAAGACAAAATAGATGTTAGCTTTTTATATACAGATGCTCCATTCTGATAAGCCCATTGTAAGTTGAAAATATTGGAAGTGGAAAGTGCATTTAATACCAAATTTACCAAACATCCTGGCTTAGCAACACAGCACACCTTACGGCATTGTAGTCTTGGGGCTGTCTGGGATCATCAGGCAGGATCAGACCACACAGTGCGAGTTCAGGGGAGGATCCAAATTCAGAATTCCAAGTACACTTTCTACTGAAAACCACCTGCTGGACAGTCAAGGACTGTCTGGATGGACACTAATACACACACACACACACACACACACACTCTTCAGATTTCTCATTAAAAATAAACAAAATTTAAAGATACATTTAAACTTATCTTCTTCTGGCTTGGCATAGTGGCATGCACCTGTAATCTCAGCAGCTCTGGAAGCTGAGGCAGGAAGATTTCAAGTTCAAAGTCAGCCTCAGTGATTTAGCAAGGTGCTAAACAACTCAGCAAGAACCCTGTATCTAAATAAAATACAAAATAGGGCTGGGGATGAGGCTGATTGAAATCGAGTGTTACTGATTTCAATCCCTGGAACACATCATGTGTCCCCCACCCGCCCAGATACTGTCTTCCTTCTTTTCCTGCTTCCATTTACCTATAGGAAGTCATCATTCTGAAGTTGGAATGCACTCTTTCTATGAATTTTTTTTGTATGTTTTCCCCACATAAGGGTATATCAATGAGCAGTAAATGCTATTTTTATGTTTTAATACGTACATAAATGATGCCAGTTTATTTTGAACACATTTGTTTTACTTGACATAATATTTTTTGAATATATTTATGTAAATATAATTCATTTATTTAAACTGCTGTATAATATTCCAACATATGAACAAGCAGCACTTTGTGTGTTTGTTCCCCCTCTTAGGGACAGTTAGATTGTCTTCCTATTTCAGGTGTACACAAGCATTCTTGCATTCTCTCTGATAGGATGCATGTGTGAGGACATTTAGAGTAGATAACCAAAGTGGAAGTGTATCTTGCAATATGTGGACATCTTTAATATGTGGCCTGCTTTCTCCCCAGGGAGGTGAACCAATTTGCACTTTAACAAGCAACATAAATTCCTGCCTTTTCACATCTTCTTCAACACTTTGTGTTATCAGAGTTGCTGATTTTTGTCAATTAGATGGATGCCAGATGTTTTCTCTTTTTTTTCAACATACATTTTCCTGGTTACTAAAGAGTGCTTAAAAATACTTTTAAATTCATTTATTGGGCATTTGGGATTCCTCTTCTCTGAATTTCCTATTCATATAATTTGTTCATTGCTGAGTTAACTTAATATTGATGAGTCAAATTATTTCTATATTCTGGATGCAAATCTTTTGTTGGTTACATGGTTTGGGCTGGAAATGTCTCCTCTTTATTGAGGATCAGCTCTTTACTTTGAATATAATATCTTTTGTCATATGGAGTTTTAGAGCCATCAAATTTACAAATTTTCTCCTTGATGATTTTGTATGTGTTTTGTTGACTAAATTCTTCCATGATATGGTATCACAAAAAACATCCCTATGCACTTTTTTTTATATTTCTGCTTTTTTACATTTAGGACTTTAATCCATTTTAAGTTCTTTCTGGAGCCTATATTAAATACTTGCTGAAAGAACAGATATAAGATATGCTTTGGAATGAAGCATAGTGAATCCAGAAAAAAAGGAGTGGGATATAAAAATGTATTTTGAACACAAAACTAACAAATATCGTAAATCTAAATAAGTATTGATCAGAGAACTATTCATAGTTATGACTAATTTGGGAATATAAAAGCAAAGTGAAATTGGAATACTGGGCAAAGGATTAGTCAGCTTTTTGATGTTATGACAGAATACTGAGAAAAACAACTTAAAGTGGGAGAGATTTATTTTGGCTCACAGTTTCAGAGATTTCCGTCCATGGTCGGCTGACTCCTTTTCTTTTAGGCTGAGGCAGAAACATCATGGCAGAAGAACATAGTGGAGGACAGCTGCTTAACTCTTGGTAGCTGGGAAGCAGAAAGAAAATGAGAGAGAAAGGGGCCAGGGGCAGCTATAGTCCCCAAGGGCATGCCCTTGAGGTCTCCCCTCCTAGTTCCCCCCCCCCCCAATAGTCCATTCAGCTATGAATCCCTCAGTGGATGAGGTCAGAGCCCTGATGATGCAATAATTTCCAAACACCCACCTCTGAATATTTCTACACTGGGGACCAAGACGTCAACATATCTGAGGTTCATTCTGGACCCAAATCATGACAGGTAACAAATAAAACAGAAGAGGAATAATTGATATTAAAATGTTTTAAACTTCTAATACAAACTGAATCTATTCATTTTATTCTGTTGATTTTTAATATCTTTTCCTATTTTTTATCTTTTATGTCTTTGAATCTGCATTATTGGTAATTTCCTCAAATTTTTCCAATTCAGTAATTTTTTTTATTAACCTTTATATTAATCTGCAATTGGACCTACTGAATTTTACATTTTAATAACTTTGTTCTTTACTTCTAGAGGTTCTACCTGGTTCCTTTAAGTATTGCCTATGCTTTTATTATGGTAATAAGGTATTCTTCTATGTTTTAAATCTATTTAAGTATTTCTATAGTACAACTTTCATTGTATAGTTCATAAAATTGTTTTATTATCTGTACTTCTTGAGATTCACTTCTCTTTGCTGACTGTACTGACTCTTGCTATTATTGATTTATTTCTTCATGTGTTTTGTAGTTTTGGGTTGTGAGCACATCTTTAGCAGAACTTTAGCTGCTGGATTCTTGTTGAAGTTGAATCTTGAAGGCCAATTCTTACAGCATAATTTTATGACTGTTTTTGTGTAAAGTCCTGGAGATGGTCCAGGATTAATCTTTATGTTACTTATCAGCTTGTGGAATTTCCCAACCATGTTGGTAGGTTAGTTCAAATCCTAAGCACAACTTATTTGTAACTGGGGTTTTATGATCTCAAAGTTTTTGTTTTGTTTTTCCTGTGAGGGTATAGGCCAAGAAAGACAAGAATCTCAGTCCTCATGAGAGAATTCTTGTTCATCCCTTCATTTAGTTTGCAGTCCTCTGAGGGCTTTGACTGTATCAATTTTGATTTGAACTTTCTACCTTGAATGGCACCAAGACAATATTGCTTATTGTTAGGTGGATATAAAAACCACAGCCCCAAGGTCAGAGGCACTGACAGATTCTTTGCTGAACTTTTACAAAACACATGAAGAAGTTCATGTGATCTTACTTCTTTACACAGTCATATGTTGTTTATTACTGGGGACACATTCTAAGAAATGCATTGCTAGACAGTTTTCATGGAGTGTGGACATCATAGGGTGTACTTATACAGGCTAAGACATGATGTGACTATGATGTGACTGGGCCCTAGAATCTTACAGGGCTATCTTTGTATATGTGTATTATCCATTGACCCTAAGTTGTTAATGTGATTCATGACTATATTTGCTATCTTGCGATTTCTCTTTCTTTCAAGCTCAGCTGTCATATAATAGATCTTTTGGGGGGGATTTTTAAATCTTCTATGTTCAGGTACTCATGGTGAAATAATTTTTAGGCTACAGATTATCTTAGTCTTTCTGGAATCTTGAATTTGCACCCCCTTTACACTGTTTTCAGAGGGTGGTGTCCCCTATAGTCTCCTAGACCTTGTGCAGCTTGAAGATGGGATTCTCAGGAGTTTCAGGGACCCTGGCTGTTCTGGGGAAACCACTCCAGTCTGCTTGCTGAGAGCTTGTCTCATCTTGCTCCTCAGGTGTCTTTGGGCCCCATTTGTCTCTTTTGAACTGTAACAACTAAAATCTGGCCCTCTCTTCTAATACCTTCTTTTCAAATGGTGAACCCTGTGTGTGTCTCTTTTTCCTTTTGTGATCTGCCATTAAGATGTCATTTCCCTTTCATATCTCTTTAGCCTCAAATCAGCTTCTAAATCTCAACACTTCTTTCAAAGATACCTCTCCTGTCTTCCTTTATTTTTATTTCATTATAAAAAAAACACTCCCGATCTGATAATAAGACCAAAGCCTGCTTTTTAAGTCCATCTAGTTTCTCTTTGATTATCCAAGCAAACAGAATCCTTAGATGGAGAATATTCTAGGCACAGGCCTTTTAAACTACATTCATCACTTTGGGGTTTATAGTCATTTTATTGTGTCATTTCTTAACTTCAACTCAAGATTTTGTGGCCTATTTTCTTTTTAATATCTGCCCTGCCCAGGTACTTATTAAATAAGAGAACCAAATGTAAACAAGGCAGTTTCCTACACACTTAGAATCTACCAGTGAATAAAAACATTCTTTTATTTTCTGTCATTATTAATACAACTTTATAATACTATTGAGGATGAAACCACAATTCCTACCTCTGAAATCCCAATTCAGATTCTTATATAATTCTTAGAAACTGTGCCAATTTGAGGTCTCACGATATGGGTGTGTGTGTGACTTTTAGTAGCCATTGGATAAGTAGCATAGTAACAAGAGCCTCATCCCTCTCAGATTCCTTGCTTGGTACTGAATTCAGGTAATGAGATTCAGAGAAGCATGCATATCTGTCCAAAAATAAGTCACAGCCAAACATCACATAGAGCTCTGCAGCACACAAGGAACTCAAATGTCTACCATTTCAAGGCCCTTTGTCCCAGCCTCCAGGACTCCAGGCCTGACTGGGAAGCAGCACAAGCAGCTAACTATTGTTTTCTGTTCCATTGTATGAAGGCCTCAGTAGAGAAAGAACCTCTTCCTCCCATTAGAAAATCCTTGCTTCAGCTGCCCTAGCTCACTAAGGCCTGTGCCAATGCCCCCAGGCAGCCAGCCGGCCTTCTAAGGCTCCAATTTGTCCTCCTGCTTGTTAATGCCCCAAGTGACCAGTATTTGCTGAATTCCAGCCTGTTATGAAATACTACAAGCTCCAAAAAACCTGCAAAGGGGAGAATCCCACATGACCTGCATTTACTGCAGCTTAAGCCCTAAAGCTGCCTGCCTTCCTGTTTGCTGTCTCCTGTGCATGTGATTTTGTCCTCCAAATGACAGTTCTTGTCTAATGCTTAAGGTTCCCAGTCCATTTACCAGCTATTGGAAATTTAGGGAATCAATAAACACGCTCTCACCCAAGTTTGGATAAATGAGAGAGAGAGAGAGAGAGAGAGAGAGAAGAGAGGGGGTGGGGGAGTCAGATGTAGCGCAGCTCTGTAGATAACTCTGTAGATAAGGGAGGGGGGGGCTTGCTAATATTTCACCCTGAGTTAGATTTACCCACCCAGGCCCCAGTGCAGCTGCAGAACAGAGCTGAATTCTTGTCCAGAGTGGGGCCAGGTCCTCTACAATAGGGAAGGGGTTGGGATATAGGGAAAAAGCAGCTAGAACACTTGTTCTAATTCCTTCTACAACTCTTGTGAGTTAGATGTTATTCTTTCTCCACTGGGGATTGGGGGGTGAAGATGGAGAAAAACCAGGAATGCTATTCTAATGGAAGTGTCTCCCCATGGAAACACAGAAAGATGTGTGTGTGGGGGGCTTGCGGGGGAGCAATAATGACACCTGATATAGTTCTGCGACTATTTAATTTCGGCATCTGTCTGTGTGTCTTCTACTTTTTGCTCAGTGTCCTGTGCAGAATAGAGAGCTGGGAGCATGTTGATTGATTGCAGGTGTGTCTCCACTCAGGCAACTGAAGAAAAAGAGGTACACCTGCTGCCAGATAGAATGAGCATCAAGCGCCACAGTTACAACAGATGAACAATCTGTCTGCTCTTTGCTTATTTTTTCCCCTATCCTCTGAGTGCTCAGGGAAGTCCAAAATGAATTTCATAAAGATATTGTTAATTCACACATTTTTTACCTCTTCTATAGATGAGTAAGATTATAGTCTTAGAAAAGGCCCAGTGGCAAGTCTTATAATGAAATGTCTCTTATTTAATTCAAAACAAATGCTCAGGCCTTAAATATATTAAAAAAGTTCTCTCCTATTTCAACTTGTAATGTTGTATACAACAATTAACTCAAGCATTTTTTTTTTGTTTGTTTTCTTTTCTTCTCCTCCTCTCCCCTCCCTTCCCTTCTTCCTTTTTGTGTTCAAACCCAGGACCTGTTGCACCCTAAGCTCACACTCTACCACTGGGATACGATCCCAGCCCTCAAGATGTTTTCCTTTTTGTAGGTTACTACATTTAAATAGTTTTGCAATAATAATAAGTCTTATTTTGAGATTTTGAAAGCCAGGTATGGGTGGGGGTTGGGCGAGGGGGGTTGTAACTATCTTACCCAGACCTCCCAGTGTGGTAACTCCCACCAACAGGCTCTGGAGGATGAAGCTACTGCCCACTTTCTCATAGTCCAGAGGAGTGGGGTGGGGATTCAAACCAAGTGCTGCCGAGCAATGTGTGAAGCAAAACATGTCCTACCTCAGAACTGGGGGTTGGCCCATGAGTAGCTTCATTTGAGGTTTCAGGGTAAATTGACTTCATATGGATTTCACTTTCAACAAAATACTTGCTCTTGGTTCAGTGGAATTTTCTTACTTAGGATGGGTCAGTGATTGCTCACTCATTTTTAAGGCCAGTGTCACCTAATATTGGAAACTGAAACTGGGGGTTCAGAAGGAGTTGGAGGGAAATTGCTCTGGTGAAAATAATATAACTTTGCAATGATGTCATAGTGGACATTAAAAAAAATTCCTGGTTGATACAATGTCTTTTGCATGTTTTGTTACCAAGTACTCTATGTTCTAGTTTAGATTTATCAAAGTCAGAGCCTTCTCTTCTTGGAAGTTTTTGCTTGGAGAAACGAACTTTAGAATTCTTTTTTTTTTTTTAATTTCATTTTGTTCTTTTCCAAGTATTTCCAGAATTTTCCAGCTTCTACATATGCTGCCAACAACAGAAGTTTGCATGCGTTATTCACAGCACATGAACTTATTCTAAAAGTCAGTATTGTTTAGGTCCATCTTCCTAAATCATACAATATGCATGATATTTATAATTTTAAGACTATTGAATTTAAGATAACTCTGAATTTTGCCTAAGTTTCATATTCACTTGGATTTACATGTCTCTTCATAATAATAACTCAAGGAATAGGTTTTTACTTTTTTACCTTTTTGTTGACTAGATAACCTATTGAAGTAGAATTGTGAAGCACCACTGAATAGCTTTAGGTGTTAATAAATTTGCTAAGACAGGCAGCTAAAACACTGCTAGATAAAACTCTATTCAAATCAAATACCACTCTCTGGGCCTGTGTCATAAGATTAACAGTATAAATTCATAATTGGTCAAAATTGTGGCAAATTATTAATTATGAGAAAATTGAAGGAAATGAATAACTCTTCAAATTCAGCTGATAATACTTCAAAACCATGGGAATATTTCTCTCTTCACTTAGAATAATAATAAAAATGATGATTCCAGAAATTTTTTAAGTTTGTAATAACCTGCTTAAAAATGAAGGTTGACTGTTGTGTTATCATTGCTGTTTCCTGAGAGACAGTTTATGGCAGGTGATTTTATGATACATTCCTGAAAAACCTCCAGATTTCAAATATGCAATATAAACTTCTTATGAAAACTGCAGAACTTACCCATTTTATAAATAGTACCACACCTACTTCAGATTAAGTAGAATTTCCACATTTTAGTGTGGTCAGTTAACATTAAAAGGTGGACATTAAAAAACTCACCAATCTATATATCAGGATCTGGTCCAGCTGATTTAAATGGGCAGTTCTCAAATTTTCTAGCCTCAGGATTCTTTGATACTCTTAAAAATGATGAGGAAAAAAATTATTAAGGACTCTTCCCCCCCAAAAAAAACCTTTATTTATGTGAGATATATCTGTCAACATTTACCATTATAGAAATTGGGAATGAGAAAAATCTAAACCACAACAATATACATGAACATACATTCTATTAGCAGTCAGAAGGAAGATATTAGCATAGTCTAGATGACCCTTGGAAAACTCCACTGTAAATCTGTGGCAGAATGAAGACAATTTTGACCTTGTAGATCCCCTGACAGGGTTTTTAGGGACCAGAGGGGTCCCCAGGTCACACTTTGAGAAAGGCCATTTTGAATAATTTGATGTTATTATTTAACATTTGCCAATTCCTTATAGGAACTTATTAGGCAATGAATTGTTTAAAAAACAGTTTCTGGCGATGGGGCTTAGGATCAGCCAAGTTGCTTTTGCCTCCACCCTCTGGCCCCCCATTCTCTTGGTTGCTAGTTGTGAGGTCTTGGGCAAATCTCTCAAGCATTCAGATTCCCAATTTTCAAATCATTAGGTGAAAATCATTAGGTTAGGGTTATTGCAAGAATATGTGGAACAACCAGCATTGTACCTGGCACGTGAGAGGTATTCAGTAAGTGATAGCTGTAATAGAAAAAAAGGAGAACAGAGACCAATTCCACGCAGGCCAGGCTCCCCTGCTCCTCCCTCCTGAGAGGAGGTTTGCTGATTACTGTGGTATGAAAGAGAAGAATTCTCCCCAGGAAGGATCCTGGAAGAAAGAAATGGAAGCTCAGTTTTAACCTCCCCCTCATCCCATTCTTTTTCTATAGTGTGTTTATCTTTAAAAGCTTTGATCTAAAATGAGCAATTCCTTGCACTTTCAAAGTCCAGGCATATTTGGCTTACTGTATTTATGCTCACTGTGTTGTTTTGTTAGATGAAATTTTACTACTATTAATACAGTTGCAAAGGTCTCCTTTTTCTTCTCTTGACACCTTCTGCTATTCTGGGCTCATATTTCCCAAATCTTTTCTAGCACTGTTTTTGCAACATTCCTTGCTCAAACTTACCCTTGAATGTGGTGCCAAATGTGTTTGGTTTTAAGAGGATTCTTTTGTACGAGATGCAACTTATTCTTGATTTTTTTTTTTCTTTTTAGAGTTTAGGTTTTATGTCTTGGATCCTAGGGGGAAATGGACAAAAAAAAAAAAATCATTTGGTGATTCTCTTTGAAGCTGCAGAAGAAGGGTGTTGTTGTAGCCCAAACCAGGTTAGAAGCCATCTGCATCCAGGGTAGTGGGCCAGGCACTTCTCTCTGCTGGGTCAGAGAAGGAACCAACATGAGGTTTCCCCCATTCCCCCAGGGCCCATCCTCAGGCTACTGGGTTTCCCAGGGGATGATTTGACAATGATACACCGGCCAGTTTCCCATGACACTTCTGAAACCCATAGGAAAATCTTCTCACTCTTGGATTCTGAATTCTTACCTATCCTAATATCCTCATAGTCATGAATCATTCACCGAACTACTACTTTATGATTGGCACTGTGTTAACCCTGGGGAAAGTGACTACAGGAGGTATACAATGAGCCCCATCGATTTCTGCCTCTGGTGAAGAAGAGCTGACCCTGCCAGCGCCAGACGTTGGGGATACAGGAAGATGGATCAGTCTTGGTAGTAAGATAATAATTTCAGCTGTGAATATCTTTTTTGTTGTTGTTCTTTGAAATGGTGATAAGGTATCTAAACATTCATAGTAACTTTGCTAAAAGTAGTCATCCAAGTGGCGGATGAGCACACAGCATGAGAAAACTCTGGAGCCAGCCAGATGTGGGTTTCATTTCAAGTCTGCCATTTACAAGTCAGTGACAGTTTTTAATGTATTAGTCCTTCAGTGTTCTTCTCTATAAAATCAAGGTTCTTAATAAATAACCCCAAATGGTAGCTGTTATAATTTGGATCTGGATTGTCCCCCAAAGGCTCATATGTTGAAGGCTTGGACCCCCAACAGATGGCACTAATGAGAGGTGGTAGACATGTCAGCAGTTGGGTTCTAGTTAGAGGAAATAGATTACTGCAGGTGTGTCCTTGAAGGGGATATCTTGTTTCTAGCCTCTTCTCTGTCTGCTTCCTGGCTGCCATGGGGTGAACAGTCTCCTTTGCCTCCACCATGTTTCCCTCCACCATGATGTTCTGGGGTCATATGACCATGGACTGAAACCTCTGAATTTTGTGCCCAAATATATCTTTCCTCCCTTAAGTTGATTTTCTCAGGTATTTTGTCACAGCAATGGAAAGCTGACTAACACCATAACTGTGTGTGTGATAGCATTTTGTAGTGATGCCATGAGAATCAGGTATCAGAACTGTGTTGGATAGATATTTATCTGGGAATGTGATGATGAATGTTCTTCATACCACACTTATTGCTTCAACTGGACAAGTAGGGGTGACTTTTAGTGATAGCAAATGTGAATCTTAGCTGAAATAAGGCAACAATGAAGATCGGGGAAAAGAAAATGATTTGTTTAATGATTTCAAAAATGAAATCCATATTTCATGACCTCAGGTTAACATTTTTTTTTTAAATTTTTTATTGTTGGCTGTTCAAAACATTACATAGTTCTTGATATATCATATTTCACACTTTGATTCAAGTGGGTTATGAGCTCCCATTTTTACCCCATATACAGATTGCAGAATCACATCAGTTACACATCCATTGATTTACATATTGCCATACTCGTGTCTGTTGTGTTCTGCTGCCTTTCCTATCCTCTACTATCCCCCCTCCCCTCCCCTCCCCTCCCCTCTTCTCTCTTTGCCCCCTCTACTGACATTCATTTGTCCCCCTTGTATTATTTTTCCCCTTCCCCTCACTTCCTCTTGTATGTACTTTTGTATAACTCTGAGGGTCTCCTTCCATTTCCATGCAATTTCCCTTCTCTCTCCCTTTCCCTCCCACCTCTCATCCCTGTTTAATGTTAATCTTCTTCTCATGCTCTTCGACCCTACTCTGTTCTTAGTTACTCTCCTTATATCGAAGAAGACATTTGGCATTTGTTTTTTAGGGATTGGCTAGCTTCACTTAGCATAATCTGCTCTAATGCCATCCATTTCCCTGTAAATTCTATGATTTTGTCATTTTTTAACGCAGAGTAATACTCCATTGTGTATAAATGCCACATTTTTTTAATCCATTCATCCATTGAAGGGCATCTAGGTTGGTTCCACAGTCTTGCTATTGTGAATTGTGCTGCTATGAACATCGATGTAGCAGTGTCCCTATAGCATGCTCTTTTTAGGTCTTTAGGGAATAGACCGAGAAGGGGAATAGCTGGGTCAAATGGTGGTTCCATTCCCAGCTTTCCAAGAAATCTCCATACTGCTTTCCAAATTGGCTGTACCAATTTGCAGTCCCACCAGCAATGTACAAGTGTACACTTTTCCCCACATCCTTGCCAGCACTTGTTGTTGTTTGACTTCATAATGGCTGCCAATCTAACTGGAGTGAGATGGTATCTTAGGGTGGTTTTGATTTGCATTTCTCTGACTGCTAGAGATGGTGAGCATTTTTTCATGTACTTGTTGATTGATTGTATGTCCTCCTCTGAGAAGTGTCTGTTCAGGTCCTTGGCCCATTTGTTGATTGGGTTGTTTGTTCTCTTATTGTCTAATTTTTTGAGTTCTTTGTATACTCTGGATATTAGGGCTCTATCTGAAGTGTGAGGAGTAAAGATTTGTTCCCAGGATGTAGGCTCTCTATTTACCTCTCTTATTGTTTCTTTTGCTGAGAAAAAACTTTTTAGTTTGAGTAAGTCCCATTTGTTGATTCTAGTTATTAACTTTTGTGCTATGGGTCTCCTATTGAGGAATTTGGAGCCCGACCCCACAGAATGTAGATCGTAGCCAACTTTTTCTTCTATCAGACGGCGTGTCTCTGATTTGATATCAAGCTCCTTGATCCATTTTGAATTAACTTTTGTGCATGGCGAGAGAAAGGGATTCAGTTTCATTTTGTTGCATATGGATTTCCAGTTTTCCCAGCACCATTTGTTGAAGATGCTATCCTTCCTCCATTGCATGCTTTTAGCCCCTTTATCAAATATAAGGTAGTTGTAGTTTTGTGGATTGGTTTCTGTGTCCTCTGTTCTGTACCATTGGTCCACCCGCCTGTTTTGGTACCAGTACCATGCTGTTTTTGTTACTATTGCTCTGTAGTATAGTTTGAAGTCTGGTATTGCTATACCGCCTGATTCACACTTCCTGCTTAGCATTGTTTTTGCTATTTTGGGTCGTTTATTTTTCCATATGAATTTCATGATTGCTTTCTCTATTTCTACAAGAAATGCCGTTGGGATTTTGATTGGCATTGCATTAAACCTATAGAGAACTTTTGGTAATATCGCCATTTTGATGATGTTAGTTCTGCCTATCCATGAACAGGGTATATTTTTCCATCTTCTAAGATCTTCTTCTATTTCTCTCTTTAGGGTTCTGTAGTTCTCATTGTATAAGTCTTTCACCTCTTTTGTTAGGTTGATTCCCAAGTATTTTATTTTTTTTGAAGATATTGTGAATGGAGTGGTTGTCCTCATTTCCATTTCAGAGGATTTGTTGCTGATATACAGGAATGCCTTTGATTTATGCGTGTTGATTTTATATCCTGCCACTTTGCTGAATTCATTTATTAGCTCTAATAGTTTCTTTGTAGACCCTTTTGGGTCTGCTAGGTATAGAATCATGTCATCTGCAAATAGTGATAATTTAAGTTCTTCTTTTCCTATTTTCATGCCTTTAATTTCTTTCGTCTGTCTAATTGCTCTGGCCAGTGTTTCGAGAACTATGTTGAACAGAAGTGGTGAGAGAGGGCATCCCTGTCTTGTTCCAGATTTTAGAGGGAATGCCTTCAATTTTTCTCCATTCAGAATGATGCTATCCTGAGGCTTAGCATAGATTGCTTTTACAATATTGAGGTATGTTCCTGTTATCCCTAGTTTTTCTAGAGTTTTGAACATAAAGGGATGCTGTACTTTGTCGAATGCTTTTTCCGCATCTATCGAGATGATCATATGGTTCTTATTTTTAAGTCTATTGATGTGGTGAATAACATTTATTGATTTCCGTATATTGAACCAGCCTTGCATCCCAGGGATGAATCCTACTTGATCATGGTGCACAATTTTTTTTGATATGTTTTTGTATCCGATTCGCCAGAATTTTATTGAGGATTTTTGCATCTAGGTTCATTAGAGATATTGGTCTGTAGTTTTCTTTCTTTGAAGTGTCTTTGTCTGGTTTAGGTATCAGGGTGATGTTGGCCTCGTAGAATGAATTTGGAAGTTCTCCCTCTTTTTCTATTTCCTGAAGTAGCTTGAAAAGTATTGGTATTAGTTCCTCTTTAAAGGTTTTGTAAAACTCTGCTGTATACCCATCCGGTCCTGGGCTTTTCTTAGTTGGTAGTCTTTTGATGGTTTCTTCTATTTCCTCAATTGATATTGGTCTGTTTAGGTTGCCTATATCCTCCTGACTCAATCTGGGCAGATCATATGACTTAAGAAATTTATCGATGCCTTCACTATCTTGTAATTTATTGGAGTATAAGGATTCAAAATAGTTTTTGATTATCTTCTGTATATCTGAAGTGTCTGTTGTGATATTGCCCTTTTCATCCTGTATGCTAGTAATTTGAGTTCTCTCTCTTCTTCTCTTCGCTAGCATGGCTAAGGGTCTGTCGATTTTGTTTATTTTTTCAAAGAACCAACTTTTAGTTTTGTCAATTTTTTCAATTGTTTCTTTTGTTTCGATTTCATTAATTTCAGCTCTGATTTTAATTATTTCTTGCCTTCTACTTCTTTTGCTGTTGTTTTGCTCTTCTTTTTCTAGGATTTTGAGATGAAGTATGAGATCATTTATTTGTTGGTTTTTTCTTTTTTTAAGGAATGAACTCCAAGCAATGAATTTTCCTCTTAGAACTGCTTTCAATGTGTCCCATAGATTCCGATATGTTGTGTCTGTGTTTTCATTAATCTCTAAGAATTTTCTAATTTCCTCCTTGATGTCTTCTATAACCCATTGATCATTCAGTAACCTATTGTTCATTCTCCAAGTGATGTATTCTTTTTCCTTCCTTCTTTTATCGTTGATTTTCAGTTCCATTCCATTATGATCAGATAGGATGCATGGTATTATCTCTACTCCTTTATATTGTCTAAGAGTTTCCCTGTGACATAATATATGATCTATTTTTGAGAAGGATCCATGTGCTGCTGAGAAAAAAGTGTAACTGCTTGATGTTGGGTGGTATATTCTATATATGTCAATTAAGTCTAGGTTATTAATTGTGTTATTGAGTTCTATAGTTTCCTTATTCAACTTTTGTTTGGAAGATCTGTCCAGTGGCGAGAGAGGTGTGTTGAAGTCTCCCATGATTATTGTATGGTGGTCTATTAGACTCTTGAACTTGAGAAGAGTTTGTTTGATGAACATAGCTGCACCATTGTTTGGGGCATATATATTTATGATTGTTATGTCTTGTTGGTGTATGGTTCCCTTAAGCAGTATGTAGTGTCCCTCTTTATCCCTTTTGATTAACTTTGGCTTGAAATCTATTTTATTTGATATGAGTATGGACACTCCTGCTTGTTTCCGAAGTCCATATGAGTGATATGATTTTTCCCAACCTTTCACCTTCAGCCTATGTATGTCTTTTCCTATCAAATGTGTCTCCTGTAGGCAGCATATTGTTGGGTCTCGTTTTGTGATCCATTCTACTAGCCTGTGTCTCTTGATTGGTGAGTTTAAGCCATTAACATTTAGGGTTATTATTGAGATATGGGTTGTTCTTCCAGCCATATTTGTTTATTTATGTTACTAAACATGGTTTGTTTTCCTCTTTGATTATTTTTCCCCCCTTTACTGTCCTACCTCCCACTGTTGGTTTTCATTGTTATTTTCCATTTCCTCTTCCTGTAATGTTTTGCCAAGGATGTTTTGAAGAGATGGTTTTCTAGCTGCAAATTCTTTTAACTTTTGTTTATCGTGGAAGGTTTTAATTTCATCTTCCATCCTGAAGCTTAATTTCGCTGGAAACACAATTCTTGGTTGTAACCCATTTTCTTTCAGTGTTTGAAATATGTTATTCCAGGATCTTCTAGCTTTCAGAGTCTGTGTTGAAAGATCAGCTGTTATCCTGATTGGCTTACCCCTAAATGTGATCTGCTTCCTTTCTCTTGTAGCTTTTAAAATTCTCTCCTTATTCTGTATGTTGCGCATCTTCATTATAATGTGTCTAGGTGTGGGTCTCTTATGATTTTGCACATTTGGCGTCCTGTAGGCTTCTAGGATTTGGGATTCTGTCTCATTCTTCAAGTCTGGGAAGTTTTCTCCTATTATTTCATTGAATAGATTGCTCATTCCTTTGGTTTGAAACTCTGTCCCTTCCTGTATCCCAATGACTCTTAAGTTTGGTCTCTTGATGTTATCCCATATTTCTTGGATGTTCTGCTCATGGTTTCTTAACAGTCTTGCTGAGCTGTCTATGTTCTTTTCAAGTTGAAATACTTTATCTTCATTGTCTGATGTTCTATCTTCTAAGTGTTCTACTCTGCTGGTAGTATTCTCAATTGAGTTTTTAAGTTGGTTTATTGCTTCCTGCATTTCTAGGATTTCTGTTTGTTTGTTTTTTATAACCTCTATCTCCCTGTATAGTTGATCTTTTGCTTCTTGGATTTGTTTATGTAATTCATTGTTGAAGTGATCTTTCATTGTCTGATTTTGCTGTCTGATGTCTTCCTTGAGACTCCAGATCATCTGAAGCATGTATATCCTGAATTCTTTATCTGACATTCCATCTGCTGCAGCTATTACCTCTTCTAACGTTGAGTTGACCTGCATTGCTTGTGGTCCTTTCTTTCCTTGTCTCTTCATACTCTTCGCGTTCCTTTCTACTTGGTGAAACTGTTGTGCTATTGAATTTTCCCCCTATATATTTATATTGGTCTTGTATAGTTGCAAAGTCTCCCTCACAGGCGCGGGCGGCGGCTCTGCCCCTCCTCCAATTGGGGCAATGTGCCTACCACGCTGGCAGGCCGCTGGGCCTGCTCTGCCGGTCGGTAGCAGGTCCGCCGACCTTGCAGGCGCGGGCGGCGGCTCTGTCCCTCTGCGGGCCGCTAGGCTTGTTCTGTAGGTGGTCGCAGTTCTGCCTACTTTGCAGGCGCAGGCAGCGGCACTGCCCCTCTGCAGGCCCCTGGGGCTGTTCTGCCTGTGGGTCGCAGGTCCGCCTACCTTGCAGGCGCGGGGGGGGGGGGGCGGCTCTACCCTTCCTCAGGCCACTGGGCCTGTTCTGTCTGTTGGTTGCAGGTCTGGCCTGTTCTGATGGTGGTCACAGTTCCGTCTACCTTGCAGGCGCGGGGGGAGGGGGCGGCTCTACCTCTCAGCAGGCCGCTGCTCCTCTTCTGCCGGTGGGTAGCAGGCCCGCCTACCTTGCAGGAGTGATTGGAAGCTCTGCCCCTCCGCGGGCCACTGGGCCTTTTCTGTCGGTGGTCACAGTTCCGCCTACCTGGCAGGCGCGGGGGGTGGGGGGCGGCTCTGCCCCTCAGCAGGCCGCTGGGCCTGTTCTGATGGTGGTCACAGTTCCGTCTACCTTGCAGGCGCAGGGGGAGGGGGCGGCTCTGCCTCTTAGAAGGCCGCTGCTCCTCTTCTGCCGGTGGGTCGCAGGCCCGCCTACCTTGCAGGAGTGATTGGAAGCTCTGTCCCGCCACGGGCCACTGGGCCTTTTCTGTCGGTGGTCACAGTTCTGCCTACCTGGCAGGCGCGGGAGGTGGGGGGCGGCTCTGCCCCTCAGCAGGCCGCTGGGCCTGCTCTGTGGGTGGTCACAGTTCCCTCTACCTTGCCGGTGCAGGGGGAGGGGGCGGCTCAGCCTCTCAGAAGGCCGCTGCTCCTCTTCCGCCGGTAGGTCGCAGGCCCGCCTACCTTGCAGGAGTGATTGGAAGCTCTGTCCCTCCGCGGGCCACTGGGCCTTTTCTGTCGGTGGTCACAGTTCCGCCTACCTGGCAGGCGCGGGGGGTGGGGGGCGGCTCTGCCCCTCAGCAGGCCGCTGGGCCTGCTCTGTGGGTGGTCACAGTTCCCTCTAACTTGCTGGCGCAGGGGGAGGGGGCGGTTCTTCAGGTTAACATTTTGAGTTCAGACAGACATGGGTTTGAATCCCACCTCAATTTCTATCCTGTTGTGTGAGCTTGGCAAAGTTACTTAGTTCTCTGTGCCTCGACTTTATCATCCATAAAAGTGAGGATAATAGTTTTAGCTCCCTCATGGATTGATGTGGGAGTTCAATGAAATAATAAATGGTAAGTACTTAGCAGAGAGTCTGGCAAATATTAAGCACTCAATAAATGACAGCTATTATTATTCCTTAGACCACATTGCCTCTCAAACACACTTTCAAAAGCTCAGCAAGATACTTTAAAACTAAATTCTGGAAGCAGTCATTTCCCAGTCTAGAGGATAAAATATATTATGTGCAGAGAGTGGGTGCTCTGGACTGTCATGAGGCTCACCTTGGGAAGGGCAGGCATCCTTCCTGATACGTAGCATCCCTTTTGGGCTTGGAGAGAAAAACTCCTGTACAAAGAAGAGAATGGAATGCTTCTTTTTTCTTTTCTTTCTTTCTTTTTTTTTGTACTGGGGATTGAACTCAGGGGCACTGAACCACTGAGTCACATCCCCAGCCCTTTTTATTGGGAGACAGGGTCTCACTAAGTTGCTTAGGGCCTTGCTAGGTTGCTGAGACTGACTTTGAATTTGCGATCTTCTTGCCTCAGCCTCCCGAGCAGCTGGGATTACAGGAGTACACCACAGTGCCTGGCTGGAATGCCTCTTAAAATTGTGCAAACCACCTCTGATCTAGTCATCACAGACTTTGTTCTCATTTCTTAGTCCTAAAAATACTCGTTGCTAACTCTGACTGAGATCGCAAGCTCTTGTGAGTGTGTTAACAAGCCCTTTCTGACCTTTTGAGAGAGAGCAGAGGAGTTTCCATCCCACTGTGTCAGGTGCATGGAATATTATTTAAAGGACTTTTTCCCTCTACTTTTTAATCATCATTTTTTGGATGGTTAGGTTTTGTACTGAGCTAACCCCAGAGTGTTGGCATTTTTACCCCCGGATCCACAAACAAAGCCACAGGTTTCTTTTTGAGCCATGTGGTATGGCAGCTGAGAGGGTTGGAGTGGTTAAGTCCCAGGGTCCTTGTTAGGCTGCACAGGTGGTTGCACCTTCCCATGTCCTCCAGTTACACTGCTTAAGGGACCCTCCTCCACTCCTTAGTCCACCTGGCCCAGGAGAGGTGAAGTGGAATACTGATGTAGAGAAAAAAATTAAATTGGAATGGGATAATAATCTCTTACATATGTGAAATATGGCACAATCAGGGACAAAAGTTCCAGAAAGTGAGGTGCTTCAGCCCTCTAGGAAAAAAATGTGGACAGAGTAGACAAGGGAAGTCAATGGCCCTTCTGCCTGGCTCAGTGCCCAGGGGTATGCCCTCTGATGCCAACATTTTCTTTTGGAGGTACCTGCTGGTTGTGCCTGATCTTTAGACAGTCTGTAGATACAGCTGTAAAACATCAGATAACCACTTAGTTCATTTGCTCACAAATGAACTAAGTGGTTATCTGAAGGCTGGCTTGCCCTTCTCCACAGGTGCTAGAGCCTTGAATGTCCAGTGTTGGTTCTAAATATTTGGGCTGTTGGTGCTAATATTTCTTGAGACCTCAGTTCTTTCTGGAGGTTGTAGTGTTAAAGCAAGTCACATCATCTCTGTTTTTTTTCTTCTTCTTTTTTTCCTTTTCTCTTTGCAACAAGTCTTTGCTGTGGCCCTACTATTTATCAGGGCAAACAAAAAGACATTTTGAGGGATGGGGTGGTGTATGATGAAGTATTTATCATGTACATACAATTACTGGTAACAAATTTCATACACAGATTATTGTAAGAAAATATAGCCAATACAGAATCAAATTTGTCCAGTTCAGGAAGATTCCTGCCTCGTAGCTGGAACTGCTCAATGTTGCTGTCAGCCTCATCCAGGTTCCTGGCCCTGGCTTCCAAAATGATCGGCTCTAACTTCCCTCTGCCTGGGTGTCTGGCATTCCTTGGGATTCTTGTCTCTTTTGAAGGGGCTGTGCAGTATCCTGTGGCTGCATCCTGGGGTTTACAAGATGGTAGCTGAGCCGCAGTGATTCAGTACATGTTCCCAGAGGCTTTGCTGTGTGACCATACCTCTTCCTCAGAACTTGCCAGAGGCAGCTGACCACAGGCTACAATGCCAGGCAGGGTGGGTCCTAAGCAGAGGATATGTAAGAGCCTGGTCCTCATCATTAGCTGTGGTAACACAGGCCTGTCGAGCAGCCTTGATCTTTAATGCTGACTTTCACGCTCTTTTGTTAAAATGAGGCAAATCCTGTTCCTTTGCTTGTCATATACTCTTCTTTCTCCTTACAAGCATACTGAGTCCCATAACATCATCAGGCACCAGGAAGTAAACAGACACACAGAGAGGATTTGACACCAAAGCATCTGTCTGCCTGGCCTATCCATCACCTTTATATTTACTTTCTCTTTTTCCTACTGCCAGGGTGTCTGTATTGGGCTCTGTCTGTTAGGTAAAGGCCAATATCGTCATGTGGTCTAAAAGGGAGTTTCATTTTCCAAGTGTACCCTCTTAGTGATCCTTTGTAAATATGTTGTGTTCATGCTCCTGAGCAATTATGCCTCCAGTTTTATTCCTGTTAATCATACTGCACCATGATGGGGCTCTCCAATGTGTGTTTGCTTTGTTGTCACAATTGTGATGAATGAGAGGTACCAACTCCTGAGTCTGATCAAGCTAAGGGAAACCTGATTGGATAAAATCCTCAAATGAAAATATCTTGTGACTGACACTTAGGCTGCCTAGGAAACATGTCCTCATTGCAGAAATCTTTTGCTCTTGAATATAAGTTTCTCTGCTTTGATACATGTGTTGGTGTCTCTAACTGAACTTTGTCCCTCCTTAGGTGACATAACCTGAAATTGTATGTTGCTGCACCCTTAGGGCTTATGAGAGACCGAGCATAGAGAGGAATTGTTGGAGGTGTTTGGAGCTGATCTATTGCCCTGTAGATTTTTCTGGCTGTCATTCTATTCTCCATCAAAACCCTTGTGTGGAGAAAACAAAGGCATCTCTGAATGGCGACTCTGTGATGGGCTCATTATGGGGAGATGCTGTGCCCTGTGTAAGGGAATTTAATATCCAATCTTTCTCTCATGAAAATGAAGTGATGTGAAGTGATAGGTCTTAACAAAGGGACACTGGTGACACCACACTCACCACCTATCGATGAACAAAGCTGAGTTTTAGATTCTACAGATAAGCGATTATGCATGAAAGGGTGAATTGTGGCTCTGGAGGGGACACAGCCCGGCTTCATCTGAGCCACTTGAGCGCACATGGCCAGGGTGTGTAAGAGCGTCATTGTCTCAGGAGCACTGAGAAAGGGCACCCACGTCGGCATCTGGGCAAAGAGATGACTACAGATATCAGAACTGCGATCCAAGGTAAGTTTCTGTGCTGTGCTGTATCCTGCTGAGTTCTCCACAGTAGGATACTCATGATTTGTTTTATGACCTGTTCATTTTATTTTGAGAAGTAGTTTGCTGGCCACTTTTGTAAAATCTATGGTGCCACATTATAGTTGTAAAATGGGGAAGGTTTCTGAAGATGCCTATTAGAATGATGGAAACAACTCATTTAAATGTAACAGGACTTGAAGTTTTCTGGGTGGTTGGACTATTTATCTTCCATCAGCAGTATATGAAGGTTCCATTTGTCCTTATACTTATCAGAATTTGGTACTTTTGGCTCTTTTTTAATGTGTATGAAGTAGTATCACAGTGTTTTGACTTGATTTTACTGATAACTAATGGTCATTTTCATATCTACTGTTTGTGTATGAATTTTTTTGTGGATAAATGATCTCTTGAGTGTTTTGCCCATTTTGACTGGATTGCTTTCTTTATGTCATTGTTATGCATAGTTGTATGACTCCTTTGTTGAATAAATGCTTTGCACGTTTTATATATATATGTATATGTATGTATGTGTGTGTGTGTGTGTGTGTATATATATATATATATATATATATATATATATATATATATATATATATATAATGGGACTTTTGTTCCTGTTGGGGTAAACGGGATGTGGGGGAGACAAGAAAAGGGAATGAAGAAAGGTGACTATTGGATGCGGGGCTCTCTATTTTGCCAAGACATTGGTCAAGGAGGAAAATGAGGAAAGAGTAAGTACAATTTTGCATACACAAGTTATCTGGATTTGTTTAATGCTAAGTAGCATATTTTTTAAAAAAGAGGAATTTGGGAAGCATCTGAAGGTCTATGGTCCAGTCAGGGTAGTATAGTAAACACTGTATTCAATGGCCCATGTAGACAGAGTTTAAGTCCTGGCTTACTCAGAATTATATCATGGGCCAATTTCCAAGTCAGTTTCTTCCTCCATAAAATGATGATGTCAATAGTATCCACTTTGGAGGGTTATTGGAGTTCAATGAGATGACATAGGTGACGTGCTTAGCACTGTGCCCAGCATTTAGCCATTCTTCCCTAAAAGGAGGCTATTGTGTTATTCCTAGTAGGGTTGGATGAGTCATACAGGAAGAGCCTGAGAGAGAGCACAGGTAAGTTGGAGGTCATCTCAGGGACTGAAGGGTGGCAGTTCCCTCTTTGAGGAATATAATGGGTTGTAGGTGTCAAGAAGGCAATAGGTTTAGTTTTTTCCACCTTGAATTTGGGACAGAAATTGCCCTTCTTGGGGCAGAAATTAAAGGTTAAAATAAGAGCAAAGTCTTGGAAATGAAACTTGTTGTTACTGTGCAGTGTAATGTTGTCTGAAATCCACAGCTCCAGATACCACCTTTGTCATGCCACAGATTTGTGCAGGCTCCAGACCTGACCTTTATAGCTCTGTCCTCATATGTTACAGATGGAAAGTATTAATGATACATTAACTGATGAACTAGGCTCTGTTGTAAAATTGGTGACATCAAACACTGTGGGCACAAGGATGTGGGCAAGATCATCTGGACACTCTTTCAAGTCACTGTTCTGTGGATGTGTAGGTACATAATGGAACATGTTCTATTGACCTTGAGATGAAGTCTTTGGATTTTTCAGTGTGTTCATATCCTCTCAGAATCAACAATTTCATTCTACACTTAATATTAATTGATTCAGCCATTTTTTCCCTTAATTCATTCTTTTAATTGGGACATATGTTTTGAGTGCTATGTGCACACTATGGGCTGGCCACTCTGTATTCAGACACAATTTGATCATTTCTGTCAATCTTGGATATTTGCAAGTGAACAAGCAACTTTCCGACATGTACTGCTGAATCTTCGAGGTCTGTACATGTTATGAGGGGCACAGATGAAAGGTGCTCAACCTTGCCCTTGTCTTCTCTCCTGTCATTGGGCTCTCCCAAGGCAGGGCAGACCTACTTAGGAGGTGCTTGCTGCACTGACCTGTGGATATCAGATACCATCACCTGCAGCTGTGCTCATCTTACACCTGCGAACTGCATCAAACAGTATCTCGGATCAGTCACCAAGATGACGCAGGCACCTTTGAGGTCACTAGATGAGGTCTTCTCACATTTAATGCTTGTTCATAGCTCAGTGTTGTACAAACAACAACAGGTCTGTTGGAGCTGCTTCATTCTCCTGTACAACTCAATGGCCGTGCACACATCTTACTTTGATGGAAATGTGGTATTGCATTTACTTGTCCCCATGGGGTAGTATGATTGTGTTTATACAGCGTTAATACAAAAGCACTAAGAGGGGAGTAGCACTCAGTTCTGGGATCTCTTTCAGTTGGGGAATAGAGGCCAAAGTTTGGCTCAAATCCTTTTAATATGGTACCATTGTAGGGTTGGAACATTATTTCTGCCTATCCTAATTTGTTCATGGTAATATGTGAAAGCAATACAAATGCCTCAGATTTTCAGGTTTATGAATAAAAGCAAGCAGATATTCCACATGAGAACATGCCCAGTATTCTTTTATAGGATGGAAGGGGGTCCCTGTGCCCACATATATTAAAGTGTGCACCTGCCTTCAATAAGCCCGAATCAGCATATGTAAGTGAACTGCATGCCAAATTTGCCTTGTAAATCAAGAATAAAAAGAGCAGACGTGTTTCTGGGCAAGGGAAAAAGTGAAGAGGTTCAGTGGAGATTTGTGAGCTGAAAACGATCAGTAGGGCCAATGAAATCCTCCGAAACCCTCTCTGCATTTGTGGTAGTTTTCAGATTTTAATATTTCAGGAAAATATCATTGCCTTTGTATTAAGGAAAATTCACTAAATGCTCAGACAATGTACACAGCCACAATGTCATATGTGTTGTGCTATTAAAAAATTAAAATGTGCTTCTTCTGCCATCATAGAAAACAGACAGATGTAACTCGTCAACATAATTGAGGCAGATAATCCATTTAAAGCTGGTTAAGAAAAGTGGTCATATTCTGTGGACAACTTCTCACTACCCATATCCTGCGGCCTGACTCAGATCCTGGTGGAGATAATGGGTTGACAGGTAGTATGATGGTACTTTTCTAGTTGCTGCATGAACAATTTTCTTTTCTTTTTTTGTGGTGCTGGGGATGAAACCCAGGGCCTTGTAGAAGTGGGGCAAGTGATCTACCAATGAGCTACACTCCAAGCTTAGTGAACAGTTACTGATATTATGTCCACTCTTGTGTAGAATGCAGGTGTGTGTGTGTGTGTGTGTGTGTTGTTTATTTAGCTATGTGAGGCTCAGAGTTAGAGATTTATAGTTCAATCTATAATTTTGGGGGAACTGAGAGAAGAGGGGAGGAGGAATGGAATTGAAGAATTAGTACATGTAGATCTATTTATAGCAGCTTAGAATCATCATATTACCTAGGTTGCTTCATGCAGATGGAGCCACTGGAAGTCTTTGAGAGACCAGAAAGCAAATGAAAGCATGGTGCTCTTTGGGTGGGAGCAGGGCAAAACGACAGGTACATTTGCCTAGCTACATAGACCTTGAGGAATCCAGATTATCTCTGAACCATTTTTTTTTTAAATCATCTGATGGTCAATGTCAGAGATTTTGAGTTAAGTAGTATAGAACTTGGAAGCTCTGATAGTGAATAAGCTGATTCCAGACCTTAGTTCTCCTTTGGGACAGCTGTAAAATCAGATGCAAGGGATCAGGGTGAAGGGCCAGATGTTGCATCTGTTTGTTTATGGGAAACAAGCTACTCCTGAGCATGTTTCTTCACACCAACCTCTCCCAGCCCAAGTCCTTGTCCTTTATTGATGTTAGTGAAAGAAACTTCCTGGGAAATCCAAAATGCAATCTTTGTCAATTATTGTTTATAATCACTGAATACAGTTTATATCTAAATCTGGCTTGGAAATCACAGTCAGTGGGAGACATCTGTGGTGGAGTCCACACTTGGAATTCTAAATCATCATTCCTTGTTTTCATTTTCCCATCAGAAGGATGTTTTTGGCCCTTTGTGGGCTGGGTCACCTTCAAAGCTGCACATTAATTTATAATGGAACATTTATAGGGAAAATAAGAAGGGAAAGGTTTAGAACCCTTAGTGAAAACCATCTAATTATTTTTGTTTTCAAACTTGAGGGGACAGTTATTCAATGTCTGCGTACAATCATATTGTATGATTGGTTGGGTTTTGAAAGCAAGTCCTGTATGACAGGTTTAAACTCTCGACATATTAAACCTAAGAGAGCATGTGCTTCATTTCAAGTTACAGGAGAGGTGGCATCAAATCTGAGTAAGTACTCAGTAGCTGTTTCCACACTTCAGTGTGTGGAGACTAGTGTCTATCATGGTTAGAAGAAGTCACTGGGATGGAGATCAAGAAAGGCTCAGGAAGCTCTCAGCTTTGGAAGAAGCCAGGAAACATCACTTGAAAGATGGTGCATGGTCCAAAGGTTGAACACTGGAGCAGGGCTGGGCTTTTGAATGCTTGGTCGAGGAGTTTAACCTCTGGCAGCATTGGTAAAATAGGAAAGACAGTAATAGAGACACTTAGCGATGTTCTAAGGATGAAGTCAACAGCTCTGGCATTTTCAGCTGTGGTTTCAATTTATCTGGAAAAGTGGAGAATGAGAACAGGATCCCAAGCTTGATAGAAAGTTCATCCTTAAATGGTCCAACTTTATGGTGTACAGTTCATTCCTTGAGTGGTCTACAGGGTGGATACATAATAAAGAGGATAGAGCATGAAGGTGAATTACGTATTTATCAGCACCCAGTGCCGTTTTTTTTTTTTTTTTGTGTGTGCAGTTTTGTTCAAGTTGAGTGCCTTATGATAACACCATTCATTAGTGAATTCACTCAACAAGTATAGTTGTCTCTCAATATCCTTGGAGGGTTGTTTCCAGGACCCTTTGTGAATACCAAAATCTGTAGATGCTCAAATCCCTTAAATTATGTAATATAGTATTTGCAGAGAACCTATGCATATCTTCCTGTAGACTTCAAATCATTTCTAGATGACTTATAATACCTGATACAGCATAAATGCTAGCAAATAATTGTTCTTCTGTATTGTTTAGCGAAAAATGGCAAGAAGAAAGAAGTTTGTACATGTTCAGCCTGAAGGGCAGACTGTACTGATTGAATACCTGGTATGTATCAGGCATCACCATGAGCAAATCAAAGTTTTGGTCATCACGGAGTTTACCTTCTCATATGGGGAAAACCAAAATACATAAATATGTAGTATATGATAGGGTAGTAATCACTGTGGGGAAAAACTAAAAGTAAATGGATAAGAAATGTTGGAAAAAGAGAGAGAAATGCTATTTTTTATGGGGTAGTCAGGGCAGGTGTCTCTAGTTAGGAACTTTTGACTGAGGCCAAAAGAAGTGATCCATGATGTCTGAGGAAAAATCATCCCAAGTAGGGGAATGGCAAGTGCAAGGGCCCAGAGGCAAGGGCTGGTTTGTACTTCTGAAAAAGTTGGAGGAGTGTGATATGTGGGGAATAAAGAGGTCGGAGGTGCTTTCAGAGCATCATGCAGAATAGGAAGATCACCAATGGAGACTTTGGCTTTTCTCTCTGAGGGGTATGGCAAAATAATAGAGGTTTGGAAAGGTAAAGCTGAGATTTTGATCCAGGTGAGATCTGGTAGCCAGATCAGAGTGGTGGAAGTGGGGATGGTGAGAAGTGATCAGATTCAGGACATACTCAAGACAGAATGAGGAGACAGATGTTGTTGGCGGGTTGGATGTTAGTGTAAGTAAAAGAGTATTTAAGAATCTGAGCACTGAGAGACTTGTGCAGACATTTAGGAAGTGAGGGACTTTGTGTGTGCGTTTGGTTTTGGACAGGGTATGGTGGAGACACCTATTCCAGAAGTGGCCCTTTCAAGCATACAGGTAATGGTCTGAGTGTCAGAGGGACACCGGAAAATATGCTTACAACTTACTGAGAATTTGAGCAAGAAATTAGGGTTGGGAATATAAAAAAATACTTTTTGCCAACATTCTTTGCCAGTATAACTTTTATAACTCAATCTTCTTTCAAAATTCTAGAAGCTTCCTATATTTTGACCACCAAGAGGCAAAATATAGAGATAAATTGGAGGGTAAGGTTAAAGAGGATGTAGAAAAATACCTAAAATCCCTTAGTAACTGCTCAGAAAAGCGTTACAGTGTCCACAAAGAAACAGAGAACTGTTCTCTGTCATTGTCTGCGGCCTCAAGCATTAGAAAAAAGAGAAGAAATATACTAGTGATTTTAGGACTGACTGTTAATTCCTCCAAGTGGGAGTATAATGTTTGTCTCAAGGCTGGAAACTTTTTCTGGGATTGGGGACATTTTTGAACCTTTCTTCTAATTGGTTTAGCTGGTCATATGTAAATGTAATAAAAATGATCAATAAAGTGATGACAGGTTGAAGACAAATTCACCAAAGCAGATTTGATGCCCCATGGGATGGTGAACACAGTACTGGAAAGAGCATGACTTGGAAAGGTCGAGTTGTAAACAATGAGTGATTTTGCAAGATGGCATTTTTAGTCTTACCGCAGGGGACTGTGTTGGCTGGTAGAATATGTGGACAGGACTCAGCTTGTAGGTTTTCCTTGTTGCATCTTCCTAGGAAGATGTCAATAGCATTATCTTTAGAGATGGATGTTGAGATCTTAACTGTAATTATTGTGCTGACATGACAGAAGTATTTTGACAATTAAACTTTTATACACAGTAGCTGAGAGTTTTCTTCTGGTGCTAGTGGTACTGGTTTTAATTTGCAAAAGAAGAAAATTCAGGAGCATTACGTTATACCTCTGTGTGATGGAGAAATGCCCCTCCACTGGAGAGTAAGATTGAAAATGCTAAAGGAGATTAGCAGAAACAGAATAAAGTCTACACATGGTATCGGCTTATTGAATTGAGGCTGTACAAAACACATTTGAAAATCAACTTTTCAAAAACAAGAATTCAGAGAATTTTCTACATTACTAAAACCCCCACTGTCATGGTGTCAACCGTGACATGGGGTTACCACCATGCTCTGATTATAGACTGCTTTTTCGACTTAAGTTATTCTAAAAGTGAGCTTTAAATCAGCACACTTGTTTTGCTCTCTGAAGAAAGACTCCATTGAAAGTTGAGACCAGGGAGAACAGATGAAAAATTTTGAGTGGATTTCCTTGAAGATCCATACTTGTATGTATGCATGTTCACGTGCATACACACATACACATTATTGCATGATGTGATTTATAGGACTCAAACATATTTTAAAATGTATATTCTTGGAGACTTACCTCTCTGGCAGGTAAGCTTTCCCCAACAAAACCAGTGTTTCTGGAATGTCCTTTTTAGGGGGTGGTGGAGGTGCTGTTGGGGATTGAACCCAGAGCCTCCCATGTGCTAGGTAAGCGCTCTACCCTGAGCTACAGCCCTAGACCAGTGATTGGTTTTTTATAACAGAGAGGAATGGGTCAATAAGAGAATCCATTGGGTCTGTTATCCATCTATATGTTCTTTGTCATCAGACTCTGCGTGTTTGGATGCTTTTGGTGAAGAAAAGAAGAGCTTGAGATTTAATAGGCAATGCAAGGCAGAGCAATTTTTATTTGCACTGACATTATACTTCTGATATATCTCTAAGTCTGAATAATATGGAAACAGTGAGTAACTTGGGCAAAAGAATTCTACCAGTATAGTGGAGAGTGTTGGATTTGTAGGAAAGAGAGCTCATAAGATTTTCCTATTTGCCCTTAAAGAAATAATCTGTCTATAAAGGCAGAAAGGTATAGCTGTCCAGATGTTTTGAAACAATTGGTTATGTATTAAAAATGTAAGCTACTGTTTTGGTCTTTGAAATGGGAAATAAAATGACTTCTGATTGTTTCTGAACCCACAACAGATCGACATATGTTTTCAATGACCATGGTCTAGCAAGCATTAAGTTCTAACTATAAATTATTTGTTGCAAATGGAAAATGAGTTGTCTGAAAGAGGTAAAAGAAATTTGTTGCTGTGTGTCAGGTTTGTGAAATTTCAGGCTTGGGTTTGCATGCTGAAGGCCTTAGGTTTTCTTACTAAAGTTTCTAGTTTTGTCCCCAAAGCTGAAAAAAGTCCCAGGAGCTAGGAACACACTGTGGAAAGAGCTGGGTAAAGGAAAACATTGAGGACCACCTAGAGTGTGACACTGCTTCGGATGAAAGGGCGTTAAATTGTGGGAATGTCGACCACAGCCTTCGGCTTTAAACCAAGCGTCGCGCCTCATGTTAGAAATGAAAAAACAATGAGTGCAATTTAGTTCTGCTCCAATAAATTTGGAACTTCTATCATTTATTTTATTTGATTCGGCTTTTGTGCTCAGATACTGTTTGTGAGGGGATAACCCAACCTTGTGGCTCAGAAATGGCAGGAAGCTCTAACCTCGGTAGTGGTGTCTTAAAAGTCACATTGACTTCCTCTTGGATTTCAGCAGGGTTGAAAGAGTTATTTCAATCTTTTCTTTATTATGTTTCAGACTCATTCTTTTACTCATGTACACGAAACATAGTCAGTGGCTATCATGTTAAGTGGGTTTACCCAAAGAAAAGCACTTTCCTTCTCTTTCATTTTTGGCTTTTACAACTCTCAAAATGGGCCAGAAAAATATTTCCTAATATTCTAGACAAATGGAAGCAAAAAATTGTAATTATTTTTTTAATCTCTACATAAATCTTCAGAGCATTTTCCAGTATGTTTTAGATGGCCAGTTAAATAGTCTCTATTTCTTCTCATTCATATTTGATAAAAAAGAAAATAAATAACCTAAATTTAAATAGCAGCAATCCCTGAAAATACTAATATCTATCAATCATCTTTATTCACAAATAAAGAATATATATATTACACAGATTTAAGGGAAGAATGAAATAAGTGCTATCATGGTTGATTAGTTACAAAATCCATAAAGAGCTAGGGTAAATTAGAATCAAATTTTAAAGAATTTATTTCATTTTTTCAATTACATAAAAATTTAAAACAGACCCATCTACTTTGTGGATTTGATTTTCATATGGTCATGATGCAGTTAGTATTTTGGAGTGAAGGCTGAGGAAATCTTGAAGCAATCTGATGAGATTTCCTGACTAGGATACACCCAGGCTGCCCACCTCAAGGCACTTTTGGCTTTTCCATTAAAGGCACAGACTGTCTGGAGCAAATGACTTTACCATGGATATTTGTCTCTGAGCTGTGGGCCTGGGCTGGTGGTTTGGCAAATGTTGGGTTGCTCGCAGGTGCCTGTGGGCTTTGGTAAAGGCCATGTTGGAACATGTAAATGTGTGTGTGAGGAGTAAGGAACACGAACTCTGTGTACATATCAGGTCATTCCCATGTATACACCAGGTGCACACACACTCCACTGGCACACATATGTATACATATATAAACATGCATGTGCAATGCCCATGTACACACAAATACACATTCATGCACTCCACACACTTAAACACATACACACCACATACATGTACACCCATATAACTCACACACATACAGATATGCACATATCTGTATATACACATACACATACATATAGATCACACACAATACGCACACATACACACATACGTGCACTCGCCACACCTGCCTTATTTCTCAAATAAGCTGACAGTCTGTTGTACTGACATCACTTTTAGTTGCATTATTTAAAAAAAGGTACGAGCAAGTTTGGATTGTTATTTATAATATAGCTTCGAGACCACCCGGGTCTAACATAGGCTAAAAAGCCTTTGGGACCCTATGGATAGTCCTTTGATGTTTGATGGATAGAGAAATTCCTGGTGATGGTAAAACTGAAATGTTTGCAGCCACGGTGGGTGCAGAAAGGGGGCAAAGCTGGAGCACGTGTCTGTATCTGATTAAGCATGTGACCTCCTAGGCTTGTGTCAGGGCCCCCTAGGTAGTCTGCTTTTTCTGTATTCTCCTTTTCTTTTTCCTTGGTTTGTTAAGCCTGCACATCTACTTGCTAGTTTACAGTGGTTTCTTTCTTCCTATGTTCCCACCTTGTCCTTTCTGCATTTGGATGCTGTTATTTCCATATTGCTTTTTGCTTAGTAGAAAACAGCTTGTTGTGAAAGCCCTTTTCCACCTATCCCATGCTCACATAGAGCTCCTCCATTTTTCTCCCGTCCTTGGCAGCCCATTTGTGGAATGAAGATTTGGGAGTCCAGAGCCTCTACATTTGGCTAGTTCTGAGATGAGATCAGGACCTATGGGGCACCTGCTCCCTGTGAGAGGCCCAAAGGAATGAGGGAGTTGATTTAGACAGACTGTGTGAGAGATTGCATGGAGGAGGAGAAGAGGGAGGAGAAACAGAAAGCCCAGACAAGGCTCAGCTTCTGTAGTTACTTTTCTACCCTTAAGTTTAAGGCTACAGCATTCTGTCCTTCTTGGGAATTTCATCCTTGACGTCTAATTCAGCCCCAGTGTGTTTTGGTTGTTTGCATCCACATGGAACTTACTACTTTGTGGGTGCTGTGCAGAGCATCTGCCTTCTTGTGGACTCACCTCCTGGAGTGCTAAACACAAGGAGACTCAAGAAGTCAGCCCAAGTGGCCTTCTCAGTCTCCAGGGAGTGGCTGGGACAGACCAGGGCTGGACAGGGACAGAGGGTGCTCTGCTGGTTCCTCGGTCCTCCCTCAGGAGCCTCCTGGAGCTAAGTCTTGGCTCCCACTCAGGAGAGACCTTTTTGCATGACTTGGGAAAGGCAAAGTGTTAAGCAGAATGGAAAAAGGAATTTGCTCTCTGTAAAGGAGCAAAATCTCACTTAAATATGCTTTCTTTTGTGGGAATATCCACCCAGGAAAATTCCCTCCCTCTAATGAGGTTCATTTAATGTAAAACATCTTTAAATAGTGACTTTTACCATAGAAAAGCCCAGGAATTACCAAATCTTTTGTGATAAGGGGATATGGAGCCTCTGTCTTAAGAGTCATGATTAGTGCCAGTGAGGGCAGAAGGCTAATGGGAATGTCTGCATTGGCTTTGGGGGTCCTGGGGCAGCTTTGGGGAAGGCAGCAGGCTGAGGCACAGGCTCCCCATACAAACACTGTTGGGGTTTAGGAAGAGCCTCTGGTTGTCTAGATGGGAGTGTTCTGGTGCGGAGAATACTGGAGCCCAGAGAGGACCCTGGACTTCGTTGAGAACATACTAGTGATAGGACAGGACCCAGGCCTGCTGACTGCTAAGGCAGGGCAGTGCCCTCAACCCTGTGGGACTGGCTTTCTTCTAGAATCTTATATAATGACCAAAGGGAAAGCAAAGCAATGGTGGCCATTCTTCTTCCTCATGTTTAGTTCCTCCTCCTAAACCATAGTCCCTGGGTTTGCAAAAGTTGAGACCCAAGGCTCCATGCATCAGTGCATGGAGGTCCTCCAAGGTCAGCACTAAACTGAAAGTGTTCTGTCTGGTGGCTGGGGCCTAAATAGCCACCCTCAGCCCACTCACAAAACCCTCACTGATGTTCTCTGACATTCTCATTGTCCCAGAAGACTCTTTGCACCTCTTTTATTTTTTTAAATTTTATTTTATGAATTTTAACTGTCAAATCCTCCAGTGCTGCTTTACCAAATTAAAATAAGGAGAAATGATTCTATATTATTGGTGGCAGGGGGCCCTTGATCCTGAGCAGTCTATCCTCCCACCCCCAGCATTGCTGGAATTCAGGGAATGTTTCTGGAGGGCTCCAGAAATGGAAGGAGTTTGCTCACATGCTTCATATAGCTTGAGTGAAACATGGGTTTAAGCCGAGGAGACCTAAACAGCTGCCCGTATTTTCCTATGCACGCTGGTTTCCATGAAACCCAAACAGCGCCCACAAAGAAGGGAGTGGCCCGGCATAATAGGCATCTCACTGACGCACTGACTTTCATTAGATCTGTGACACCTAGCCAGGTGCTCATTTATAGGGCTGCTTGAGACTAATTGCTGAGGCTTTGGGCCAATCCATGTGAGTATGAGGAAGTTTCAGAAATATGCAAAGGGTGGAGGTGGCTGGCTGTGACACTGCAAGAGCGGAGCAGCCCCCAATGGAGGGTGTGAACAGACATCACGGAGTCCTCGCCATTCTGAATCTTGTCTGTAGTTGGGTATTTATAGTCTATAATTTATATACTATTTATAGTCTATAATTGGGTATTTTCCCATGCGGTGCTGACAAGAAAATCAAGGGACTTCCTGAGAAATCAAAACTTAAAAAAAAAAAAATCAAAAGCCCCAAATTGGGTTTTCACATAAAATTATGTGGACATTTCTGGGGTTCTAGGTTAGCATGACCCACACTATTGAATCAATGATGGTTTTTCAATGAGCTAGTGTCTCTTCTTCAAGGTTTCTAGAATCAAAATCTGATGAATTTGAGGTATTCAGTGAAGCTAGACTTTAACTCATTTGCTTAATTTGAAATCTATGTATATGGAAGAGTCAGCAGCGCTATCAAGAGACCAGGAAACAGGACAAAGTAGGGACTCCAGGAGGAGCAGGCAGAACTTTGCCTCTGCTTCCCTAATTTCTAGCTGTAGCTGAGGACACAGGAAAACACCTAGTCACTGTCTCCCTAGGCAGAGAAAGAAAGAAGTCAGTAATGTGTTGGGAGTCCTGAACATGTGTGTTTTTCTTTGTCCTGTTAACAAAGTCTACCCGGGTTAGAGAGGAAGATTAAAAACAAAGCAAAATAAACCTGTTTCCATATAGCTGTAAAGTGAAGGGTGAAAAGGAGGGAAAGAGAAAGCAAATGCTTCATTACCAAGTTTGCTGATAGGCAGGAGGGGTGGGAGGGAATGTGGATCAGAGTTTTATGATTGTGAAAGGTTTTTCGAGAAGCCGGGGGTCAAGGCAGTAAGAAGAAATGAGTTCCAGGAAGCCATGGGTGGAAAAAGTCATTTGCAGATCAGGTGGGAATGCAGCCTGACCTAGGACTTTAATATCCAAGCCTGTTTGTCTAGAGCAGCCATAGGGTGTGTCCCAAAGGAATTCTATAATTATTTTTAGTTATCGTGATCTTTAGGTGCCATTTGGAACAACTATTCAACTATTCTGTAATGCTTAGTGCAGGGGAGGCACTGTAGGTAAACCTAATTTTGAAGAGAGAACAGTGATGGGAAAGGTAGGGTCTAAACAGGTACATATTGTCAACATACATCAGAACAGTGTTTCGGATGCCAGGACCTTCCCCCATTACCAGTCCTCTGCCAGGTCAGCCACCTTGCTCCAGTCTGGTTGGGAAGAAGCTCCTGTCTTGCTTTTCCTTTCTCATGATTAAACTCTTCCTTAATCCACCCGGTTCACACACTATACTTTAAGCAGCAGAACTGGCTTCGAAGAAGGGACCAGCCCGTCCTTCACTTTCACTGACATTTTTTTGAAGTCTCCTATTTGTGTTATTTAAATAAAACATTTAAAAAATGCTACTGAAAATAACAACAGCAACAAAAACACCCTGCCACATTTCTCCCCAAGTCTTTATTAGAAACATGGAGCTGATGGGCAAAATGAATCAAGAATCTGTCTGCATTTTGATGAGGGGTGGGTCCCGGGAGTCAAAGATTTATGGAGACCTCAAGCAAGGCCAAAGGTCAAGGGCAATATGAAGGAAAGTAGGTGAATTTTGCTGTATTTATGATTGATAATTATTATTGCAATGTGGACATGCAGAAATGATAGTAGAATGATAAAGTAATAAGATTTAATCATATCAAGGATGCTGAGTTAAAGTGCAAAGAAAAAAATTGTGTTTACTTTTTTATTGAAAGTGCTCCAGATTTATTAAATAAGTAACTACATATTAAATGATGGTTGACTTTGACACTTGATGATTGTCTTCTCACCTTCTAATTTTTAAGAAACCTTAAGAAGTTTGGAAAGAAGATTCTCATTTTGCCTTTGATAATCTTAAATTTTCTCATGGTCATGAAGGATAAGCCTCATAGTCTGAGGTTGGAGCCCAGCAACCCAGTGATGGTGATGTGGCTCAAGCCCGAGGACTGTTGCTTTAGATTAATTTTTCATCTTCCATCATGAAGTTATGTCAAGCGCCACATGTCATGAGTGTGGTCTAGATGTCTGGATCAGTCATTCCCAAGATGTAGTCCCTGGAAACTTGTGAGGAATGTAAATTCTTAGGCCCTATCTTAGACGCTTGGAAACCAAAATCTTGGGTGGAATCCACCCATCTTGTTTAACCATCCTTCCAGGTGATTCTGATCCATGGTAATGTCTGAGGATGACTGTTTTATACCACTGTTTCTCCAATTCGGTGTGCATAAGGATCACCGAATGATCTTGTTAAAATGCAGCTTTTATTCTGTAGATCTGGGGTGGGGCTTGAATTTCTGCTTTTCTAATATTTTACCAAACTACATTGACTTGGGTGTGTAGCTTATGTGAGTCAAGATCTAAAATGAATGCTCTGGTTGAGAAAACCAAATCACATGAGGAGTTCTGGAATAAAAAATCAGAGACTCTAACTGTAATTGTTTGATTTCTCTTTGACATACAGAAAGCACTTAATAATTACTTATGGAAGGACTGTGTGGAGAGCCCAAGGTTCCAAGGCCTCTTTACCTGAGCTGTGAAACAGCATCATTCCCAGGGTCTCTTTTTATCTACAAAGAGGAGGTTTTTGGGAAGCAGGAGAGAAGCATAGACACAGAGAGGTGACCCTAGAGATCTGAAGGAAGAGCCAGAAAGTTCTTGGCACTTGAGTCCTTGGAGGATGCTTTTGCTGCTGTCAACACTTGGCTTATTTTTTCCCTCTGGCTCAAACTCACCCTTTTAATCAATTTTCATTTATTCAATACCTCTGTGCACTCAGCACTAGTCATTTTCGCTAAATCCCATCTCTTCCTCCAAACGCTTTCGTTCTTTAATTACAACTGAGACAGAAATGCACAAACCTTGGCAGGGTAGGAACCCTCATGGGGCAGCCACTGGCAGCCTTTGTTTGCAAAGAAGAAACCAAGGACGTGGTCCCCTTGTCCTTGCCCACTGATGGCTTCCTTTCTCCCTACCTCCACCCCTACCTTTTTGCATTTCTAGTTTTTCATCCTTTATTTTAGAGAAGTTGATTCTTTTCCTTGCAAAGGGTCTCCCAACCACTTGTTTGTTCATTCATTCATTCTTCCATGTCCCCGACACACTCTTGTTGGTTAGCAAGTAGCAAACGTGAATCCTTGTCCACGAGAGGCTTATGACCTAGTGTTTCTTTCTAACAGGTTTCTTTTCTGGTTGACAAGATGTAGGCAGTTGGGCCTCATCCTTTTGTAAATCTCAGGGCAGAGAGGGTATGGGGGAATCAACTTAATGGGAGATTTATAAATGCCATAATCTCCAAGCGAAAGTATTCTCAGAGGTTTGCGAAAGTCAGGTATGATCCAAACTCAATCCTGGCTCTTTGGATTGTCTGGACCTCTTAGGGAGCAGAGAGAAGCTCTCTATGGTTAATTCTAGTCTTCCCTGAGATCATGTGCCAGAACTTGCTGCTGATGCTTCATCCGGCCTCCTTGAACAGAGCAGATACTTTGTGTTGATTCGGTCTGTACACAGTCTAATTAACATGGACTCATAAGCTCCTGAAGTGTTTATCAAATCACTTTATTTTCCTTTTACATAATATCCCTGCACTGTGAGCAGCTACTAATACTTATTAAAAATGAAAAAGGAACTCAGGAGACGTTTATCCTTTGATTTTTGAGGACCACAAAATGTTTGATTCTACAAGGGGACTAGTAAATCATACCCACAGGAAGACATTAAGAAGATAGATTTTTTTGTTCCCTTCCCCCACTACAAAAAAGCAAAGTTGGCATTACATTCTTTGGGAAGCTCAGCAACCCTGAATCAGGCCTTCTAAAGTTAACCCTGCAGGTTCTGCCTTGAGTGCATTATGCTCTGGTGTTGAGTTGCAGGGCTCCTCCCACCATGTAACATTAGTCACCCTCCACCCTGACAGAGTGCAGCAGGCATGACTTGTCAGCCCTCAACTCATGGAAAATTTGACCTCTTTCAAAGACAATGGCATCAGGCCCCTCCAGCAATTCCTCACCTGTTTCACATATTTTCTATAATGCGTCTATAAAATGCCTCCACATCAATGCTCTGGCGAGGACGAGAATTTGATTTCACAAGTAGAAAAATATTTGAAGGAATGTTCAGAAGTCAAATCAATCTACTTTCAGATTTGCAGGATTGTTTTCCAAAACATGATATGTGGACTTTCATTACTTTGTAAATACGTGCTGTGAACTTTACAGCTTACTTCTGGCATGTAATGTGGTTAAGTTGGGATTACTTTGTGGATCATAACTCTCCTGCATGGATTCTAAATCTTTATCTTGCATGAATATACATTTTCCCCTTTTGGCCTGAATCATTCTAAGTCTTATTAAGTGAAGTTCAGGCCCAGAGAAGTGCTGGTGCCTCTCTGTGGCCACACTGGGCACACCCCCACCTTCAAAGTTCTTTGCAGGGAGCACAGAATTGATATTTCAGCTGAAGCATCATCCGCAGTGCAGACAGAGTGCAGAACACAGCCCTGGGTGGAAGCAGCATTTCAATTTGCTTGCAGGAGGGAGGATCAAGGACAGGGCTGGGACAAGTCTGGTGACGGTGAGTATGGCTGCTGCTGCTGCTCTGCTTGCCAGTGTCAAAGCACCTTTGGCCAGAGGGTCTATTGGGATTGCAAGGAGCTCACTTAGAATCTTTTGGGGCTCAGGCAGGCTTGGTGCTTTCTCTTGCATTGTCCTTGCTACATCCCTCCCACCCTATCCGGACTCTCTTGCAAGGCTTTTTTTTTTTTTTTTTCCTCTCTACTGTGTTATACCCCACCCACTTGCCTAGCCTAAAGTTAAACAAAAAAAGGAAGAAAGGAAGAAAGAAAGATGAAAAGGCACAAAAAACTTCATGTACCCTTCCCCAAGATTCTTTTAATTAGATGTTAGATCAATCTCCCTTTCCTATTTCTCCAAGGACTTTCATCATTCTTGCCCTGTCCAATTCAGGGACAGCACAAGTAGAGAAAGCTTAAGTGACTTCATACATTAAATATAGGACTTCCAGAAAGGAAAATGACCATGCTGTCTGTATGGGATTCTCCATCCTTGCTAAGCTATTAATAACTCATGACAGGCTAGATTTTATTATTTAGCTTGCTTCTTTAGCATGCCAAGGTCTTCACTGAAGGTGCACCTCAAAGCAATGATACAACTGACCTCTCTATCTACCCAAGGGGGTCTTTGAGGCTCTTTGCCTTCCTCTGTGCCCAGACTCTTCTGTGCAGACCTATTAGGAGTCTACCTCTTTATTTTTAAAGTGTGTGTATTGGTCTAGTCTGGCATAGTTGCTTGTACATCTGTCTAATACAACACGACTTTTGAGACATGAAACTGTGCTGCTAATTCAGGTTTAGAGCACTCTGTGTGAACTGCATAGAGTTAGAGGTTTTCATATTTTCTAGGGATTCTTTCATTTGGAGTGATAACCTATTTTTAAATTTTTTTTTCTGTCCAGAGCCTTAAAGGATATGGCATTTCTATATTTACTCACACATGACATTTTTTTTTTTTTTAGTAAGGTGTTGGCTTAGATTGAACTTTTAAGTAAGAATGGCTAAGAAACAGATTTATAACAAACCCCCAACTTCGTGCATGTCCTTCATACAACAGTAATTTCCTCTCAGCCATTCCCTGGAAATAGCCACCTGGGAGTGCATCTGCCACCTCAGCCCACAGGTTCCCTCATGCCGACTCCTCCGTCCTCAGTAGCTGTGATTATTCACAGGCAACAGGACTGTACTTCCAAGTGGAGATTAGGTGACAGGGCCCAGGAGCAGGAGCAAACCGATTGCCTCTTTCTGGAGGAAGCACGGTCTCCTGGTTGTGAAAATACCCTTTTGTCAAGAGAGCAGAACAGGGGAGCAGATCTTGGCCCTGGGATTGTTCTTCAATGTTGTTGGAAGCCATGTGTGGATTTTAGGCCCTTTTTATTGGTTTTCTCCAAAAGCTCCTGCACTGGGCTGCTGGCTGTCAGCCCTCTTCATTGCTCCTCTGGAGTTATTCTTCCTCTTGGAGATTTGTTCCCGAGCACCCTGCCTCTCATGAATAGACTGGGGTGTGGATGGAAAAGAATCTTCTAAATTCTGGAGAGTTTTTATCCAAACACAAGGTTGGCATTTCTCAAGCCCAGCCACTACTGCACAAAGAAGTTGGCACGCGCCGGATGGCGACGTCTCGCACTTGGCAGGCCTCCCGTGGCTGGCAGTGCTGGTGGTACCTGTGCTGTCCTGTCATCTCTCGGCTGCACATTTTGGAGGGCACTCCCGGCCACACAGGCAGGGCGGGGCGCTCTACAACTGCCGGGCTCAGATGCCAGATGCGGGAATGTGTTTTTCCAGCAGCAGCGATGGCGGCAGCAGCAGGAGCAGCGAGGGGCTCCTGGAATTCACTCCCTTCCTGGCTTCTTCTCAAACTTCTCTGCTGGCGCTTCTGCAAAACTCTTGCTTAAGAGGACAGGCTGACAATCTGTTGGCTGCTTTGCTGGATGCCATTGTGTTTTGACTTGCTTTTGATGGCATAGACTTTATTGGCTCTGGGTGTCAAGTTTCTGTGCAAACCTTTGCTCTGGTGCGTGCCGAGTGAGTGAATTCAATGTCCATAATAAGACCTTGCCATATCTCTTAATCCTATGAGTCTTTCAGTGGGATGGATGAACGGGCCAGAAATAATTTGGAGCTGGCAGGACAAGATGAGCCTAATTCTCCTCCTGGGCAAGGAGAAAGTGGACCAATCCAACGGCATAAAGGGAATTCTTGTCTATCCTTGGATGTCCTCCTGCAGGGGATGGAGCAAGGAAGGGAAGGGCTTCTCTCTTCTTCCCATTACTAGTGCAAATAGTAGAATGTGTTTCCTGGGTTCCAGAGTCCTAAAAATGGGTGGGATAAGAGGTAGAAATTCCATTCCCTGCCTCAGCAATTCAGGGGCACTGATTGCCAAGGAGAGAGTTTCCACTCATGCTGTGCGTCTTCTGGAAGTTTTGCAGCCTGAGAATATGGGTTCCATAAAGCTGATGGTAAGATGGGAGGAGGGGAGATAAGAATGTCTTTCTGGAATCATAGAACACCAAAATGCCAAAGGACCCAGCCCCTGCACTGTGTGAGCTAGTTCTGTGGCAGGTTGAATTGAATGATTGTACACAGATGTTAGGAGAGCAGACAGATTTTTCTGTCTTCTGTGCCCAGCAGGACTTCATTCCAAGTTATACCTTGTGGACAAAGAGAAGAAGATGAGCTTGAGAAGTTCTAGTTGCTGGGAAGACTATCTGGGTGTGTTTTGAGTATGATCAAATCTCCTTTTATGTCTGCAGCCCCCCTTTCTCACAGCCTGCCCCTCATATTTTCAGTTCTGGTCTCTAAGTGCACTCGACATTCCTCCTCCTCCTTTTCAGGGGCTGGTCCTCCTACACAAGCATATATCCTTCCCTCCTTATACCAGACTTGCCTTATTGGCTCCCACTGCCACTTCCCAGATGCCCACACCTAAAGAAGTGGCCCTGCTTCAGGATAGCACTGTACTTCTCCAAGTGAGAGTTTGTCTATACGGGACTGTATGTTCCATCTCTGACTCCTTGTCTAGCTCGTTAGGACTGCCCAGGACAGGATTCTAGACAGAGTTGTTTCATGATAGGCTTTTGAATAATATCTGTTAGATGATCAAATGCAGGTGTAGGTGCTCTCATCTCCTCTTCTCTAGACTCACATCATGCTCAAAACATCTTGAAGGAGAGAGCTAGAAATTAGAATATGAATTGCTACCATTTTCTGAGCACTCACTAAGGGCAGGAGACTGTGTAAGAGGCTTTTGATCCATCATGTTCACAATAACACTGCAAAGTATCCATATGACTTGTTTGCACGTGGCATCATGCTGGGAATGCCCCTCTCTTCTGGAACACAGAGAAGTGAGGGGCTTGATGGGGCAGCAAGCCAGTCTTCCCTTGGGTCTAACCTCAGTTTTCAACTCTGTCAGTAACCTACTGCATCTGACAGGGTAAACTAAGTTACACTGCAATAACAACTGCCAAAGAGACCCCCACATCTTGGTGGCTTAAAACAAAAATTTGTTATTTCTCATCTGCACTTTGTATCTGTCTCATGTAGGTGGGATGCTCTGCTTAATGTAGTCTCTCAGGGACCCAGGATGATAGTTTAGCCACCAATTCAGATGTTAATGGTTCCATAATAGAAGAAAATTGAGCAGTGGAACGTCTTCCACAGATGATTAAATGCTTCCGTCACTTTTTATCACCACTCATTGGCTCATTGGCTGTGCTTAGTCTCTTGGTCCTTCCTAAAAATGAAGGGGTGGGCAGCTGGTCCTCCCTGCCTCTAACGCGAGAAGACAACTTGTTAGGAGTGAGCTAATCACCATGAATTGCCATCACGTCTGTATTGTGTGCTGACATTACTACAAAGGAAGGTGTTGAATGGTGCCTCTCCAGTTGTTGCTTCATTCAGGACTTTGTTTCTCCAACGTTAATTACTGAAGCTTTAAAAATGGACCATTTTACATATGATGTGTTTTTATTTTATCTTGTTCTTTTTTAAATTTTTTTTTTTTAGCTGTTGATGGATCTTTATTTTATTTATATGTATGAGGTGCTGAGCATCAAACGCAGGGCCTCACGCATGCTAGGCAAACACTCTACCACTGAGCTACAACCCCAGCCCCCATGTATTGTTCTTAAAGGGATCTCAGTCTGGGTGGTAGTTATGGATATTGATTAAAGGGAAGGAAAAACTTTGACATCTTCTAGTTCATTTCCATTTCTTTGTGTCATATTGAAGTGAACTTACAATAGGAATTTTTTTTTAGCTATAAAATTAGCCACCTAAGAAACACAACATGAGCATAGTAATTCATATTTCTAATTGACCTACAGCTTTGCCATTGAGCCCCAGCCTGGGACAGGTAGGTTCGGCCCAATTTTATGATTTCTCATTATCCACATTATTCATTTAAAAAATTCACAGATATTATGAAATGAAGAGATTCCTGGGATTCCTAAATTTCATTATCAGTGAGTGCTGTGTGTTCAATATGGCTTGAGTGAGTCCTCCCAGGGTTCCTGAGTTGGAAGCTTGGTCCCAAGTGTGCTAATGTTGGGAGATGGATAGTGGACATTTTATGAAGTGGGGCCTTATAAGAGGTTCTTAGTGATTGTGGAGTGCCCTTGGAATGGACTAAGGACTAAATGAATTAAATGTCTACCTGAATCTACCATAGGACCCTTTATTAGTTCTCAGGAGAATGAATTGTTTAAAAGTGAGTATGACACCTGAATTTTGCTGGCTACCTATCTCAAATGTGATTTGTCCTCCTACACATGTTTCTGCCTTTGTGGTTCCATTCACTATGAGATCTTCACCAGAGTTGAGATGATACTAACACCATGCCATTCAACTTCCAGAACTGTGAGTTAAATAGAATTTTTTTCTTTATAAAGTTAGCTTGCCTCATGTGTTTCATTATAGCAATGAAAAATAGTCTAATACAGTGAGTGTGGTTTTCCTAATGATGGAAGCTATTCTACTCTCACATGAATCATATAATTTAAGAGTAGACTTGGGGGAAAATTGGGGAAGCTTAATTTATTTCTTTGGAACATCCTACTTCTTTTTATTCAAATATTTTGAATACTGATTTTTAAAAATTGAAACTGTGTCCTGATATCTCAGGAAAATTCTTTCATTGGTTTACTTAGTTAAGTCAGTCAGGTTGTCAACAATGAATGGCTTCCATGTGCTGGGGAGTTAGGGATACGGAAACCAATGAGCCATAGTTTCTATGCTCAAAAATTTCATGCTCTAGTGAAGAATTAGAAAACAAATATAATCATGTATCCCTTAATGACAGGGATAGTTCTGAGAAATGCAACAAAAGGTAATTTCATCATTGTGTGGACATTACAGAGTATGCTTACACAAACTTAGATGGTGCAGCTTTCCACACACCTAGGCAACATGGTAGAGTTTGTTGCTCCTAGGCTACAAACCTGCACAGCACGTTACAGCTGAGTGCTGTTGGCAATTATAACACAATGGTAAGTATGTGTGGCTGTGATCATAGCTAAACAGAAAATGCATAGTAAAAATCTGATATAAAAGATTTTTAAAAAATTGGTATATATGCACAGGACACTTACCATGAACAGAGCTTGCAGGACTGAGGATGCTCCAGGTGGGTCAGTTGTTTTTGTGATGAGAGAACGTGAAGGCGGAGGACACCACTGCACACTGTAGTAGACTGTAAAAACACTACCGCTAGACTGCACCACCCACATACTTTTCTGTTTTTTCAATAATACATGTAGCTTATTGTTAAATTTTTACTTCACAAGCTTCAGGTTGTAAAGCTTTTTGAGTCTTTTGTAAATACTGCTTTGCTTAAAACACAAACATATTGCATAGTTGTACAAGTTTTTCTTTCTTTAATGGTCTTTTTCTATAAATTTCTTTTTCTATTTTTAAAATTTTAAATTTTATTACCTTTTAAATTTTTTAATTAGAAACTAAAACACAAACATATGCAGGAGCCTAGGACTACACAGGGTCAGGATCATCAATACTGCTGTCTTCCACCTCCACATCTCGTCACACTCAAAGGCCTTCAGAAGGGACCATACATGAACAGAGTTGTCATCTCCTGGGATAACAATGCCTTCTTCTGTAGTTGTGTGTGTACACACATGGCTGCGCTACTATGAGACTGCACCTTGACAACTTCCACTTAATGAGAAATGTCTACCTGAAGAACCTTGTATCCTTTAATGACCCCAAGTCCTTAGACAAGGAAGTGAATGGCCACATGTGAAACCATGCCAAATTGATGGTTTGCCTTGGTGTCTGGGCTCTGGCAGTGCAGATGCTTATAGCTTTGTGGGCTTATATTGATGGCCAGCTCCAACTGTAGCACAAACAAATAATCTGTGCTTATATCAAAAAATCATACTTGAGGGGCTGGGGTTGTGGCTTAGTGGTAGAGCACTTGCCTAGTATATGTGAGGCACTGGGTTCCATCCTCAGTACCACACAGGCACAAAATAAAGATTAAAAACATCATACTTGAAATTCACCTTAAGAGCAATTAAACTTTTTTTTTTTTTGTCCACAGTGTATGCAAAACCTACCTGGGTATTTTACTTTATAAAAGAAGCAACTTCTAAAGAAGTAAACTTGGCCTGTCTTTCCTGAAGTGCTTTTACCCCAAGCTGAGCCAAGTGAGATGGAGGGAGGCCATCCCCTCTCTTGCTCAGGGTTACATAGGGAGCATAATTAAAGTGGGAAGTGGGTTGTAACTGATACACACTTAAGAAGGGTGGTTTGTCATGCTTTCCAGATTTCCCTTCTACAGAGGCGAAATGCAAGCCCGAGCATTAGTTATTGACAGGGGACAAATACATCCTGAAGCCCAAGCCAACGTGAAGTCATCGTTATTTTGGACAGGGCCAAGCTGATAAGGGGGGTTCTTTTCTCAGAAGAATGTCTTACTGTTTGGAAGTTCGCAATCCACTCTATGGGATTAAACAGAAGAATAATAAATTATCCTTTCTTTATCCTTTGAGTATCTGCTGAAAAGATCAGTGCTGAGTGGATATTGGATCCTCTTTACTTAGTTTAGACAGGTGAGGAAAAGCAACCCTGTGTCAGGGAAAATGTCACCCAAGACAAGAGCTTAGAGATGATTTCTTTCTGCTCAGGGCAGGGCTTAATGGAAGAAAACAATTCCCCCGCCTCTCGCCCTCTCCCCAGGAACCCAAGGCGTGCGTCTGCATTCCCAGACCTTTTCTGCTCTGCTTCTCACAGGCGTATGGAGAATGTCTGGGGAGACACAGAAAAACAAAGGTTCAGGAAAACATATGGCCAAGACTCCCCCAAAGAGCAGCCGATAAATCCTGATTGTGCCTCAGCCTGTGGTCCATGAGTCAGCCATCTCCCACAACTGATCATACTAGTGACACTGAGGCACCAGAGCCTCAGCCCCATCAGCTCTCAACTCCATGGGAACAGGAAGCCATGTTCTTTTTGGTAGAACCTGTCTGTCCTACACCACAACATGGTTGGATATCATCCCAATGGAGTAATACATATGAAATGATGCTGTGAAAGGGTTCGGCCTTGCACTTGCACAAACATGTCTTTCTCTTCCTGCCTGTGTTAGTCAGCTTTCCAATCACTATGTCAAAATACCTGAGAGAATCAACTTAAAAGGAGGAAAGGTTTATTTTGGCTTATAGTTTCAAATCTGGCAGACCATGATCACTTGGTCCAATTGCTTTGGTACTGAGGTGGCATAGTACATCACTGTGGGGGTATGTGATAGAGGAGGGCTTTTTACTTCATGACAGAAGAGGCAAAGAGAGAGAATCAGGGAGGGTCTGGGTCCCCTCCAGGATGTACATACTCCCAAGGGCCTAACTTCCTCCCACCAGATCCTATTTCTTAAACATTCTACCACCTCCCAATAGCATCACAGGCTGGAGACCAAGCCTTCATGGGCCTTTGAGGGACATTTCAGATCCAAACTATCACACCACCTCAGCCCTGGTGGCATGTAGCACCATTTGAAGTCCTCTAAAATTGCTTGCTATGGTTTAAATATGGCTTGTTTCCTGGGGGTTTGTGTATTGGAAGCTTGATCCCCAATGTGCTGATGTAAGATGTGGTGGAAGAGAGGGAGCCTAGTAGGTGGTAATTGGGTTACTGGGAATACTTTCCTCAGAAGAGATCAAGATAGTTCTCCTGGGATCCTTGTTAGTTCTCAAGGGAGCTCTGTTTTAAAAAAGCAAGACTGGCTCTTACCCATTCTCTTCTTGTTGTGCCATGTGATTTCTCTCTGTTGCATGTGCTCCCTTCATGATGCCATCCACATGGTGTGACACAGTCAAGAGGGTCCTCGATAAAACAGTCCTGTGCTGTTTGGACTTTCAATCTCCAAAAACTTTGAGTTAAATAAGGCTCTTTTTAAAAAATAAAGGACCCAGTCTTGGGTATTTTTGTTATAGCAATGGAAAACTGACTAATGTAACAGTCCTTCTCACCCAACTCCCTATTCCTTTTCAAAGAGGACAAGTTAAGTTTTGGAGAGAGTATTAAAAATACTTAATAATTTGATTCCCAAAGAAAGCATTTCCACAACAATTATAGAGTGGAGCCTGACATCAATGGATTGGAAAAAGCCAGACCTCAGCAGCATAATGTATATACATGATTTAGTTCTGTCTCTCTGGCCTTCTTCTTACCTTTAGCATATCATCGATGGTCTTTAAATCTTTGAATGTAAGGCTTCTCATGACAATGCCTTCAATGAGACCCCAGCTGTGTCATTGTGAATGTTAAAATGTGACAATAAATTGTGACATTGTGAATGTTAAAATGCTGCAATAGACAGTTCCATCTACCTAAAGCAGTTCATGAAGCACTCACAGTCTCTTGAAATGGGGCATGCAGGTAATCAGCTCAGTCCCCCTCAGATTTTCCTTCAAGGTGGAACATCACATATTGTAGTAAAGGAGAAAAGAGTCAGGAATTGAAGATTCTATTGATAAGCCCAGTGGGTCTTTGATCTGTGGCAGGCTGGTATAATTCAAAGCTTTCCCACTTTTAAATAGATAGAAAGAAATACATGTGTGTAAGCTTAAATTATACTTTAGGTAGTGCATATTGGTGGTATCAAAACTTTAGTGCATTAATTTTTTTTCAAAGAGAAATGGGACAAATCATTTCATCTAGTGCAAGGCAAGCTTGTATGGAATAAAAATTTGGTGAAGTCACTGTTGGTTTGTCAAACTTGGTTCTAACTGAGGGGTGGAAGAATCACCAAGGTTGCAGAAGAGATTGGTAAATATTATTTTATCTTTTATTTTCTTTGTAAACTTAATGTGATGGTTCAGCCAGGGCTGAGTTGTTGCTGTCTTAACGAACAGGATCACTGAATGGTCTAAGCGTCTACCGAGTATCTGAACCAAATGTATTGCCTGGCAAGATGCACAATGTCTCAGGGAGAAGCAGCAACTTCTCATGGTAGAAAACACGGAGCCACTGGAAGTCTGCAGCACAGGGGAGACCTGGGTGTATTTGTCCTTGATTGGTCCTCTCTGGCCACTGTGTGGATGGTGGTATTTTGAGAGATATTGGAGACCAGAGCCTGGATGACAGTGGGAAACACCTATCAGATTTTAGGAGAGAGAAGGTGGGAATGTGGACCATAATGGGGGTGTAGGTTTGGGATATACAGAAAGGAGAAGCTCAGAAGTGCTGGCAGTATGTGGGAGAAAGTAGTGGGAGTCCAGTCCTAGGATGGCCAATGGGCTAGAGAATGCCAAGCCCAAGAGGGGAACAGACCCTGTATATGAAGCAACTGGGTATTGTGGGGTCTCGTGGTGAGGCTGCCTGCCTCTCCCTTTACCCCTGAGGAGATTTACTTTGCTCACCCCATAGACCATTTGACCTTCCTCACCAGAGATTTTCTTTCTGAGGCACATCATGGTGTCACCACTTTTCTGTGGCTGCCCCAGTTCACATGGTGCAAGAGATAAAGTGTTTTAAATTCCTCTCTAGGACTCTTGTTGGCATTGTGATCAGAGTACCCCCTCCTTATCTAGGGTGGAGGCCCCTTCTTCCCATCTTTCTGGTCCTCTGAGGACAATGTTTTTGGTTTCCTAGCAGACAGCCCCTTCTTTTACATACATACCTATTAAGTCCCTGGAGAGGCCCATCTCATTGATTTTGGTTAGATTCTTGTTACCTGGTCACCTTGGAAAACAGGCATGCCCAGTCCATGGAGAGGTACATACACATTGCCAGCCAGAGCGACATTGCTCCAAAGTCACTGAACAAGGTCTCAAAGCCCTGGTTCAGGTATCTTGTATATCATTTGACCAAACCTATTGTCAAGGTGTGCAGTAACAAAGACCTCAAAGCAGAAATGCTATTGATTCTGAGGGACTAGCAACTCGTGCCGTAGTGCTGGTGTGTTTGCTTATCAGGGAGGCATTCGATGGGCAGATATCATTTTGACTCCAAATGTTCCATGCATGGTCCATGCACTCTCAGTTCTGGCTCCTTTGCATGGAAAACTGTCAATAGAACCCTTTTCAAAGCAGTGTCCTCCTTGGCTTTGGGGTTTTCTACCTGCTCCAGTAGATCTGGGGGATCTCGCCTGGGGACTCCAAGTACTGACATATCTGGAGAGGTGTGGCTAGTCTGCTATTAGGATTCGTTTCTCCCCCTTTGATGATGTTCTTGTGGATGGGTGTGGGCATTGTAATTTTAGTGAACAAAAATAACAACAACCAAGATGGTTTTCTGTTCTTGAATCTCCAGGTCACTTTTATCCAGGTGGCATTATTTTCACTCATTGAAAATACAAAGCATGATTTGGTGTTTGTTTTCCCTAAGAGCCTTAAGAGCACAGGGAAGCTCCATTGCTTCAAACCTTTAAATTGCATGACATACTAAGGATTCTTCTCCTTCTCCTTCTGCTTCTCCTTCTTCTTCTTTTCTTTTGTTTTTAATGTGTGTGTTCCAGGTTTTGGGTCTTCTCATACAGGTCCAGATCCTAATCACACTCCCCTCTTAGCAATCCGACCGAGCCCACCATCTTGTCTCTATAAAATCAGTGCAAGTTGAACCATCTTTTAAGAGCTTGCTGAGATCTGATCTCTTCTCTGAAGCCTTCCTGGATAACTTGAGCTGATAATGATGTCATTCTTCCACCCCAGCAGTTTCTTCATGGTCTTATTATTCTTATTGTTCTTCCCCTCTTCCTCTTCCTCCTCTTATTTGCCTAGAACACCTTGCTTACTGTTTTCACAGTTAACTTTTATTCCTCTGGTCTGGTGCAAGCCCCTTGAAATCGGGAATCATGATTATTATTTATATATTTCCAAGCATTAAGCTTGACACCTTGCCTTATGGTAAGTGATACGTAGAAATAGTCGGGTGACTCATCAGTGATTTCTCCATGTAGCAATTAACTCAGTAGTTACTTATTGAGAGGATTGGTTGCCCAATTGGCTGTCCATGGACCTCTTAGGAGCCCTGATTCATCCTGACAACTGCTCTGGGTGCTGGCTGGGAGGATCCTGTGTTTCTGACTGTCTCATTTGGTCTCCATTTACATTTTCAGATTATCGGTTCGGGATGATTCTGAGGTTTTCCAGCCTTGGATGGCCAGAATAAGTATAATTCATAGTGGAAATGTGGAACTTTTCAGTGATTAGGCATCTGTTCCATGCATAACAGCTACAGTTTATAATTCAATGTGCTGAAAGTTACTGACAATGCTATGTGGGATGTTTTATCAGTGCCCGGAAACCAGCATAGGAAACCATTTCTGGGTGGAACATTGAAGCTGAAGAGGGCAGTTGGTATAGTGTAGAGAAGTCAAACTCCACCATTTGAATAGCATCTTGGTGACTATTGCCATCATCAATATTTTTCTTTAGCTTTTCTTGTATTCTTTTTCCTTTTATGTAAATAAAGGCTTCTTTTTAAAAGGAAACTCTGGGCTGTACTGCATGTGGAAAATCAATGTCACCATCACAAATTAAATATTTTTATATTTAATTGTATGATATATTTACTATGAATTAAAGTGTAAATATATGACTCCTGGAATGATAAACATTTTGCCCATATGGCACCAAGTGGTGTTCACCAGCTCTGCTAATGACCACAGTGATACATGGCCCACTGGGAAGATCTGGATAGAAAGGGGGCTCCATGTGGATTCACACTCTGCCAATGCTCAGTTCTGTTGTTTGGGAGAAGTTGCTTAATGTCTGCTTCCTCACCAAAGAAAAGGGAACAATGGTATCTCCCCTTCAGAGCTGGTGCTTTGGAACATCATGTATGAACAGTCATATTTAGCTCAGTGCTTGGCAAAGAAAAGTATAGAAAGATAAACAATCTGAAGATTTCTTTTTTCCATGAGCAAATATGATGAGAATTTTTTTCAGAGAAGGCAAGCAATCAAGTGTAGCTATGCATCAGCACTCATTGAACTTGGAATGACACTTCATTATATTTAAATCATTTAATGGTTGAGTGTGTTTGGTGAAAAGAGCTTAGAACATTCATACCAATGTATGTTCCTTCCCAGAGCAGATCACAGCATCAGAAGTGTGAGAATCAACTCTTCTAACTCATGTCCCTTCTTTTCTCATGACTCTGTCCAATCCTGAGGTGACATCCTCTGTCCTGGGTCTCCAACTATGTCCTTTTCTTGGGTTCCTTTTCAAACCAGGGAATACTGTTGTGTTCTTAGCCTGAGTTGTCTGCTACGCACCTAGGTTGGGGTGAGGAAGAGTGGAGTGAGGTGCGGTCACTGTGAAGAGGAGCTCAGGATACCTGGATCCTGGCCAGGCATGGGCCAAGCAGAGTGTACTTTGCAGGCCATCTGGCTGCATGCCTGGTGCTCAGTGTGACCTGGGACACCTCTAAGCTGCTGTGGTTTTGGCAGTGAGGAGAGAGTTTGGCTTATCCACCAGCCCCTGCCTCCCACTCTGTCCTGGTGGGAAGCCCCACCTCCTGCCCCTCAATGACCTTTAGCAAGCTGGGCAAATGCACCCAGTGGATCCCTGCTCTGTGCCCATCCTTGCCAGCCCTTCTGTTGGTTGCAGGGTATGACAACCAGAGCACCTAAGTGTTCCCAAGTGTGAGGCTATCAGATGACAGTAAAGGTTGAACTGACAGTCTCACATTTGTCGGATGGTGGTTAAATTTGCAGGAGCCAGACTACTTCATGACATGAGAGCAGAAACCTCCCAAGAGTAAATCTGTGCCTAACCTCCTTTCAAGGGGTGATTCCTCAACAATGGGTAAGTGAAGTTGCAGGAAATGGAGAAATTTCTCCCAGGTTAGTTACTGAGCTGTTCCTAATCCAATTCATTTATTTTATAACTTTTATAATTTATAATTACAGATAATATCTGGCTTAATAATGCTTCAACTTAGGATTTTACAATGGTAGTAAAGTGATGTGCATTCAGTAGAAACCATTCAGTAGAAATAGGCTTAGAAATTGGGAGATTTTCCTGGGGAAGTGCCATGTGGTCTGATCCTCCTTTGCAATGCTCTGTGGGGACAGCTCCTGGTCAGCCTCATGTTCCTGGGATACTCTACTGTGTGGGACAGCTCAGCTGGGACATTCAGTGAGTTAGGCATGTTAAGCACATTTTCCATTTATGATATTTTCAACTCATAATGGGTTTTTTTGGGATGTGATCCCATTATAAGTTGAGGAGTATCTATGTTTTACAATTGTTATAATGAAGGTCAGATGCCTAGACCAGGATATGAAAGACCTGTAGCTCATAGTGGGACTTATATTGCAATGGAAAATAAGAAAGATATAAAGTTTATAGTGTTTGTAATTAAATTATAAAAAACAATAAATGAAAAATAGTTCAAAATTTTCAGGTGTATAGGTAGGGTGATGAAGGGTACAGAGGCCTCTGTTCTGACTCCAGAGAGTACTATATTCTCTCTGCTAAATCATTTTCTCTTTCCTTCCCTTGATTCCATCCTCTCTGTCCCTGTGATCTTCTCAAATATTTATTAAGATCATATTGTGTCACATATTTAGGGTACAATCAGAAAAAAATAGTATTGTTCCTATTCAAACAATTAAAACTCAGTGTAATGGAAACTCCATAATGATGTGTTTATCAACAGGAGGGTAGTATTCAGATGCAGTGGCTGTGTGTCCATATTTGCATGTGTGTTCATGTTTTTGTGTATGCGTGAGTCTGTGTGTGTCTATGATTGCTGATGGTGGTCAGTGGAATCTTTTATGAAAGCCACAGTGTAGTCATTTGAACTGAAATTTAAATAGGAAGAGGAGTTATTCATATGAAGGCAGGTGAGGGAATTCTCAAAGAGACAAGGAGCATAGGGAAAGGCAGGTGCGTGGAGACCAGCCATCAGTGTGGTGTGTTTGGGGAACGGCAGCAGGCCAGAGCGCTAGCCGGGGATGGGAGGTCCCCTTGGCTTCAACACCATGCTAAATTTTCAGCCTTACTGTGAAGGTGAGGGCGAACTTCTGAAAAGTTGCAAGCAAGGCATAAATGTGGGATGAAGATGGTGGCAGCACTGGAAATTGATGTATTGGAGGTGGTAGCCATCATCCAGGGTAGAAAAGTGGAGGGCTCACCTGGGCCGGCCTGATGGAGTTCCCATGTCTGACAAGTACTCCTTAGAACCAGTTGCTATAAAATTAAACTATTTGCTGGGCAAGGATGTTCTGATCTTGAAGAACTGTGTGGGCCCAGAAGTAGAGAAAGCTTGTGTCAATCCAGCAGCTGGGTCTGTTATCCTTCTGGAGAACCTTTGCTTTCATGTTGAGGAAGAAAGGAAGGGAGAAGATGCTTCTGGGAACAAGGTTAAATCCAAGCCAGCCAAAGTAGAATCTTTCTGAGCTTCACTTTCTAAACTGGGGCATGTCTATGTGAATGATGCTTTTGACGCTGCATATGGAGCTCCATGGTGGGAGTCAATCTTTCACAGAAGGCTGGTGTTTTTTGATGAAGAAGGAGCTGAACTATTTTGCCAAGGCCTTAGAGAGCCTAGAACAACTTTTCCTGGCCATCTTAGGTGGAGCTAAAGTTGCAGACAAGATCCAGCTGATCAATAATACGCTGGACAAAGTCAATGAGGTGATTATTGGTGGTAGAATGGCTTTAACCTCCCTTAAGATGCTCAACAACATGGAGATTGGCACTTCTCTGTTTGATGAAGGGGGATCCAAGATTGTCAAAGACCTTATGTCCAAAGCTGAGAAGAACGGTGTGAAGATCACCTTGCCTGTTGATTTTGTCACTGCTGAGAAGTTTGATGAGAATGCCAAGACCGGCCAAGACACTGTGGCCTCTGGAATACCTGCTGGCTGGCTGGGCTTGGACTGTGGTCCTGAGAGCAGCAAGAAACATGCTGAAGCTGTCGGTTGGGCTAAGCAAATCATATGGAATGGACCTGTGGGTGTCTTTGAATGGGACGCTTTTGCCCAGAGAACCAAAGCACTCATGGATGAGGTGATGAAAACCACTTCTAGGGGCTGCATTCCCATCACAGGTGGTGGAGACACGGCCACTTGCTGTGCCAAATGGAACAAAGGATAAAGTCAGCCATGTGAGCACTGGTCGTGAAGCTAGTTTGGAGCTCCTAGAAGGTGAAGTCCTTCCTGGAGTGGATGCTGTCAGCAATGTTTAGTACTTTTCCTGCCTTTTGGTTCCTGTGTATGGCCCCTAAGTCATTTTAGCATTTTCCACATCTCCACTTGACATTAGCTAAAACCTACCCCCACATGAAGATTCAGCTAGTGGCCAAGAGATGTAGCACAGGATCCCTTAAACAGTTGCATAGCATCTCGGCTCATCTTTACTGCACCCTGGATTTGCCTACGTTCTTCAAGGTCTCATTTAAATTTCTTAGTGACTAAACCATTGTGCATTCTAGAGTGCATCTATTTATATTTTGCCTGTTAAAACAAAGTGAGCTGTGTCAACTTATTCTTTTTTTGGAAGTAGCTTGTTGTGATTAGCTTGTCACTGTTCACTCCTCGGCATGGAAACGTGGTGAAATTCTAGTTTTAGGGAGAAACCACTGATGATCTATTAACAATCAATAAAAGTGTCCATTGAAACTGGAAAAAAAGAAAAGAGGAAGTCTCAAGCAGTGGCAGCAACATGCAGTGAAGAAGAATGGATGGGGGAGGAGATAGAAAGGGAGACTCAGTTTTATATTCAAATTCTCTTCATTTTCTCCATGACTGCTTAGGCAAGTGGCCATCCTTTCCCATTGAACTCATCTCAATGCTCTTCTAATGGCCTCCCTAAATCCACCTTGACTTCCCTCTACTCTGGTCTCAGTTATGTCTATCTCATTAGAATATTCTATCACTCCCCCCAAAAGCAAAACTTTCACTGGCCTCTAAAGCTCTGTAAGGACTACCTTGTTCCCAGCTCCCTACTTCTCCCTACTTTTATTTCTTGCTTGCTGTTTTGTTGCATAGACCTGCTTTTCATTTCCTGGACCCTCTGCCAAGTTCCTTCCCTGTATTTTTTTCTACGGGCATCACTTAATACCTCCTTCACCCTACTCATCCTTTCAAACTCAGGGAAATCTGTAGGGAAGCCTAATCTATCAGGTATTTCCATTAAAGACTCTTAACATTCAGCCACTTTTCCTTTTAGCCCCTGTTACAGTTGTGATTTTTGCCTATGTGTGGAATTATTTGAGCAACATCTATCTGCATCTCTACCTTCCCCTACCTATATGCAAAGTCGATTCTCAATTCCATGAGGGCAGGATGCCATGTCTGCAAGCCAAGTATGTAGAGATCAGGGATCTGGGAGAGAGTCCAATAAAACTCTGGGGCACAGGGACTAAAATGTGTTCATTTTTGTACCTGCAGTACCCAGGGAATTTCCTGGCACACAACCATGGGCTAGAGAGATGCATGCTGGATTTGTTTTAAATTAGAAACTACCAGAAAGAAAAATGCTGAATCCTATTAAATCTCCTTGGGGATAGGTGGACAAGAGCCCTCAGTCCAAGGCTTCCATCTGTTACTTTGTTCAGTTGAGATATATTCTTTCTATATAAATTTTCTTCAGCCTAGACAGTCTATGACAAGTGCAGACAATTATAAAATATAGTAGTTCAGCATTAGGTTAGTTGCAACAGTGATTTTCTATCCCACAAATATTGGGGATGCAGGAATCAGGGGGAGAATGCAGGGGGGAAATTTTGAAAGCCCTCTTAGGTTTCTTAATGCAGCACAGACATTTTTCCAGAAAATACCCTGATGCAGGCAAAATGGCTTAGGTGACTTCCAGGAGAATTCTCCCAGGCCTGGGACATGGGCTTCCTCCACATCAAGAATTCATTGTTCTTTTTGCTGTGGAGGTAAGTTCTAAGTTCCTCAACCCACTTTTCATTCTGAAAACCTTTCATTACCCACCTTGGTTTTCCTTGGTTGTGAAAACAGGGTCTCCAGGTCCATTTTTTTTTTTTGTTCATTATGAAGATTAAGTGAGATATCTCATGAATAAATGCTTGGCAGAAACAGACAAAAGTTGAATTTCATAAAGGTTAATTTTCAGTTTTCTTCCTTATTTGAGAGATTGAAAGGCAGGCTAATGTTATATTAGGGACAGAATACCAGAAATAAATTGTATTAAGTTGGATAAAAAATGCTGATTACAAAGGTGTTAGCTACTACACTTTATCTACTATTCATTCATCCAATCATCCATCTACCCATCTCCACTTGCCCACCCACTAGAACACAAATATTAATACAAATAATTAAGCTTGCAATATCAACCTTTCTTCTAGTTGAAAGAGACTGTTTTAAATTTAAAGTGTCTCCATTTAAGTAATTAAAAACATATGACAATGATGGACCCTTGACCTTCAGACTTGTCTTTCTAATTGCTTCCTGTCCATCTTCATGTGGATGTCTCAGGATCCACTTATATGTCCTTTATATGTGCTTCTCTCCCTAATATATACGGCCTTGGATAATGGGGTCATTATTTGTTCATGCAGTCAGCTAAGCTGGAAACCAAAGACATTCCATATTTCATTTTCTTCTTCCTTGTGTAGCGTTCCCTTGACTCATACTCTACTTCCCAAACGCACTGTGGTCTTGTCCCCTCTTTGCCAAACTCCGTTCCAGAGCCATCTGCCAGTGGCTGCAATCTGTACAAGTGGAAGTTAAGAATATCACAATTTGGAAGAGAAAGGGGATTATTTATTTATTGAGACTTTTTTAAATAACAAATCTCAAAGTGAAATTGGCAGTTAAAGTCTTGTATGGGATCTCTGAAGACAGGTGCTAAGTTTTCCTGTGGAAAAGTACATCCTGGGCAAATTTCCTTCATGCTTTCTGCTGTGGTTTGGAAGAACACCCTCCAAAGATCTCTATATAAAAGCTTGGTCCTCAGGGTGGTGTTATTTGGAGGTACTGGAACCTTTGAGAGGTGGATGTAGTAGGAGGCCGCTGCGTGTATGACCTCAAGTGGGATTGAGAGACCCCAGTCCTTCTATTTCTCTCTGCTTCCTGACTTGTGAGGACATTTATTTTGATGTGCTCCTGCCATTGCTATGTGCCACTCTCACCCAGAGGCCAAACTGATGGGCCTCTAGATATTGGATTTGAACCTCCAAACTGTGAGATAAATAAACCTTTTCTTTTTATAGAGTTCATTTCCTCAGTTATTTCATTGTATTAACTTAAAGCTAAGTAATACACTTCCCTACCCTCCAACTTTGGGCCTCACATGATTCTGAAGTTGTGAAAACCGTGCTATCACAAACTTTGGGTTCCTTTCAGGAAAATAAATATATTTTCTCATTTAGTGTATTTTTTATTTTGATTATAAATCCCTACTTGTTATTATATTTTAGTCAAAAGTCCCTGCTCTCTGAATTGTTCCCTTTTTGTTTTCCTCATGTAGTCCTTGAAATCTCATGGCTTCTATTGCAATTTCTTTTTATGGATTGCATATAGTACTCTCAGGGAGTTTTTCTTTTCTTATGTTTGGCTAAGGTGCTCTATATATTGAAATTAACGTTTTTTCTGGATTGAACAAGCTCTACACATCTCTACTATGTCCAAAACTCTTAATAACTTCCAATTACTTACTGTTGTCTTAGAAAGAATGTAGCTGGTCATTTCCCCTGTTTCCTGGAACGTTGGGGGTGGGGTTGGGGTCTAAAACCTTGGAATTTCCTGAGAGGTGGGAGTGTCTGTGTTGCCTTGGTGGGCCCCTCAGATGGTGCCTGAGTTTATGCTAATGAAATGGCTCATGGTGACCCTTAGACAGATTCAGGATAGGGGCTGGCATGCCATAAAGACCAACCATGTGATTAGAGGGTTTGGGTTTTTAGCTGGGTGATTTCAGACCTAACTCCTCACTTCTGGGGACAGAAGGGGATCTGGGATTGGGTTCACTCACATGGCCAATGACTCCATCAATCACACCTACATAATGAGGCCCTGACAAAAACTCAGGACACCTACAGCTCCAGTGAGCGTCCAGGGTTGGTGAGTCACACTGATGTGCCAAGAGGGTGACACATCCTGAGGAAACGTTTGGGACCCTCCCAGACTTCGCCCTGTGTGTCTCTTCATTTGGCCGGACCTGAGTTGTATCCTTTATAATTACTATAATCATAAGAAACAGTACTTTCCTGAATTATCTGAGTCATTCGAGTGAATTGTCAAACCTGAGGGAACTCAAACCTGAGAGGGAACTCCTGAACTTGGATCCAGTTTGGTCAGAGGTGCAGGTGGCCTGGAATCCCGGGGCCTGTGGCCACTGTGGGAAGCGAAGGCGGTCTTGTGGGGAACTGTGTCCTCTGCTGGTGCAGTCTGGCCTCGCTTCAGGCCGTCAGCATCAGAAGTGCTCTGAAACTGTGAATTGCCTTCCATCCTGCCTCAGTGCCCACGCCCTCCTTCCTCTGTTTCAGCTGGACTGATCTGCTCTCTGCTCATCTTAAGTTCTAAGCTTCTTTCAGCCTCGATGGGGATCCTCCTGCTCTCTTCAACTCTTCTGTTCATCCATCAGAGCTTGGCATATGTGGGGCTGCTTCTTTGGAATCTCTTTGATTTGTCCTTCTTATGCAGTCATTTCCCTTCTCTGAACTCCTAAAACATTAGAGATTACCTCTTATTTTGGTCATTCAGTCCTCTCCTGGTATCAATGGGGAACCAGCTCCAGGACCCCCTGTGTATATCAAACTCTGCAGATGCTTGAGTATATATTGTCATAGTCTTTGCATAGAACCTATGAACATCCTTCTGTAGACTTTGAATCATCTTTAAATGATTTATACTACTCAACATAATGTAAATGCTAAATGGTTGTTAAACTGTATTGCATAGGGAATCATGAGAAGAAAAAAAGCCTGTACGTGTTCAGAACAGTCATAATTTTTTCTGAATATTTTGGTCTGGGGTTGTTTGAATTCACAAATGCAGGATATGGAGTGTTGACAGTATATTGTTTTCCCAACAGGATACCAACAGACCCTGAAGTTGTATCTTAAATTAAAAAAAAAAATTCTATTCTTTTTAGCACAGAGATTAACATATACCAAAGAATGGAACAACAGATTGAAATGACACTCATAGTTACACTGACCAAGACTTTATAGAGTGTACTGAGACACAGAAGAGAATTGTAGAGCTTTAGGTTTGGAAAGGACTTCAAAGGTCATTTGGTGAGAGCATTTTGCTTTGTAGGCATTTGGGGAATATTTATTGAATGAACCAGGAAAAGGAAAGATGAGCCGCTGCTCATCTGCTCAAAATCCCAAAGCCAATAATATGTATAGAACCGATGGATCCAGACCAACTCAGCTTAGCGGTGGGATACCTTTATTTCCTTTCTACAAGATCTCACAGTAGCCACATTCTCTGCACCCGCTCAGTTATTAGACATAAGGCAGAAATCTCTTTTCGAATGTGATCAAGTTCAGATGAGCTTAAGTATTATAGAGCATGAATGGTTTTCTGCTCATTTTTTTTTTGAAATATAAATGCTTTATCTCAAATAGAGCAGGTGAAGTCTATACAGGCATTTAAATTCTTAATGAGCATTTCTTCTTGGAAGGCTTATTGTATATATGTTAAAATAAAATTTGATGTACCCTTCTAGTATCTAGGATAAAATGGAAGTAAAAAAAGCAATTCTCAAACATTACTATATATCTATAAATTCAAAGTATTTCTGTTAAAATGCTTGTTTATTTACTCTCAATGATGTCAGAAGGACAAATGCTTCCTAAGTGATATGATATTGCCTAGAAAGATGTTTTATGTGTTTCAAAGTATAATGTTTATAGCAATTTGCCAATTTTCCAGATAAACAGTGTTGCTATTGATGATCTTGAAAATTCACTAAGGGAAGACTGTGGAGTGCCCTTTTTTCGAAACCTTTAAGTAAAATCATTTACTTGGTATCTTGTAACTATAATCCATGAGGTTGGCTTGGACAAGCTCCACAAGTCATTTCCAAGTGGATATTTTCAGAACATATGTGAGACCAGGGAAAAGGAGAATGGTCTGTGATAGAATATTTGTCTTTGCTTAGGAATGGAGTAGAAATCTGGGGATGCCTCCAAGCCTCATGACCATGGGGATTTTGTGTAGACGTACCATCTGGGTCCTTTGGTCCTTTGATTGCAATTGTTCTATCACACCAGGTGATAATGAGCCTGGGCTTCCTTGAAGGCAGTGGTGTGCTTCACTGCTCTGTGACATGATGGGATGTCTAAATCTTTTCTAAGGAAGGACAGATCTGGTCATGTTAAGGTCAACAAGTATTCATGGGCAGAGATGGGAGCCCATTGCCTCTCAAGCCTGGACTCCCACAAAAAAACATTACAGGAGCAGCACTGGACTGAATTGTGTGACTCAAGCAGTTTCTTGATCCTCATAAGTTCTCAGTTTTGGTTTACGGATGGCAACCATTCTCCTACCTACTTAGACTTCACTCACAAAATGAAATAATCTGTGTGAGCAGTGCCTAGCACATAGAATAAGCTTGATAAATTTTTTGAGGGAACTTGTGTCACAATAATAACAATTGCTAAGTGTGTCTTATATCCTGTTTGAGACATGACCAGTAGACATCCTGCTATAAAGGAGTAAGTACAGAGATCTAAGGTGTCTCTGACAGGGGGACGTGGTCTAGGTTCCTAAAGGTGAGTGTTCTCCCAAGATTATCTTTGGCTGACTTCATGGTACTCTGATTAGAACAGACTCAGATACATTCCTGTGTAGTGACATGGACCACATATACAATGGAACTCCCATGAGATTATAATAGAGCTGAAAAATTCCTGTTTCCTAGTAATGTCACAATACAAAGCATCACTCACATATTTGTGGTGCTACTCGTGCAAACAAACCTAGCACTGTACTTCCAGTCCTATGAAAGTGCAACAGTATAATTATGTACACTATATAATATTTGATGATGATGACAAATGACTTTACTGTCTTATGTATTTACTATACTATACTTTTATCATTATTTTAGAGTATGCACCTTTTAATTGCAAAAAAGAAATGTTTACTATAAAATAGTATAATGTGTTCCACAGGCCAAGGTCCATCCTCCATGTGTTTACCACTTCTCTTTGTTTGCATCACAAGGCCACATTGAGCACCTGGCCTGCAGTGGGTGTGTGTGAGTGCACTCTAGAATGTTCTCGAAGTGTCAGTGATGGAATCCACCAATAGTGTGGTCTCAGGACTTATCCCAGAAATCAATGAGGTGGGACTGTAAATTGTCCTTAGCCTGGAGATTAAGCCTCAGGCAGTGAGGAGGAGTGGGGAAGGAGGGAGGAGGAATTTCTTTCTCTCTGTATCTGAAGGGCTGGTTCCTGGAGATGCCTCCATGGGAAGAGAATCGGGGTTTTACTCTTTTGGAGGAAATTCCCAGACTCTGGTCTTGATTCCAATGCCGAGCTGTTTTATTTCATTCAAATGTATTAATTATTTTCTTTAGTACATTCCTTACGTGTGTATTAACTTTCTAGAGAAATCTTATGGCTTGTTGAAAAATGATTTCAAAGTATTTTGAGTTCTTTTGAAGTACGTTTCTATTGCATTTAGAGAAAACTAAGATTGTGTAACCCAAGTCAACTTCTTAGAGTTTAGTGATTTTATTTATTGATTGTTTTGCAGTACTAAGGATTGCTTAACCACTCAGCTACATTCTCAGCCTCTCCCCACCCCCTTTTCAAAATTATTTTGAAATAAAGTCTTGCTAAGTTGCTGAGGCTGGCCTCAAAGTTATGATCCTCTTGCCTCAGCCTCCTGAGGTGCTGGGATTACAGGCCTATGCCACTGCACCATATAAGGTTAGTGAATATTAATGAAATAATACAAAAGCAAAAATAAAAGCCACTCAGTTTGTAGTTGAGTTAGTGACTGGTTCATCTAACACTGATGTTCTGTGGTTCTCTGAGAGTAGACCAAAGAGATACTCATTACCTGAGAATACTGACCAGAAGCTGGCTTCATCAGTCATCTCTGCCCTTGGTCATAAGGATATGGCCCCTACCCCAGGCTAGCTTTCTGGACCCTACTTCCTGTTAGGAAGACTGATCAGCCTTGTCTTTAGCTATTCCCTGGACAGACATATTATCCTGTGAATTTTTACATTCATATTCAGAATCAGAGCACTGAAAAGTCTTCCCCCCATCTATTCAGGGCCATTTCTTTAGGGTTGATAGAATATTGCTGTAGCGTGGCCTGCAGTGGATAACATCCGTTTGCATAGTATGTGATGAATGCCTTAATTAAGTACAATGCCAGTGTAAGCAGGACTTGAGAGGATGTTTGCAATGCAAACACTTGAAAGCATGCATGAGCAGAGCACAAAGGGTGTACATATTGCAGACGTTATGGATGAGTAGAATTTGTTGAGCAATAACTGTGTGCTTGTATTTTAATCTTTGCAACCTTTCCGGGTAGGTTACTATTATCCTAATTTAACAGAAAAAGAAACCAAGGGTCAGAGTGAGTCAGTAGACTTTCTAAGGTCATGTAGTTGGTAAGCCGCAAAGCCACATCAGGTTCTTAACAGCAAAGTTAGAGTCTCAAGAATCTTGCACATCTGACTTGCAAATAGTAAGAGAATGTCTGAGGCTGCAAGTAAGAGCATATCTAACTGAAAATGACTACCCATGTAGGGTTTATTGATGTCTTTTACCAAGTAGCTCAGAGATTAGCATTTTCCAGGGTTTGTGAGTCTCAGCTGTCTAGGCTCTGGGTTGTTCTCTCTGTGACCCTAGTAGCAATGCCAGATATCATTTCTTAGTATGATGATGTTGAAAAGCAGAAAGGGCAGCTGGCAAAGAGAACACTCCTTTACTTTTGTTTTTTTCTTTTTTATTCTGGAATTTGAACGCAGGGCCACATGTATGCCAGGCAAGTCTCCTTAATTTTCTTGGAGTGCTGGAATTTGAACCCAGAGGTACTCTACCACTGAGGTGCATCCCCAGCCCTTTAAAAAATTATTTTGAGTCAGGGTCTCACTAAGTTGCTGAGGCTGGCCTTGAACTTGTGATCCTCGTGCCTCAGCCTCCCAAGTAATGGTTGTGCCACCACACCTGACTTATATAACATTTTAAATATCTTTTTTTTTTTTTTGCATGAAACTAAGTTTCATGAAGTGAAATTTTCCACGATATACCATGTCCATGCAAACGTTTGGATTTTGGAGCATTTTAGATTTTAAACTTTTGGGACACTCAACCTGAATATCACATAGCCAACAGCAGAACGCAGCACTTTACTACCTCAGTACCATGCTACCTCTGGATTAGTGGCACCCTCGGTTCCCTTCCCTGCTTATCCTCAGGGGATAGAAGCAATGACTGCTCCTGTGTCATCTCAATTCTCCTATGGGGTCCATGTCCTTCTAATCGTTTCCTTAAAGTGGCTCTTAGATCTTTTGGATGCTGTCCTCTTTGAGCTCTGCTTTGTTCCCTCTGGTCACTTCTGCCTCCCCACAGTGCCTCCCACAGTGCCACCAGGGGCAGTAGGCATGTTCTGAAGGTCTGAGGCGGAACATGGAAGGACATCTAAAGCTGTTTTTTTTTTTTTTCTTCCCAACTCTACCACCCCTTATATTTCAACATTTTTTCCATCTGCTTGAGCCTCCCTTTCTTTCTTTAGACTGTAAATTTGGTTTCTACTCTTTTGCAAGATAAAATACATGTAAAAGTTGTGGAATGGCACTTTTGCCTTTGATAAAATCTCATTCTCAGATGTTTTCTTCCACAACCAGCCTTCACCCTTGAAAATGCGTTGGCAGAAAGATTTATTCTTCTGTTGTCCAAAGCTGAGCTCCAGGGATATGGTTGGTTCTTTCATCTAGGAGATGAAGAGCCCAAAAACCTTGGCTGAAAATTTACCATGCAGTCTTGAAGTTGGTCCCCATCCTGTACTGCTGTAACATCTCTACTGGTGTGTAGACCTAATATTTACTTCTGATCTCATTATTTAACATTCTGTGCGTGGTGGAGGCCCTGCATTGAGCTGAAGCTGGGGTTACAGAAGTGTCTGGGCATCTGATGAACTATCTGAGGCAAGCTCGGATTCAGTGTGGATTTGCACAGTCTTTATTTATGAAAAGAGGACTGGCGGAACATGAAGTGGTGAGATCAGCTGGTGATGTTTGTCCTGGAGACTGGGCCCCTGGCCCTGCACCAGGAATGTGAGTTGGGCCTCCTGCTGGAGAGGGGGGCTTTAGCGAATGAGTTGAAAGAGCAGTAGTCTGGAGTTTGAGGGTACAAGAAGCCTCTGGGGTGACCAAATGTGACCCAAAGAGAGGGAAAGGGACTACTTTGCTTCTGCTTGTGGCACAGCATGGATTTAGTGTATGCAATGCACAGAGAAGGCATTCAGTGATTGCTTTTGGAAGGAAGGGAAAGAGAGAGGATGAAAGGAAGAAAAGAGGGAGGGAAGAAGGAGGGGAAAAGGAAGAAAGGAAGGAAATGAGGGAAGGAGGAAAGGAAATGAAGGAAGGAAGGAAAGATGGAGGGAGGGATAAAAGGAAAGAGGTCTTGAGGTCTGAGTATCACCTCAAGGACACACAGCTTTGGAGCCTCTGGACCCGTGTCTGAGTCACTGTCTTCTGGGCTGTCCTGCTGAGTCCTGGATTCCATCATGAAGGTCTTCAAGAAGCTGCTGGGATAGTGTTCATAAGCAAAGGGGGTCTTAAGAGAAGAATGTGGAGAATTCTACGTATAAAAAATTGAAATTTCACGGAGACACTCCTAGGACATGGGGCAAGAATGGGGCGAAGAGAAGCTCCTGGTGGGGGGACACAGAGCTGTGGGCCGTGATGGTTTAGCTGTGAGTGGTTCAAAGGCAGCTGGCTGAGGGGGCAACAGGCTTGAACTTCACTCTGTTCTCTGCAAAACTCTCAGTTACAGAATTTGCCCAAGAGGAAGCCTTATTCTAATTGCAAGTAGGTGCCACTTGGGCTACCAGTGGCTTACCTAAGAGCAGTGATGGTGACCAAGGGGCTGGGGAGCCCTGAGGAGATGGACCACAAGAGCCAGGAGTTAAGTCTCTTGAAGGGAGGAGTTAGACTGATTTACCTGTTCACCCTCCCAGTGCAGTGCATAGCATCGTCTATGTGGTTACTTTTCAATAATTACTCATTGATCCATTCGTTACCTCTTCTTACTTTGGTCTAAACAAACTGATACACATGACTGTATTTCTACCTGAATAATTCATTATAATCCTTCAACCTTGTTGTAAACCCAAGGCATGGTGCAGGAGGGCAAGGACAGTCTGAGAGGCAGGAGTCAGGAGGTGTGGGTCTGAATCACAGCTCTGCCATCTGAGAAAGTGATTGAGTCTCTCTGTGCCTCAGCTTCCCATCTTGCAGGGTTGCCAGGAGGACTGAATGCACTGATATCCTTAGAGCTCCAGAACCCTGCTTGGTGCTTAAGAAGAGGTCAAATGTGCTAAGGCTTATACCTAACATCTCCATTTTTGCCCGTCTTTCCACCTCTGCCCAATGCCACAGGGTAGGGGCTTTCTTGGAGTTTTCAGATAATCTTCATTCCCAGAAGGGGAAAAATGAGCAGGCTGTCTAAGGCAGCAACAGTTTGGGGACGCACACTGCAGGAGTGCACCCTGTGGACCCTGATCAGTTCGGACCAACAGGCGTTATCAATTCCAGGAATGTTTTGGCTTCAGGAATGCAAAGGTGCTTGTTTCATGGTCCCCACCCTGGAACAGCTCATGTCTCAATCTCCACTGCCATACGTTCCTATTTCCTCTTGTATCAATCCACATACACCTTCAGATGTACTTAAAAATAGAAGTGGTCCCAAGGTAACATGTAACACATAGGTACATCCCAAGAGGATTACTCATTCTGACTTCTGTCCTCTTAGCAGGGTGGCATGGAGGCAGGGGAAATTTTGAGTGAAAGTCTCATTTTTGAAGGAGAACAATTAAGCACCCAAACAGAAATGAGTGACCTTGGGATAGAGGGATTTAGAAAAGGATATAGAGGACTAACAAATTTATAGTTCATCTCATGGTTTACCTATCCCGAAGAGAGCATGGAAGGAAAGAGACACTCTTCTCTCTCTCAGTCCCACTTTCCATTTACTGGTGAGGTGATTCCCTGTCCTTGGTGTCCAGAACTTTTAATAAAATTCTATGGGTAAGCCAGGCACAGTGGCATATGCCTGTAATCCCAGCGGCTCAGGAGGCTAAGACAGGAGGATCACGAGTTCAAAGCCAGCCTCAGCAAAAGGGAGGTGCTAAGGAACTCAATGAGACCCTGTCTCTAAATAAAATATAAAATAGGGCTGGGGATGTGGGTCAGTGGTCGAGTGCCCCTGAGTTCAATCCCTGGTGCCCTCCCCCTCCACAGCCAAAAAAAAAAAAAAAAAAGTCTATGGGTAAAAAAACATTTTCTGTGAATCCTAAGAAAATAATTGTCAATGATTCACGCCATCTTCTTGAGGTAGTTCCAAGGTTCCAGTGCCCTCCCTTCACCTTATCTTCCCCACTCCCTGCTGCAATGTCCTGTGTGGAGACTAAGGCATCTCTTGGCGGGGGTGCTAATGGGAAGAGCTAAGCTGTTAGAGGGTCCTCATGGCATATTCTTGTGAACATCACCCTCTTACAGGGGGTTGGGAGGTGTGTGCAGGTTTGTGCTTTTTTAGGTGTTAATTTTTTCTAGATAATATTTCTCCGATAGGGCATGGGGCTACCTGTGATTTGGGGAGTTCCCTTCCTACACTAGGAAGTCCTAGGTTTGAGTAGCACATGCTAGATATGTCCTAGGTCTGGGGAGCAAAGAGATCTTTACTTTGAGTCTCTATTCTGTGGAGGAATGAACTCTGTGATGGACTAAATTGTGCATACAGTACCCACCCCTCCACCCAAATTTGTAGGTTCAATCCCTGACCCCCAGTGTTTCAGAATGTAGCCTTCTAAGCGCGATCATATAGGTGAGCCCTGATTCAAAGTGAGTGCTGTCCTTAAAAGAAGAGGAAATTTGGAGACAAGTACAGAGGAAAGATCATGTGAAGATGCAGTGAGAAGGTGGCCCTCTCTAAGCCAAGGTGAGACCTCAGAAGGACCAACTGTGACAAAACCTTGTTCTTGGACTTCCAGCCTCCAGAACTGTGGGATTATAATTGTTTGTTGATTGAGCAACTCAATCTGTGGTTCTTCATTATAGTAATCCAAGCAGATACCACCTACCCTCCTTGTCCTGCCAAAGATGAGAATCAGTGCAGTATAGGAAAGGGATAGAAATAAATATCCAGAAAGAAATAGTCTAGGTCCTGGCTCACATACTATCCAGGCTAAATCAACAGACTCAGGGGCACCTGAGCCTGCTGCCTTCTCTTGCCTTCTACCCCAAACAGGAAGAACCTGTGGTCAGTCAGGTAAGCCACTGATCAAAGACAAAGATTCTAGACAAGTATCTTCCTACCTCCTCACAGAACTAACACTAACCATGATTTATAACCTTACGTTGATGGGAAAATATGTTCTAAATTCCCAACAATTTACAGATGCATTTTTGGATCGCAATTTGTTTAAATTGAAGGCTGCCAATATTTGTAGATTTCTTATCAACATTCAAATTGTATATACTTTTTATGGACACACCATGTAGTTCATTCAACCTTTCCCTTAATTTAGACCAGTCCTTCCATAATTCATTCTAATTGCTGTACTTAATTGTCAGATTGAGTAAATTGTTTCAGAGGACATTGCATATATAAATAATAGGCTTGAGAAGTCTTTCTTTTTATGGTACTATAAATCTCTAACACTTAAAAGGGATAGAAAATTGTAGCATTCAATGCTTGAATGCTTTCTTCTGTGTGTATGAAAATACTCAGTTTGAGACATTGAAATACTGCTGAGAGAGAACCATGCTTTTGAAGGATTTGCCCTACAATATTTTGTTCTCTTGTAGCATTTTTAAAAATCTATATTAGTCAGCTTCCCATTGCTATAACAAATACCTGGAATAATCAAGGTATTAAGATAAAAAGATACAAAGATAAAAGGTTTATTTTGCCTCACATTTTTTGGGTTTCCAGTCCATGGTTGGTTGGCCCCTTGTCTTTGGGCCTGAGTGAGGTAGCACATCATGGTGAGAGCACATGGTAAAGAAAACCCACATACCTCATGTTGGAAATTAAAAAGAGAGAAAGAACAAGAGGGGTCTGTGGGTTCACACTCCTCTTAAGGGCCTGCCTTCTGTTAAAACCTTCCATGAGTCTTAAAGGCTCAACCATCTTCCGATAACACCACCGTGGAGAGCAAGCTTCTCAAGATCCAAACCAAGTGGTATCTTATAAAAGGGGATAATATACTATGTGTTTCTTTAAAAGCACATTAAATAAGTTCATTGTCTAAATGCATTGTCTGAAAAAAATAGGTTGATTTTTTTAGCTTCTAGCTATCAAATGCAGTTTCAGGTTTTATGAAAATGGCTGAAAAACATTTCTTGAATGCTCGCTCTGTACCTAGCATTGAGCTAGGATGAATGAAACATAGTACCTGCCCTTACGGAACTAGTAGATCTGATTCATAGGCACTGAAGAAATTTCCTTTAATGCCCATTCTTTCCAGAGATAAAAGGAAATAATCACACAAAATGCTTAGCAAATGCTTGGCATATAATCTGGTGTTCCGTAAATGTTAGCTATTATTATAAAAAAATAGCAAAAGAAATACAATGATCTACACTTTTGTCTTTTGACTTGCTTTCTCCATTAGTCACCTCCAGGGCACTGCCTGTAAAAGTAATGTTAATTATTACAGAAGTCTATAAATGCCTTCCCAAGTGTTTGGTGACTACAGTATCACCTTTTCTACAGAGGGATAAAAATAAACAGTCACTCCCCGTGGATAACAACATGCTGATCTTCAAGTGTTTTGCAATTCAGATTTTATGTTTCACTGCCTTCTTAACAGCTCTGTGAATATATTCATTTTAGGTGGTTTTTGAGCACTGAAGTTTGAAGATTTTGCATGTCCCCCTTGTATCTGTCTGCCAGCATTAGCTAAGTTATTCACCAAATTTTTAAGAGGATTGAGGCTTCAGGCTTCAGGACTTTTGAAATCTGTTCTGCTTTTATTTTTGCACCTTAGGATCATGGATTTACCAGAAAAAGGAAGGGATTACAACTTAGTACTGAAGTCCAGAGGAAAGTCAGGGAGTGATGACCAGAGTTCCCGGGGCCATTGCCTCCATGCCGACTGTCTCTGTGTCTGTGCCACTACAGAGCCTTCAGGATAGCTCAAAGAGCTCCGGGGGAAAGAGAGCAAATGCACTGGGGGATGGTTGCCTTGTAAGAGTAAATTCCATCCTATTTAAAAATTTCCTCCCAACGGCTCCCTCTGACTCTGGCAGCTGACTGATCCCGTAATGGACAGGGCACGACCTCGTGCATGGCTTTCTAAATGTGACCACACTCTAATCCTGGCCCCCACCATGGTCCTGCCACCCTGGGACATCCACTTCTTGTTCCCTCCTCTGTGTCCCTCAGCTGGGATTTCTCCAACAGCTGGACCACATCAGAGCCTGCCGCGTGGCCACATGGGATGGGTTTTCTACTACTGATGACCATTACCAAGGGCAGATGTGCCTTCTGAACTTTAGGTCCATCCCCGCTGCTGTGGACACAGTGCTCTTGATAAACTCTACACTTTAGTGGCAGAAAAGTGACGCTTGGCAAACATCTTCTCTGGGGAAACTCTATCCTGGAAGGAAAGTCCCCTGCTAACCTTTTTCTCTAGGGCAGAAACTGCTTAATCAAATGTGTAAATAGGACTTCTTCTTATTCCATAGAAGGAGGGAATTTTTAAATCTTTTATGCATGTGAAGAACCCATTTATTTAACAAGGGAAGTGGACACAATCTCACTGATGAGCACACATGCAGGTAAAGATAGAAATGTGGAAGGACAGCATTTCACTGTAAGGATCTTTACAAGAAACCCTAACAGCTAGTGGATTTCAGGCATTATTCCTACATGGTGGGTTGAATGGCTCTGGGGATCTAGCAGAGAGAGGGTGAATGTGTATCAGAAAGAAAACCCCTTCCAGCTTGGTGAGGTATGAGATTTAGACCCCAGAACAGGAGACCTGGTCCTTGTCTAAAGATTCTTGAGTTGGGAGGATGTTGGGGAATATAGAGAGGGTCCAGTTGACCTTTACTGTCTTCTCCAGGGCTGAAGGTTGATATCCTTTCCTCAGGAAGCCCTACCTGGTTGTCATTGTGTGGGTAGGGGGCCCTCCTTGGGGTTTCACAAATGCTGGTCTTGAAGTCATTATGCCAAGTGGTCAGCATGACTGTCCGCACTACCCTCAGTTCTGCACCATGCCAGGGTGGTCACAGTGGCTTTTTTTTGTCCTGTCCCCAGAAAGGAGCCCGGTGTCTTGTGCAGAGGGAGATCCAGTGAAGGTTTGTGAGATTGATGGAGGAAAGAAGAAAGGCAAGAAGGGGAAGAGGCAATAAGGGAAGGAAAGAGAGGAAAGAAGAAAAAATGGAGGGAAGAAAAGCCATAAGAGAGGAAGTAAGGAGTGAAGAGAGAGAGGAGCGAAGGAAGAAAAGAGGAAGAAAGGAGAAAAGAAGGAAGGAAGAAAAGAGAGAAGGAGGGGGATGGAAGGAAAAAGGGAAGGGAGGAAGGAGGCCTGTTATTTTGCCCTTCAAAACTCTTCCTCTCTGCTGTGAAATAAATGTCAAATTTAGAGAAAATCAATCTTGTGCAAAAAATTATATTTGTAAAATATAAGAATATAATGCAGAATCTGAAAATATGGTTTCAGATTAAATTTAGATAGTTTGCAATAATCCCCCTGAGTGTAATATAGTCTCCTCATTACCCACATGATGGTTCCTAGTTAAATACAAATCACGTGTGTTCTAATTTCACCTTTATCCTACTTATTCTTGTGAATCTCACAACGTGGAGTATTGAGTGGCCCCCTACTAGAATATATCAGAGTAAATCTTAACTTTGACAGTTTTAATTTTGAGTTGAGGGACAAGATAGAAAAAGCCAAGATATTAGGTATGTGAATGTCACTATTTTGTTATTTTTGCCCATTCTTACTCTGATGGACCAGATCCCTCACTTCAAATGTTGTCAGAAGTGTTCTGTGTTGGGAGTGAGGTATAGGTATCCCAGCAACCAGAGACTCAGGCATCTCCTGCCCTCCCTGGTAGCTGCTGATGTCACCTAACTGAGCTCCACAGCCTGAAATGGGGGCCACATGCTTGCAGTCACTAGCCATTGCGGGTTACACACAGTATGAGCTTCCCAGGACTTCTGCCTTTAACTGTCAGCAAAGATGTGGGAACACATAGGAATTTAACAGATGGATAATTTAAAACATGCACATTGCATCAAAGAGAATATTAGGAATTAGAATTGTCACCTTTTGCATGAATGTTAAAAGTGAAACACTGATTTTAGTGACCTAATTTGTGTGCCATCCGCCCACTTCAAATTCTGTCCCCAGATTTCTGGGTTGATCTGCCGATTGTGCTTTGTTGTGGGTGCTTTGGTGAGAGTATATGAAAAGCTCTGAGTGTTAAGAGGGTCTCAGATGTCCCTGCTTAGATTTTTATCAGGGCCAATATTTGTCTCTTTACTATATAGAACTTTAAGAAGAGAAACATGATATTTAAAAAAAAAATCTCTGGGTTTCCTTTTAAGAGCTCTTCAAATACCTTCCCAATGTTTAAAAATAAATGGTATTTGTCACAGATGTTACAAAATGATCATTGTCGGTCAAATGTGTTGCAAGGTCTGAGGGAAAGGTCAATTTCTTTGGCATGAAGATGCTGTTCGTATGAGGATGAATTTCAGTCAGAGGAAGTTTGCTTTTGAAGCAGTTGTCTGTGAGTAGCTTTGCAGCTGAAAAGGTTTGAAATCTTGACTGTGTAAATGAGGAGGCGCTATAGTTCAGGTAGCTTTCCTGGGAAACTGTTAACTCAGTTCCAGGAACTAGCATCCTTGCTGAAGATGTGTATTTTGTTTTCTGTGATTTCCGTTACCAGACTGAGAGGGCCAGGGTGTCTGTTTCCATTTTGAGGAGCTTGCTTTAGGTGGTTGGGCTGTTGAATAATTTGAATAGCAATTCTTTGTGTTGATTTATGTAATAATGAACAGTTCTCAAAGTCCTTTAATATACATTAGAATTTTGGAACTGTAAGAAATGTCAAGGATCCTCCATGAGATAGATACTAAGAATCTTAAGAAGGAGACACATATAATCCCAGCTACTTGGGAAACTGAGGCAAGAGGATCCCAAGTTTAAGGGCAGACTTAGCAATTTAGTGACACAATTTAATAAAATAAAAAGGAGTGGAGGTGTAGGTTTGCTGAACCCAGTGGTTCCTGGATTCAATCAGCAGTACCACAGAACACAAAGAAACAAAAGATTCCTGGAAGATGCTCATTGCCTGCATCTTGTCCCTTCCAACAACACTTCAAGGTAGGAAAGGCAGGTTTTTGGGTAATTTAGGGCATGCCTAAATTGCAAAATAAGAAACTGGGGCTTAGGAGCCATGGACATCTTGTTTAAGACACATGAGAGGAAGTGACTAAAGGAGCCTAGGATGCAGTTGCAGGGGCCTGAGATCTTTCCATCCATATGCCGCCTCACTGACCAGATACGCAGCCATGGTCTTGGCCACCCAAAGTCCCCTGCCCACCTTGAGGACAGTTAAAGACCTTCCATGTGCACATGAAGGGAAATTTAATCACAGACAACTGAATGAAGAATTAAAAAAAGAAAGAAATCCTGGGAACTGTTAGTCATACAACAACAGAACAATTTTCCTTGCATAGATGGGACAAGGATAGTGTATTTTGCAACAGGTTTTGGAGAAGGAAAGAGCAGATCTCATCAGTTGTCACCTTTGGCCCACTCTCTTACCACCTGCTGACTTTAAGAAAAATTTGTCCAAAGACGAGGATTCATGTAATGGCTGAGTCCATTACTTCTGTACTTTTCGGATGAAACTTGATCATTCTGCTTCACATTCCTTTTCCTCACCTACTCTGGAAAGCAAATTGAATTCTTTGAAAGAAAATTCAGTCCAGACCAGAACACACACAGAACCTCCTCTCCACCGCCCCTCTCCAAACCTAAAGGGCTCCTCGCAGTCAGAATGCTTCTCCTCTGGTTTGTTTACATCGCATAGTTTATTCCATTAAGGTCCAATTTCAGGTGCTCAGTGAAACCCAGATGGCTCAAGGCTGGCTGCCCTGAGGAATTTAAGCACCCGCAAGTAAACAATTTCTTAGACTAACTTCCTTCAGGATTCCTCTGGAGTTCACTGGAAACTTACTAACCTTTCAATCTGTAGGATGTTCCTTTCCGAGGTGGCCCATCTGAGCAGGGCATCTCTTTGCTAATCCAGCTTCCCGGCCTGTGCATTCTAGGGAGCAAGCTCATTCCTGCCTTGGGCCATCTCCCACAGCCTCCCCCAACTCCTGAGCTCAGGCTCAGGCTGCTGCTGCTGCTTGGGAACTCAACAAGCCAATTATCATCTAAATAACTATCTCCCCAATGCTTTTAATAGCTTTTTGTCCCAGTTTTTTTTTTTTACCCCTTAGGTCCTTTTCATATGTGTACAGCATATAATGAATATTTTGCTATATAAATATCTCATTCCAGAATTTTTAAGTGAAAGGACCAAAAATGTTTTATTTTGTAGTTAAGCAAACTGAAGGCTGACCATTAGGACACATGTCTAAGGATCCAAAATCAGCAAAATGCTGGAGCTGAGGGGGAATCTTGATGTGACTCAGAGTCCAGGGCCATCTCTGGCTATAGGATACAACTTCAAGTGTTCCTTTCTTCCAGGTCAAACTTAAGCTTCTCTTATCCTTGACACTAACCTACTGGAATTTCTCCCTTTGGAATTGCTTTGCACTTCAGTCTCTGCCAAAAAATGACCACTGAGTGGTTCTTGCTTGTTTGTGGGGACTGGTTTTCTCCTCCTAACTAATCTATAATGTCTGTAAGAAACATGTAATTCATTTCTCTTGTGTTCAGGGGAAAGCAAGGAAAAGCTGTATTGCACAAACAGCATAGCAAATGCTGATTGGTTTATTAATAGATTGGTTAACATGTATTCCTTGGTTATGGCTTCTACTTAACATTTAATGGAATTATGTTGTGTTCTGTTGACCCTGGTGGCTACTGTATATTCTGTGATCTGTTTGTTGGTAATTTTAATCTGCCTATTAACCTTAAAAGTTCCTTCATGCGCCACCTCTGGATTACTCTTTCCACACCCACCCAATCCCTTTCTCTTTGTTTGCCATAATCAAAGGCTCCAGATCCTCTTGGCGGCTAGTTGCAGACCATCAAGATTTTCATGTGCACATGTTTCTTATTTTATTTTTTCTGAAACGCTCTTATTCACATCCTTGTCTTTAAGGGCTTCCTTAATGCCACCCCTTGGGAAGCAAAATAACATTGTTCCTCTATGCTCCCAGGCAATCTGGAGAGCCCAGCACTTGCCTCCTTGTATTATGGTCATTCATCTGTCTGTCTTCCTCTCCACCAAGCCTGAACATTCTGTGCACCTACTCTGCCCCAGGGCCTGGCAGAGCACTCTGAGTTGAGGGGTTCACAGTATTTGTTGAATCATTTGACTTCACTGTTAGATGAGGCAGCAGGAAGAAAACTCGAAGAAGGGATCAGATAAGAATTGCTAACTGGGCCAGAGCTTATCCTAAATTCTCACTCTCTGCAGGCTGCAGAACCCCCTGAAGCTTATGAGATGTTTCCTAAAATTATAAGGCCCACGCCCTGTTCCTAGTGAACTTTTCATATATGGTGAAAAACTGAATCTAGAGGTGGATTTACCATGATGCAGATGCCAGTTAAACTTTAGGGACTTTACTTGCTTAGGATCCTTTAAAGGATGACACTTAATTTTGTACTCATAATTTTGTGGGTTTTTTTCAAAGAGAACTTATAAAAATGTAGAATTCTTGGCCTGTACAAATGGGATCTGTCCCTGGACTGTGGGATGTCTCTTGTATATGTGTCAGCAAGCACAGAGGGCCATGTGGATTGTTCTCCAGAACTGAAGGGATGGGCCAAACAGGGGCAGTTCACTTGGGGTCTTGTTGAAGACTTTCAGATGCTTCGGTGGGTGAGATCTTGGTCCTTCTAACCCATTGTCCCCATTTACACCTCTACTGTGGGACATTTTTGGAAGAAGTGTAACACTTGCCCTCAGTGAAATCTGCCCCAGAAACACAGGAACCCTTCTGAATGAATGAGTATACCACACCCAGTGACTGGGTTGTGTCACATACTTTTCTAAGTTCTTTTGTTTGCTCTGCCCTTCAGTCCTTCCATATGCCCTGGAAATAAGGTTAGATAAGTGTTGGCTCTCTGTTAGCAGAAGAAGCAGCCAAGCCAAACTTTTGGAAGGTCATGGGGCAGCCAGTGTCAGAGGTGAGGTAGAACTTGAGACTCCTCATCTAACCGACCCTTTTTCTCCTTCAGAGAGAAAGGCATGATAAACTATGGTTGAGAAAAGAGTCTTTTCTTTCCAACAGGGTTTGATGGTGATGAGCATAGGAACCAGTCTGCCAGGGTTGGAGGTGATCAGATAGGAAGAGGTCAAGACAGCAAAGAGTGGGTGGTGTGTGTGTGTGTGTGTGTGTGTGTGCGTGCGCGCGTGCGCATGCTTAGAGAAGAAGTGCTTAGAGAAGAGTTTGTGGTGGGTAGGGAGAGTCAGTGTATGTGTGTAGGAAAAAAGTGGATGATGTGTGCATGACCAGGGAGAAGTACATAGAGAGAGTGTGTGTGTGTGTGTGTGTATGTAGGAAAGAGTGGAGGTGTGGTGCGAGGCATAGTGGCCCAAGCCTATAATCCCAGTGGCTCTGAAGGTTGAGGCAGGAGGATCATGAGTTCAAAGCCAGCCTCAGCAACTTAGCAAGTAGCAAGGCTCTAAGCAGCTCAGTGAGACCCTGTCTCTAAATAAAATACAAAAATGGGCTGGGGATGTGGCTCAGTGGTTAAGCACATCTGGATTCAACCCCTGGTACCAAAGAGAGAGAGAGAGAGGGAGGGAGGGAGTGTATGTATTGGGGGGGGAGGATGGTTGTTGTGTTTGGGGGCCCCCAGGTGTAGAAGAGTGCATGCTACACAGGAAGCATTTGGTCAGAAAGTTGTAGATTCCCTTATGTCCCATCCATGCAGGAAAACCTGGGGATGGCGTTTTGATTCACAGGCACATTTGGTGGATTATTCTGAATATAGTCAGGAGCGTAGATTGAAAGAGGCAGCTGGAGCTTCGATATTTTTAGTATTTAACACCTATTTAATATTTTGTTTCCTAATTTAGTGTCCCCTCCCAAAGAAACTAAAACACTTCCCCTAACTTCATGCCAAGGTTGCTATGTGAAACAAAAGCAATTCCTGCCTAGAGGCCCAAGGGACTCCATCTGAGGTGTATTCCAAAGTCCATGCCTGTATTTTTCTAGTGAATTCAAAGCAGTGCAGACACATTTCTAAGTGTCTTCAAAATCTACTCAGGAGACAACTCTCAGTATGTGTGTCACACATGAGGTTAGCAGTGGCAGTACTGGATTTTCTTCATTTATCATCACCCATATGCAATGGGTGAGGCTTAAGCTTGAACTTGGGCTCATAGCTGGGAATGGACAATGCCAGCAACTCCTTTCTGATGGCCATTTTACATTTTGGATGTTGTACAACCATCACTGGCAGCAAACATTTCTTCAACAGGTCGATTTAATTTAGTGTCATTTTTTTTAAAGGATAATAAAAATCCCAAAAGATATTGGTAAATTCTTTGCAAAACTTGGGATTAAACATTAAGCAAGTGAAGCATATTTTTGAATAGAATCAAAATCAGAACCCAACCATGGAGCTTTGGTTTATGGCCACTGTTCTAAACTCATTCTTCAATTGTCAGATGTCTGATTTTATATATAGCTTGTGATCTGCACATTTTCATAATTAGATGCACATCTTTGAGTTCCAATATCAGACAAAACTAGTGCTAATGAACTCTCTGCGGGAGCTGAGATCATGTGGCCCGAGATGGAGAAGAAGGGAGAATGTGGCCCTGACATTCTGGGTTGGCAGGAAGGTCCCACAGAGCCATTTTTAGATACAAGTCAGGATGGGGGTTGGGGGCCAAAAGGCCTGGAGCCTTAGAAGGTGATGGTGGTGATCACAGTTGAATCCGATGGATTAGGGAGATGAAAAAGGGAGAAAGATGAGAGGTGCACGATTAACAGAAAAGAAGCATCAACTCCAGGAGAGAGGCCTTGGGTTTGATGGAATGTGCTCCGTGTAAAAAATAACTGCATTTTGATGTCTCTTCCAGGCTTTTCATAGTTAGACAGCTGCAGAGAGAAAGAGCGAGCAAGAGAGAGAGAGAGCGAGAGAGAAAAAAAAATTCAGGGCCCTAAAAGGGAGAAGTGTTTTCAAAAGATGTGTGACCTGCATGAAAAGTCCCCAGGGGGTGATCTGCACACTTCTTTTCCATTATGTCACACACAACTCAAATAACCTGGCTGTGCCACCAATAGACTCTGTCTTTATTATGGCATTTTATGGGAAATATTAAGTGTTTGCATAGATATTCTTGCACTCCGACTGAAGACAGACAAACTTACATTGCAAGATGCCATGCTTGACTTTTAAGTCTGTACCAAGTCTGGGATGTGTCTTTTGATATTTAAGAATGGCTAATTGTGTCCATATGAATGTATGTGCATGTGTACACACACACACACACACACACACATTCCAGAGGTGGATCAGAAAATGCAAAAGTTTAGTTTTGTCTTGGGTGTCAACATATTTGATATGAGGCAATGCACATTTACAAACAAAAGGACTGTCACTTTGATTCCTGAGCACAGAAACTGTGCTTGTTGGTCACCAAATAGCTCCAGCTCCCTACAACATCTGTTCAGGTTAAACTCTCATTTCTATTTTGTAGAGGCTTGATTCTGTTGTTTGGACAGGCAAAAGCATTCATCACCCAATTCTGTTAAGACAATAACTTGTGTGTGAGAGGTGAGAAGCTTTTTGGCATGCACCAGTTACCCTTCCTGTCTATTTTGGTGGCTTTTTATTTATGGAATATTGGTGTATTTGTGAGGGCTTTCAGTTGTTTTTGGAAGAGAGAGCTTTAGGAAAAAAAAATACGTGAATGACGGCCACAGACATAGACAACCCCTTTTAAATTCAATATTTTCTGCTTGATCTTGCCACTTTATTTTTAAAAAAGAGAAAATAGCACAGGTTCATTTAATATCTTACATAGTCCACACCAGAAATAATTTCATGATCCTGGGAGATTGCTCCCTTTTAATGCTCCCATTTAAGCCTTCAAACAGCTCTTTAAATACATGTGTCTTTATATTCTAGCTTTGTACTTTCATGTGTCTCTAGGCATTTGACTTTGGAGTCTAACACATATTCCTTTTCTTCTAGATTCTCTTAAAGCTAATCTGTCTTTTGGGAAGTCCTTCCAGGGATGACTGTCAAGCACTTGTATTTTTACTGTGGGCACTGAGAGAATTTGTGTTCCTCTTTTTTATTTTGGACAAGGGGGACCAGATGAAAATAGCATGCCTGTATCTAAAATGTAAAATAGTTTTTTAAAACACCCCATCAAAACCATCCACACAATATAGAGAGGACAGCCAGGGATGAGGAATCATTTGCATGTCACAGTTCTGTCATTTATTATAACAGCCCATCATTAGATGTATTCTGACTCCTGGATCAGCCCGACCTTAAATTGAGATTCAGCAGTGAATTTTGATATATTTTATACAACTAGATCCATTTAAGGTGCTCTGAGCATAAAATCTCACAAAACTAATTTACCTAAGATCCTTTGTGTATATTCTATTTTTAGGAACGTGATTAGATTTATTTATGACTTTGAAGGCTGATACAATTTTGGTTAGGGTTCCAACTAGAGTGGGCTTTGGTCCAAGCCATAAAATTCATAAAGCATCTCATTGGAGTTATTTTCCAGGTGTCTGGAGCCCATTCTGGTTTGCCTGAGACCTCACTGCACACCCCTCTGAGCCAGACATTGTCCTATGATAAGACCCTGCTTTATTCTGGAGTACCTTCCCATTCCCCAATAAAATTCTTGTTCCTTCATTTTATTCATCCTCTCCTTTATCATATATTTACTGAGAGGTTATTAGGAACCAGGTATAGCAGTCCTCCCTTATCTTTTTTGGGAGGGGAATCTCTATGAAATGATTTATGTTAACATCCTTGGCCTTATTCTGTGTAATTTTTTTTTTCTTTTAAATTATTTCTTACATACATCACAATAGAATAGTGATGCACCCCCTTATCTTCAGGGGATACATTCTAAAAACTCCGGTGGAGGCGTGAAGTTGAGGATAGTGCTAAAATCTATATAGACTATGCTTTTATACATAATCATACCTATGATAAAGTTTGATTTATAAATTAGGTATAGGAAAAGATCAACAACAATTATAAGACAACTATAACAATATATTGCCATAGTTAATAATACAATAGGATACTATAATAACATGTTGAAATAAAAGTTATATGAATATGGTCTGCCAATATGTCATTGTATTGTACTGGATTTCCACACCTCTTTGAACATGAGTAACTGAAATTGTGGAAAGAAGAGGGGAAAAACCGCATTCTACTCAGTCCTGGAGATACAGAGAAGGACATGGTGGTTTCTCTGAGGAGAGAGAGAAGTAGGAGGAGTTCATGTAAGGTGTGCTGGAGAGGAGGGAACCGCTGGATGGGAAGTCCCTAGGTAGGAGGCAAGGAACCCACCCTGAGAATCCAGAAGGGAGCCAGGGTGGCTGGGGCAGAGAATGGAGGGCAGGGACCAGATGCTACTGCTGTTAACCAAGTTTGGAAGCTGTCTTAGAAGCTGTACTTGACTCATTCTGTTTTGTTTTCAGGGTACCACTTTAAGAAATATTTATTGATTGTTAAAAGTCATAAGGTAATTTAGACCTCTTATGAATAGACACCGTATTTGGAAAGGCAGTTTTATGTTAAGCAACTAAAATTTCAACATTGCACATGTTTTTATTTTTATTTTTTCAATATATATCAATTTCCGCTGAATGTATGTTTATGTCTTAGCTTGTCAAAGTTTAGAAAATTTTAGGATTCTTTTATCAATTTCTCAAGTAGCACACCAATCTTGGTTTGTTATTTCTAGTGCCTGGTAGCCAAGTGCACTCTATGATGTGGGCTTCTCCTTCTCCTTCACCTTCTTCTTCTCCTTTGTGTCTTTGTTGGTTCTCAGAGAACTGGCATGATTTCATATCTCTTTTCTAAACTTAACGTTCCTTATGTTTTTAGTTTAAATTATTCTGTTTAACTATGTTTAGTTCTTAAGAAACTTCCACTGCACTTTGGAGTTTGCATGAATATAAATTCCAAATTAAGGCATTTATTTCTCCTTCTTCTCTTATTGACTCCCACTATCTTTTCCTTATCAAATATGTATTCTCTGCCCAGCATAATGGTAGGCTCTGAGATTATAAAGATGAAATAAAATCTCTGTCCATAAATAAACACCAAACAATGAAGCTTTATCTGCCATCTCTTGTTCCTTTTAGGCAGCATTTTACCTTAATTAATTTAGTTTATTACACTATAGAAATGAAGGATGCACCTACTATTTCTCATTATAATGACCCAGCTGTCGGAAGCATGTTAGCCTTTTGGTTTTCCTCCCTAAGGCACAGGTGGCCTTCTCAAGGCTTTGGCATAACATTGTTTCTACTGACTTTTAAGGCTAATTATTGGTAGCACTTAGCTTCTTGTTATCTGATTTTTTGAAAACTCAAAATTACTTTTTCAAAAATTACTAGCTTATTCCTGATTCCTTTTTATTTCTCTCTCTTTTGAGAAGAAAAAACAAATTTCACAACTTGATTAGCTCTAGGTTGCTTTGGGACTCTCTAAATATTTAGGTCAAGTGGCTTCTACATGAAGCTCACAAATGTGTAAGTATATTTCTGATGATGGCAAAGACATTGGCTTTTTTTTTCTCCACAAAAATTGAGTATTGTTGAGTATTTAATACAATACTCCATAAAACCAACTTTATTATCATCGCCTGGTGGACATTTTCCAAGATGGTCCCTGGGATTTCGATGTTTGGTAACCATGGTTACTGAAAAAGTCTGCTGATGTGAACAGTATGCAATGCATACAAGCTTGGTGCTGCACTGACTGAACACAGGACAGTCAATCAAATATGACAGGTGTGGAATTTTGTAGTCCTCATTATTTTATTTGCTAGCCAGGGTTCAGACCAGAACACAAAATCCATGTTAAATATTTTAAACAGGAAAGACTGTATTTTAGAGAATTGAGTACTCACACAATTGTTGGAAGCACTACAGAAGCAGACAACAGCCAAGAACCCTGAAAATAATGTCCACAGCAAGATTCCTGCCTATCCCAGCAGCCGGAAGTCTGGAGATCACCACAGGTCTGTACGATTCAGAAACAGGTCATGTGGGCTGGCAATGGACACTCAGGAGGAGAACTGGGTTCCTGCCTCTCCTGTGGCTGCCACTGATTATTCAGGAAGCTGGAGATGGGGTGCTGGATCATGACCACAGAAAATAAGTCTCAGAGCCAAAGGTCATCAGTCAGTCCTCACTCCCACCTTTAAAGCTTCAGGGACAGTTATTATCTTTAGGACCTTCAGCAGAAAGGGAATCTGGGAAATGTAGTTTGTAGCCTCTCAGATTCTGTGGTACAGAAAAACATCCTAGAAAGTGTTGAGAAAGAATACTGTCAGTTAATTTCACCCAACAGTGACAGAAGGGCAAAGTAGTGGGATGTGCCCATGAATACCCCCATGATGAGTAGTCTTGTGGAATATCTCCCACAGGGGGAAGGCTTCCTGGAGCTTCTTTTCTGGAATCTTCTTCTTGCTTGGGTCACATAAACATAAGCACTGTCAGGGAAACTCTAAAGATATCTAGCCCTGTTCAAATAAGAAAGGGAAAGTAAGGTGTATAGGCATTCCTGGGAGATTTAATAGAATCAAAGTTCACCCTAATTCTCCCAGTGCCAAGGAGATTGAGATCCATAGTGTGGACATAGCATTTTTTTTTTTGACCTAAAATTCAGATGGCATGCTGTTAAGTTGGGAAATATTTCTAATCTAGGTACAAGAAACAGTTATGATGTTAGATGTCATATATCATTGATGAAGTCAGGTCACAACCACATTGCAGATTCTGTGTGAAGCACTTGATTGTTACATAACAATGCATCATGGAGGAAGGCTGCTCAGCTCTGGCTGAGTGGAGTAACCATTGTCCTAGGCTTCCTGGGGAAGGAGGTACCAACTCCTTGAGCAGCCACATCAAGCCAGGTCCCCCATGTTTTCATCAAAAGAAAATTTTCACTATAGGTCGAGGGACCAGAATGGGCTTATTCATTCAGAAGAGCAGAAAAATAGTGCAGTTTTCTTCTTGCTGCATTGGCATGGGATAGAGACTAGTTGAGAATCATCATTCACTATAACAGTTTTTGGGTAGAATTCTGCAAGAGAACTCTTGCTTTGGTTTCTAATGAAGCCGTGCAGCCTCAAGAATCTGAAGAGATTTTGTGGTTGGTTTTATTTTCATAGAAAGACCAAAAACCTCTGGAATACAAATTAATTCTGTGTTTTAGGTTTGCTGTATAGCTTCTGACAACCACAAAGCTCTCAAGCTTTCAAACTTATGCTAACTCAAAGGAGCAAGAATTTTTTCAAATTCAGAGAAGCCCCTGAACACCACAGGAATTTTGTACAGTGTCTGCTTGCCTGCTATTGACCAATGCTGCTTTTTAGTCATAAGGGTGGAAATGTGAGTCACCTATAATTTTATGTTTCTTGAAAGTTTTACTGAGAAGTCATTTTTAAGTATCTCATCTTTAATTCTGTATCATGCTTTTATTGCTTTCATATTTTAGGTTGAAAATGCCTTGTAAATGACTTAAACAACTGGGATAGAGTTTTCATCCAAAAGGGCTTTAACATCTGATGAAAAATGGTATTTTCTCAGGATTATAGAGTCTGAATGAACATTGGAGCATGACATTTAAAAACATTTTTTTCTTTTTGGTGCTGGGTTCAAACCCAGGGCCTCATGTACACTAGGCAAGTACTGCACCACTGAGCTAAACCACCAAACTCCTGACATTGTTTTAAAAGGGTTTTTAAAATTAATTTATTGCTGTATTATAATTATACATAATAGCAAGATTTGTTGTGACATTTATGCATGCACATAATATAACTTGTTCAATTCCATTCCCCACCACCTCTCCTTCCGTTCTCTCCTCCTTCCCCCTAATACCATTCTCTTCCTCCCAACACACTTTTTTTTTTGAAAAATTTTCTCTTAAAACTTTTTGTTTGTTTGTTTTAAGGACTTTAATGACCATTTGGTCATATTATTCCTCCCACCCCCCACCACAATAACATTACCCTATTAGTTGTTACCAAAAGGTGCTGAAATATTGGGGGAGCATGGGAGGAATTGATGAATTCTAGATAGGGCAGAGGGGTGGGAGGGGGCAGAGGATTAGCAAGGATGGTGGAATGTGATGGACATCATCATCCAAAGTACATGTTTGAAGATACGAATTGGTGTCAACATACTTTATATACAACCAGAGATATGAAAAATTGTGCCATATACATGTAATAAGAATTATAATGTATTCCACTGTCATTTATTTAAAAAAAAAGAACTAAAAAAAGAAGAGGAGTTTGGATAATCTAAATGCAAAAATATAGCAAATGTTTGAGGAAAGGGAAAGGCTAATTGCCTTGAATTAATGTTTATACATTGATTACATGTATCAAATTATTATACTGTATTACATAAATATGTACAGTTATTTTGTCAATTAAAATATATTCTAAAACAAAAAAAGAAAAGGTGCTGAAATATTATAGAGGATGCTTCAACAAGCAGCCTGGAAGTGGGATGTCACAGTGACCTAGAAGGAAGTGTGCTTGTACAATTCTGAGCCTGAAACTGAAGGATTTGGGAACTGGGGAAATGGTGCCGAAGAAATAATTTGGCAATCTGAAATTTTCCTTCTGAGGCAAAATGACATAATTGTTTGGAGTGTGGCTTTTGTTGTTTTCCTGGATTGAAACAGCTCTTTGCACCATGTGACTGCAGGTGACTTACTCAACCCTTCCACCCCTTATTTCTAAATGTAAGAATACTATTAGTAGCTAGCTAACAGGGTTAATATGAAGATTGCATGAGATTAAATTGCATTTAGAGCATTTTACGGGACTTGTCTCAGATTTTGAAATGATGAGTGTACTAAAAGAAGGTTAGTTATTATAATTAGTGCTATTAATGGATTTTTGTCCGGCCTAGCCTATGTACACTGCTATTTCTTTAGCTGCTCAACATAAATAAATACTGAGCAACTTGGTCAATTATGTTAATTATTGTTGATTTAAGCCATTTACAGACTCAGGAATGTTGCTGTTTCTAATAGGTGCTCCCCCTGGTCTTGGGTCAATTTATTGGCCATGAGGTGAAAACAAAATCAGAAGAAAGTGGCTATAATAAAATAATGGTCTACAATATTATGTGAGATGGTCTTTTTATATGTCTTGTTGCAATAGATTTCTATGAAAAGAACATGAGTCAGTAGGAATGTGTGTGCACTTCTGTTGTTTCTGCTCATGAGCAGCAGATGGGTACAATGTCCCCAACAGGGCTGGCCAAGTTGCCCTACATTCCCTTCTAGGGTGGGGCCTTCATTTCAAGAAATCGTTTGAATCTGTTTTCTTTATTGAGAAAACAGGGGCTGATCCTGATCCTGATAGCTTGATGGGTCCTACTGCACATGATCTTTTGAATAGTTTGTGAAAAAAGACTGCAAAGAGCCTTAGTCCAGTGGCTGGCTCACAGTAGGCCTTTTTTTCACGGCCAGAAAGGACAAGCATATACATACCAGGAACTGAGAAAAAGGCTGATGACACCCAGTGAGACCCCACATATTTCATGAGGTGATGAGAAATTTGAGGATCCATTAGTTTAACAAAAAGTCTCCAAAGTGCAATTAACAATAAATTGAAGTAAGTGAAGGATTCCTTTTCAGTTGTTCTCTTCTAAAGACAGAACATAGATTTCTATTAAGCCAGCAGTTTTATTTTTTTCTCATGTTTTAGTTTTGGCACTTCCTAACCGTATGACCTTAGACAGCTTACTTAACCTCTCTGAGCAATGCATGCAGAACGCACTTCTAAAAATACAAAGACAAGAGTAAAAAGAAACACTTCATAAACAATGACGTGCTTGGGTGAAAATTTATAGAGTTATTATCAATGTTTTTCCTGAAGAGTAAGTCTAGGGTTTGTTCTTTCAGACTCCTTAGGGGATCATTTACAAAGTCATGGTCTCCATTAATTTGATGATTGGGTGTGGAAGTGCCTCGTCACCTGGTCTCAGGTTTGTGTGGGCAGTTCACTTCCTTCCCCTCCACAGTTACCAACCCAGACCTTGGCCTTGACCATTTGCTTTGGAAATGTGCTCCATGGATTGTGAGAAATGGTGGTCAGTGCAAAACCATTAGGGTTCATGGGCAGACATTCTGTTGGCTTCACCTTGTAAGAGTGGAGGAACAGCTTTACCTGGGAACTTAGAGGTGTCATCTCCTGGTCCCTCTGTCTCCAGAGGGGACAGTGGGTTTTATACACTTTGCTGACTAACATTGCAGTAGCTTCCTCTAAGCTAGTTTTTTTTAAAAAATGACAGGTTCCCAGATTCTCTGTTGAAATCTTTTGCTATTCCTTTGTTTTCAAAACTGGCAAAACCCTCAGTGGTTTTTGAGGGGCATTCAGTGGTCATTGGGTACCTGCTAAAGGTTCAAGGTGACCCATAAACAGGGATTATTTCAACCCATGCTCCAATAGAACCCACCTACCAGTCCAGTTATGTGAGTACTGAGTGGAACCCGTAAGTTCCACTGTGACTGTGGTCAGCATCTGCACTGAAACTTTTTGAAAAGAACAGATTTCCTGGCTGCAGATCTGGAGACTGAGGAGAATTTGTGGATGCATGAGGAAGGCTGATGTCAATCTGCAGCTTCCAGTTCAGATTTATGGTCTGTAAGACATAGTGACATCCTACTTTTGCTGTTTACTTATTTTAAGTTAAGTGCTAGCAGAACACAGGAGAAAAACCACCATTTTCTCAGATAAGACATTGCTTATTTATTGGGAGACCTGACCCTGTATATACATTATTTTAAAACTCTTTGGATAATTCCAGACAGCTGTTTGTAAGATGAGACCTTTAGAATTAAAAAAAAAAATCAATTCATTACTATTTTAGTTGTACATGCTTATGGGGTACAGTGTGATAGTTTGAAATATGTATATAATGTGTAAGATCAATTAGGGTAGTTAGCATTTCCATCTCCTTAAGCTTTTTAAAAAATTTCTGATTAATACATATATGAGGCCCAGTGTGATATTTCAATACATGTATACAATGTGTGTACACATCTTTTATCATTACTTTGTGGTCAGAGCATATGAGCTCCTCTCTTTTAGATATTCATAAAATACATGATAAATGATTGGTGATCCAGTTGCCTCACTATGCTGTAGCACACTGGAACTTAATACTTCTATCTGACTGTGTTAACCTGTAGAATTTTTAAATTGGAGCATCCCAAGGAAACTGCCATTCCTAACTCCCGAGGTTGGGCCAGCCATGACCGGGTTCCTTCACAGGCCTTGCAGCCCTGACATACCCTAAAGTCTTGGGTCAAAGAGGATATATATATATATATATATATATATATATATATATATATATATATATATATAATTTTATTTTTATTTTTTGCTTGAGGAAAAAGGTGTTCTTCCCCTGAGGCATTTCCAAGGTATCTGGACAGCATAATATAAATGTTGAGCACTTTGAAGTGATGCTTCATGAGTTCATGAGGTTGGCAGGAGAAAGCCTCTCCAAGCCAGGATGGACCACTTTTACATAAAGCCTGTACACTTCTCCCCGACTCCCTCCCTATGGCTGTGCTGGGCATTGGGTGGGGAGATCCCAAGATGAATGGAAAACAGGGATAGGAGGGAAGGTCTTAAGGGCATTGTAATTCCTTTGTTTAGAGCACTATTCTGGATGTTAAATGCTCATGCCTACTCGTGGAGTACACCTGACTGCAACTGTAGATACCAAAGGACATTCCTACCTGGCCTGGCTCTGACTGTGCCAGGCCAGAAGAAAAGAGATGTGTAAAGAGAGATCCATGGCTGCCAGAATAGAGTGGCTCTTCACCCTTCTCCTCCAGTGGATATTGTGGTCATCAGTCGCTTCTTTGATTACAAAGGAAGGTGACTATTGATGAAACAGCCAAGGTCTCAGATGAGCAAGATGATATGGCTGATGGAAAAGGAATCCCAGGCAGGCACATCCTCAGTGTGTGCTCTGCTATTCTGTGACATGGTTTTGAGCTGGAAAGCAGTTTTGTGGGTTGCAATCAATGGGCAGGAAGGTCCTTCCTATTGCTTAGAGGAATATGATCATTTAAGTGGTATCAGTCAGCAGACACAGGGGCAGACAGATACTGAGAGGAGGAAAGGGAGAAGGGTGGCTGAAAAGTCAAGCCCTTTGAAACCCTTTATGTATAGTAGAAAAAGAAATTTCCCTGACCACGTGCTGAACTTTCACAGGAAGAATGTATGAGGTTTTTTTTCTTTTTAACACAATTTTGAAAAATGTATGTTCTTTCTTAAAAAAAAAAAAAGATCAGCTATAGGCATAAATGGTAATGTATGACTTCTCTTATTTTATTCAGTATATCAATTACTGAGAAAAATCATCTGGGTTGTTATGGTTTGGATGTGAGGTGTCCCCCAAAGCTCACATGTGAGACAATGCAAGAAGGTTCAGAGGAGGAATGATTGGTTTGTAAGAGTCTTAACCCAATCAGTGAATTAGTCCCTGATAGGGATTAACTGAAGTGGTAACTGAAGTGGTAGGGTGTGGCTGGAGGAGGTGGGAATTGAGGGCTTGACTTTAGGGTGTATGTTTGCATGTGGCAAGTGGAGACCTCTCTCTCTGCTTCCTGATCATCATATGAGCCACTTCCCTTTGCCATACTCCTCCACAACAATGTCCTCAAGCCCTTAGGGATGGAGCCAGCCTTCTATGGACTAAGACCTCTGAAAACTATGAGCCTTCAAATAAACTTTTCCTCCCCTAAAATTGTTCTGGTCAGGTCTTTTAGTCACAGCAGCAAAAAAGGTAGGTGACTAAATCACATGTCAAAATGTGCAGTTGATTTCACAAACTTCTCTTTTAGATCTCTCTTTGTTCCCTGCTGCCCTCTTACCCCCATGAGGCTCCATGACCACCTGAGCCTGGGATGACCGGCATCACCTTCTTCACTGTGCCCTTCTGATGGTCTCCAATACATTCTTCAGAAGTTGACACAAATGGAACCTGTTTAGGGACATCTTCTCCTGCTCACCCCCGGACAAAATTGTTTGCCCAGATCTCAAGATCCACCTCTGGAACACTTCTCATACCGCCATCATCAGAGAGGGTCACATCTTATGGTTTATTTTATGAATAATTACTTTGTAACATCTAAGGGAGGAGATATTTGTCTCATAGATCTTCGCACACTCAGGGCTTATAAAGTAACTTAGACTGAGTGCTTGCTGAAGACAGGAAGGAAGGGAGAAACTCACCTGGGATTAACAGAAAGGTGGAAACCACATCATCTTCCTCATTAGCCAGCATGACCTGAACGTGTGAATGTTTTGCAGCATAAGGCTGATAGTTGCAAGGATGACTGTCATCTCGAGAACACATGGGCTCCTAAGTCACGCTTATCCAATAAATAGTAAGTGCTCAGAAATATTTGCTGACCATGACAACATATGCATTATAGGCATTATGAGCAATTTATGGATGAGAAGACCAGGCCCCCAAAGCAAGAAGTGACTTATCAGGTGTCCCTGAGGTATCCTGGGGCATCATGAGGCTCTTGTTCTAGTTCCCAGCTCTGAGTCCATGGGGGTGCTTTTGAGGTAGAGGATAGCTTTAGAAAAACCTGAATGCCATTTGGTACACAGCCACAGACTTCTGTTTCTAGATTTATTTCTTGAAGGAAGTAGATCTGGGACAGCATTGTAAATGAGCCACAAGGGGCAATTCTGTGAGTGGTAAAACATGGTAAGTGGCTGCTGGTAATGTCATCCACATCGCCTGTCTCCTGAATGCCACACACAAGTCCCCAGGACCTCAGATTCTCTAAGGCTGTGAGCATATCGTATGTAAGGGCTTCCATCCATCATTGTCAACTGCAGAATTCACATTGATTTTGCTGTTTCTAACATAAACTGTGACTATTGCTGTGGTTTGAGGGTTTGTAACGAGCAATAAAATACAAGTGGACATTCAATTTACTTAAAGCTTATACATGTCAGCACCTAACTAAATAAAAAAGAGGAGGAAAAATAAACTGACAATGATTAATATCACTAATGATTTGTTTTGCTTATTTTCTAAAGTAGTAACTTGATCCTTTCTGTTCAAAATAGGCAGAGAAATGATATGAGGAAGCGCTGAGGGTACTTAGCTTCTGTCCTTTCTTGTCCCTCTGCCCCAGTTAGAGAATTTTTTATTGTCTGTGGAACTAAGTGTGCAAATATCAATTTTCATTCATTAAGAAAGAGTATGTGAGTTATGAATGCACCAGTATCTACAAACTGTAGTCATTCATTAGTTCTTTCTTTTGTGAAAGAAGTCATTCATACATGTTTAATGTTGGAAAAAATTGTTTTCTGTTTGAGAAAAGCACAAATGACAACAAATTTGGAGATTGGCAGGGACTTTGAGAACGAGACAATTAAGTCCTTACTTTAGGTTGGGTGCTAGGAGTATCCAGAATTTCTTGTTAGTATTGGTGGGCTCTTCAAGATATTAAATGCTGTTCTACATATTATTTCCTTTCTTTTCGTATCTTTTTTGAGGGTGTCATGGTTTTAGGCATCATTTCTTTTTTTGGAATTTCTTTGGTTTGATGCTTTGTGCTACTGAAGGGTATTTTGCAAATTTGTCCCAGGTACTTCTATACCCCACAAAAGCAGGTCCAGATATTGCCAATTAAATGGTGTAACTATGGGACACATGCAGCTTTGAACAGCAGATTTGGGGTATAAAGGAATTAGTAGTCAAAGTGTCCAAAGAGGGATAGTGAATTGTTTCAATATGGCAACCAGTTCATAGATTATACCATTGGCACTGGCTTGAAAGAGAAACTTGGTGTCTGAGCCTTTGTGGGAGATTTACTTCTAGTGGTAGAAGCCCGATGCTGTAGACTGCTTGAGTGTGTTCTGTCTTCGTGGTAAACTACGGTTGGTTAATTGCTACCAATGGATATCTTGAAATGAACACAGAACACGTGAATATGTAAATTGATGCAGACCAGTCTCTCCCAGTCAAAAGAGGCCAGGTTCTCAATCACAGCCCTGTAAGGCTATGGTAGTTTTCTTCTTCCTGACCCAAAGGAAACAGTAAGAGCTCCATTATCTTTATTTACTATTGGTTCATTAAGGCTGCTGAACAAGAACAACTTGTTGAAAAAAACAGCATGTTAATTTTAAAATGTGTATTATACTCTAGAGCAGATATCAGCAAACTAAGGACTCTGGGCTACTAGCCTGCCACTTTCTTCTGCAAAGAAGGCTGCATTGGAACTGTCCTCATTTGTTTACACACTGTGTGTGGCTGAGTTCCTGTCACAGCAGAATGTAATAGTTGCAATGGAGTGGTAAAGCTTGCAAAGCCTAAACTGTTTACTATCTAGCCCTTTTCTGGAAAAGTTTGCCTACTTCTGCTCTCGAGTAGCCCCGCTCAATACAAATATCATGAGTCATTTATGTCATCTAAAATTTTCCACTGACCACATTCAAAAAGTAAATATGGAGTGAAATTAATTTTAATAATAAATGTATTTAACCCAATATATTCAAATATTATTGTTGTGATTTAGACATGCGGTCTCCCCAAAAAGCTCATGTGTGAGATAATACAAGAAGGTTTAGAAGCAAAATTATTGGGTTATGAGAGCCTTAACCCAATCAGTGAATTAATCCCCTGATAGTGGTAAACTGAGTGGTATCTGAAAGCAGGTAGGTTGTGGCTGGAGGAGGTGGGTCATTGGGGTGTCTATTTTGTCATTGCTGAGCAAAGCTAATCTCTCTCTCTGCTTCCTGGTGCCATGTTCCCAGCTGCTTTCCTCTGTCACACATTTCTGCCAAGATGTTCTTCCTTACTTCAGTCCCTAAGGAATGGAGCTGGTTGTCTATGGACTAAGACCTCTGAAATCATAAGCCCCCAAACAAACTTTCCCTTCTCTAATTGTCAGGTCTTTGGGTCATAGTGAAAAAAACTGATTGAGACAATTATTATTCCAATAATCAATATAAAAATTAATTGAGATATTTTAATTTTTTTTCTTATATGGAGGCTTCAACATCCATTCTATGTGACTCTAGCATGAGCCATATATGAAAGGCTCTGTATCCACACAGCTCCAGAGGGAAGTGGACACATTTGTCTTTCATTTACTGCCTAACTGAAGATTAGTTTTGTCAGTATACCCTACCAATGTCCTTACCTTTCTTAGTAGATGTGATTTCAATTCCAAGAAGAAATGTCCTTCTTAAAAGCAAACTAGGTAAATCTGGTTTTCTTCAACTCTGGAATGAGGAGAGAAGAAGTTCCCAGAACAGGGTCCTTGAACGACCTGCCTATAGTTGAAATTGGTGAGAATCCTTCTATAAAGGTCTTGGTTTTCAGGGAAAAACTAGACCTTTCATCCAAAGGGCAATCAATCTCTGTTAGCAGGTTCTACAATTTCTACTTTGGTGACACAGGTGCTAGGCACAAAAGCTAAACCAGGAACTTCACAATTGAATGAAGATTTCCAGCTCAGTTTTTGATGTTTGTTAAAGAACAATCAGGAAACAAATGCATTTGTTTAGACCCATAATTTCTTTCACTTCTGCATTAAGTCAGGCCACACTTTGAGCAGAACTGATGAGATACTTCCATTCAGATATGTCTGAAGGAGAGCAAAGACATTTATTTTAGTATCAGTTTATATATATATATATATATATATATATATATATATATATATATATATATATAATTGTCTTTAAAAAAGTGGAAAGGTTCATCTTTGTTTGATTAGGCTGAAGGCAATAGGAAGTCAATATAAAACTTAAAGTTGGTCAAAACAAACAAAAATAGCTACAAAAGCTAGGTGAAGAGACTTCCTTTTCCTCAGGAAGATGAGGGGTAGAGAGTGGAGATTCATTTGTAAACGGCAGAATATTTCTCTAGTGTCTATCATGCATGGCGTTAAGGCCCTGGGAGAAGATATTTTGTTTGTGAGTTTAATGCTCAAATTTTGCTGGGTGGTAAGATTCAGTGTACCACCAGTCACCAACAGTTTTGAAGCACAAAGTTGTTGCAACTTAATATTCACAACTAATTTTTAAGATCTGAGAGATAATGACATTTAAATGAAATACCAATATGTGAATTTCTTGTCTCTCTTTGTAGTTTTTATAAATTTCATTCAATTTTAGTTTGGATAGTTCATGATAATAATGTGCTAAATTGGATCTAAGTGGAATTCTGAGAGAGCTGAAATGAAGGGAAGAAAGAGCATGAAGTAGGGAAAGCAGAAATTTTTGGCCAGAGGGTCTTGATAGATTGGAAACAAAGGTGAACTCTCTGAGTTCATGGTGGGGCTCAGTTAATTTCTTAGTGGTAGGTCCTTTGTCTGTAAAATTGGAATAGTTGTACTCTACATACCTCACAAGATTGTTGTGAGACTCAACAAAATAAATATAATAATGCATTGTAAGCCAGAAGCCCCAGAGAAACAAAGACATCAAAGCTAACTTTCAAGAATGAATATCCATCCAGCCCATGAAAGGTCATGGGCTTTTGCCTTCCATCCACATTTGGGTCCAAAGGGTTCATGAAAAATGTCCCCTAAAGTGATCCAAGTGGCATGAAAGTGGGTAGCTTTCCCAGTGGGTTACAAATCTTACATTTGTAAATTTCTCTTAATATAAAAGGGAGAAAATGTAATATAGATAACTAGTTAAGGTATAACTTAACAAAATGATTTTATTTTTAATTACTTCAACTCTGTGCTGTTTGGAGTCCTGTCCCAGAAAAAGAGGCCTCATTATTTCAAAATGACAGGTTCAGAGAGTACATAATGCCATTAGCAGCGGAGCATTGCAATCTGGGCTCCTGTGAAAAATCTGTGTGTTTTGTCAGGAAGATGGAAGATTTTTTACGATCTTAGTAGCACTCTTAGCTTTGGAAGACCCAGGCAATCTGTATTCAGTGTGAAGTCTGATTACCTATTGAACAAAGAAGAAAAGGAAATTTGGAAGCCATTGCCTTTGGAAAAGCACAGAAAATACCTCTGTTCTTGCCAGAGGTTCTTTTTTTTTTTAATCTGAAAGTTGAAAAACAGGGTTTAGAATGTCTATTTGTGAAGCAAGGAGGCTTTTAGAGCTGACATCTTCTATTTAACAGGAGATTCTAACCTTTAAACATTTGTTCTGTTGAGTCTCTGAGGTTTCCTGATTTTGGAAGGATCTCAGTTAGCAATAAAAATATTTTAACAGGTCCCATTATTTACTAATGAAATAGTAGAGGATATACACAGCATTCATTTAGAAATATTTTAAAAAATAGATCATGGAGAAATGACTCAGTGATTCATTTTGAGTCTAGAAGTTTTAAACTTAGGAAACCACTTCCTTGAGAAATGTCGCTGAGATTGTTGCTGTGCTGTCCTACAAATACATCACAATGTTCTTATCTGTCAGAGTGTAGGTGAATACAGGTTGGGCATCCATAATCTGAAAATCAAAATCTGGTGTGCTGCAAAAATCCAAAACTTTTTGAGCCACATGAGATCATATGATGCCACAGTGGAAAATTTCACAGCAGATCTCATGTGATTGGTCATAGTCAAAACATGTGTGCACTAAAAGTGTTGTATAAAGTTACTTTGAGGGCTTAATGTATATGAAACATAAATGAGTTTTGTGTTTATACTTGAGTCCCATCCCCAAGGTATCATCTATATGCATATTTTCCAAAATCTAAAAAACTCCTAATTCTGAAATACTTTCTGTGCTAAACCTTTTGGATAAGGGGTATCTAACCTCCATGCCTTTGCCTCAAGTTACGATATGAACTGGTGATTTCTCAAGTTCCTTTTAATACCTGAATTTTAGGATTTTCAAAAAGAAAAAAACCCACTGTTGCATTTTGTTGGTATGGTGGCTTGTCTCCTTTCTTCCTCTTCCCTCCTCTTATGCTTCTGTTTTAGATTTACCTACACAGTCCTTTACAACATTCTCCTTCTGAGTACCTATTTTTATCCATTAAGAGCATCTCTTAGGACTGGAGGTGCACTTCACCTTTCAGAGACAGATTTCTTTATTCTTTGCAGGTCGCTTCCCTGAATACTTACCTTTTAGTTCCTACTTTCCTGGCTCCTGGGACTCTGATGTACTTGACCTTTACAATATTTTTAAAAGTTTTCAATACTAATTCTCTTTATCCTTCAGAGACTTTTACCGTACTGTATTTTATTTTCTTGAAATTGGTTATATAATAGAAGCAACATGCAAATTCTCTGTTACTTGTTAGCTGTGCAATTGTGAAAATTTCATTTAACGGCTTTGAGCTTCAATTTTGTCTTTTGCAAAATGTGAATAATCATATTCACTTCACAGGGATTTGAGAAATCAAATGATTGAAATATAGTTGGCACTTGGTGCATTTCCTGAAAACATTAAAAATGAATACCTGGATGACTAGCAGCAAACATTTGACAAATTTCTTTAAGTGATTGGTTGGATCATTGTGTGACACATTTTTTGTATTTAGTTCAGGTGTTTTCTGTTTGAACAGGTTTTATGGTGTTTAAATGAGGAATCAAACTCCAATCATTTTCCTCTCTAATCTTGTGTTGCTATCCTATGGGTAAGCAGATGGATGACCTTCCTCAGTCCTAATATTTTCTCTAGAACAATAGAAATAAATCATAAATAATTTTTGAAGTGTTAAATTTGAATTGCCAATACAAAATACTTAATGGCAGACAGTAGCATTCTAACTATGATAAACTATAAACAGAGGTATAGATGAAATTTCTAAGCAAAGGGACCCTCTCATTGTCTATTCCTTCCCAGAGATGAATCATGCCTGGAGGGTGACATACCATACTTCATAAGCTTTTTTAGTAGAATAAGTTGCAGATGCAATCAAAATTATCCTCACCAGCTAACATGTTCTAAGAGGTGAATGGGTTTAGATATTGTATTTGCTCATGTTGATTGGAATTGGAGGCAGGGTGGAAATTTGGGGTTAAAAATTTTTCTGATTTAGCTTTTGACATAACTGAAAATGCTTGTTAATCATTCCACTTGCTGATTTATAAATGGATACTGAGGCTATAAGAAAAAGAAAGAGTCCAGCACCAAAATGTTCATTTGGCAAATTTCTTAGGAACCATCTTTAGCACTAACATATCTCATACTGAGCATCTTAGGTTTTATAGGCAAAAAAAAATCTACAAATTTAGGCCTATGTGGGCAAAACTTCATATAATGATCATTCAAAATTAAAAGTGGAAAAGACCTTTATTTATTAATTTAACAAATATCTGTTGATAACACTGGAAAGTTTTAAAGATAAAGAGAGAGACAGAGAGAGAATATCTCTGACCTTGATTAGTTAGTCAACGGTCGTCTGCAGAGTCATACCTTTATGTCACTGTGATGAAGAGTATGATAGAGAAACACTTCAGATGCCAAAGAAATACACAGGAGAGACTCAACCCAGAGAGGGGCTGAGGCCTAGGAAGTTTCCCTTAGGTCTTGTTCGACCTCAGAGATAGATACTGCGAACATATGCTGCAAGTCTCAGGTCAAAAAGAAAGCATCTGGGTGTAGACTACCCCTTGTTTTGCATCATAAAAATCATAATGGAAAGATGCACTATGTGAAAGTGCTGCATGAAACCTTTACACTACTGCATATTCCTTGCTGGACATTCAAGGAATCAAGAAAGAGATGAATGAGTAACAAATGTGAAGAAGGCAGGGTATGCTTTAGACTACTCTAGTCAGTCATTAAACAAATAATGAGTTCATCTGTCTGCCTGTTTTCTAAGACTAGGGATGATGTCCTCATCCTAAGAGAACTTTCAGTTTTTAGTGGGAGGGAACAGACAATACTCCCAACATAAATAAACAATGTAATATACTTTTTAAGATATTGAGAAATGTTTTGGACAATGTAATACAGGACCATGAGCTATAGAGTGGCTTAGGAAGAGATAAATGTTGTCTGGTGTCATTAATGACAGTTAAAGAAAGCTCTCTGAGGGGGTGGCATCGAGTAAGACATAAACAATGAGGACAAAGCATCATGCATAGAGGTTCTTGGAGAGGAATGGGCCTCTTCTGAATAATAGAAAGGATGGCAGTGGTTGTTAGAGGCAGATGACTGTGGAGGGGCAGGGGAGACAGTGAGTCCAAGGAGGTGGATCAGGCTGGCTCACATGGGTCAGCTTGAGAAGGCACACTCGCTGTCTGTATGGTAGTGAATAGAACACACCAACCACGGGTGTAGGGATATCACGTATGGAGGTGCTTCTCATATTAAATATCAGAACCATTATTATTAAACAACAAACAAGCAAACTCTATATGTAAGGAATGTGACAAAGCCTCAGACATAACTCATACTTCTGTAAGCATCAGAGAATTCACCCTAGAAACTCAGGTCACCCTTTCTTCCACATCAGAGGGTCTGTGTTAGAGAAAATTCCTGTGATTGCAATCAATGTGGAGGGCTTCAGGTGTGGTTAGTTCTTTCCCATCCTTAGGGAGTCTGCATAGGATAGTAATCCTGGGAATGAAATATGTGTGTAGCAAGAGGTCAGAGGCTGGGTTCTGTGGTTTTAATGCAGTCCTCGGTGATGTTTTATCGATTTCTTTGATGCCATTTAGAAGGTGGGGGAGCATGCATAGTCTTTGGGGGTAAAAGAACCTGTGGTAGATGAGCACATGTCCTGCAAATCTTTCTGGATTATTTCTGCTAGACAGAATTTCTGTCTCTAGTACACCAAATATCAACGCCCAAACAGAGTCCCCACACACAGTGTGCAAGCTGCAACAGCAGGTCTTTACCATTACCATGTGATGTTGTTCCCAGAAGACTTTCCTAGGAAAATAACTTCATTGTTCACTACAGGCACCTCCAGAAGAACCAACCCTTTAGTAGGATAGAAGGCTAAAAAACTGTATTGTTGCTTCTACCAACTTTAAACTATTACATTATGATTCTTATCTACTATTAACCAAGGCATCTGCACCAAAATACCCACCTTAATCTAACTTTAAAATACCAATAGACTCTCACCTTGATCTTCTCTTTCTGAAACATGACTGAACTCCTGGCAGTAATAACCAAATGGGATGCCTTTATAGCCACGTTTGAGTTTTGAGGGTAGCATATAAGGATGACATTTAAGGATTGGGGGAGGGGGACATACAAAACCAGATGAGACAGAGCCTCGAAGCTTTCATCCTGGTGCTTGAGACAGATTAAAAACATATTACTAAGAGAAAGAAGAGACAAGCCGTGGACTGGGAGAAAATACTTACAAATCTGTATTTGATTAAGTGCTGACATCCAAAATATATAAAGAACTTTCAAAACTCAACAATAAGGAAACAAATAATACACTTTTAAAAATGAGTAAAATTATATGAACAGAAATCTCACAAAAGAAAATCTATAGGTGATAAATGAGCACATGAAAGATGCTTCACATCATATATCGTTAGGGAACTTCATATTAAAATGAGGATACATCAACACAAGCCTATTAGAATGGTCCAAATTCCAAACACTAACAACACCAAAGGCTGGTATGGGTTCAGAGCAACGGAAACTCTTGTTTATTGCTTGTGGGGATGCATTGGAAGGTGCTGGCTAGTTTTCTAAGTAAATACACTCTTACTGCTATAGTGAATAGTTCTCCTTAATATGTGAATATTTAGTCCCTCAAGGTGATGGTGTTGGGGAATGGGCCTTTGGAAGATGATGGGATCATGATGGTGGTTCCTTCTGAATGGAATTAATGTTCTTTTACAAGAGACTCTCTTCCTTCATGTGAAGACCACTGAGAAGACAGTTATCTATGAGTCAGAATCTGCTGGTACCTTAATCTTGGACTTCTAGCATCCAGAGCTGTGAGAAATAAATATTTGTTGATAATAAGCCACCCAGCCTACTGTGTTCTGTTTATATTGCTCTGAAAGGATTTACCATACTATACCATCCAGCAATCATGCTTCTTGTTTAACCAAACGAGTTGAAAACTTATGTCCACACAAAAACCTGTGCATGATATTTATAGCAGCTTTATTCACAACTGCCCAAAACTTGGAAGCAACCCAAGATGTCCTTCCATTGAATGGATAAGCTAACTATAGTACATCCAGAGAGTGGAATATTATTCAGTGATAAAAAGACATGAGCTACACTGAGGAATGTAAATGAATATTGCTAAGCAAAAGAAATCAACCTTTAAAGGCTATAGCTGCAAACTGTATGATTCCCTAAACAGGTAAAACTACAGAAACAGTAAAAAGGTCAGTGGTTGCCAGCGGGTGGGAGAAGGAGGGATGCATAGGTGCAGCACAGAGGATTTTAGGGCAGTGAAACTATTCTAATACTATAAGATGGATACAAAACATTGCATTTGTCAAAACACTATAGATGCACACAATGCTATGGGTGAACCCTATTATAATCTAAGGACTCTAGTTAATAATAAGGTATCAACATTGGAATACCTCACTCCTGTAAGACATTAATAATGGGGGATACTAGTGGTGGTGGTGGTGGTGGGGTGCGTGTTGAGGCATATGGGAAACTTCAGTGCTTTCTGCTCAATTTTTCTATAAACCAGAAACTTCTTAAAAATATTTACCTAGTAAAAAAATAACAAAACAGTTGGGTGTGGTGACACATGCCTGTAATCTCAGCAGCTTGGGAGGCTGAGGCAGAAGGATCATGAGTTCAAAGCCAGTCTCAGCAACTGATTGAGGCTCTAAGCAACTCAGTGAGTTCCTGTCTCTAAATAAAGTACAAAATAGGGCTGGGGATGTGGCTTAGTGGTCAAGTGCCCCTGAGTTCAATCCGCAGTACCACCACCCCAAAAAACAAAAGTAAAGCAATACCCCAATGATTATAATAAGATGGTGAGAGACATAAATACAGTTATTTCATACTGGACAAAACCCTACAAACATATGTTGGAGAAAAGATAATCTCTTCAATAAATGGTGCTGAGAAACTGGAAATCCATATGTAATGATATTTATAGCAGCTTTATTCACAACTGCCAAAAACTTGGAAGCAATCCAAGATGTCCTTCCATTGAAGGTAATAAAATGAAATTAGACTCCTATCTCTCACCCTGAAAAAAGCAGAACTCTAAGTGGATCAAGGACCTAGGCATTAGACCAGAGACCCTGTGTTTACTAGAAGAAAAAGTAGGCCCAAATCTTTATCATGTCATCTTAGGAACCAAATTCCTCAACAAGACTCCTAAAGCACAAGAAATAAAATCAAGAATCAATAAATGAGATTGTATCAAACTAAAAAGCTTCTTAACAGCAAAGGAAACAAGAACACGGAGAGTCTACAGAATGGTAGAAAATCTATGCCACCTGCACCACAGAACATTAATCTCTATATAATATATAAAGAACTAAAAAATTAACACCAAAAACCCCCCAAAACGAAAACCAAAGTAACCCAATCAATAAATGGGCTAAGGAACTGAACAGACACTTCACAAAAGAAAAAATATGAATGGTTAACAAATATATTAAAAAATGTTCAACATTACTAACAATTAGAAAAATGCAAACACACACACACACACACACACACACACACATACAAACAAACATTTCATTTCATGCCAGTCAGAATGGCAATTATGAAGAAAACAAGTGATAATAAATGTTAGCAAGGATGTGGGGGAAAAAGTACACTCATACATTGCTAGTGGAACTGCAAATTGGTGCAACTACTATGGAAGGCAGTATGGAGATTCCTCAGAAAACTTGGTATGAAACTACCATTTGACTCAGTTATCCCAGTCCTCGGAATCTACCCAAAGACCTAAAATCAGCATACTATAGTAATGCAGCCACATCAATGTTTATAGAAACTCAATTCACAATAGTTAAGCTATGGAACCAACCTAGATGTCCTTCAATAGATGAATGGATAAAGAAACTGTGGTATATATACACATGGAATATTACTCAGCTTTAAAGAAGAATGAAATTATGACATTTGCCAGTAAATGGATGGAACTGGAGGCTATCATGCTAAATGAAATAAGCCAATCCCCCCAAACCAAAGGCTAAATATTCTCTCTGATATGCGGATGCTGATTCACAAAAAGTGGTGGTGGAGGGGGAGAGGTTTCTTGGATTGGAAAAGGGGGGATTGGGGGAAGGGAGGGAGAATGGGATTGGGAAAGACAGAATGAATTAGACATAACTTTCCTATGTTTATATGTGCATACATGTCCAGTGTAACTCCACATCATGTACAACTATAAGAATGGGAAGTTATACTCCATGTATGTATGATATGTCAAAATACATTCTACTGTCACACATAACTAAAAAGAGTTAAAAAAAATAATCCTCTAGGATGTTTCACAGGAAATAAATGTGCCCATTGGCATGAAACCATCTTTAGAAAAAAGATGGTGTGAGAAGTCATTTGGTAGATATGGACACCAAGTGCAATGAATTGTAATAAGGTAGTCTCCTTGCCTGAACCTGGGTGAGTAGAGGAGATAAACGTGATCTGGAGAGACTTTGAGCAGGTGGTGACCCTTAGCAGAGCCCTGAAGAGTGAGAATGGAAAGGTAGGTGATGAGGCTAAAGGACATTTCAGGAGAAGGAAGTATCACATGTGAATGTCCAGGATAATGCAGTAACATCTTCAGGGGATCCAGTTCCACTGGAGGGCAGGGGTGAGGGAGAGGGGCCTCACTGCCAAGCTAAGGAGGCAGGTGAGAGATTGCCTTCTGGAAAGGGGATGTGGCATGCTCAGTGTGCATTTAGGACAGTCCCTCTGATGTCAGTGGAGAGGGGATTAGAGAGATGAAGCTCCTGTCAGCAGGCCCAGTGGGGCGCTCCCGCAGCATGCCTAGAGTGAGGATTTTGTCGGATTTGCCTTTGTATCCTTGGTGCCTGGCACAGTGCTGGATACATAATGAGACTCAGGCAGCATTAGCAGTAAGACTAGTTTTTTCTCTAAAAACTAGAGAAAAAATTGGGCCTCAATTTACAATAGTTTGTTTACCCTGATGCCAAATCATACCCATACAATGTTGTTTTCCACTTTCACTGCAAAATTCTATGAATTACATGGGATAGTCAAGACTTCATTATAAAATAGGCTTTGTGTTAGGTGATTTTGCCCAACTATAGGCTCATGGAAGTTTCTGAGAGTGTTTAAGGAGACTAGGCTTAGCCATGGTGTTCAGGAGGCGAGGTGTATTGAATGTAGTTACAACTGTGTTCGACTTACAATGGGCTTCTCTGGACAGGATCCCATTGTAAGTCAAAGAGCACCTGTAATTGAATTTTAAACATCTCCTCTCCTGACTCGGCCTCCTCTTCTAATGATCTAAGGTGGTTGAACAAATATCTTTCCTGAACCCTGAACAGGGATATGTGTTCATTGTATAAAATACATAACATTGTGGGTTGTCTGAAAATCCAGGCTGTGTGTGTGTTCTGTCTCTTTGAAAAAGTCAGAGAAGCACTGCTCTTTACTATCTTTCAGAAACACAGATATTTCATCCCGAGCTCTTGCTAGAAAAAATAGGGGAAAAAAAAGGATTTGAACAAACGAAAAGAAAAGTCTAGAATATGTTTCATTTATATAGTAAAAAGACTCCTGGGCTGTATAACAGCATGGCTTTTCAAAGTACATAATAACCCTCTTTATTAGTTTTTAGCAACTTATTAGAGTATTTGGGAGGCAGAATTTTCTATGAATAGGTAGAAGACACATATAGAAAAGAGTGCTCCTGAGGTATTCTTGCTGACAGCATAATAATAGCTCTGCCCCTGGCATTATAGAACAGAGGGCCATGCAGCACCCCTGACTTCAAAGTCACTTTGTATTCAGAGAAATTTACTGTAATTCCTCACAAAAAGGACCTTTGAAAATTACATTTAACATATTGTATCCCTATAATCCTTCATGTTTTTGCCTTCCTATAATTTGTGCTGCAGACATTATCCGTTAAAAGCAAATTTTAAAATATAAGATCAAAGTTGATTCAAGTTATGGAAAAGGACAATTTAGATTGGCTCACATGTTTGGTGCTCTGTCTCTCCCTTTTACTCATCATTTGCTTGCTTTACAGGATACCTCCTTAGTCAGAACACTTTAACTCATGGTTAATAATATCATTAGTATTTTCCTTAGCCCTGGTGTCAATACAGAGCTTTGCATTTGCACAGATAGAGACTGTGTGTGGCTTTTGAATTTGCTAAAGATCTCATGGAGGAATCCTGGGAGAAGCATAGGGCTTGAGTCCTGTTGGACCTGGAGCCAGTCAGCCTTGATCTCTTTTATCTTTGGGGCTTCTCTGTATGATATGATTTAGGGACAGAACTCTTGGCTTAAACAAACAAACAAAACAGGGTGAAAACCCATGCTTTTGGTTAAGCTTACACACAGCCACAGGACAATGCATACACATGCCTTTTGCCACAGATCTTTTATAGCACCAATTGTTGTTGTAGTTTGGACTCGGATACCATTTTGGATCAGTTTTCTGCTGCCCAAAGTTCTCACTACATGCTCTCTGATACTCTGAAATCAAATACTTCAGGTGACATTGATTTCTAGCTGAATAGATGTGTACTTGCATATCAAGCAATACCTCCACAGTCGTGCACCCTCAGGCGAGTGCAGACAACTTCTTCCTCCAACAGAGATCTGAACTGAGATAATGCACAGAGCAAAATGAACATTCTGCTGTCTCTCCTTCACGGCAATTTTTTTTAACTGGCCCAAGAACAAGTGAATGTGTGTCTGTATGTATTCGTAGATGTCATCTTAGATTTCGCTTTAATGTTGGAATAGAAATATGGAAAGATAAAGGATTTGAAAGTTTTGCGTCTGAATATTTCAGATTTGGCAGTTTGAAAGTTGAACAAGTTCCCATAGAACTTCCCTCAAGCTTTAGTTTTTAAAAAAAGTTCAGCATAGAATTCTAAGCACATGAGGTTGAGTTAGGAGAGATCTGGACCTCCAGAGAAGTATTCTGGGAAAGGACTCTGAGTCCTGACATGTGGTGATGCAAAATAGCTTTCTGAGATTTTCTAGCCAGTGATCTTTGGACGTATATATAATTTCTCTACAAATCAGTTTTCTCTTCTATAAAATAGGGATAATAACTGTCCCTTTTGGGATTACTGGGAGGGGCACATGAGATAGTGAACATGATTATACAAATTATTGTCACTGAGGGTTGTGTGGAGACACTGACATTCCATGATATCCAGTACAGTAGCATTCCCAAAATGTTTGTTTGAGAAATAGATATTTGTGTATGTGTGATGTGAAGACTTTTTTGGATATGCTCCTCCAAAATATGCCACTTTGTTTTTTAGCTGAAACCACTTGCAAAACAGCAAATGCAAGAGAGGCTTTCTCTGAGCTCTCATTATGAGCCCAAAGACAGATCCTCCAAAAACACATTTGTTATCATTTTCTTCCCAAAGGGGCTCATCAAGGGCAAGGGGACTCATCAGTGGGGAGGACGCTAGAGAGAACACCACACCCAGAGAAAATTTGTTACAGACCCTTGTATCTCTTCTCTATTTTTCTAAGGTCCTATTCATCTTTCCTCAAAATCATTTACTCTCTTTCCCTACATCCTCCTTCCCTTACTAGGTTGCTATATAAGCTCTCAAATCTCACTGCTATTTTGGGTAATCACATTTTTTTTCCTGTGATGGCCCCATGAACATAATATTAAAAATTAATAAATTTATACACCTTTCTCCTTTAATCTGTTGTCAGTTTATTTCATAAACCCAATGATAAGACCTAGGAGGGTATATGGAAAAACCTTTCCTTCCCTACAAGTAATGATAATAACAGTAACAAAAATGTGAGATAAGATTCAGCTGAGCTTCCTCACTCATCTGCCATTCCAATGGATTACACAGGTTGAAAGAATTTTAGATAAGTCTCAGTAATGTTCTTAATAAGCATCTCCATCCTCAATGGGACAAAACAGAGAAGTTGTATGTGAGGACTTGTTTTAATGAACCTACATTTCAGACATGAAATTCCTCCAAAGAAACAAGAGCTAATGGTGACATCATTAAAAAAAAAAGTTCTTGTTTAAGTGCTGCCACACAGTAACAAAGGGTGCCATTTGGCTCAAGGGGAAAAATAAAACTACTGCAGAGTTTGTCTTCTTGCAGTCTGCGGTTGGTCATTCTCCCAGACAAAGGAGAGCATATGGCAGGACAAGAAGCTCAGCAGAATATCTGCATTTGAACAAAGGAAACCTGGTATGGGGAGCCAGCATCCTGGCTTGGTTACTTGGTGACAGCAGGTAAGTGTCAAAAATATCAAAGGCTGATCCTTAGTTCTGAATCCTTCAACTGGTATTTATTGCCACTAATGGTTCCTTTAGTAGTTGTGGGAGTTTTCCTTATTCAAAGAAAGTGAAGTGAGATCATCCTAAGGAAGAGTGGCATTCTCAACCTACTGACACTTCTAGGGGCAATATCCTAAGCTAGTCAACCTGAAGTGCTGGAAAGACCTGATGAATTAGGTTGATGAGCTCTTAGAAGACCTACCATTTGGGAAAAAGTGAGCTTTGTAAAAGGAATTTTGTAGAAAAGCTCGACCACACTTTTATTCCCACAAAACTTCTCCAAATATTGGCAAGTATATCAGAACAAACTGACTTGTAGAGAAAATCTTCTGTCTTCATGGACTTTACCCCCTTCATTGCTTTCAGAGTCAAGGCAATGATCCAATGGAGTTTTTGCCTTTTAGAAACAAGGCACTCATTTCTAGGTTGTGCTAACTTTCCAGTTTACTCCTTATCTTTTTTTTTTTGAAATGTCTTTAAACTCTGAATAATCTTAATTTGGATGTTAAGGGAACCAAGATTTACTATTAAAAAGTTTTCTTTGTTGATGAAATTTCTTTGGAAAATAGTTTTATTTATTTATTTATTATTATTTTTTTTAGGAGTCATGCCACCCCTCTCCCATTCATATATGACCCCCTTTTCAAGATACTTCATGAGGGAAGCAACATATATGGTTAAGGGCATTCAGAGAGTATTTCAGGAAAAAATAGTCTCAGAGGATACTGAGAGAGACGTCATATGTGTTAGTTAGCTTTTTGTTGCTGTGACCAAAATACCTGATAAGAACAGCATAGAGGCAGAAAAGTTTATTTTGGCTCACAGTTTCAGAGATTCAGTCCATGGTCAGCTGACTCCATAGCTCTGGGCCCAAGATGAAGCAGAACATCATGGCAGAATGGTATGGTGGAGGAAAGCAACTCAGGCTATGACAACCAGGAAGCAGAGAGAGAGAGAGAGAGAGAGAGAGAGAGAGAGAGCTTCTCTTATCAGGGACAAAATATAAACCCCAAAGATACATCCCCAATGACTTACTTCCTCCAGCTACAAATTCCCTGTCTATAGTTGCCACCTCGTTAATCTATATCAGTGGATTAATCCACTGCTTAGATTATACCTCTCATAATCTAATCATCTCACCTCTTAAAATTCTTGCATTGTCTTGGCCATGAATTTTTGGGGTACATCTCAATCTAACCCATAGCACTATAGAACTAAGAGACTAGGCTTCTAATTCTGATCTGACATTAAGTAGTTTTGCAAACTTTGGCTTAAAAAAAAAAAGAAGAAACTTAGCCATTTTGATGAATTGCCATGTAGTCTGTAAAGTCAGATACTTTTTTACTAAGTATTTTTATTTAATCCCTAAGATATGCATGAAGAAGGTAGTGTTATTCTTATTTTGCAGATTAAAAAAATACCTAAGATTTGGAAAGAATATGTGAGTTGTTAAAAATTAACATCAGTAATATCTTCAGGAAGCTAGGAAACCAGTTTGGATTTCAGGATGAAAACAGATTGATAGCTTAATTTATGAAATTCCATCTCTTACCCCAAAGTAGGGGATCACAGACTGCTTCTATTCATGGGGCTCTGTGGTTCCAGATCTGAGTTCAAAGGGAAGGTCTTTATAGACCAATCTGCAAGAATATCTAAGGATCTGGAGATATTTGGGGGTCTATCTCCAGATGGGCTGAGCTCTCTAGAGCACATTTGACAATGGATAGAGACATTTTTGATTGTCACAAGTCAGGCAGAGTTTAATGTCAAAGCCAGGTTTGTTAGGTGACATCCCAGAACACACAGGACAGCTCTCCATAACAGAGAATTCGTTGGTTTAAAATGTCAAAACTTTTAGGTTGAGAAACCCTGCATAGTTAACCTGTCTAATTTGTAGAATTTGGTTAGTAGAAGGTTCAAGGAATCTGAAAAAGTGAGGCTTGACCTGGTAGTTTGGGAAGACCCTGGAAGACAAGGGTCTCTCCATTGCAAATTGACACCTTTCACCTACCTCACCCCTAGGCTTCTTGTGGTGCTGTGTAGAGCTGGATATGGATTTGACTTGGCTGGGAGAGCAGAGGCCAGTTGGCTGTGGTGCAGGAAACTACTTAGTCAGAAGAAGGCTGTTGAAATGAAGCCTAGGAGAATGGAGAGACAACTGATTTGGAACATAAGATTCCAACCATTTGCCACACACCATTTTAGAAGACCCAGTCTGGAAGCGCTGGGGTCCAGCACGACATTCCATCCCATTCCTGTTTCCCCAGTCTACAAAGCCGCTTAAAGCTCAAGTGTTCTGGTCACAGAATGGAAAGGCAAGGCTGGTTACCTCCTTAGTCCTGGGCATCTCCTGTCTCTCTACCTGTAATCTTATGTTCCCCAGGTATTGGCATCACATGCTCCCTCCTGGCACACAGGTTTCTGCTCAAAACCCAGCTCAGAATAATCTTCCTGATCTTAAGATAATCTTCACCCCATCACACTTTCTGTTTCTTAGAGTTGCCTTACATATTTCTGTAGCTCTTTCTCAGATTTGAAGTTGTTATTTATTTATTTGTTTGCCTAATTGTCTATTCTTCCTACAGAAATTTAAGTTTCACTGGAGAAGATTTTGCTAGTTTTTGTCACTGCTTTTTTACCATATTGCAGAACCTTAAACAGTATTTTTAAGTTCAAATGAAAGTATGAACTCACTTCAAAGAAAGTTTGAAGGGGGTCAAGATTGTTTTAAGATCAGGATTTTTCTGAGCTGATTGTTGAGCAGAAACCTCAACAATCAGTTATGAGGGAGCTAGTGCTGCAAAAACCTGTGGAATGACAGGAGTGTTTACGGTGTGTGTGTGTGTGTGTGTGCATGTGTGTGAGATATGTGTACAGTGTGTATGTATGTGGTGCATTTGTGCAAGTGTGTGTGGTGTGTATGTAGTATGTATGTGATGTGTGGATGTGTGTACTTGTGTAAAGTGTAGTATATGCATGTCTGTGAGGGATGTGTGTGTTTGTGTGTGTGTGTGTGTGTGTGTGTGTGTGGCATATGCCTGCATGTGTATGGTGTGAGTATATGTATGACTGAGTACACCTTGTAGGACCATAGAGTTATGTAATTCCAGGATTCATAAGATCTGGGTAAGATGAGCAAAATCTTGAAAGATTACTTGTCACTTGAACAGGTGCTGGTGTGAGCATGGCCCATGCATGGCTCATGAGTTCTCAGTTATGTCTTCTTAAGAGTGGACAGAAGTGATTGGGCTCTGAAGGCAACGTAGTGCAAGACTTCTGAATGCCTGGGCTGGACCAGTCTTTGTTTAATCCACTTTGAGCGTTAGACTAGGCAGCATTTGATTTGGAGTTGAACAAAAACTCTACTCAGACCATCTGTTTCAGTAACTAAATAAACAGAAAATATAAATTTAAAAATAATTAGGAAGACAGCACATTGGGCAATCACTTACCCATTTAGGAAAGACAGAGTGATACAGTGTTATGCTCAAAGTATCTCAGTTATTCCTAATTGATCAAAATACCCTGATGTTTATAGCAAATGAGAGAGTGACTCAGAATGAAATGAAGTCAGCGAAATGCCAGAAGTTTTTACATCCAAAACAGAGACATGGTCCATATGTTCAGAAATACTTTTGTCCTTAGGAAATGTTTATGGAAAAAAAAAGACTCTTTTTTTTTTTTTCTCACAAAAGAGTCTTAAATAATAGTAACTGGATTCAGATAAGATAAGCACTTTTTTCATTAGGATCATTTTCCCGTTTATTTGCTAATTGACCCACCACTGAGTTTGAGAGCCCATTGAGACAGTGAATGAAAAAAGTTGCCTTTATGGCATCTTTTCATGTGCAAAAATTTCAGGAATTTGAAACATTTTCAGAAGGATTTGTATGGTACCATCCATCTATTGTTTATGGACAAAAAACGTGATACAAGATAAATACAATTGTCTCAGGATATACAAAATATATAAACACCTGTGGATCCACAACTATAAATCTGTGATCTGTACTCTATCTCATAAATTTATTTTGGGGGACAAAGAGAACTATAAGGCATTAACCAAATGATGCCTTGTTTTTTAAATTAAAAATATGCTTAAATAGTACTAAATATGGGTATGACTAAGATAAGAAAAGGCAGGTGATTGGTGCCTGGCGTGGGGCTCCCTGTGGCCCAGGACAGTGGCTGCTGGTTAACTGGGAGAGCCAGCACCGGAAATCTCTGTTGAAAAGAGAAGTTCAGCTCCTTCTTAGGAAGATTAACCAATGGGGGTCTTATCAGTAGAGTTACCATGTAGTTTATTATCCAGACTGGGGCACTGTGAGAGCATAAGAGAGAATTATGAACAACTGTGCATCACCCACTCGTGGTTCTTATCACGTGTACAACGTCACTGGTGTGTATATTACTATTTCCTACAAAGCCAAAAAGAGTTGTAGAGGCCCTCTAACATGGCTCCCAATGACCTCCACCTCCCTGGGGGATCCTTTCCTCCTGAGTTTGTGCTAGACCTAAAGACTTGCTTTTTACAGCTAAAATACAGAAGAGTGATGGGATGTTACTTCTGAGACTCGCTTCTAAAGTGACTGCGACTTCCATCTTTCTCTCTAACTCTCACTTTCTCTGGTTCCCATACTCTGGGGCAGCCATCTATCATGCTGTTGAAGTGCCCTTTGGGGAATCCCAGCAAGCAAGGTGTCTGGTCAACAACACTTGTTGGATCTTCAGAAACAAGGAGATGACATGTGCTTGCTTTTTAAAGCCTATACATTTTGGAGCCATTGGTTATAAAGAGAAAACAAACAGAGACTTCAAAATGAGGCATCCTAATTAACTTGTTTCCAGGCGTTATTTTGGAGACATTTAACTCTCAGCATAGTGCAAGCATCAAACAATCAGGACGTGAGCCACCCACCTTCTGGGGACAGAACAGTGATTATCAGCTGTGTGTTTGACCCAGGTTCTGTGGACATCACCTGGCCTGAGATAAGACTCCCTGTTTTTAAGGGAGGGTATGAGGTAGATCTAAGCCTGTGCTTATGAATTCCAATATCTGCAGGAACCAGGTAGATACATGAGAGAATAAAGTGAGCCACATTTGAGATTTGACATGGCCACTTGATAAGCAAATGGTAAGGCACTGGAGGGTGGGGAAGGCAAACTGTAGAGTGCAAGCCTATTCAAGAAAGAGCACAAAGAGCTTGATCTCAGATGTTTTTCTAGGTTCACACATGGCAAGTGCAATGTGGGAAATACATCAACATTCAAACATTGGGAGATGTCACCTTCAAACCTGGAGTTTCGGCTTTTCATGCAATATGGGAGGAGGGAGGAAGAGGGGCTACCCACCAGAGGCCCCCCTTGTCCTGCAGAGGGCAGTGCAGACATAGCAGGGACTCCCTCTCTGACTGGCTGTGACTGTGTGTAATGCTGGCTTTGTCTTCCTTGTTCCCATTTCCCCACCCTTCCTCCTCTGGGTCAGGCACCGGTTCTGTTGTATTTTTTCCAGGATTCCAATGGGGTGGGAGAACTGGATGTGTGGATGGAGCCATCTCAGGATATTGGTGTGGATTAGCAGTTTTGGGTCAGACAAGCTGTGTTTTTATTGGTTATTTCAATGGAGACCAGACACATGAAGGTCCGTCCCTTAGATAGATGAAGTCAGGGGAATCCTTGGTGATACTGGGAGTAAGTCTACCTTGATTTGTTTACATTCTCATTTCATTTGAAGGAAAATAGAAACCAAGCTTTTGCTTCCATATTAAACCTTCAATTTCTGTTTTCTGGCCACTTACCCTTAAATGTCATTGAGTGTAGATTTTCATAAAATGTGGAAACAAAGAAAATAAAGCCAATTGCACCGAGAATCCCTTCATTAGCAATCTGTGGTTTTCCAAGTGTTCTGAAATACATGTCCATTTTTTTTCCTGATTGTTTCACAAGATACATAGAACTTGGCTCAGTATTCATGGTGAAATGGACTCAAAATTATTTGAAGTTAACACAGCAGGATAATGAATTAGGGAGAAAAAGAACATTATGTATTTTTCCCTTTCTCCCTCTGCCTGTTTCTAGCTCCTTTCTTCTCCTTTTCTTTTTCTTTCCCTCCTTCTCTCCTAACTCTGGAACTGCTGAAACTGATGCAGTTTTTGTTTTGCTATTGTTTTGTTTTGTGCCCCAAGAGGTGCTCTTCAGAGGGTTTTAGGCAGGCACATCAGGGTTCTATTATAAGTGGCTGACTTTTCACCATGTGGAACGATTGAAATGGAATTTATTTTTGTATGCTTTATGCCTGATGTGTTTAAGGTGTGTAAGGTGCCCCGGGCCTCGAGGTGAACGCATGAAATGACAACAATTAAATGAGATCCAACTGAAAAAGTAGAAGCTAAAAGAATCCAAACCAGTGCTTGGGAAGGAGGCCAACTTGACTAGCCCGTCAGGATGGAAAGTCAGGGACCAGGGCTCTTGGTGTCACTACTCAGAGAAGAATCGTGGCTATGCAGGGTGTTTTATAGGAACTTTATTCCAACTCCCTCCTATGCCAATGAAGAAACTGAATTGAGAAGGTCAAGTTGATCTAGAACACCATGTTGTCAGTTTTCAAACTCCTTATCAGTCTTCTCTGTCAGTGCCTCTCCCAGGCCCAGGCTCAGGGAGACAGGAGGGATGAATGATCATTTTAACAGCCGACTTTGGGTTTTCCAGGTTTCAAAGAAATCTCCATGCAGTACTGCATTGATTCTCCACAAAACTCCAAATAAGTATCATAATTTCTCTCATTTTAGATGGAAAAGCTAATGCCCACAGCTTGGTACAAAGTTCACGAGTCACCATAACAAGTTGACAGAACACTAACATGTGCCAGGCACTGCAGTGGATGAGGGTAACTCAAGTCCCCACATGGACAGTGATAAACTGTGTGAGCTTGGGTAAATAAGGAACTTAGTTAAGCTTCTCTCCCTGAATTTGTGAAAATGAGGATAATGTTGTGTTTACCTTACCGGATCCAGGCGGAATCATCACCAAAGTTAACAACTCTTACAGCCTAAGACATTGCCCAGGAGTTTAACTGAAGATTGACAGATGCAATACTTGAAACTGGCTTTTCTAACTCTATAACCAGCATTCTTTTGATGGCAGAAGATTTTTATACTTTCACTATCAACAACAATTATAGAATCTAAAGGAACCCCGTCCCTGTCCTTAAATGGCCAGAGAGCTGTAACCAGGACACAAACCATGTGGAGAGTGTGGGGTATGAGGATGAAGAGGGGAGAAAGAGTGGTATGTTTTCTTCCCATGTGTGATTCATGGCTGAAGTACCTATAACTAAAGACAGCTTAGGAAGAGAAAAGCATACACATTTATTTAATATTGGTTTTATGTGACATGGAAAACTTCACAATGAACTACAGACCTAAGGGAATGGAAAGCTGTGAATTTTCATGCTCAGATTTGGTGAAGAGTGGACAGTCATGCAGAAGTGTGATTAGACAAAGGGAGTCTGACAGGAGGAGTTAGCAAGCCCTGTCCATTCAGATTCTTTCCTGTGACCCTGTGTCTTCAGAGGTAAAGATGCTCCTTTCCCCAGGATAAGGGGAGGGTACCTCTTATGGCCTGCTTCAGGGAAAGGACATAGAGACCTCCCAAGCTGTTTTCTCACATGGCAGAGTGGCATATTTTGGGATGATGTGTCCTGAACCCCTTCAGGGCAATAGTTTCTTCCCTAACAGGCTCTATTTTAGTGTTGGAAACAACTGTAAACAGGTTGCTTTTAAAGACCAGTATAGAGGTACTATGGTTTGAATATAGCTTCTCTCCTCCAAAACCCATGTCAAAATATGTTGTGGTGGTGTGTTAGGGGGTGGGGCTTTATGAGGTGATTTGGTCTTTAAGAAGAGAAAATGTCTTTGGTTTGGACTGGTCTAATTCTTATGGTAGTGAGTGAGTTCTCACCTGAGAGGACTGGATTAATTCCTCAGGGGGCAGCAGTTATAAAGCAAGGCTGACCCTTGTGTTTTGTCTTCTGTACACACCCACTTCTTCTTCTGAAGCAACATGGCACTCCAGAAGCCAAGTAGATACTGGCACCATGCTCTTGGGCTTCCTAGCCTCCAAACCATTAGCTACATAAACCTCTTTCCTTTATAAATCACTCAGTCTGTGGTATTCTGTTATAGGGACAGAAAATAGACTTAGATAAGAATCTTTTCTTGAGGCTTTCTGACTTAATTTTAAGTGAATCTTGATAATTCAATATTGTGGAGAGATCCAGAGAACAATAATCATTGAAAGATCATTAAAACCAGAATCAGAATTTATGGTAAAGAGGAAATAGCAAGATCTCTGATCCAGGATGGGTGGGGCCTCTATCTGGATACAAGTATCAGCTCTATGTCAGGGTTAGCTCAGTACTGCTGCTGAATGGTAGGGGTGCTGTTCCCCAAATCAATAATGCATTCTTATTTTCAGCTCCTAAAATTGCCTGCAGAAATGGTAGTGGATAGCAGTTTTTGGTGTGTAATTTAGGGTCCATCATACTTAGGCTGTAGCACTGCTCTAGACCTGGCCAGCAAAACTTTGGCTATTTCTTTTGCCTAGATGGGCTTTACTTTCCTTATATGTAAATTGGGGGAAATAATAAGATCCAGACATAGGGTTGTTGTGAAGATGGAGTAAAATAATTCATGTGGGATACAACACGTAAAGCATGGTGCCTGGCTTCTAGTAAGTACGGGTAAGTGACAACCAGTTAAGTATGTGGTACTTTACTGTGTGGTCCATCACTGATGAGCTAGGACAAGGAAAGACAAGTGTGGCCCCTCTTTCTCTCATTAGGATCAGAAAAGTCTTGTTCCTGTTGTCGAGTACCCAAGGCCGGTGTATGAGCCCCAGTACCAGTCAGTGGCTGTGCCATACCCATGTGGTAACGCTGGCTGTCCCCACATTCTGAGACCCCCATTCCTGACTCAGGCTTTTCCACAAGTGTTTGGTGGACAAAAAGAACTGAAAATGATCTGAAACATTTGATTTTTTTTTCATCACATTCAGAAAGGGGCATAAGAAGCGGAAAATAGCATTGGAAGCAAGTGGTTGAAGAAAGGAAGAGAGAGCTGCTGGCATCTGGTGTCAAGTGTTACTATTTGGTGCCTGATACACAGTGGGCATTGGATAATTGTAAACTGAGGATACTGCCCATGCTTTCCGTAGAATTAATACTGTACTCCACAGGATATCTAGATAATCCATATTGAGATGTGAACATATGTTGAGAAGTTGTGTGTCATAAGTCAAAAGCCAAGTTACCTATTTCTAAAAAAAATGTATTTTTATTTTTAATAACACATTACAATGGTACATGTTTTTACTTATTTATGGGTTGCTGCATGACATGCCCACACATGTATGTCTGTGGGGTAATTGGCATGTCCATCACTTCAGACTTTTATCATTTCTTTGTGCTAGGAACATTGAAAATCCTCTCTACTGCCTGTTTTGAAATATTCAATTAATTGTTATCACCTGTAGTGCTACAAACACACATGCGTGCGCGCACACACACCACACACATACACACACACACACACAAGACATTCTATTTTCAACTTATTTGAGATCAACTTCTTAGCTTCCACATATAAGTGAGAATCTGTAGCATTTGTTTTTCTGTGCCTGACTTATTTCAGTTTATATAATGTCCTCCATCCATCCATGTTGCTACAAATGATAGGATTTCATTCTCTTTTATGGTTTAATAGCTTTCTATTGTATGTGTATGTGATGCTGCTTTCCTGGCTGGTCCCCAGTCTTATTGATCAACATTTTATTGATTTCCTCTTATCTGGGTTTGTGATGGTCAGGACTGACATTTCTTGATTGATACATTTCTTTCAGGTACAGGACTGCATCTGAGCCAGGTTGGTAGGACAAGCATTTTATTTTGTATTTTAGAGGTGTGAAAAACTGAAGCTCAAAATAGTTAAAAGAGGGGACTTGAATTCAAGCTTATGTTTGGTTGGATGGAGGAAAAACGAAAGCAGAATTTTTAAAAAGTAATTTTTGGAAATGCTTGTGCCACTTATGTAAAAAGTTGTGGTTGGCAGGTACCCTGATCAGTGGCTGGGTTGAATAGTTATGATACACTCCACTGCTGGAACTGGGGGCTGGCAGCCTTCCAGCGGGCAGGGCAGGTCACCCCTGAGGCCATCACACTTCCTGGTGGGTAATTTGTTAGAACTCTTGTTAACCCTTTGATAGCTGCAGTTCCTGACTCCCCATCCAGGCCTCCTTTCATCTCCAGGTTCCTTTCTCATCTATTACAAATGTCTCCAGGGGAAGACCTTATAGTAGATGGCAGCAGTGATCTTAATGGCTAATTGAAAAATCATGGGCTTTTAAAGCTCAGAAAGGCTTTCAAAAAGATTGATGATGGCCCATGGATGTGGCATTTACCTTCTGCAGCTCTTTGGGTGACTCTTGTTTCTTTCTTGAGGAAAAAAACTGGGCCAATCATCCTGGTGCTGTCTCCCTCCCCCATCTCTCAAATGACTGGATGTCACTGCCTCTTGGTATGTGGGTTCAGTGATTTTCCCTTCTTTTTTCATTTGTAAACTTTGGAGATAAGAAGGCCTGGGATAGTTTGAGTTTGCTTTTCTAAAAAAAAAAAAATCCTAGGTGGAATCCTGGCTGTAGTTTATCCCTGGGAAATGTGCCTTCTTTCCCTGAAGTGCAAAAAGTCCCTTTACCAATGAAGTGTCATGAGGTACTCATAGATGGTGATATATAGCAACACCTAATAAATAAAATCATGATAGTTTAGATTTTTGTCTTTGCTCCTCCCCCAAATCTTTGCAGTTATAGCCTAAGTCCCTGCTTCTGAGAGAAAGCCAGTTTGAATGGGAGTGGGTCTCATTAAGGGTGGGAATTCAGAGCTTCCTCCTAATTGTCACACTGTTATGGAAAGCTCCCCCAGGGAGCCTCGATTTCCCTAAAGATGAGGCTAGTAGTTTTTTTCCTTCATATTTTAGACTTTCATATAGCAGTAAAATTTCCTAGAACATTAGAGGTGCTGATATGTTTGTCAATATTGAATTTGCTTTAAACCTAAGAACACTAGAAATATAAAAAGAAACAAAAACTAAAAAAAATCAAACTGAATCAGATAAAAAATAGCCCCCTTCACCAACCTGTAATGACTGCATCTTCCATTAAGCAAATGACATTTCAATACCAAAATATTTAAAGCTTAGGTAAGTCCCTAAAGTGTAAATACATGGGTCTTTTAAAACAGATTAAATTTGTATTATGAACAGCTTACTACCTTTTGATTATTTTACCATGGGTTCATCTTATTTCTAAAGCCTCTGATAAAAGAGGGATAAAATATATGTTAGATTAAGTACACCAGGGTAAACCTGGAGAATATGCTTACCAAAAGTAGACTATTGGTCTCTCTGACTATTGGAACCACAGAGGTAATTAAATTTTTTTTTCTTATGTGTACATTCTAAAATTTCTAAAACATTGATATTATGAATAATAATAGTTATATAAACCATGTTAAACCTTCAAGTTAGATTTTTCAGGGGAAGGGGCAACTATTAGGAATATTTCTTGGGATATTAATGCCAATATCAGATACCCCACAGTGCATGTTTCTTTTTGCCTTTTTTTTTTTTTTTCCCGTTTTGCTGCAGGTGCACTGCCATTTTTTCTGATTAGCGCACTGCCACACACAGTTTTCTCTGAAGTCTCTTGTCTGTGTCTCTCCAGCCTCAATTGTTTCTTGCCTCAGTTTCTTCTTCAGTCTCCTTTCTGCTTACCAAGGGCTTCCTCTTGCCATCTCATGGTCTTTGTCTACATTACTTTTCAGTTTCTGGGCTCACTGGCCTGGACACTCTTTATCATGACTGAGAGGCTCAGCTCTTGCACCCATAGAGCTGTGCATATACTGATGTTGTTCTTTTCTTCTGCATCCCAGGCCGTTTTCAATTCAAATTCCTGAGAAAGGAAGACTCTGATTGGGCCTGTGGCTTATTGAGTGCTGGGTGACCAGAGACTCCTCTGAGGAGATTGTTAACTAGCTAATTGGGTGTTGACTGCCCCTGGGACTGGAGCAGGCTCTGGGACAGTCAGTTGTGGCTTGGGGTGTGTGCTTTGCACTTGCCACCTCACATGGGTTGTGGATTTCAGTGCTTTTAAGGACCAGGTATGTTTTTGAGATCCATTGCACATTGGCTATAGTTTATATACTTGAAAATTTTGGGGTGTTTTCACAACCCCAAAAAAGGTACATGAGGTAGAGCATATATGAATTAGCCCCATTCAGTCATCCCACAACATATCCATATTTTAAAACATCATGTAGTACACCATAAATACATATAATTTTTGTTGATTAATAAATGAAAAGCCAAAAATTAAAAACAGAACTACCATATGATCCAGAAATTCACTATTGACTCTATGTGCAAAGGAAATTAAATCAATATGTTAAAGAGAAAATGGCACTGTCAGGTATATTGCAACACTTTTCACAATAGCCAGAAATAGAAACACCCTAAGTTTCCATCAATGGATGAATGGATTATGAAAATATACATATACATATATACACACACTATCACAAAAGCTTTAAGCAAACAAACAATTAATATAAATGTAATTTAAGTTTTGAAAAAAATGCCCTGTAAGTAGGTGACAGTGTCAAGCTCACCTGAGCCCTGTGCTCTGGGAAAAGCAGCCTTGGTTAAGAAACCTCCCTCTGCTTTTGTGATTGGCTAGGCACAGAAGACCATTTTCTTGTTCTCAGAAGACTCACCCCCATCTGGTCTTTATGACTCCTGGAAGACTCTCAATTATTTTCTTACTTACTTTCGTTTATAAATCCCCAAGTTTCTCACCCAGAAACATTTTTCTTACTGCAACAGCCTCAATCAGATCACTTCCCTCATTGTCTGGAGCATTTTGTCCCTGACATAGGCATTTTTTTTTGCTCCAATTCCATTCAGGAGTAAACTAAAATTTGCTCCAAAACACGGAGACAGAAATGGCTTGTGTGCTAGCTGTGGAACAAGGCTTAAGAGGCCAGGTATTATACTTACTGCCTCTTGGTCGTGTCCCATTATCAGACACCTGACTAGCTTTCTAGGAAACAGCTCTGAAGAGACCCATCCTGGCCTGGCCACTGTTCCTCCCGATGGAGGTGCTCAGCTCCTGCACTCACAGAGCTGTTCATTAACTGATGTTGTTCTTTCCCTCTGTATCCCTGTGTCTCTCAGGGCTTTCCGAAGCATACACTTGGGTTCTTCAGCAGCATCAGTGTAGTTCATGGGTCTTGGCATGAGCTTCAGAGCCTCTGCAGGAGGCTGGCAATAGTCCGATGTGAAAACAGGCAGTGGGCTTGTTACTGCAAGTGAGCTGTGACGGGCTCCAGGTTTGATGCTCTCTATTGCTGCTGTGATGCCGAATGCTCTGGTCACTGTGACAGGAACCCAGGAGAAAGAGCATCTGCCATTTTTGTTGGCTTTTTATGCTATAGCTCTGTGTTTTTGTCCAGGACACAATGCTCCATAAACTTGTGTGTTCAAGATAGAACAAAACGTATGTAGTACATCCTCAGTTATGTTCCAAAGACCACCAACCTGCTGGGCTGTGAGAGCTGGTGCCCATGTGTCCTCTGTGGGGACCTCAGAGAGTCCCTGAAGTGGGGCCTTTCTCTGCTTCAAGTACTAATTAAGGGAAGGTTGCTTTAAGGCAGAAAAATGTTTGACTCTTAGGTTGTGTCTTATGCTCATGATAATAATATAAAGTGGCAACCAAATGGCGATTGTCACTACAGGTTGGCCATATAGATCCATCTCACCTAGGATTACTGAGTTATTTAGTGATCCTGAGTAGAAATTAAATAAATTCATTAAAAACATGCTTTGCATATAGTTAAATCCGCCCCCCGCCCCCCCCCCCCCACATACACACACACACACGGAATGTCATAACAATATATATTGTTAATGTCAAATGGTGCCAGTATGTGTAAAGAGCCAATTTAAGAACTTCAAGAATTAACTACTGTTGATCCTAACTTCTAGCTTAAGACTGAACACCCTGTGTGGAAGATTAGTAATTCTACTTCTAGAAAGCAGACAAGAGGACCAGAACCTGTCCCCAGCATCTTGAGCAGAGCCACCTGGACCCATCTAAGGTTTGTGAGGCAGGAGATGAGTAGGCCCAGGAGAGCCAGTAGCCATCCCTGCTCTACATAACCCTGAGCATTAGCAGGTACTTTCTTCCTGGCTTAAAAAAAAGCACGTACATTCAACCTCAGAATAGATGATAATTGTAGTAAATACTTGGTTCTTTTATATCTCTACAGTATTTGGAATTATTTCCATCTAAGGCCAATTTATTCCTTATTTTTATAAAGCCTAATGCTTCTATTTAATTTGAAAGTATAATACATTACTTGAGGTCTCTTTGAAACTTACATACAAGTAGGAAAAAATATGTTTCCAGAGTCCATACACAGCAAAAGTAAAAGTGCTTCTCTATTCTTGGTTCTCCAAGGCTTTTGGCTTCACCTTAGAAACTGGCTGCTACTATCATCTGCATTTAGGAAAAACAAAAACAATAAGCCACAGCCATTATTTCAAACATCCTGCGATTAAAAATATGTTCATGTTCATACCAAAGAAGTCCTATTAAATAAGCAGGTAGCTACCAATGGTGTTTAAATGGCTTATTAAAGAACAAAGTGACAAAGATAGGCCACAGATCCATCTCTTGAACCTATAGCTATCTGTCCTATTCTTTGTTTCATCTTGACCGCCATCCTTACCTAATAAACAACAACAACAAAAAATGAACAAACAAATAAATAAAGCAAAATCTCCAGGACCTCTGGAATTCAACTATTCAACTTCCTGGGATCAGATCCCATTTCTGCCACTTATAAACATGTGCTACAAATTCAGTTACCTATCCAACATGGATTTTGGGGTTTATTTGCTTTAAGGTGGGGATACATATTGTATAAAATTGGGGGGGTGGTTGACAGTGGGGGAGAAATTTTAATGAGAAAATGCCTAACATTGCCCAGGTTAGCTTGTGTTTGTGCTACTTACAGATTACATGGGTAATCTGAAAGTTTGAAATCTGAAATGCTCCAAATCTGAAGCTTTTTGAGCACCAATATGATAATGCAGTTGAAAAATTGCGCAACATGAAACTTTGTTTCATGAACAAGATTATTAAAAATATTCTATAAACTTATCTTTAGACTATGTGCATAAAATGTATAACATGTATATGAAACAAATGAATTTTTTGTTTATACTTGGCTGTCATCCTCAGCCAAGTATATTTGAGAAAAGCCTCAAATCTGAAATGTTTCTGGCTCTAAGTATTTCAGATAAGGGATACTCAAACTGTAATGGCTATTACCATTTGCTCCTCTTACTAGGACCAAGCTCCACTTATGATTACCATTGAATTTTATTATGATGAGCCCAAGACACAAACTGTCACCTTCTATCATGGTTATTGCTGGGCTCTCAGACTGACTGTCCTGCTCTGGGTTGAGGATAGCTTTCCTTTCTAGGCTCCAGTAGGACCGTAACTCCCCCATAATAAGCCTGGTGAGCAAGAGCATGTCCTGGCCTCCATTTCATTTCTAATGCTGTTATAGATTAACTATTCTTTATTGGAAATGCTTGGGACCAGAAGTGTTTTGAACTTTGTACTTCTTTGAATTTTGGAATATTTGCATGTATATGACAAAATATATTAGGAATGAGATCCAAAGTCTAAACACAAAATTCTTTGTGTTTCACATGTGCCTTCTACACATGGCCTTCAGGTAACTTTATATAGTACTGTTAGAGCACTTGCCTTTTGACTGTGACCTATCACATGAGCTCAGGCATGGAATTTTCCACTTGTGGTGTCACATTGGTATTTAGAAAGTTTTTGAATTTTGGATTAGGGAAGCAACCTGTACTGGGTCACAGAGGTCTTGCAGTCAAGTATCATAGAACTTATCTTGTTTCTTAGTGGTGGCATTACTGTAATAAGTAGGATAACACTGGAAGAACAGAAGCAAAATTCAAATTTTGGGTGGCATTGCCATCTGTGTTCTGCTTTCCTGGGTTTGTGGTGAGCTCCTTTAGATTGGGTTGTCTTTAGCCTGGTTAGTATTCACCCCCTGGGGCTGAGAGCAGAAGGTCCTGGAGTGAGGAATGTTTGGGGGATGAATCCAAGGAAGACAAAGCGGAGCTCCAGCATCAGCCAGCAGGGACATCTGGCCAACACAGAGACAGCCAAGGCGAGAAGGCAGGGAGCTGTTTTCTGAGAGTGTGAACATGAGTCTCCAAATTAACTTCAATTATAAGAAAGCTGTTTATTGAGCTTCAAATATCTGACAGGCATCAGAGAACACCCAGAAGACCTCCCTGGAGATGTGGTTTGAAGACAGTTGCAGCTGCATGCTGTCAGAAAGAAACCACATTTGGCATGTGGATTGGATCCCAGGGTGTCTGCCCACACTGGTGTCCAGTCCTGGTGCTGACTGGTCTCAGAGGGATGCTGTGAATTTCTGTATCATTTCCAGAGGCCCTTTTGTGAACAGAAGATGAACAATCACTCTGCAGAGGAAGTCAGACTGAATACTTTGTATATCATTTTTGTACCTTCACTTCAGGAGGTACAAAAATGATATACAAAGTATTCAGTCTGACTTCCTGAATGCCTAGGGTACTTCAATATCTGATTGAATTGGAAAACTCATAAGTAATAGTTAGACCTTGACCGCAAAGCCATTTGGAAGTGGAGTTGGGGGAAGAATAAAAATACCTAAGATCTGTATAGCCGACCTATATATTCTTTTACATTCTATAACTTTCTTAATGCTTTGTTACATTGTTATTATATTCAATGGAAACAAATGTATGCTCTGAAAACTTTTGCTTATCAAAACAATCCAAAGTTGAATCTTAATATATATGGCAGAGCTATCTTTCTGTAGTTAGAGATATGCATCTAACAGAGGGAAGAGGCTATCTTTCTGTAGTTAGAGAGATGCATCTAACAGAGGGAAGAGCCATGCCCAGTGTGTTAAGTCAGGTTTCTTTTACTTTAACTAAATATCTGAAATAATCAACTTATAAACAAAAAAAGTTAATTTTGATTTGGTTTTGAAGGTTTAGTCTTATTGCTTTTGGGTCTGTGGTGAGGTGGTACTTACATAGTGACAGGAATGCATTGAGGAGCAAACTGTTCACATCATGGCTGGGATGCTAATATTTTGTTCCAATATCCCCTTCAAGGGAATGTCCCAGATAACTAGAGAAGCTCCCACTAAGCTCCAGCTCTTAAAGATTCTATTATCTCATAGCACCATGGACTAGGGAACAAATTTTAACACATGCGCGATGTTGAGACACTTATCCAAACCATAGCACCCAGAGAGATCAAATCATTTCAGTTCCATGCAACAAATACATACTGATCATCCGTTTTATGCCAAACAACCTGGAGTCATTTACCATGTACTCCCTTTTCCCAATGACAATATATCAAAGTAGAAATAGAAACGAATAATTCTGATGTGCTCTACACTTGTACATACCCACGCCCCTACACGTGACATATGGACACCCACACACTCAACATGCACAGAAAAAAGTCCCATGAAGACATTGTTGAAAGATTCTAGGGAGTATGTTGCTCCAATTTAAAAAGTTTCTGTAGGATTTTTTATGTCATGCGAAGTAGCTACTTTGATGCCCAATTGCTTCTGAAACATCCATGTCACATTGCTGCCAATGTGGCCATTGGTGACTATAACTAGGCATATATGGAAAAAGTTTCCCCCAGCTTTTTCTATGGAAGTACTGCAGATGTTTTTTTCTCCAGTGATTGTACTCTGGTGATTAATCCTGTTTTGAGGTCTTCATTGTGTCTTTTGATTCACCTAGAAGCAGATATCTATTTTTCCCCCCAAAGCTCATTTATTAACCTCTCTTGATAGATATCACATCGGGAGATATGCAGTCACTGGGAAATTTTATCTATGATTGTCAGGCACACTCAGGATTTTCTTTTTCCCTATCAAGGTGCCTGCGAATCTCAGATTCACCAGATTGGTCTTTAAATTCAGTCTAATCTCTGTCATGCTGCTTGGCAATTGATGTGAGTCATTTTGACATTTTTCAGACTGCAGAGTTCCCAGAAGGACAGCAGGAGAGAAAGTTTTATAAATACTTCGACCTTGAAGTAAAAAAGAAATTTCACTTTTCTCCTCCACATCTAACTAGGTGCTGTCTTGAAATTCAAGGGGACAAAATGCAATGAAGTCAGGAAACAGGAATTTATCCTTGTGAATCCACCTTGGGCAACTCACTTTTACCATTGAGATTTGTCCCATGTCTATGGTAATTTATCAGACAATTGGACTGAATTGCTAGTGAGGGCCTGAGGAGTTATAAGTTTTTCTTTGGTGGATATTAAGCATAAACATGGCAGCTAGGGCAACTTGTCATGGGACTGAAACACAGACAAGGGGAAGGAGCTTGGAGCTGGTCTACCCAGGAAATTGCTAAGGAAAACAGGGAAAATGGAAAGTTTAGAAATATAATGGAGCATCTTGGAGCTGAGTTAAGAAGATGTTTATAAGAAACTTATAGGGAAATAAAAAAGTAGGTTACCAAAAAAAAAAAAAAAAAAAAAAAAAAGGTAAAGAGATCTCAAAACCAGTCAGAAAGAAAGGCCTAATGTTGACCAGGATATAGTGATGGACCAGGCATTGGGGGCAGCAGGGACAGAGAAATGTGAACAAGGACAGATTGTTCAAGAAGAGCCCACTTGCACTGTTTCCACATGTGCCAACATAATTCAGACACGTAATTTTCATATAAAATTGATAACTTGACATGATTTGGAAAACAGAAAATACCAATGGACAAAATAAAGTCTCTTTAAAAAGTCTTTTTATTTATTTGATAATCAGTTCTTAGGTGCTCAATCATTTCAAGGGACATGTTGGGTGTTGAGGCTGCAATGAGCAAAACAACCACACAAAACAACACAACAAAACAAAAAACCACCAGCGGTTATGGGTTACCTGTCCTTTTAGAATTCTCATTCAGCTGGGAAGAGGATAGGAAGGAAATGTCTTTGATATAGAAAACTGCAACTGCAAGTGCTAACGAACAAATTTTCTTCTTTTAAGCTTCTTGATAAAAAGTGTTTTAGGTGTAAGCACAAGCTTGTTCTTATTTTGAAACTTTTTCATTTATTTATTCACTATTATTTGTTGAGGGTCTGTTATATGCTGGGTGCCATTCTAGGCAGTAGGGATACCAGGGAGATAAAAAAGGAAAAGTCCGGGGTCTTATGAACCTCCAGGATAATTTGGAGATTTAGATAACAAAAATAGCAAAATACTTCATATGCCTGTGTTTGTTTCTCTCTCTCTCTCCTTCTTCCTCCCTCCCTTCCTTTCTTTATTTCTTTCTCCTTCCTTCTTCTTTCCCCTCCCTTCCTCCTTCCTTCCTTCCTTCCATTGTGGTGCTGGGGATCCAACCTAGAGCCCAAGAGCACACTGTTAAAAAATGGAATTTGAACCCATAATTTCAAAGATTATATGCTTTCCACTGAAGACTGAGCAACAAATGTACTTATTCTCTCTTTTTTTTTTCTAATAAAAGGCAATCAATATATTGCTTTCCAATGCTTCTGTCTTGAGAATGAAAGTAAGGTGTTAGGTGTTAGGAAGGCTCTGGTTAGGAAGAAAGAATCTGTGTCTTCCTCATCCAGCCAATGTACTACATTAACATTATCCCTTTTCTGCTTCTGACTGATAATCTTCCTTTGACCTTGGCTCCCTGAGATGGTTTACTGTTGTTTCTGAAGGAGACCAGCCCTAACTGCTTGCAGTTTCAACTTACATAGGCCCAGGAATATATTACCTATATTTACTGGCAGAATTAATTTAGAAAGATGCACTTTCCTCTAAACTTTCTGTTTTAATTCAATAGTAAGGGCAAAGGACCAGCCAAGAGAGGAGGAAATGACACAGCAGAAGTTGCCTCTGCTGAGCACAGAAACAATACAAGTCTAAAAAATGGGGAAAGGGCAAAGAAAACAGAAATCTGACGGCATAGCATTGTGCTGCTGGATGCTTTTAAAACTTTGCTTTTGCAGATGATACATATTTGTGGCATCTCTGCAACAATACTGTGACATAGGCAAGTGTCATAGGTATTTTCATTTTAAGTATGAAGAAACTGAGATAGAATAAAGAGGAACAGAGGGAACAGGCAATCATAAGTATTACTACCCAACACTTTTGTGTATTATTAGCCCAGGTCTCTCAGGAGCATGATGGCTTTCGGTTTCCTTTTTGAAGGTGATTATCCCCCCTCAGTATATATTCATCATTGAAAATTTCAAAAATGCCAAACATGTGAGGAAATAAAATTAAAATCATATATAATCATACTACCCAGAAATAGAGAACATTATGGTATAAATTCACTCTCTTTTTCTGTATGGACACTCACAGGAAAACATACTTTTTCTAAGTGAGGGGCAGATCAGACTGCCCCACCTATTTAACAAGCTGAAATTTTTGCTTAAAATGATTTTGAGTTTTCTATGCAATCATGTACTTCCTGTAATATTATTTGTAATAGGTATTTGTCAGTTTTGATGGATACCACATTTGATTAAAATGATCCCTTTTGTTGATTAGTTTTGTTGTTTTCATGAATGTAATTTATATCTGAATATTTTGATGGAAAATTGACTTGGGGAAAAAGGGAGCTTTTATTCTTTTAAACATGAATTTCTTTTCTAAAATAATAATTTTAATGACTTATTTGTTATACAGGTGTATCATTTTATTTTGTATTCTCTTTGCACTTTCACCAATAATGTATAAGAGTCCTGGTTTCTTCTATTTATTAAAACATTGTTGCTAGTTTTTTTAAAAAACTTTAGCCATTTAGAGGATATATAGTAGCATTTCATTGCATTTTTTCTGTTTCCAAGAACTAATTATATTGGATGTTTTCTCACATGTATCTTGGTCATTCACATATCTTTGTGAGATATCTGGTCAAATTTTTAGCTAATTTTTAATTAAGATATTTATCTTTTTTAAAATGCCACATTTTAATAATATATATTTAAGATGTATAACACAATGTTTTGATATTGTATATATATATAGTGAAATGATTACTGCTGTCAAACAAATTTGCATATCTATAACTTTGAATAGTTAACTATTTCTGTGTGTCTCAAGAGCACCTAGAATCTCTCTTAGCAAGTTTTCAGTATACAATATGGTATTGTTAACTTACAGTCCCCATACTGCACATTAGATCTCTAGATTTATTCATCCTGCATAATTGTGACTTTGTACCCTTTGTCCTCTATCTCTTCATTCTCCTCTGGTCTTGGTAACCACAGTTCTACTTCATTCAACTTAAATTATTTTTATGTATGTGAGATATAGTGTTTATCTTTCTTTATCTGGCTTACTATACACAGCATAAGGTTGCAAGTGGCAGCATTTCCTTCTTTGTGAAGCTGAATAATATTCTCTTGTGTGTAGATAGCTCAATTTCTTTATCTGTTCATCTGTCAAGGAGTACTTAGGTTGTTTCTGTACCTTGGTTATTCAAAATGATTCTGATATCTTTCCCCTTGGATATATATACATACACTCTGCAGAGGAATTGCTGGGTCATATGGTTGTTCTATTTTTAGAGCAACCTCCGTACTGCTTTCCATAATGACTGTGCCAATTTACAATCTCACTAACAGTGCAGGAGAGCTCTCTTCTCTCCACATTCTCACCAACTCTTGTCATTTTTCTTTCTCCCCCCTCCCTCCCTGTATCTTTTTCTTGCTCTTTCCCTTCCTTTTCTTTTTGCCTTTCTTTTGTTAATAGCCATTCTCACAGGTGCAAAGTCATATCTCATTGTGCTTTTGATTTGCATTTCCCTGATGATTAATGATGGTGAGCACCTTTTCAGATACCTGCTGACCATTTTTATATCTACTTTGGAAAAATGTCTGTTCAAACCCTTTGCCCATTTTCATTATTTAAAAAAAAATACTATTTTGCTATTGAGTTGTGTGAGTTTCCTTATAAATGTTGGATATTAGCTCTTCATCACATATATGTAGTGTGCAAATATTTTCTCCCAATCCATAGATGACCTTTTGTTGACTGCTTGCTTTGCTGTGGCAAAGCTTTTTAGTTGATTTTGTACTATGTATTTTTTACTTTTGATGCCTTAGCTTTTGGTATGATATCCAAAATACAAATTCCAAGGCAGGTACCAAGTTGCTTTTTCCCCTATATTTTCTTCAAGGAATTTTAGTTTCAAATCTTATGTTTAGACCCTTAATCCAATTTTAGTTGTTTTTTGTGTATGCTGTAAGATAAAAAATCCAGCTTTTTTATCTGAATGCCATATTGACTTGTTACTGTCGCTTTATAATAAATCTTGAAATTACAAAATGTAATTCTTCCAACTTGTTTTTTTTGCTAAGTGTTCTAGTTAATCTAATTGTTTTTGGCATGTCATATATATATTTAAAAAGAACTTGTCAATTTCTGCAAAAAAAAAGGCTTGCTGGGATTTTAATGATAATTGTATCAAATCTGTGGATGAGTCTGAAGAGAATTGGCACCTTAGCAATATTGGGTGGGTGTTTCAGCTCAGAAACATGGTATATGTCTTTGTTTAAATTATTTAAATCTTTTTATATTTCTCTAAGATACATTTTACAATTTTTTATTGTGTAAGTCTTGTACCTATTTTGTTAAATCTATTCCTAGAATTTTATGCTTTGAATGTGATTTTAACTATTATGCTTTAACTGTAATTTCAAATTGTTTATTCATAATATATAAAATTATCATAGACCTTTTTGTAATGACTTAGTATCCTGTGACATTACATTTATGAATTCTGGTACTTTTAAAAATAGACATATAAGAATTTTCTATATAAATATTCATGTTGCTTTAAAATAAAAGCAGTCTTATTATTAATTACTCTATAATCTTTATATATTTTATCTCCTTTCTTGATTTATGCACCATGATGAATAGAAGAGATGAGAAAGGACATCTTGCCTTGTTCTCTGTATTTCAGGAAGAGTTTTATTGTTGATTGGTTTTTAGTAGATGCCCTTCATTAGATCAAGAAAAATTCCTTCTATTCCTGGATTATGGAGAGTTTTCTTGTTTTGTTAAAATCTTGACTAGGCATTGAATATTGTTAGATATCACTTCTGCATCTACTTAGATAATCATATGGCTTTTTGATTTTAGTTCATTGAATGTTGAACCAACTCTATATTATTGGACTAAATTCACTTGACTTATTAATATGGAATTAAGATTATTATTATTATTATTATTATTATATGTTTTGGTTGATTTGATTAACTAGTATTTTGAGAGGGATTTTTAAAAATCTATGTTCAGTAAGTATACTGTATCCTTTGGGAGGAAGGGGTAATCATTTTGTTTGGTTTTGGTCTTAAGATTAACAATAGCTTCATAAGCCAAGCCAGGAAGTGCTCCCTTCTCCTCACTTTTCCTAGATTGTGCAATATTGACATTATTCAGTCTTGAATTGTTTGGTAGAATTCACTAACAAAGCTTCAGGAGTTTACATTTTGACTTCATTTTTGAAGAATGTTTTGCTAAAAATTCTTGAAAATTCTTAAATACTTTTCCACCTTCTTCCTCCTTTTTTCTTTGAATCTAATTGCACACATATGACCTGATAGATTATTGATCCTCTGTACCTTTTTTAAAATTTTACATCTCATTTTGGATCTATCCTGTTTTCAACTTTATTAGTCATTGCCAATTTTTGAAATTCATCCAGTATATTTTTCATTTTAAACACTACATTATTACATCTAAAATTTCAATTTAATTCTTTTATTTGCCTCCTCAATATGTACATACTTTCCTCTATTTCTTGCACATATAAAACATAGTTTAAATCTCCTTGTCTGTCAACCATTATTACTGATATATCAATGTTTAATTTTCTCCTGATTATAGGTCATATTTTCTTCTTTGCATGAGTGTTGGTAATTTTTGACTGCATGGTAGACATTGTGAATTTAAAATTCTTAGGTGTTGGACTTTCTTTTAGCCTTAAAATGGTGTTAGATCTTTTGGGACATAGTTGCCTGTAATCAATTGAATCTTTCGAGGGCTGTTTTATGATTTTTAGGATGCATTCAGAGTAGGCTTTATGCTGACTTTGCCCATAAATGTTGAGAGAAAAGAGATGAATTGAAGAAAGAACTGTGAAGCAAAAATGATTATAGTTTATGACTGAAGGAGATATAGTCCAGTGTGGACTGAAGGAGATACAGGTCAGAATGAAAGTTCTGGTTTGGGGACTTCTCAGCCTACGTAGATTGCAAACCATGAGATTTACTATCAGCATGCTCTTGAAAAAGAGTTGAGAGTATGGCTGAGCAAACTTTTGCTAGTACTTCATAGGATTAAAAGTCAGAGTAGTTATTTACAAAAAATTCTCTTTAGGAATATTGATTTTCTGTTTTCTGTTATGTGATATTGGGGTGTTTTAGTCAGCGTTTTTGCTGCTGTGACTAAAAGACCTGATCACAATGATTATAGAGGAAGAAAAATTTGAGGACTCGTGGTTTCAGAGGTCTTAGTTCATAGAAGGGTGGCTCCATTCCTTGGGGCTCAAGATGAGGCAGGACATCATGGTGGAAGAGTGTGGCAGAGGGAAGTACCTCACATTGTGGTCAGAAAGCAGAGACCCAGACTGGAGTCAAGATGTATCTTGCCAGATACAAATATATACCCCAAGCCTTGTCCCAATTCCCACCTCCTCCAGCCACACTCTACCATTTCAGTTACCACTCAGTTAATCCCTATCAGGAGATTAAATCACTGATTGGGTTAAGAGTCTTACAATTCAATCACATATCCTCTGAACTTTCTTGCATTGTCTCACACATGAGCTTTTGGGGGATACCTCATATCCAAACCGTATCATGGGAATTGAACACAGGGGCACTGTACCAACTGCATTATATCCCCAACTCTTTTTATTTTGTTTCTAAATAGGGTCTCATTAAATTGTTCGTGGTAGCCTTGAACTTGGGATCTACCTCCTTCAACTTCCCACATTACTGGGATTATAGTCATGGGCCACTGCACTTGGCTAGTAAGATTGAGCATATACCTGATAGATCCCCTCCTCCATCTTGGCAGAATCCAAAACCAGATCAGATAATCTAGGAAGATCCATGGGAAAATCTCTTATTTAATGGAGTGAATACCTATGACATACTTGGGAGACCCACAATGCTCTTGAGAATGATATATCAGCAGGAACACTACTAGTGTGGATTGAAAGAGATTGAGGTCAGCACTTGAATCAAAGTGTGGAATATGATATGTCAAGAAATTTGTAATGTTTTGAACAACCCACAATAAAAAATTAAAAAAAAAAAGAAAAGAACAAGAAAAAAAAAAAGAAAGAGATTGAGGTCAGAATGAAAGAAGGTTGTCAGTTCTCCACATTCTACAAGTAAGAAACAAGCTGATAAAGCTATTTACCTGTAAATACATACTACTTTTCATGAAAAAGGAAGGAGACTCAGAAGCAAAGTCTTGAGCCATAAAGAATTATTTCGAGGCTTTGAAAACATTTAGAATTTTCTTGGGGAAGTGTAATTGCTTCGGGTTGGCAATTTCCTTTTATTTTCTCTTTTTGAATCATAATGTCCATAACTATTATACTTATACTTGCCCCACTCTTTTATTTTGGAAGAAGATAGCTCATTTCTTAAATTTTGTAGGTTCACAAATGGAGAGAAATTGTGTTTCAGAGTGAATTATACATAATTCCTTCTCCGCATTTGGTTTAGATGATGTAGATGATGGCATTTGCTTCTTTTGAGCAGATGAGGTTTTGTACTTTCATTTGATTCTGTAATTGGTTGAGATCTTTGGGGGACTTTGAATGGGATAGATATATTTTGTGTTGGAATAGACATGTATCTTTCCAATGACAAAAGATGAACTGTGACAGATAATAATAGACTCCCCAGAGATATCCATGTCCTAATTCCTGGGATCCACAATGGCTTTAGTTTATATGACAAGGGAGAATTAAGATGACTAATCACTCAACTTTAAACTAGAGATATTATCCTGGATTATCTGAGCAGGTTCTGTCAAATCATGAGGGCCATTAAAAAAGTGGACAAAGGAGACAGAAAGTGGATGAGAGTGATATAATTTGGGGACTTGACCCACCATTGCATCTGGCTGAGAAGATGGAAAGAAAGGGCCAGGAACACAGGCTACCTGGGATTCACACCTCTGAGGAGGGGCACTGCCCAGTGGGTTCTGGGGATGCACAACACCTGTCCAATTTCCCCAAAGACCTGGAATCAACCCCTGCTTCCTGCCTGGGTTGTAGGTCTGTTTCTGGGCTCTGCTGACATGTGGAAAACAAACATGAGTAAGTCCATCTGTGCCCTTCCCACAATATTCTAGCCTTGGCTCCTCAGTGGTATTCCCATTGTCAGAGGCCAATGTGGAGGGGGCAGCAGCTGGGGAATAAGAAATGCACTTTTTAAAAAATATTTATTTTTAGTTGTAGTTGGACACAAAGGTATTGTACCTTTATTTTTTAAAATTTATTTTTATGTGGTGCCGAGGATCGAACCCAGGGCCTCACACATGCTAGGTCACAACCCCAGCCCCGAGAAATGCACTTCTTAAGGGTGCTTCCCCCAGCAGAATCACAAAGCAGAATCTAGAAGGGAGGCCTTGAGGTTGAGATACAATTGCTTCATAATGAGCATAATCATCATCTGATTCAGTCTCTATGCATTAGCCACAGTGATCTTTAAAATATTTCAATACCTTAAAAAACAGATAAGTATTTAAGCAGTTGGGTATTGCATAATGACATTTTGGTCAATGACTGACCAGTTACATGATGGTGGTTCCCATAAATATAATGGAGCTTAAAATTCCCTATCACCTAGTGGCATTGTAGCTGTCATAAAATTCCAGCACAATGCATTACCCACATGTTTGTGGTGGTACTAGTATAAACGAATTCACTGTGCTTCCAGTTTATAAAAGTCTAGTGATGCAATTTTTTTCATATAGTATCTCCTACTTGATAATGATAATAAATGACACTGTTTCTTGTTTATCCAGTTATTATACTATACTTCTATCATTATTTAAGAGTTTACTCCAATTTATGAAAAAATGGTTGCTATAAAACAGTCTGTTGTGTTACACCATTCTCAGCTTGTATGTACCATATCTCTTGGTTGCATTGAGAGGCCACATGGAGTGACTGACCTATGCCCTCTAGGTTTGTGTGAGTGCACTCTAGGACATCCACATGATGAAATTGCTTAAGGATTTGTCAGAAGTACCTTAAGTGGCACGTGAGTGTATACAGGATCATCTTACTTCTCTTCTAAAAACAAAACACACTCTTATGTTTTCCAATTGCACTTCAGATAACATAAAAGTCCTTAGTGTGGCTTCTTGGGTCCCTACGAATGGCCCTGTTCATCTTAACACTCTTCTACCTGTTTCTTCCTTTCTTCATTCATTGCACATTAACCTTTTTTCACCCCCAAACTCTTGCATATACTTTTTTCCTTAGCCTGGAAGGTTCCTCTTTTTACCCTTCACGTGACTAAATCTTATTTATCTTCCAGGTCTCAACTCAAATGCCCTTACATGGAGATGCCTTAGCTTAATTCCAAATGTAAATGTAAAACGGTCCCTCTCTTATATTTCCTTTCTAAGCATGTATCCTGGTGTGGAGCTACAGTTTTTTTTTTTGTTTGTTTGTTTGGTTTGCAAATGTTAGTTGATTCTTTTTATTGTGTGTCTGATACTAGAATTGGGCAACAGTCTGGACAAAAAGGGTTTAGAATACCCCATCCTACCACATAAGTAGGTTATATTTCTAGCCAGAGAAAAGGAATCGAAGTACCGTACACAGAAGTGAAGTAGAGACAAGCTGATTGATTGTAGCTTGAACCTATCTTTTTGAACATGGTTTGAACAGTTGACTGCTTGTGGTTGAGTGAGACTGAGTTGCTTGTTGCAAGAGTAGGTTACAATCAGTTTACACGTCAGGTTAGGTTATCACTTACTACATGTGGAAAAGTCTTTAAGCCAAACTTACAGTATGTACAGAGGCAACTGTAGGCTAAACAATTAAATTTAACATGGATAATTAAGTTTGTGAGTAACATACATGACTACATCAACACATAGGAATACATCATTGGGACAATTACTGAATGGTTTCTTTTTTTAATTTATTCTAATTTGTTATGCATGATGGCAGAATGCAATTCATTTCATATTACACATATAGAGCACACTCAGTCTTGAAAAATTGTGCTCTATATGTGTAATACATTTTTGTTCATTTGTTGAATGACTGGTTCCTTGTATGACTTTGAGCTAGATCCACGAAGCAGAGCTCTGTCTCTTGTGCTCACTCTGGTCAGCCTAGTGACCAGGATAGGATCTGCCATGTAATTGGTGATCAATCATTGATGCAGAAGTAACTATTTTCTTGATTGCTATTGATTACCAGTGAAATAAGTGCTCAGAAACATTTATAGGATGGACAGAAAAATGCAGTGAACGAAAGGGTAGACAAAAGAAAGGAGAATGAGAATTGATGGGGCTGAGGTCCATTGGATTTGGTTTTTACCTTTGGTCTTTCCTGTAAATGTCCTATTGGGTGGTGTGTGGGAAGGCTTTTTGAGTTTTCTGGAAGAAATACTTTTCATTATTGTTTCAAGATCTTGGTCTGACTTGATGTTTCTCATACCAGCAGAATGTAATTTAGACAAAGAGAACTTTGGCTTCTCAGGAACCCATGGAAGCCCTGGAATGGGGACAGTCCCAATGTACACATGCCCACGTTACACAGTTCATAGAAATATCTATTTTTGAGCAGCATGAGCCTGTTCTTTCTGAGTATAATTTTCATCTTGTTACTAGAGAGTTGGATTCATACAGGTCACATCTCTTACATCAAGACAACTGAGGGAGAAGGAGGCCAAAGGAGATGTTTTAAACTCAGTAGGAATTTTGAGAAAGGAAATGTGTGTAAAATATATGGGTCTTCAACAAAATTTAATGATGAGTTTCACCCAAATTTTACTTTTCAGAAAGGGGAAAGAGGTTAAGGAAAAATTTATGAGCTTCCCCTGGCGAGTCCAAGGTAGACATAAGGAAATACAAAACTCTATCAAGCCTGGTTCCCAAGCTTTATAATTAATTCATCAGTTCAGTACAGTTGCTAATTGCCTGCTGTGCCCTGCACACTGTGTTGAGGGCTGCTAGGCCACCAAGATCATACATCAGCAAGCTGCCTTCACCTTCTTGTAGGACAAATGAATCCTTATAGCTATGGTCAGAGGGGGAATGATGCCACATATGATAGAACAGACCCTGGTGGACCCAAAAGAGGGAGGTTCAGGCCAGGCTAGAAACCCAGTGATGAATTTCCTCCTTTTCTCTCTCACTGGATAAACCAGGAAAGCTATTTTCCTTCAGGGAAATAAATAGGTTCTATTTTGAAATGGTAAAGAACTTCTTTTCCATTCTTGCTATACTGTAAATGTTCAATTAGCAAAGAACCTGACTTGGTGTTCCCTCAGCAGCGTGATTTCCAGAGTATTGGGTTATTTTCCTCCAAAGCCATAATGTCCTTCTGAACCTCAGTGCTGAGTTCTCCACTTTCTTAATTTTGAACTCTTTAGATGAAAGCTTGCCCCACTGTTTCCATGACAATGCCCTGTTGGAGAGCAACCTGGTGGAGTCTTACCTACCAGGCACTATTTCCTATGAGTTGGTTTTTCTTGTCACTTGCTGTGAATAAAATTTGGATCCACACAAAAAATGAGTGCTCTGGGACCCTGACTTGTGGTATGTGCATGTGTGTGGGAGAGGGGAGAAGAAAAGGGGATGAGAGAATGAGGGAGAGATGGAGTGAAGGAGGGGGTCCGGGGCAGTGACAGGAGAGGCCTTTGAGATGATGGTGGTGGAGTTTATTAAGGAGGGCTGCATAAGTGGAAGAAAACAGCCTGGGAGCATTGAAACCTCCTTCTTAGTTTTTTAGCATAGTCCTGTTCATAGGACACTATATAATTATTATTTTTAAATGGAAGCTAAAATTTCTTCCATTGAGTGCTATGGTTTGAACGTGTTTTGTCTCCTGATTGTTTGTGTGTTGGAGGCTTGGTTCCTTGGTCTTGTGAGGTTAAGAGAAGGTGGGACTTTAAGGTAGGACACAGTAGGAAGTCCTTAGAGCATCAGGAGTGCTACCCTCCAAAAAGATTGAGGAAGATCTTATGGGGCCTTGGTTAATTTTCTCTTGAGAAGAGTTGTTTTAAACAGCAAGCCTGTACCCTTCGTGCTATCAAACTCCCTGCTTGCCCTCTGATTTCTCCCTCACCAATATGCTTCTGCTGTCAGGGTGCCGTCCATGATGAGGTCCTCACCAGAACTGAGCCAATGCTGTCACCATGCCCTCGATCCTCCAGAACAGTGAGCGAAGTAAACCTATTTGCTTCATAAAATACCCATCCTTAGGTGTGTTATTCTAGTATCAGAGAATGGACTAATACAATGAGGGATATGTATATGTTAGTTTAGATAAAAATCTTAAGATATTGGAAATAAATGCCAATAAAAAAATAACAGCATTGGTTTGTAGAATATGGACAATTGGGCAATTGGCTATTGTAATAATCCACATTTTCTGTAGCGAGCCCACACTGTTTTTAATAAAACTTCAGCACACTGGAAGGGATCTTAGAAGTCTACTCCAGAGTCTTCATTTTTTTTTTTTTTTTGTGTGTGTGTGTGTGTCCTGTGGTGACTTTCCAAGTTCCCTTTACCAAGTATGTCCTCCATCCATCCAACCCTCAAGGAGCACTTCCATTAGCCCTGAACCAGGCTGCATGAGGCCCAGAAGAGTGAGAGAGAGCACCTGCCTTGGCTCAGGAGCTGCCTAGTTCAGATGCGCAATTACTCTGTGGAAACTTCTAAAGCAGAGCTTTGTGTGAAGGGCTATGGAAGCTCTGTGGAAGCAATAGAGAATTTTGCCCCGGACAGGAGGGATATTAGGACATTCTCTCTGTTCACTTCTGTCTCGTTTGCTCTCTTTAGATGTGACCCTCAATGGACTTCAGGACCTCCTTCCTCCCGCCCTTTTCTTTTTGACCTCATTCCTTTTCACAAGCAGGTAGTGAGAGATGAAAGGGCTGTAAATAGCATGCTGCTGTGATGGATGGGCAAGGAGCCTGAATGGTGGAGGGGTTGGGTTGGGCAGAGGCTGTTTCGTTTGATCTGCTTTTTACAGCTTCCCCCAGGATCCCACAAAGTCAGTAATTTTGAAAAAGTTAGTGAGAAAAAAAAAAGGCATGTTATGAAAGCAGTGCTGTATGCCAGAGCACCGAGATGGCTGTTGCTAGTGTTGGAGGACCCGCATTATTGTGGACTTTATATTCACTGCCCTGATAGCCTTCATTCCTGGAATAAATGCCTTGGACTGGGGGGAAAAAAGCACAAAGGAAAATATACCTTGAAGTGTTCTCCTTCTGTTTTATGTTACTGTGGCCTCCCCCCCCAGTACACAGCCCTGGCCGCAGACAGAACCTTCTCACACAAATCTCCAGGGTGTGCCAGAGTATATGAGAGACTCAGTGTTTCTCTCCTTTTCCCCAGGGCAACTAACTTTGTGGTTTAGAGGCTCCAAATGGTTCCAGTGCTCAGATCAAGCTGTCAAGCGCGGCCCTGAGCTCAGGGCCATGCGGGAGGGGCTGGGTTCTGAGAGCAGCTGTCTCACTGTTGAGCAGATGCTCTGCTCTGTCTCCTGCCCGGACACCAAACTGGTCAAAGTATAGCCCCAAACTCAAAGGTGGCATCTCAAGGCTTCATGCTCATTAGGTCTGTTTGCAATTTGGAAGTAGGTAACTGGGAACATCATTCGGCTGCCTCTTTTGTCTCTGGTGTGATTTGAGACACTTGTGTTCAAGTCTGTGGGTTCCCAGGCCTTAATGACAACGTAATCCCTCATTCGCAGCCCAGAGTTCTCTTGGCTACACTGCCTTTTACATTTGTGTACCCCTCGAATGGTCTATTAAAATAGCCATGCATTTCCCAGTTTTTATTAGTTGGAAAAAATATATATCAAAATACCTGTATATTTCAGTCAGGTCCTCCAGTGAGAAGTTGGAGGCTGGGTCTTTCCTGAAGGACTTTGTGGAGGAGAGAGACCAGAGGGAAACACGAGAGAGGTCAAGAAAGGAAAGACACTAAGAGTTGGCCAAAGACAGAATTCTGGCTGGAACGTGGGCTGCCCTGGTATCTGAATGCAGGGAGGCAAGACAGTGTCCCCATGTTCCCCATTGTCTGCCAGGAAAAGACCACTCATGGTCACCTTCATCTTCAGCTCAGATTCCAAGCCTGTCATTAAGACTTTCTCAGTCTGCTTGTCCACCTGGACGGAGTTTGGAGTGATTTTTTAAATTTTTTATTTTTATTTTATTTTTTTTTGTGTAGCTTGTCCTCTGTCTGCCAGCACTTCCATACTGATTGCTGGCCATGGTGTCCCCTGCCTGTCTCTCACTCGCCAGTTCTCCAGGGTAAGTCCTAAGTTCTGTTTCTTTCTGCACCCCTTCTTCCTGGAATAATGCCTGCCAAATAGTAATTTTGCCAGTAATAATACCAAGAATAAAATAGGGATAGGTTACATGTATCAAGTGCCCCTGTGTGCCACTGACAAGTGTTAGAACGTGTATGAACTCATTTAATCCTCACAAAAATGCTTCGTGTTAGATGGTTGTGCAACTTATCAAAACTCACACACGAAACAGGCAGCGCCGGCCTGTCTAACTTCAAAGCTCATGCTCTTGACTCTGTTAAATTGATGGAGGGGAAAATGAATGAAACCAAATGCTGGAAGTGCCAGAACTGAGCTAGAGATAAGAAATAGATGTCCAAGTGCCAGCAACAAAGGGATGGGCTTTATTCTGCTCCGTTCCATTGACGGAGGCCACTGCCATCATCTAGAATGTGTGTAATTTTAAAGACCTATGATCCCTGGATCCTTCTACTTGGGATTTGGGTGTCCAGAAACCTGGATTAGTTTCAAGGTGGATCTGTTGGAGGACTAAACCTGCACCAGGCCACTATGCTTTCTGCTACCCTTTTGTTCTGTTTAGGCCAAGCCTCACAGCTGCTGTGGGTGACATCAGGAGCTAATGAACTTGAAACAAATAGCACAAAATATGCCAGAAATCTAATTCTAGCTTAAACCACTGCCAGTTATTTAAGGAAAAGATGGATGAGCTAAGAACACTCTGGGTCACTGCCGGGCAGTAGGGGTCTGTCTGCTGCAGCTCATGACTCTTCAAAGCTCTGGTAGAATAACTAGCTGCCCACAGAGAAAGGTTTCTCTCTCTTGTGAGGCACTAACCCTTCCCCAGGTTCTTTCTTTCTACGGGATGTTGGCTTAAACTCACACTTATCTGCAGGCAAGAAGAAATGAATGCCCACTGCAAATCTTTTTTATGGAGGTAGTTTTTTTTTTTTCCTGGAATAACTTATAGATGTTGGTTAGAGTTTACCTTTTCCTGGACTGTGTTAGGTGACCCCACTGGGCATGCAGCTATGTATGACATGTAAGTGTGCCTTTCCTGTTGATAAAATGAACTTTAATTATTGAGTATTGTCTACAGTAACTGTAACCAACTCATATCAAGTCACTTGGCTTTGTTCTTGAAGCAGGAAATATAATATTGACCACATGGTTGGTAGTTTTATTAAATTAATACAGGACTCTTTCAATAGTTAGATGATAACACTACTGGGCTGCATCTGCAATGTACCAACCTATGGGATTCCACTGTGTAGTTTGAGAATGAAGAACATTTTCCCACTGTAATTACATACAAAATATTAAAAAACAACAATAATACTTGAGTTATCTTTGCAATCTCTGCATTACATCAGATGTAGAGAAAGTTGCTCTCATCTGGGCTGAGATGAGTTTGATGCCATGAATTGATTGTAACTCTGCTATCGGTCTGCCTGGCTTCCCACCTTTAGCCTGCACAGTTTGAAATTGAGTCCACTTTGCTGCAAATCATGAGGAGAGTGCCATAGTTTATTTTGTGCGTAATTCTAGCCCAAAGGAGACTGCATTCAATAAGACAGCGATCTGTTGAGCAATTTCAGGATCACTGTCATTTTTATGTCATTTTAGGTCTTGAACAGACCCTAGAAACTACCAGGAAACAAGTTCTATTGCAATATATTGGACATTTTTCTTTCTAGTCTTGGTAGTGGTGTGGAAAGCCACTGAAGTTGGTATTAATGGGGAGAGGGTGCTGTGGTTTGAAACTTATGTTGGAATTTAAGCCCCATTATGAGGTATTCAGAGGGTAGCAACAATTTGACTATGGTGTCTAGAGGTGGGTACTTTGGGAGGAGATAAGGATTAAATAAGGTCATTAGGGTGGAACCCCATGATTGAATTCTGGTGGCTTTAAACAAAAAGAGACAGAAACCACAAGACACACAGGCACACTCCCAGTCTCTTGTCCTATGATGGCCATCCCAAAACACTGGGCAGCAAAGAATTGATATGAAAAAAATAATGTAAAATATTGCATTATGGGCTAGAGGTGTAGCTCAGTGGTAGAATGAATATTTGTCTAGCATGCCCAAGGTTCTGGTTCAATCCTAAGTATCTCTCTCTCTCTCTCTCTCTCTCTCTCTCTCTCTCTCACACACACACACACACACACAGACACACACACACACACACATATACACAGAATTGCATCAATACTATTGTATATTGCTTATACACCTTAAAAGGGTATATTGGGTTAAATAAAATATATTACTAAAATTAATTCTATGTTTCTTTATACTTTTTTAAATGGGTCTACTAAAAATTTTAAAATTACAAATGTCATATTCAAGTTTTAACTGACAGTATTGATCTGGACCTACATGGTTGCATTCAGAGGCCCAGCATGTGCAGAAAGCAGAGGTAGCTGGAACACAGACCTGGGCTGAGGACCAGGAGTGTTGGTATAAGCTCTATAAATTAGCATGGCTTATTTATCAGCCTTTCTTGACTTAGCTTCTGCATCTGTCATATGAGAATTTTAATCTAAAATTGGTTTCTCTGCATCATTTAGCTGTAGTGATTAGTGATTCCAGCACAGGGCACCAATCTGCTGCCTTTGGTTCTTATTTCTACTCTACCACTGAATTGCTGTATAGCTTGGGGCAAGTGACCACAGTGGTGGCATCTGTTCATCTCCAGTTCTAGCTTCTTGGTTTTCTAAAAGAATGAAGATGAGTGCCATGAATGTCACCTCTGAACTGGAGATAAGGTGGTAGTAGGTTCTGTCAGTTCAGCATGACCAGAGTCTCTGCAATGGTTTACCTTGGCTCAGATTTAAGTGGACTCCCAGCTTCGATGATAAAGGCAGTTGGTGTGAGCAGCTGTACAGAGACAAACAGGTTTATGCTGTGGATTCTTCTAGAGCCACAAAGGCTCAGTGGAATCAGAGCTCTATTTGACACCCAGTCTCCACTTCTGGTTGTTGGCTGGGGACCCTGTCACCATGAGTGAGAAGTTTGGAGCCCACCTGGACATACCTTGTGAGGTCCAAGGGACAGTGGGAAGTGTCATTTGATCAGCAGGTCCCTGGCACCAGCATGAGGATGACAGAGGGCACCACCCTTCGTTGGCAGCAACAACCATCCCACCTTGACCTTTCTTCAGTGCTGTCAGTAGTGGCATGGCTCAGAATGTCCTAAAAGGAAAACTAGACCAGAAAAACTACAAGGAGAAAAAAGGCATCAGAAAACTAGAGGAAGGGAAACTTTCCAAAGTATGATCAGGGAGGAAATAGCAAGTGAGAGGTTGTATGATTTGAAGATGGAATGCATGACCTGCTAATTGAAAGCTGCCTATGAAGAACATTTGATATCAATACAATTTACTTAACCAAATTACTGTTGTTAGTAAGTAACAGTGACAAAGAATTATCCAACATCCACACTTTTAATTTCAGTGATTATTATTTATGCATGATTTATTACCCCCAGTGCAAAGCACAGCTGGAAGGATCACAGAGATGACTCATGATTTCCTGAGGCCAAATTTTTGTTTTGTTTTGTTTTGCCAAAATGATGGTTTTATCGAATCCCCAGGATGACAATCTGCTCCTGATACGTCCCTAGCACCAAATGCATTGGAGGAAATGCAGGAACATTGAATTATAACTTTGTTTCTAATAAAAGGTTCAACCTTCCCTTTGTTCTTAAACAAGAAGCTCTAACTAGAGATCTTGAGAAGGATACAAATCTAATACTTTCTTTAAGACAGTAGTTGCAGACTACAAAGAAGACATAGGAACACCATGTTATATTCAAATGGCTTGAAATGATTTAATTACAGTATTCCTTTCCTTTCTAGGAAGCCTGCTTTTCCAGGCCCTCTGAAAATACACATAGTATATTCTCAAGCCTGCACAAAAAAGAATTTGCATAATTGTTATATTCAGGGAGCAGTGGGGCAGAGAGGGTCACATTCTTGTTCCTATATCTAACTCTGTATCAGGCAACACTGGCCCAACTGCTGGAGACCATCCTTTGCCTATTTCAGATGGAGTTGGACAGCAGTGGACAGCATTTGCATTTAAATAAAGATATGCATTATAACATGAGCATTTAAATAAAAATCTCCTGTATGGAAAATTTCTGGAAATGGGAAGCCTAGACTATATCACACAATTAACCCAAACAACAGCAGTTAGCAATGAGGGTGAAATTGTTGGATTATGATAAATTAAAAGCAGTGACTTGTCTCCTAAAGAGTCGCATTCACAGATTTTCTGATTGTCATTGACTCTGAGCAACCACTTTAACTGTGTCCTTTGGGCATCAGGAGGGGAACCTAGTGCTTGGTCTGAGGCAGCTTGATATATCTGTCTCTCTGAGAAGACTTTGGCCAACCCCTCCTGTCTGTGGGTAGGATTTTGAACAGAAAGCTCCTCTACTTAATAGCCAGAACGGAAACCATTGGGCCACTGACAGGACAACTTTCTTAGCTGCTGCAAATTTTGGTTTTAATCCGTTGCCAAAGTTCTCATTTATAAACCCTCTCTCTTCTGTCAACTGGCATTGCTGCTTCTTTTCCCAGATCTCTGACATTCAGCATCAGGGCAACTTTTTAACCTAAACACCCTCCATGCAAATGAGTGAGGCAAAGTCTCCCATGAACAGGGCATAGATGAAGGGGTTAAGTGTTTTGGTGCCTATTTACCATAATCTCCATCTAAACACCAAATAAACACCAATTTTAAGTAAATGCAGTGAACTTCTGTGCAAATGAAGATACAAGATAACTCCTCTCCCCTTCCTATTTCCTGATCAGATTTCCGACAGCTTCTTCCCTCAACAAACTCCTTCTTTCAGGAAATACAGGGGCTGGCTATGCTTCAAGTAAAGGTGTAGGCCCTTCTCCCTACCGCCTTCTCTAAACTCTCATTTGGAGGGAAGCTTGAAACCATGTCTGTGTTTAGGCTTCCTACTCCATTTATGACCTGGGAGATTCTCATTTGTTCCAATTCTTAGTTTTCCCAATTGACTTTTAGTGGAACATTTAAAAAGTAAAATCTTTTTTTTTTTAATGCAAAAATTAAACTGCCTTGCCCTTTGTAGTTACCAGTGTATCATGTCAAATCTTTAACTTGGTTTGTTATTTCTGTTCCAGCTGGATTGGAACATAAATTCTCCTATCTTTTACTCCAGCTTATCTTGAAGATAGCAATTTTCTGATTAAAAGTTTGTAATATATATAACCTGGAAGGCCAGAGGTCATATCCCTGTTCTATGATAGAGTCTATTGTACACCAGGGACATTTATGATCAAATTTAGGATGCCATACCTACATGGATAAGTGTGGTATAGAGATACATTGATTTTTTTCCCTTTCCTTTTTTGGTATGGGACACTTAACCACTGAGTTACATCCCCAGATCTTTTTATTTTTTTAGTTTGGGACAGGGTCTCACTAAGTTTTTTAGGCCCTTGGTAAGTTGCTGAGGATAGCTTTGAACTCACAATCCTCCTGCCTTAGCCCCCTGAGCTGCTGGGATTACAGGTGTACCTGGCTTGATTTATGTTCTTGACAGGATTTTGAGCTCTTAGGATGAGTAAGATTTAAACATCTGTAGAATTACTTATTATTGCTGTCCCATTCACCTGAAGTCTTTAGTATATCAAATCTTTGCCTTTTTGCTAATATAACAATTGCTCAAGGTGATATCTTTGGAATGCTACAAGATTCCAAGATATTTTCTGGATCCCTAATGAGACTTTCTGAATGCATCCAGGAGAGTTTTACTATTAAACATCTATAATTATGTTCCAGTTATTTGGACAAATAAGGACTGGCATTAACTCTGTCCAATATTCAGTGCCAAAAGGCATGGTTGGAGGGTTTATTCTTTATTCTGAGGAGGATCTTCTACCTCCCTCTTCCTTTCATCTTTCTAATACACACATACATATAGAGAAACACAAAAATCTAATACAGCATAGGCCAGAACACAATAAAACTCTTGCTTCTTTCTTCTCCATCCTTAATCCTAACAGATTTTTCCCCTGTTTATTTTAAGATGAACCTCATTTAACAAAATCTTCTTGTGTGAATACCAAAGACCTAATTAATACAAGTTGTGTGTGTGAGAAAATGGAATTTTTCTAACTTATAAAATAGGAATTCCTCATTTTGCCCCTTTCAGCCTCAGCACCTCAGATACTCCTGCTGAATATCAGTGTATCTGAGGGATGTGCCACACCCTTCATCAATTGATTATTATGGGCTCTTAATCATTGGCATGTCTTAATCCAATCAAGTTGAGGATTCAAATTAACCATTACAGGGATGTTTGTAGCTACTAGTGATGAAATGTGTCCCCTGCTGCTGAAATGTAGTGTAATCTTGGTTTGCAAGGAAATCCTCCTTTGCTTTCTCCCAGTTTTTGCCAGACTTTGGCTCCAATTTTGCATACTGATGTCACAAAGATCATGAAAGCCAGGTGGGATTACCTATTACCACTATTACTATTATTAGCAAGGAATTAGAGCCCAATGTGGAAGAACGCCTGATTATTCACACTTAGGCATTGTGGAGGAGTTAGGGAAGGAGACTATGTCTCTGTGTCTATATGTGTCTCTGTGTGTCCATGTGTGTGTGTACCTGTGTATGTTTATGTTTGTGTTGTTGTGTATGCACTAGCTTGGGCTAGTACAGGAAGCAGGCCTAGAAGAAAGGCATCCTTCTTTACACCTGAACTCTATGAGGAGCAATCCTTCCTTTGCTTCAAGGGTAAGCAGCTCCCAGCTCTCCTTGTTTTGAGCTTAGGGATGATCATTTTCTATGCAGCTGGGTGTAGCAGGGAGCACTTATTGGACTTTGGAGAACTCATGTCTGATGCATTTGGACCTGTTTGTTTCTATAATGAAAAGAAAAATGCTTCTTCTTATGGATAATAACTTTTGACTTCTTGGGCAGCTTTCGTTTTGTTTACTTTAGCATAAAATATTCCACCCTTTGAAAATATTACTCTCTCTTTTATCTGTTCTATAATATTAAAAACACACCAGTGAGTTTATATTTAAAAAGGAGAAATGTCAAAAACATTTTTATAGCATCTTTTTTTAAATCTTTGTTTACAGGACATGGAGGGGAAAAATAGCTTCTAGGTTATATTCTATTTTGTCCATTTGGGGAAGAAGTTGATTTTTCTATTAAGGTTTCTAAGACTTTTGTGTTGGACAGATGTTAAGGATAAAAAAAAAGTATGTCATATCTCTGGCCTTAGTACCTTATAGTGTATGTTAATATAATGTTAAGATAATTAGAATTTTAAAAAGTTTTCTAATTATATATATTTAAGTTTTTAAAAGCCATTCAGCTTTTGAATGTGTTATGTTTTAATATGTTCAATTTTAGTTTTTAGCTATTTGGAACATAACTTACCATGTTATATTTTAGGTTCCTGGGGCAATTATGAATTTTTACCCTGCATTGGATCAGAGGCACACAGAACATACTCCAGAGGTACTGAAAACTGTTTGAATACATTAAATTTCCCTGTGGTAGAAATACTTGTGAATGTCCAACTGCTTGGTGACATGGACAACAAATGCCCTTAGCTATGGGTAATTTCAGGCTGTTGCTAATAGAAGCAATGACTACATAAAAGGTTTTCAGTTGTTGACAAAATAAACAGATGGAAATACTGGAAGGAAAAATATTCTACCTTTAGGAAAGTCAAGAGCTTCTTTCCTTTCATTTGGAAGCAATGAGTTGAACACTTTGAGGAGTACAATTTGTACACAATTTAGTTATGCTTTATAGCTGTGTGTGTGTGTGTGTGTGTGTGTGTGTGTGTGTGTTTTGGGCAGGGGGAAGTATTTATGGCCTTGCTTTATTCTCTCACAAAAGCTTATTAGTAAGAAATAAAACTGTGATATCATGTAATAGATACCACAGTGACTGAACTGAAATGAAAGGATACCATTAATTTGCTAAAATTCTCATATCGAGGGTCATTCAATCCATTACAATTACAAAGCTATGTCTATAAGGGTCAAGTTAATATTATGGAAAGATCTAATTATCTGAAGTTAAATTTATTTCATTAATGTTTTATGGCAGCCATGAATTTTTACATTTCTAAATGATGAAAAAAATGTATAATCAGAGACTGTCTGGCCGTTGTGTTGACTGTTCCTGTAAGTTGAGAAACTCTTTTAATGCCATTTCTTTATTTCTGCATCCTCATTTCCTTGGACATTGTCAGGGCCACAGAAGAGACACTAAATATTATTTTAAAAGGTGCATTAGAATTTACATTTTTTTGTTTGTATCATTTTATGATATATGAAAAATGTCCTCCAAGTGCATCATGATGCTCAAGGACAGTCTTCCAGTGTGATGTCCCCCTTCAAACCTATCTCTCTTATAGGGCTTCCTAGGGAAGTTCCTCTCCCCTTATGATGTTGGTTATTCTGAGGGTGATGGATACAGGGCTCCTGGGATAACTCATCAGATATGTCTTTCCACTCCTAAATTTAGTTTTGTGTTCAAAACTGGTAGGTTGCAGTAGCTCTTGGGACCAAACAATTTCAAATACCAAACATTGTGCTTGTTAATTAGTTATCTCCCAAGCCTAATCATATATTGTACAGTGTACTTTGTGTCTCTGTAAACTAGTCCCCCAGCAAATTAGGAATCATAGGTGGGTCCAGAAATAGATAAAATTACTGTATCATGTACTACTCTATCCCTGTATTACCTCAGTCTTCAGTATCGTACCTTCTACTGCTGCCCCCAGCATTGCTGGGACAGTGATCACCCAGATTCTATTTTCTGTGTGCATGTGTGTGTGTGTGTGTGTTTATGCCATTGATGATTTTGACATTGTTGGGAACAACTTCTTGGGTAAGGCAGTATTCCCTTCAACTTTTCTCTCACTATAGGCTGGTGGTGCTGATTGGAAGTTCTAAATCCCATTCAGTTGATTAAGATATTTTTCAGATTGCAGATCCTACCCAAATTCACACTGATCACTTATATGAGATAGGTACATATTAATTTGTTAACTGAAAAATAAGTGAGAAGAATTTTTTTAGGATTCAAAATAATTGTCTTTGTATCAGGCAGATGTCTGCATTGATATTCTCTTAAAAATATAAAGAATTGTAGCATGTTTTAAAATTGGTTTAAAAGGTTGGCCTTCTATCTCTCCCAGTGGGTTGAGCTAAGGTATTAGATAAATATTTATTTCTCCATCTATGTGATTGAAAGATAAACGTATGTTATATATCAATTTCATTATTGATTGTATTTGTGATGTATAAAGTTGACATAAACAATAAAGATTGAAAAAGAAAAAGAAAAAAAATTTGGCCTTCTATGTCCATGGCTTGCAGTATTGAGTAACCCTACAAGTGAGAAAATGCACCACAGTAGAACACAAAAGCAAATGTTGCCCCTTCATTGTTGCATGTTAGGTGGCAAGCACATGTATTTGATCTCTTCTGGTGTTCCTGGTCACAGTGGATGTCTTAACTGGAATGCTTGATGGAGCAGTTACCACTTAGCCAGAGGCAAGAGCTTCATAGACTAAGAATCAGAATGGCAAACCCAGATTCTGGAACAGACTGTTCAGTTCCTTCTATCTTAGACACAGACATGCGAGGGGGAACACTTAGCACCAATGGGCTGAAAGTCCCTTTAATCCTGTTTGTATTTAATGTGTAGGAGTCCTACATAATCCAGACATTTTGTTTGTTTCTTTGAAAGGTGAAATTGCTTATCTACTTCAAAGGCTAATTAAAAAAAAAAAACTGCTTGAATTAATAGCCACCCTTCATTACCACACACTTTATTGAGGTATGCATAGTAATTTTATTTGCTTTTACTTTAGGGACTGTCACATCTTTATGTTCAGTTCCTTCTTTGTTCTTTCAGTGTGATGCCTATAACTCCAGAAAAATCTTTATGAACATGATATAGTTCCCCCATACATTTTTCTTCTTATTCCACTGCCTTAACATTTGATATGGATCTGTAATTCTAATTGAAATGCATACATATATGCAATTCTCTCTCTCTCTTGTATACATATTTGCATTGCCTGTGCAGATGCACACCCCACATATGTCAAAAATATTGGAAGAAAATAGATAAACACATTATAACGTTAAAAATAATATGTTGAGTGGTAGGGTTATAGTAATTTTATTTTCATGTTTTAAAAATTCGTGTAACAAACATAAATCAACTTATTATCAAAGATATTATTAAAATTGTCCTGGGAAGTTGAAATTAACAAATTGTAAATGAGATATAGCTATATTAATGTGTGTTTGAGTGTGTGTGTGTATACACGCATACCTTGTTTTTTGACCATCTACTGCAAAAAGAATCTACTGAATAGGGACTGGCTGAAAAGAGAAAAGTTTTAATTTAAGTGACAGGCACTCTAATTTGGTACCATATTTCACTGCCATTGTGTGGCCATCAGTTTTATGGTAGGAAAGCATTTGGGCTATGACTAAAACAACGCCTTATGACATTTTATGATTGTATATCCTAGTTGCAGAGTTCAAATGTACATTTTAAAATTTGTAAAATGTGAACTAATTTTTGTCACACAACCTCAGAAAACAAAGGAGAAAGATGCACTGCCCAATACAATTTTTGAGGTCAAGGTGACCTCAGTAGGAGCCCTGACAGACATTGTAAGATGAAGAAACCGTAGAGCAGCATTTTACATGAACACAGGTGGATATAGAAATCCTTAACAAAATATTAGCAAATTGAAGATTGCAATATAGAAATGAATAATACATAGTGACAAAGTGACATCTCAGCACTGCAAGTTGTAACATTTGAAAATTAATCTGTGTAATTTTCCACGTCAATAGAACAAAAGAAAACATATGACCAGCTCAATAGATGTTAAGAAGGCATGATAATACTTTATATGCTTAAAAAAACAAACTTTAATCAAAATAGGAAAATAGGAACTCCCTCAACCTAATAAAGGTTATCTATAAAAATCCCATAGCAAACATTTTACTCCATGATGAAATACTGAGTATTTTTTCCCTAGGACTTGGAGCAAGATAAGGATGATCAACTTTTATCATTCTTACATTATACTGAAAGTTTCAGCCAGGACAAACAAGCAATCAAATAAATAAAAAGCATAATGTTTGGAAAAGTAGAACTGTCATCTTTTGCAGATGACATGATTTGAGGTTAGAAAAACACTTAGGACTTTACCAAAAAACAAACCTACTAAAACTAATGATTTAAGAAAATCATTGTATATAAAGTCAACATACAAAAATCAATTGTATTTCAATAAACCAGCAGTGAGCAATTAAGGAATAAGAATGAAAATATGCTTTTTACAATATCATCATCATTAAATTCTTAGGAATAAAAGTAACAAAAATGGTTAAGACCTCTACATTGATTTTTGAGAGAAGTTCAAAATCATTTAAATAAATAGAAAGATGTAACATGTTTAGGGGTTGGAAGACCTAACATTACAATGTCTCTATTCTTCAAATTATCTGTAAATTAATTAATTTTCTATAAAATTTCAATGATTTAATGGGAATAAATTTCTATAATATTTAAAATTTCTATTGTAGTTTTTTTTTATTTTTAGTTTTTTTGATGCTGGTGATTGAACCCAGGAACTTGCACATGCTAAGCACATGGTGTACCACTGAGCTACCCCAGCCTTATAAATATTTCTATGAATATCTTATAATTCTATTTAAATTCCTATAAGTTTAATTTTTTGGTAAGCTAAAATTTATGTAGCTACATAAAGAATTTAGACTAGTCAAAAGCAATATTGGAAAGGAAGAGCTAAGTTGGAAGAATTATACTGTCAGTTTTTAAGACATATAATAAACAGTCACAAATTTAAAATATAGATAGAAAAATACACCTATGGGACAGAATATAAAGGTCAGAATTAGAATATAATAGATACAGTCAATTAGTTTTTAACAAGGATGACAAAACAATTTTTTTTTCCTCAAAAATAGAGAATGGAAAGTCTTCTCAGCAAATTGTGCTAGAATAAGTATATACTTATATGGGGAAATAATTAAATTCTACTTAATAAAAATTAATTCTAGATAGATTGTAGAATTAATCATGAGAGCTAGAATTGTCAGTCTTTTATAAGACAATATAGGAGAATACCTTCCAATTTTGTGATAGACAAAAATTTCTCCTAGAGAACACAAAATACATTTAATAATAATAAATTGGTTTCCATCAAAATTATAAATGTCTGCATCAATACATTAAAAAGTGGTCAATAATCCCTAGACACAAGGAAAATGCAAGTTAAATGGCAATGACATACCACTTGACACACAGCTAGAAGAGCTAAAATCAAGAGCCTGTTAACACCAAAGTTGACAAAAATATAAATCAACTAGAACTTTCATACTCTGCTTGAGGGATTATGAAATGGCACAGGGGCTTTGGAAAACCAGTGTTTTTTCCTAAGCTAAGCATCCATCTCCCACATGATCCTGCAATCTCACTTTTGGGTATTTACTCCAAAGAAATAAAAACATATGCCCACAACGAGACTTTACAAAAATTTTTACAGTGGTCTTATTCATGAAACCCTCAGACTGGACATAGCCTCAAAGTCCATGCACAGCATAATGAATAATCAAATTGTGGTGTACCCACACAGTAAAATGATACTTGGCAGAAAAGGAAAATGACTGATAACATTCAATGATATAGATGAATTTCAAATATGTTATATTGAGTAAAAGGTATAGAATACAAACAAGAACATATTCTATGATTCCATTTCTGTATCCTTCCAGAACAGACAAAGCAACCATAGTGGGGACAGAAAATGTCTGCTGGGTGGGGGGATTGACTCAGAGGAGGATGAAGGAACTTTCCAGGTGAAGAGAATGCTCTTTCTGCGTCTGGTTTGGGTTAGGGTTACAGGGTGCATACAATAGTCCCCTCTCATCTGTTCTTTTGCTTTCCACAGTTTCAGTTACCCAATGTCAACTGAAGTCCAAAAATATGAATGGAAAATTTCATAAATAAGCAATTCATAAGTTTTAAATAACTTTTATTGTAGTATATTGTTATAATCATTCTGGTTTATTCGTAATATTGTTGTACTCATTGACCTCCAGCATTCTTTTCTGTATAAAGTCTTTTTAAATATCTTGACCATTTTTATTGGCTTATTTGTATATTTTTCATCATTGACTTGCAGTAATTTTTTTATATCCTCTGGACACTAGGCTTTTTTTAGACACGGAATAGGTATTGTAAACATTTCCTTTTGGCCTATGACTTTTTTAACAATGTGTTGTTTATGAGCAGAGATTTATAATTTTGATGAGAAACTTTTTTATATATATGTGTATATATGTAAATAAAATAACATACATATATTATTAGTGTATATACATTATTAAATAATATATCAGGTATATTAGTGTTTTATATATATATATATATTTATATATATCTAAATATGGTTTTAGGCATCCACTGGGAGGCTTGTTTATCTCCTCCATGGAAAAGGATATACAGCTCTTGACGTTCATTGAAGTGTACACTGAAGATATGCACATTTTATTTTATGTAAATTTTGCTTTACATTATAAAATGCCCTTTCTCCTTCCTTCTTTCTTTCTTTCTTTCCACTCATCTAATCCTCTGTTAATCTATATTTTTGTATGTAGACCAGTTCTGACAAATAATTGAAGGAAACACAGTATATTTTAAGAGATGTTTGACTGCTGTTGTCTTATATTCCATAGTATCAAAGTAGTCCTTTGTAAGCACTTTGGTAGGAGAAGGATTTCAGTGTAAATTCTGCTCTGATTACTTATTAACTCTTTCTTTCAGCAAGTTACATAAACTTTTTCAACCACAGCTTTCTCGCCTGTAAATGGGAGTATGAATGCCTACATTCCAGATTTGTTTTGAGGAGGAAGCTAGAAAATGCCTATGCAGACCCATAATGGAGGGGGCGGGGCATGGGAAGAACGGAGAAACTTTGGATTGGGCAAACAGGAGGGAGGTGAAGAGGGCGGAGGGTAGGAAAGATGGTGGAATGAGAAGGACATCATTTCCCTAGGTACACACATAATTGCACAAATGGTGTGACTCTATATCATGTATAACCAGAGAAATGAAAAGTTATGCTCTATTGGTGTTAAATGAAACAAAATGCATCCTGCTGTCATGTATAACTAATTAGAACAAATAAAAATTTTTTAAAAAAATTTATATATAAAAGTTTTTAATAATAAAAAAGAAAATGCCTATGGGAACAGTGCTGGGTCTATATGTAGCAAGTGTTCAACAAACGGTGGTTGTGGTTGAAGAGGTAGTGAGAATGGCAGTTTTAGGAGTTGTTTTGGATGTGTGCTATGGTTTGGATCTGGAGTGTCCTGCAAAGGCCCATGTGTTAAAAGCTTGGTCCTCAGCCTGGTGCTACTGGGAGGTGGTGGAATCTTAAGATGGGGGCCTCGTGGGAGGTTTGAGGTCTCCGGTGTGCCCTGGAAGGGATTGTGAGACAGTGGTTCCTTTCTCTTTTTCTTTTGTTTCCAGCCTGGAGGTGAACAGTTTGCTACCTCATGTGTTCCCTTCATGATGTGCTGCCTCACCACATGATACCTGAAAGCAATGAATCTGTCTAATTATGGACTGGAATCTCCAAAACTTTGAGCCAAAATAAACATTCTCTCTTTACAAGTTAATTTATCTCAGGTATTTTTTATAGCAATGAAAATCTGACTAACACAATGTGTGTTGCCTCTGCCTAGAACATTCTGCCCTGTACCCTTTTTAGTTTCCTAGTGATATTTTACTCATTGAATCACAACTCAGATAGTCTTTACTCTTCTCTGTCTTCTTTCTACTCCCAGGTAAAGGCAGGTTTAGGTTCTTCCTCACACTTTTTAGAATATAAATTACTCTGTCCATTATGATCATATCTAATGAATATTTTCTCATTAGATATGAGCATCTCTGCTCAGAGATTGGAACATCTTGCTGCTCTGGTGCTTTTCTCATTTTGTGGGAAAAAAAAACATATTTGAAGTTTAAGTGAATGCAGAAATCTGAAATGTGTTTCTTGGGGTCAGTCAAGCCACTCCTGGCTAACTGGGGTTGTCTAATGTCATCAAAATTATCCAATGTTCTAAGTTCTGGTCCCTCTTCAATTATAATTCATAAATATAAGAATGAGAGCCTTCCATACCTAACAGAAGTAATTCTCTTCTCTCAGCATTTGTATTATTATAATATGTATTTGTCTATTTCTCACAGAAAAAGTGAGGTATGATAAATCAATCCTTAATATAGCAAATTGTAAACTACTCTGATTTCCTCTGTGGGTTCTTATCAAAGGCACAAGAACCTTTGCCATATTCAAAGTAGGCAGCCACGATCCCCAGACTCATAGCCACTATCCTGTGACCAAATGGACTGAATGTGCTCTGTGGGAATGAGAGGAGGAAACCCCCACAAGAAGGAAAGAAATTGTAAGATGAAGAAACTGTAGATCAGTATTTTCCATGAACACATGTGGATATAGAAATTCTTAACAAAATATTAGCAAATCAAAGGTTGCAATATAAAAATGAATAATGCATAGTGACAAAGTTATAGCTTGTCACAAATTTAATAAGGATCTTACTTGAAATGAAAATGTCACTCAATCATGAAAAGAAATATATGGAATTATAATGTATATTATTGACCTATACTTAAAGTTTGTAGTCTCCAGACCCACTACTATCATCACCTTAGGGTGATGGCCCAACAAGCTCTCAATGAACACAGAAGTGCTAGTTGCAAGTTGGAAAAACACCTTACATTGTTGTGTCATTCTAGAGACAGTGGCCATATGTTGCCCAATATACTTCAAATGAGAAAGTCTGTGGAAGGACAGACTGAGGATGATGTGATTGACATGCAGCACTTCATTAAGGTACTGAAAATCTAGAAGGTTCCTTCTGTGGCTAATTGAGCACTGACTCAAAGATCATGTGATAAAATTCTTCTGACCCTTTGTGAAAGTCGAGTGTCCCTCCTGAGAATGGCATAGATGATCTCCATGGCTCCAGGTTGCATTGCTCTGGGAATTCCTTATTCACGGAAATCAGATGACTTGGCGTGCTCTTTTTTTATTGATTGCTGCATGGGTTGGGTTATGGGAAGACTGGCACGTGAAGGTCACAGTGAGAGGCAGCTAAGAGCCTTTAGAAATAGTGAAAATTAGAAAAGGATGCAATTTTGCTATGATGCAGAGGGCCTGGAGGATCAAACTAGAGGGAACTTCTGATTCTGTGCCAGACTTGCTCTGCTATATGGATTTCCTCCTTGAAGGGTATTTATCTCACATCTTCACTTAGTTTCCAGAAGAATAAAAATATCATTCCTCTGAACATTGAGAAAGCACACAGCTAAAGTTGGAGAATGGTGATTTCTTTTAATAAAAGAGTCAGTCAGAGCAAACGGCTTTTAATATGAGGTTTCTATTTCCCAATTAATTTCATTAGCCTCCTTGGTTCAGGCTTACCAAAAAGGCACCGCCTTCAAAGCAAGGAAGCCTCTCCTCCTGAGTAGGAAGGCTTGCTGGCTCACATCCAATGTGGGGAATTACATGTTGTTGCCTACCTTGATTCTCCCTGCTGTTCCAATTAGTCACTAAGAGAGTTTTTATTCCCAGCCCCAAGCAGGGACAGGGCTTCCTCTGCTGCTGGGAGGCAGCAAGCTCTTACCCCAGGGCAATCACCCAGCAAGCCCCCACTGAGCACCTAAGTGCTGATCTGAAGCTGGTGAAACATTTCCTGTCCTTATGTCATTTCCAAGATGATTAATAGGCAGTGACACCCTCCCACTCTATTCTTATTAATCACTTCCACAGGGATGGAAGGTCAACCCCATAAGGCTGTTGGACATTTAGACATCTGTCCTTTAGGGGAAATTATGCTTTTTTGTGTGTTCTCTGAGAAGGGGTTGATGTCTGACCACACTGTGAAGGTGAACTCCTGGGATATTCAGCATCCACTGTTGTCTGAAGGGCTTCTTTGTGTTTGACAAGCGCAGAAGTCTACTCTGTTCATGCAATCTCCCCTCACCGCTCACCTTGTGTTCTGTCTCAGCATTCTTCCTATTGGTTAATCAGCCAGACACAAAATAAATTGTAATGAAAGTCTTTAGAAGTGCAGAAACCTCCAGAACACCTGGATAAGAGGTCTTACTAAGAAAGGAGAATTGTGTTCCAGCTTTCTTTCACATCAAGTATTTGAATACTGTGGAAGAGTGTCTGGGCTCTCGGACCTGGGAGATCCATTGCTTGGCAGCTGGGTGGTGTGCAGAATGCAGTCTTGGTGCTGTGGGGCTGAGACAGGCCCCAGACCAATAGGGATGCTCAGAACTAAAGACAATTCTGAGATATCAATTTCTCCAGGGAAGACCATCTCCAGTTTTCCAATCAGGCAGGTTTTCTGGGAGTTAAGGGCTTCAGAGGAGTTCTGTCAATGTGAAAAAGGAATAATCAGAAGGGAATGGGAGCAGCTGGAGGTCTGGATCAGGCTGAAGTTAAAACTTGGATTCTGGACCTGATTGATCAGGTAAAAGAGCAAGTAAGTTGAATTTTCTGCAGGGAGCAGAGGATGCAAGGAGATCAAAGTGCTTCAAATGGTCTAATGAATGAGCTGAAAGGAGAAAATAAAAATCCAGATTTAGATATACACTATAGTGAGAAAACAAATGACATCTCTCTCTCTCTCTCTCTCTCTCTCTCTCTCTCTCTCTCCCTACCTCCCTCCCTACCTATCTCTGGGAATGGAATGACATGTCAGGATGACCAAAGGTATTTGAATTGATGGTAATTTAAAAAGTACAATTGTTAATTCAAAGATGGTATCATTCTCCAAAGACACATGCTTTTCTTTTTGGCAGATTTTGTATGACCAGATGTTATGGTCTAGATGTGGTGTCCCCCAAAATCTCACGTGTGAGACAATGCAAGAAAGTTTAGAGAAGACATCATTGGGTTATATGAGCCTTAACCCCATCAGTGAATTACTCACCTGATGGGATTGAGTGGTAACTGAAGGCAGGTGGGGTGAGGCTGGAGGAGGTGTGGCATTGGGGGTGTGCCTTTGGGTATATATTTGTATCTGGCAAGTGAAGATTTTTCTTCCTGCTTTCTGATCATCTTGTGATCTGTTTTTTTCTGCCATATTCTTCTGCCATGATGTTCTGTCTCATCTTGAGCCCTGAGGAATGGAGCCAGCTGTCTATGGACTGAGACCTCTGAAACTGTGAGCCCTTAAATAAACTTTTCTTCCCCTAAAATTGTTCTGGTCAGATCTTTTAGTCACAGCTGCAAAAAAAGTTGACTAGAACACCAAATAGTATGGCAGCCATTCTGTTTTGAGACAGTTTGTGATTAAATGATTTTATCCATATGAGTTTCCAACCTATCTCAGGTTTCAATAAACCTTCTTGTGGGGGTTTCCTCCTCTCATTCCCACAGAGCACATTCAGTCCATTTGATCACAGGATAGTGGCTATGAGTCAGGGGATTGTGGCTGTCTACTTTGGATATGGCAAAGGTTCTTGTGGCTCTGATAAGAACCCACAGAGGAAATCAAAGAAGTTTACAATTTGCTATATTTGGTTCAAAGAGGTTTTGGCAGACCTTTTGAGATCTGTTTACTTGGGTTCACCTTCCTTTGCCTTTCTTTAAAAATGTGAAAATAACTTGGAAATTCCACGGCTGATTCTACTGCCCCCGGGGTACTCAGTGTTTCCATTTGAACCTGTCAGGTAAGTGCACTTGCCTGTTTTTTTTTGAAGGTTCACATTCATAGGTGCTCACCCCGTGGATCAGTCCCTGAGAAGTCAGGGGAAAACTGGAAAACTAAAAACTGAAATTGGCTTGATGTTTTGTGACTACAGCAATCCACAGGCACAATCAAATCAATTCATGCTAAGTGTAGGGCGTTGTGCAAGAATCAAAGATGTTGAATCCCATACTGATACTGACATTTCAATCAGTGATGGTCCACATGTTAATGGTTCCCCAGATTATAACCGAGTTCAAAAATTCCTGCCACCTAGTGACGTCTCAGTTGTCATAATGTGGTAGCACAACACATTACTCACTTTGCTTGTATAAACAAAATTACGGTGCTGCCAGGAATATAAACACATAGCACATACAATTATGCACAGTACATTAGACTTGATAATAAAAACTGTGTTACTGGTTTATGTTGTTATTGTACTCTACTTTTTATTGTTATTTTAGAGTGTACTCCTCTTACTTATAAAAATGTTTAATATATACAGTATGCTGGGTTATGCTGGCAGCAGCCTCCTGTGTCTTTTCAATTGTGTCAAGAGGCCACGTTTTGTGATTGACATAGACCATGTAAGCTTGTGTAAGTACATGCTAGGATGCTCACACAGCAATGAAAACGCCTGACACAAGTTCTCAGAACTTTTCCCCTTTGCTAAGAGATGCACAATGTTATAAATAAGGGTTCCTACCCTTGAAACACTTATAATCTAGTTGGAAAGGCTTATTGACACTGAGAAGGGCGATCACAACAGGTGGCTGTGCTAAGTGCTGCCTGAGTGCTATAGACCCTAAGAAGCTACTTAGCGTTACAAAGGAGAGAGCAGGTGCTATGGCTGAGATGTTTTGAGAAAGATGCCAGAGACAGAAGGGCTTGTATTCTATTTGAACAATCTATTTGTTCTATTTGAATAAGCATAGAAAGAAAAGGAAGGTGCTCTGGGGCACTGCTGGGCATAAAGATCGATGCAAATGGTCCAGGGACTCAGATCAGAGGTAATGAAAAGTATCACAAGGAGGGAGGGAATGGTTCTTGGAGGTCCTGGAAATTCATGGCTCCTCCTTCAAAGTCCAGTCCACAGTGAGGGAATATGCAGGGCTATGGTTGAAGGCTGGGGCATTTATTTACCCTGGGTCTGTGAGCTATGGGGGAACCTATCAAAGATTTTCAGCAGGTGAATGCTTTCAGCACAATCTTGTGTGGGACAATATGGAGTTAGAATGCCAGGTGCCATGTTGTCCAGGAGACCTATCAGAAGGCCTGAAGGTCATGATTCCAATATTAGCCACAGTGTCACAGACTGGTGATCACCATGAACCTGCCAGTCATAGAGAACTGGCTTGGTTTCCTTCTGGCTACTCCTAGGAGATATTTATTTTGGGGGGTCTAGGCTGAGCTTTTTTCTCTCATTTCTAATCACCCTCTTCCCCTTCTGTACTCCCCATCATCCCACCCTGGAATCTAAGTTTCCTTTCTCTAAGTCTGGGAGGTCCGAAGGGTCATGCCAGGGCAGACAGTTTCTGGGAATTTATTTTTTTCCCCTCGTTTGGACCCACTGTAGATCAGAGACTTTAAAAAGAGATGGAAAATATGACAAAATGAATAATATGATGAAAATTTGAGTACTAGTGACAGCAGTGAAAAAAATTTAAGCTTTCTCGTAATGAGCAATTGCATCTTTCACAATGAAGAATGCATTTTCTGAAATATATGTAAATTGCCCAGATTTATTACAATGTTCACTCATTTTTTTAATTTTTAAAAATTTTGAATGAAATATTACTTGTATTTATTTATAATTTCAAAATTTGTTCTAATTAGTTATATTAGAACAAAGAGAGTAGAATGCATTTTGACACATCACATATATAGAGAATATGACTTCTCATTCTTCTGGTTCTACATGATGTAAAATCACTCTGTTCGTATAACCATATACATACATAGGGTAATAATTCTGATTTGCTCTATTATCCTTGCTACCCCCACACCCCCTCCCCTGTTTTCATTCCCCTCTTCCTAATCCAAAGTACTTCTATTCTTCCATAGCCCTCCTCTCCCTTATTATAAATCAGCATCGCATATCAGAGAAAACATTCGGCCTTTGGTTTTATGGGATCAGCTTATTTTGCTTAGCATGATATTCTCCAGCTCCATCCATTTACTGGAAAATTCCATAATTCCATTCTTCTTTAAAGCTGAGTAATATTCCATTGTGTATATATACCACATTATCTTTATCCATTCATCTGTTGAAAGGCATCTAGGTTGGTTCCATAGTTTAGCTATTGTGAATTGAGCTGCTATAAACATTGATTGTGGCTGTGTCAATGTAGTGTGCTGATTTTAGATCCTTTGGATATAAATCAGAAGTGGATATGGGTCAAATGGAGGGTCTACTTCAAGTTTTCTGAGGAATCTCCATACTGCTTTCCATAATGGTTGCTCCAATTTGCAGTCTCACCAGCAAAGTATAAGTGTACCTTTTTCGCCACATCCTAAGCGATATTTATTGTTGCTTATAGTCTTAATAATTGCCATTCTGACTAGAGTGAGATGAAATCTTAGAGTAGTTTTCATTTGTGTTTCTCTAATTGCTAGAGATGCTGAATAGTTTTTCACATATTTTTTCATCAATTGTATTTCTTCTTCTGGGAAGTTTCTGTTCAGTTCCTTCGCACATTTACTGATTGGGTTATTTTGGGGGGGGGGTTGTGTGTGTTTACTGTTAAATTGCATTTAAATTTATTTACACATATCCATGTTCAAGTTCATTGGTAAAAGGGACATAGTACATCCTGAAGTATGTGTATAATTTTCTCTCAATTCATCTTATTACTTTCTTTAATGTTCGGAATCAATGGAATCTGTAGGCATTGCTACAAAGAGCTATTTTTTAAATTTTATTTTTTCAAGTTCTTTTTTCATTTATTTATTCTAATTTGTTATATATGATGTCAGAATGCAATTAATTTCATATTACACACATAGAGCACAATTTTTCAAGTCACTGTACACAAAGTATTTTCACACCATTTGTGTCTTCATACATGTACTTAGGGTAATAATGTCTAACTCATTCCACCATCATTCCTACCCACTTGCCCCTTCCTTTTTTCTCCCTTCCTTTGCCCTATCTAAAGTTCCTCCATTCTTCCCATGCTCTGCCCCGCCCCATTACCATTATGAGTCAGCATCCTCATATCAAAGAAAACATTTGGCCTTTGGATTTTTTGGGATTGACTTGCTTCACTTAGCATTGTATTCTCCAACTTCATCCATTTACCTGCAAATGCCATGATTTTATTCTCTTTTAATGCTGAGTAATGTTCCACTGTGTGTATGTGTGTGTGTGTGTGTGTGTGTGTATGTATATATACATATATATATATAAAAGTTTCCCTATTCATTCATCTACTGAAGGGCATCTGGATTGATTCCACAATTTAGCAATTGTGAATTGTCCTGCTATAAACATTGATATGGCTGTGTCCCTGTAGTATGCTGTTTTTAAGTCCTTTGGATATAAACCAAGGAGTGGGATAGCTGGGTCAAATTGTGGCTCTATTCCAAGTTTTCCAAGGAATCTCCATACTGCTTTCCAGACTGGCTGCACCAATTTGTAGTCTCACCAGAAATGTATGAGTGTGCCTTTTCCCTCACATACTTGCCAACACTTATTGTTGTTTGTATTCTTGATAGCTGCCATTCTGACTGAAGTGAGACATTTCTGTACATCAGTGACAAATCTGCTGAGAGAGAAACTAGGGAAACCACTTAATTTACAATAGCCTAAAAAAAACCCTTGGGAATAAATTTAATGAAAGAGGTGAAAGACCTTTATAGTGAAAACTACAGGCTAAAGAAAGAAGTTACAGAAGACCTTAGAAGTTGGAAAGATCTACCTTATTCTTTGATAGGCAGAATTAATATTGTCAAAATGACCATACTACCAAAAGCACTATACAGATTCAACACAATCCAAATAAAAATCCCAATGGTATTCCTTATAGAACTAGAAAAAGCAATTATGAAATTCATCTGGAAAAATAAGAGACCCAGAATAGCCAAAGCAATCCTTAGCAAGAAGAGTGAAGCTGGTGACATCACTATACCAGACCTTAAACTATACTACAGAGCAATAGTAACAAAAACAGCATGGTATTGGCACCAAAGTAGACTGGTAGACCAAAGGTAAAGAATAGAGGACATAGAGTCTGACCCACATAACTACAGATATCTTATATTATACAAAAGTGCCAAAAACATACATTGGAGAAAGTATAGCCTTTTCAATAAATGGTGCTGGGAAAACTGGAAATCCACATGTAACAAAATGAAATTAAATCCCTATCTCTTACCATGCACAAAAGTCAACTCAAAGTGAATCAAGGACCTAGGAATTAAACCAGAGACCTTGCACCTAATGGAAGAAAAAGTAGGACCAAATCTCCATCATGTTGGATTAGGCCCCAACTTTCTTAATAAGACTCCGATAGCACAAAAATTAAAAACAAGAATCAATAAATGGGATGAATTCAAACTAAAAATCTTCTTCTCAGCAAAAGAAACAATCAGTGAGGTGAATATAGAGCCTACAGAATGGGAACAAATCTTTACCACAAGCACATTAGATAGAGCACTAATCTCTAGGATATATAAAGCAATCAAAAACACCAAAAAACCACACAAACCCAATCAAAAAATGGACCAAGGAACTGAACAGACACTTCTCAGAAGAGGATATACAATCAATCAACAAACATATGAAAAATGTTCAACATCTCTAGCAATTAGAGAAATGCAAATAAAAACTAATCAAAGATTTTTGTTGCTTTTTGAGTTTTTTATATATCCTAGAGATGAATCCTCTTCCTGAGGTGTGTGTGAAGATTTTCTCCCATTCTGAAGGCTCTCTCTTCACATTTTGATTATTTCCTTTGCTGAGAAGAAGCTTTTTAGTTTGAATCCATCCCATTTATTGATACTTGATTTTACTTCTTGTGTTTTAGGAGTCTTGTTAAGGAAATCAGGTCCTAAGCTGACATGGTGAAGATTTGGGCCTTCTTTTTCTTCTATTAGGTGCAGGGTCTCTGTTTTAGTGCCTAAGTCTTTAATTCATTTCAAGTTGAGTTTTGTGCGGAATAAAAGATAGAGTTTACTTTCATTTTACTACATATAGATTTCCAGTTTTCCTGCACCACTTGTTGAAGAAGCTATCTTTTCTCCAGTGAATGTTTTTGGTGCCTTTGTCTAGTATAAGATAACTGTATGTATGTGGCTTTGTCTCTGTGTCTTATATTCAGTACTGTTGGTCTATGTGTCTGTTTTGGTGCCAATACCATGCTGTTTTTGTTACTATGGCTCTGTACAATAGTTTAAGTTCTGGTATCATGGTGTCTCCTGCTTTACTCTTCTTGCTAAGGATTGCTTTGGCTATTCTGGGTCTCTTATTTTTCCAAATGAATTTCATAATTGATTTTTCTAGTTCTATGAAGAATGTCATTGGGATTTTAATAGGAATTTCATTAAATCTGTATAACACTTTTGGTAGTATTGCCATTTTGACAATGCTATTTCTGCCTATCCAAGAACATGGGAGATCTTTTCATCTTCTAAGATCTTCTTCAATTTCTTTCATTAGTGTTCTGTAGTTTTTATTGTAGAGGTCTTTCACTCATTTTGTTAGATTGATTCCCAAGTATGTTATTTTTTTATGCTATTGTGAGTGGGGTAGTTTGGCTAACTTCTTTTTCAGTGGATTTATCACTAATGAATAGGAACACATTTGACTTATGTGTTTTGATTTTATATCCTGCTTTGATGAATTTATTTATTAGTTCTAGAAATTTTCTTGTGGAATTTTTTGGATCTTCTAAATATAGAATCATTCCATCAGCAAACAGTGTTTGAGTTCTTCTTTTCCTGTTCATATTCTCTAATTTCTTTCATCTATCTAATTGCTTTGGCTAGAGTTTCCAGGAGTATATTAAATAGAAGTGATGAAAGAGTACCAGTTTTGTACCAGTTTTTTGAGAGAATGCTTTCAATTTTTCTGCACTTAGAATGATGTTGGCCTTGGGTTTAGCATATATATACCTTTTACAATATTGAGTTATGTTCCTATTGTCCCTAGTTTTTCTAGTGTTTTGAAATGAAGGGTTGCTGTATTTTGTGAAATGCTTTTTCTGCATCTATCCAAAAGCATGGGAGCATAATCATATGATTCTTATCTTTTAAGTCTGTTGATGTTATGTTGATTTTCGTATGTTGAACCAAACTTGCATCCCTGGGATTAACCCCACTTGATTGTGATGCACAATTTTTTTTACATATGCTTTTTGCATGTGATTTGCCTGAATTTTATTGAGAATTTTTGCACCTATGTTCACCAGGAATATTGGTCTGAAGTTTTCTTTCCTTGATTTGTCTTTTGTTTTGGTATCAGGGTGATACTAGCCTAATAGAATGAGTTTGGAAGGGCTCCCTCCTTTTCTGTTTCATGGAATAATTTGAGGAGTATTGGTGTTAATTCTTCTTGGAATGTCTTATAGAACTCAGCTGTGTATCCATCTGGTCCTGGCCTTTTCTGGGTTGGTAGGCTTTTGATGGCATCTTCTATTTCTTTGCTTGAAATTGATTTATTTAAATTGTGTTGTCCTCCTGGTTCAGGTTGGATAGACCATATGTCTCTAGACATTTGTTGATGTCTTCAAAATTTTCTATTTTATTTGAGTATAAATTTTTAAAATAGTTTCTAATTATCTTCTCTTTTTCAGTAGGGACCATTGTGATATTTTCTTTTTCATTATGAATTTTAGCAATTTGAGTTTTCTCTCTTTCTCTTTGTTAGTGTGGCCAAGAGTTTATTAATTTTATTTATTGTTTCAAAGAACCAACTTTTTGTTTTGTCAATTTTTTGAATTGTTTCTTCTGTTTTGATTTCATTGATTTTATCTTTGATTTTAATTATTTTCTGTCTTCTACTGCTTTTGGTGTTGATTTGTTCTTCTTTTCCTTAGGCTTTGAGATGTAATGTTAACTCATTTATTTGTTGACTATTTATTCTTTTAATGAATGAGCTCAGTGCAATAAACTTTCATCTTACACTGCCTTTATAGTGTCCCAGAGATTTTGATATGTTGTAGTGCTATTCTCATTTACCTCTAAGTATTTTTTATTTCATCCCTGATGTCTTCTGCTATCCATTCATCATTCAATAGCATATTATTTAGTATCCAGGTGTTGAAGTAGCTTATATTTTTTATTTTATCATTGATTTATAATTTCATTCCATTATGATATGATAGAATGCAGGGTAGTATCTCTCTTTCTTTCTTTTTTTTTTTTTGTATTTGCTAAGAGTTGCTTTGTGGCACAACATATGGTCTATTTTAGAGAAGGTTCCATGTGCTGCTGAGAAGAAAGTGTATTCAGTCATGGTTGAAATATTCTCCATATGTCTGTTAAGTCTAAATTATTAATTGCATTTTTTAATTCTATAGCTTTTTAATTTAGTTTTAGTTTGGAAGAATTATCCAGTGATAAGAGGTGTGTTAAAATCACCCAGTATTATTGTGTTGTTGTCTATTTGATTCTCAAAATTGAGAAGGGTTTGCTTGAAATATGTAGATCATCCATTGTTTGTAGCATAAATATTTATGATTATTATATCTTGTTGATGTATGATTCTGGTAAGCAGTATGAAATGTCCTTCTTTGTCCATTCTGATTAACTTTGGCTTGAAGTCTACTTTATCTGATATGAGGATGGAAACCCCTGCTTATTTACCTGATCCATGTGAGTGATATATTTTTTTCCCATCAATTTACTTCAGTCTGTGGATGTCTTTTTCTATGAGGCAAGATTCTTGGAGAGAGCATATTTTTGAATCTTTTTAAAAAATACAATCTGCCAGTCTACGTCTTTTGATTGATGAGTGTAGGCCATTAAGATTCAGGTTTATTATTGAGATATGATTTGTATTCCCAGTCATTTTGGTTTATTTCTGGTTTTTAACTTCACTTAGTTTCTCCTTTAATTGACTATTCCTTTAGTGTAGTTCCTCCTTTTGCTGGTTTTCACTTTTTTTTTTTTCATTTCCTCCTCATGGATTTTTTTTCTAGTTGTGAATTCTTTTCACTTTTAATAATCATGGAAGGTTTTTATTTCATCTTCAAATCTCAAGCTAAATTTTTCTGTATACAAAATACTTGGTTGGCATCTTTATTTTTTTTCAGATTCATATATGTTGTTCCAGGGCTTCATAGCTTTTAGGTTTTGGTTGAGGAATCAGCTGAGATCCAAATTGATTTTCTATAAGTAATTTGATTTTTTTTCTCTTTAAAATTCTATTCTATTCTGTTGGTCATTTTCATTTTAATGTGCCTTGGTGTAAATCTGTTGTAATTTGGTGTAAATCTGTTGTAATTTTGTACATTTGGTGTCCTATAAGCCTCTCATATTTGATTTTCCATTCTTCTGTTTGTTAAATTTTCTGATATTATTTCACAGAAAATATTATGTATTCCTTTGGTTTGTATCTCTGAGCCTTCCTCTATTCTGATAAATTTTAAAAGTGGTCTTTTCATGTTATCCCATAATTCTTGGATATTCTGTTCATGGTTTCTTACCATCTGTACTGTGTGGTCAACCTTATTTTCAAGATTATAGATTTTGTCTTCATTGTCTGAGATTCTGTCTTCCAAGTGGTCTAGTTTGTTGATGATACTTTCCATTGTACTTTTAATTTGGTTTATTGATTCCTTTATTTCAAGGATTTCTGCTTTATTTCTTTTACTAATCTCTGTCTCTTTTTATTTTGGTTATCTTTTACCTCCTGAAATTTATCTCTGACTTCACTCCTTACATCATCCTTTATGTCTCAGATCAGTTTAATTATTTACATTCTGAACTCCTCCTCTGACATTTCTTCTCTGTATTGTCAACGGATTCTATTATTGAAATGTCTGGGTTTGTTTGGGGTGCTTTGTTCCCTTGTTTTTTTCATGTTGTTTGTGTGTCTTCCCATCTGGCAGTGTGGATCTGAGGTATTACAGTTTGTATCCTGAAGGCTTAGAGTGTCCCTGCAGGTCTCCAGTACCTTGCCTTTAAGGGATAAATCAGTATTAATAGCACCCGTGCAAACAATATACAGCCTTAGGCCAAATAGCTCCTATTGCAATGTTTATAGTTTTGTCATGATGAATAGAAATAATGTGTTCAATTGTTGTCTGCAATATGAACAGTAGGTTTGCAAAAGGCTTTACAATTTCTAATGGTGGACAAAGAGGGAACAGGAGTGGTGTAGGATGAGATGTTTATGAGGAAGAAGGAGAGAAGATTGAAGTATAAGATTGTAGGAAGAGTAAAAGAGGAATCAATATAAGTAAGCTGTTAGCAGGAGAAAAGAGAGAAAGAGAATCCAGGGAAACAGATATGTGAGAGGAAAAATCCATATAAAGTAAAAGAATAAAATTAAAAAAGATAAAATAATAAGAAAAGAAAAGAAAAAAAAATAAAAGAATACACAACAATACTGAAATCTACTATTCAAACATCCCAGTTCTCAATAACCTGATATATGAAAAATACTTCATTTCAAAAATGGTGGCAATGTGAGAGCAGGGAAAGAAAAGAATTCTAGAAGGAAAATTGAACAATTATTTCTGTTGGAGTTCAAATGCCTCTCAGCTTCCCTTCTCAGCCTATAGGTAATGTTGTCTGGAGCTTGCTGGTAGCTCCACCCTTAAGATGGTGAGGGTTACTAGCATGGGAACTTTGTCCTGGAGGTAGAACTCCTGAATATAGCAATTGCTGGTCCACATTGGAAGACTGTACCCCAGGAATCTCCTTTGCGTTCTCTTCCTGTTATGTATTAGTCTGATCTTAGACACTTTCATTACCTGTGGGCCCCAAAATTCCTGTCTCTCTTACTTAGTTTCCAAACTCAATCTTTCCTGCCCCTCCCCTTTTGACTTTTAGGTCAGGTACCTCTCTCCCCAGCGGTCCTGAAGGCTGAGCACTGGGAGCTGTGCATCTGTTGTTGTGGAGAGCTGTTCTCTATTGGGCAGACCACAACCAGGTCCTGAGAGCTGTGGGCAGGCCATGTAGCAGTGAGTTCTGGGCCTGTTTGGTGGCTGGAGAGTGGAGAATGGGTATTGGGGAGCTGGAGGGCCCTGTTTAATGCCAAACATGGCAGGACCAGAGGATAGGTGGAAGCAGGACTGGTGGAGGAGTGAGGAACAAGGCTGGTGTTGGGTTCCAGTGAGTACTGGGCCAAGTGGGCCCTGGAAACCTGGTGGGTACTGGACTGGTTGGCTGGGTGAGAAGAGGGCAAGGTGCCCTCATACCCTCTTCCAAACTTCTGACCCATAAAAGCCAGACCCATGTGTCTCTGCACTTCAGGACTTCCAGAGCTGGGTAGAGCCTGGCTCTCTCCAGCCTCTGCACCAAGATGGTGGCTATTAGCACATCTACCAGGAAGACCTGATGCGTAACCAAACCTGCAGGCGCCTTGATGATGGATTTCCCAGCCATGGCTGGTATCCCTACATGGAAGCCATTATGTCTTGAGTTGGCAGCAGCTGGGGCAAACCTGTAGGTACCTCGATGTTGGACTTCCATGCCCGGGCCTGTGTCCCAAGATGGAGGCTGCTGCTTCTTGAGATGGTAATGGTGGCAGCAGAGGTGTCCCAAGATGGAAGCAGGGAAGCAGCCACATTCAGAGGTGGAGCAGTGACAGCAGGTGGTGCAGTGGTGCAGGTGATGGTGGATGGCTTCATTCAAAGATGCAGCACACTGTGATGGGCAGTGCTACCTCCAGGCCCTGACCAGTATCCCCAGATAGAGGTTGCTGCATCTTGAGATAGTGATGGTGGGCTTATTTGTATTTATTTTTATAATAAGGATCCATTTGTGGTGGGTTCATTCTTTTTAACAATGAGTTTCCTCTTGAATTATTAATTTAAACAAAAGTATTCAATTGAAATCAAGTTATTAAGCACTGTATGTATATGGGTGTGCCCAAATTATGACATACTTAAATGACTAAAGTTTATGAAACAATGCTCTAGAATAAGCAGGCTATGTCTTCCTCAGTATCTGCTATTGAAGACGGTGAAAATTAACTTATCTTCTGTTTTGTAATTTAGGTCTGTACAAAAATCCAAGAAAATAATGATAGGAATCTGATAACTCTCATCAGAACTATATGTCTCATCATCTGTACACTCTGTAAACAACCGAGGGACAGGGGTTCCATCTCATCCATGTTTGTGTCTAATGTATAATCATCTAATGCCATACCTGTGTATATGAAGCACTTAATACATTTTTGCCCAATGAATGAATCAATCCATAGACTTGCATTGCATTAAGAGTACCTCTAGAAAGTTTGTTTGTTCATTCTAGAACCAGCAAGCTGTAATTATATAAATATCACCAATGTGTCTAACTTGTCGAAGTTTCAAAAGAATTGGACAACTTTGAACAACTTAGTTGTGTTCAGAAGATCTGTGGAGTTTGAATTCCCAAATGCCAACTTGCTGGAGCAGGTGTGAGGAATCATGAATAAAAGGCAAAATTAGGGCTACCTGGAGGATTGAGACTGGCTAGTCCCTACGTATCAAACATTTTCTTTCTTCTTGCACAAGAAAAAGATCCTTGGAAAAGAGACATGGCTGGTTCTTGGTAACTACTGGAAAAAGCATCACACAGAGCCCTGGATGAAAGCCATCATTTCCAGTGGAAACACTGACGCGCAGCACCACGGCCTATTGTAAAATCTAGTGAAATGTGCATAAAAATTTCGCATCTGGTTTGAGATTTATCTTTGCTACCAAGTCAGTCTGTCTGCATTTTTGACTGCACTCTGTGAGAAGGTTGTTCATCCAGGGGTGAGGGGCGACCTTAAGAGAAACTCAAAAGGCAAAGAGTATTTGGAAGAATTATAGAACATGAGAATTTCTTCTGCTATTACAATGGCTTATTTAAAAATTCTTCTTTAAACAATTGGTAATAGATTAAAAAATATATAAGCTTATTGTAATGATGTTCAGGTAGTATCTTTTTTTGGACAACAGTGCTTGGCTGTGTTCAAAGTGAAATTCATTAAACGGGGCTTTTCCAGTGCAAGTGATGTAGAAGTGAATGATACTGTGAAAAACAACTTTGCAATGGATGGCATTTGCTGTACTGACATTATGAAAGGCATGGCTCACTGTTTCTCAGCAAGTTTTATGTGAAGGCCCATGGGAGAGGGTTATTTTCAATGTAAATGTTGAGAGAAGCTTTGTTCTATTTGAGGAATGGATTTAATTCTCTATAGAAAAATTCTTTTACAATTATGTTCTCTGCATCTGCTCATAGCCTGATTCACCATCAATCTAGGAGCTTATGGCCTTTAAAGTAGTTTACTTTACCTATAAGGTAGTTTACTTTCCCACCTGGCATAGACACTCTATTCTAATTGAATTTTCCCTAATCCTGATTTTTAAATTTTTAATTGCTATTTTGCCATCTTATGGTATGTGTTTCTAGTCAGCTGCTACACATAATTTGTGGAATGAGAAGTTTCTGCTGTGCTTAGGTGTTTTATCCAAAGGGAAGAACATTTCCTTGCTTTGGTAAGAAATGTTGGAATTATTTATGCAAATATTAAATATTGACTACCTATCCTATTGACCCCCTATCCTGAAGTAAACAATGGTAGAGGGAATGTGTGTTCATGGCTCAACTTGGTTGTAAGACTGTTGAGAACACATCGGAAATAACCAGGCTAAATGCCATGTAATATCTCAGCTTCATCTAGGATGCTAACCTGGAGTTGGGGGAGCTTCTGACATTGGTCGGGAATGACAAGTTAAGAAATATCAGCTATAGAATGAGGTCCTGAGCCATGTCAGCTGCCTGCTGTTGCCTAAAGAATCTCCATTCCAGCTCTAATGGAAGTCAGTCCTCCCTTAACTCTAATTCTCTTTCTCAGCACCAGTAAAACAAAATAGTTCACTAGAATTGAATTTCAGCTCCCATTATAATTGAGAACTAGTTAATTTTGTCTATTGGACATCTCAGAAGCTTCAAGGCACTTCAAACTCAACTGTTCAAAGTGGAACCTCAGTTCACCTCCCACCCTGTATTCTTTTGTCAGTGTGGGACATTATCTTCTTTTTTCTTTTCTTTTTGGCACTTGCGATTGAACCTAAGGGCACTTAATTAGCCACATCCCCAGTCCTTTTTAATATTTCACTTAGAGACAGGGTTTTGCTAAAATGCTTAGGGCCTTGCCAAATTGCTGAGGCTAGGTTTAACTTGGATTCTCCTGCCTCAGCTCCCACATCTCTGGGGTTACAGGCAGGTGCTACTGCACCCAGCTGGTTCTCATCTTTGATGCCCTTTCTCCTTCATATCATTGCCATACCTGGTTTAATTTCAATTACAAAATATCTTCAGGTATTCCTTGCTCTCTTCATCTCTCACACAAAATTACTCTTGTCTAACTACCGTTCTCTCTCACTTGGCCCATAAAAATAGTTCCTTAATCTATTTTATTACATCCATCCTTAGATCCCCTACTGCAGCCAGAGTGAATTTTCTTCAAGAAAATCCTGCTTTATATTCCTGAAGAGATTGAATCTCTCAATGTACTCTCTAACTGTGACATAAAGTCTACACCTGCCATGTACATTGCAGCTGCCATGAGGGTACTTTGAAATCCACTTACTACCATATCATATACTCATTTTATCATACAGTTAAAAGAGTTGGACAAATATTTATGCCCATGTAATTACCACTGTGATCAAAAGAACATTTCCTTCACTCTAGGTACATTTTCCTTAAGTCCCTTTGCTGCCATATCATCTCACCAAGAAGTGATTGGCCTACTTTATGTAACTGAGGATTAGTTTTGACTTTTTAAAGAATTTCATATAAATAGAATGGCACAGGGCTGCTTTGTCTCTGCTTTCTTTTGCTCAGTATTGCTCAATTTGCTCAATGTTAAGGTACATCCATCTGTAGTATGCATCAGGAACTTTTGTCTTTATATTGCTGACTAGCATTCCATTGAATGGATATACCATGATCAGTTCACTTGTTTAGGACATATGAGATGATTCCAGTTTGGGGATAATATGAATAAAAATGTTAAGAACATTTTTGTATAAGTCAATGTTTTACTTTTCTTTGTAACATGCTTATGAGTAGAATTATTAAACTTTAAAAGAGATTGGGATCAGTATAGGATATTGTCGTAAGTAGTAATAAATTATAAAGTTTATTTCAAAAAGTCCTTATGGCAGGTGCCATGTTCATGGCAGGTGCACACTTTCTCTATGAGAAAGTACAATAAGGGACCGAATCTCTTCCAAAGTTGCTATACCATTTCCATTCCCACCAGCAATGTATAACTTTTCTGGTCACTTTACATCCTTACTAATGTGTGGTATTGTCAGCATTTTTTAAAAAAACAGTTGAAGGTTCTAGTGGATATACATTGTAGTATATCATTATTTACTTGACTCACCTGATGATTAATGAAGTTAAATATCTTTTTTCATGATTTTATTGGCCATTTGTGCATCTTCTTTCATGAGCATGTGTTAGAAATTGCCCGTTTTGAAGATTGGATTGTCTCCTTATTAAGTTAAAAAATTTCTCCATATATTCTAAAAACAAGTTTTTTTGTCCAATATATGTATTGAAGATTTTTTCTTCTACACTGTGGCTTTTATTCATTTTTCTTAATGACGTTTTTTAAAAGAAAATATTTAATTGTGAAGAAGCTTAATTTACAAATTTATTATATCATTAATTCTTTCTTTATCCCATATAGTAAAACCTTGCCTATTCCAAATGTGGAAAGATTTGTTCCCTGTGGTTTCTTCTAGAAATTTTATAGTTGTACCTTTAGAGTTTAGGTCTATATTCTATTTTGAGGTGTGCTTATGTGGGGGCGGGGAGGGGAGGGGAGAGAGAGAGAGAGAGAGAGAGAGAGAGAAATGAGAGTTTTTCCTCCATACAGTTGTTTGTTCTAGCTCCATTTCCTGAAAAGGCTGTTTTTTATCCATTGAATTTCATTGACAAAACAATGGCCAAATAACCATTTATATCTGGGTGTTTTCTTGTTCCCTGCCCTGCTCACAGATGAATTCGTCATCCTAACACCAGTCCTAAATAATTGTACTAACAATTATTGCTTTGTTATAAGTCAAGATATCCTATGTATACTTCCTTCCAAATGGTTCTTTTTCATAGTTGTGTTTCCTGGCTTTTTGCATTTCCAACCAAGAATCTGCTAGGATCCTATTTAGAATGACACTGATTCTAGGGCTCAGTTTGGGGTGAATGGTCATCTTGACAATATTGACTCTTCTAAATCATGAGCATAGTGTGTCTGTCCATTTATTTAATATATAGTATGTATTTAATTTCTCTCAGTAATATTTCTTTGTTTTTGGTGTCCTGCCTATTCATATTTATCAAATGTATCCTAAAGTATCTGATGATTTTGAACATTGTCGTGTTTTTCAATTCAATAGATTTTTAAGTATTGACCACCTATCCTATATCCTAGTAAAATTTATTCATAATTTCTAGTAATTGTTTAAATAGATTCCCTAGGATTCTCTGTATCTTGTTGTCTCTTTAAGTAGCAAGTTTTACTTTTTCCTCCTTGATCTGTAGCCTTTATTTCTCTTTCTTGCTTACTTCCCTGCTGGGCCTCCAGTACAGTTAAGTAGAGGTGCTGAGAGTGAAATTCTTGCCTTGTTCCTGATTAGGAGGGAAGCATTCCATCTTTCATCACAAGTGTAATACCAGCTGGTTTTTCATAAATGCCATTTTTGAGCTGAGACAGTTTTCTTCTGTTTTTTGTTCTCTGAGTTTTTTTTTTTAAATCATAAATGAGGTTGAATTTTATCAAATGCTTTTCCTGTTTTTTACTGAGATAATCATATGGTTTTCTTCCTTTTTATCTTTTTTACTAATATGATGAAATAAATTGAAGAGATTTGTAGATTATTTGTATGAATCTAAGTTCCTGAGGAAAATAGCTTGACTACTGCTATTCTAAATAAAATGACATCTCCAACTTGAGCTTTTTGGACCAACTTATTTTTTGGGTGAGATTATTTCAACAAAGCAGCTGCATTGGTGTTTTAGAGTGCTGACTCTGCTCCAAAGTTTTCAATGCCAGCTCTGCCATGTACTAGCCATATGACCATAGGCAAGTTACATAATGCTCTGGGCTTCCATAACCTATTTCATCATTTGTCTGAGAATTAGATGGGATAGTGCTTGTAGAGTGCCTCAGACAGAGCCTACATGTGAAGAAGAATGTGAAATGTGTGCTTATGATGTTTCAGACTTAGTTTTAAGAATCGACTGTGAATTGATATGTATTGACTTATTCCATTGCACCACAGAGACAGACTATATGTACTGAAATATAAAAATATGGGTATGATTATTTGTTTTTCCACAGATGAAGAAACAAGACATGCAGGCAAGCTGCTATTTGCCCGAGGTCCGAGCAGAATAAACCCCCACAAACTGGCTCTAGAGTACATCTTGTACCTGCCCTTACCATGTACTATGTATTGTATTGATGGCCACACCTTGATGTTTTAGCTAATGTTATACTTTACTATTATCCACAATGTAGCGATTTTGACATTTTACACTACTTAACTGTGGGGAAGGCTTGGAGTATGGAAAGCTATTTTTGCCCAAATTCTGTAAATTGTGCTTTAGTTTATGAAAAGACAACAATATTTTTCAAAATATCTTAATGCTATTTTATCATTTTTTTTGGAGAAAAGCACACTACAAAAGAGGGTACATAAATTGTCCTATTTTTCAATCTTGATTACCTCAGGAATCTGTGAGTTATTTTGGGGGAAACTACATTTATTTGGTTGTTTACCAAATCTGAAGACTTTGTGCTAAAAAATACTTTGTTTTTGTAATAATCTTTCATTCCGAGAGGAAATATAGGAGTAGAGAATTATTGTTTTCAAATGCTAGTATGAAGGTTATCTAGCCTATGAAGCAAGATTTAAAAAAATTTCATAAACAAAGATCTATATTTTCTAATTAACCTAAAACAGTTTTCACTATTTAACTTCTTTTATAGAATATAAACAATATGACAATACTCTGCTTTTTTACTAACTGACTTGGAACTTCCCAACTGTATATACTAAGACTGAAGTTTTTCTAGACACTTGAAATGAGAAGCACTTTCAGGACTTTTACTTTGGTTCTGGGAATCCAACCTGGGATTTTGTTCATGCTAGGCAAATGCTCTACCTCTAAGCTATGTCCACAGCTCTGGGAAACACTCAAGCCAATTTCTCATTTGATCAGAGCTGTACATTCAGCAGCACACACAGAGCAACTCTCTCTCTGTCTCTCTTATTCTCTCTTTCTCTCTCTGTAATTCTCTATTTCCCTTTCTTGTGTTTCTTTCAATTTCAGGTCATTTGCCATTTGTCTTTGTGAGTTGTTATTTGTGTGTGTGTGTGTGTGTGTGTATACAGGTGCACTGGACAAATCTTACTTTGCTTCAACTTTTTGTGCTGCTGAATTGTCTTACTGTATCATCATCCATTGATCTGAATTATCTAATGCTCAATTTTTTTTTTCCTGAGAGAGTTATTTTTAAGATTGCATTCCCCCCTCCCCACTAATCTTTGCATCTCTTTTAGGTTCTTTCTCTTTTAAAGGAAAATGTTTCCCAGGCCAAATATGTTTGGTAGAGAGTGATTTTAATTTTTCTTGCTAACACAGGAATGATTTTTGGCATGAATAGAGCAAAGATGAAAAATAATCAGCTAATGGAATCCTAGTCATTAATTAAACTCCTCACTTTTAAAACTGAGTTTATAGAATTCCTTCTGTGTTCAATGACAACAGAACCATCTGCACTATAATAACAAGGTAAGATCAAGGGCATCAAACAAGGACTGGGCTAAGAGCCCACTCCTGTTCTCCTCTGCCACTCACCAGCTAAGGAATGGTGGTAAAGCTCTAACCCTCTCTGTGCTTCAGTTCCTTTGTCTGTAAAGTTAAGCTGTTTGAGTAGATGGTTTCTGTGATTGATATCCTTTAGTTCTAAAATCCCATCATCCTCTGGTTTCAATAGATCTTTTGGAGTCAGTGAGTTTTAGCTAATCAAAATCAAAATCAACTCTAGGTGACTGCAAATTCACTGAATTCATTGCTTACAAAAAAAATGTTTACTATAGCATGTCAAGATGGTGTGAAAGAATGAGACTGGTTTCAATCTAGACTAATGATTTTCATTATTGTGGGACATTAAATTTAAACTTAATTTGGTAAAACATTTTACCTATCTAGTGTTTTAAATTCTTAGGCTTTTTCTAAGGCAATTCCAACCATGTTTTAGTAAATAAAGATGTATATCAGAAAAAAAGAAATTTCTGAGTTATATTTATGAGAAGAGAAATGTAGAAAGAGACTAAATTCATTGACATCTATCATTTTGGGTCTTTCATTGTTGTATGAGTTAGGAGGTCTGTGGTAGGGCATCAATATTAGAAAAATAATGACTGGGAACTGAAAAAGTATGGTGTCCATAAATAAATATCTCCCACGGGGTTTTATTAGAGGGGAAGTTTTTTTGATTGATAACATTTTTGCCGTGTGAGTAATGGTACCCCATAGGGCACGCCTTTTAATGGGCATAAGGAAAAGAGAATATTAAAGAACATTAGTGCTGACCTGACTTTGGGTTTTTCAAGGCAGAAGAGAAGATGGACAACCACTGAGACTGCAGTTATAACAGAGACTTGGAGGAGAGGGAGCCAAATGGGTCATGAATATCAGTTCCAGCCAGGTGGTGGGTGGTTGTGCATCTTCAGGGTACTTTGAAGACTAAATTGAAGCAGAGATGCGTAAACGTCACTCTTAATGAAATAAAATGCCCTGGGAAGATGACTGTTGACGTAAGTAATATGCAATTGTTTGAGTATGATCTGCCCTCGAAAAGTTCATGTGTTAGAGCCTTGGTCCCCAATGTAGCAGTATTGAGAGGTGGTGGAACTTATAAGAAGAGAATCTTCTGGGATGTGCTTAGGTCACAGTGCACACCTGTCTCAGAAGTAATTAATGCTGGTATCTTGGGGGTAGATTAGATCTCTTAGAACTAGGGTATTAACCGAGGAAACCAGTTGTTATAAAGCAAGTTTGGCTTTATCAGCTCACTTTCTTGCTTCCTCTCTCACACTTGTTCTTCCATACACTCAGTCACCCTTTTCACATTTGCACCTGTCATGTGTTGCCATCCACCTTGTCATGTTGCAATATGAGGTCCTCACAAGATACAGCAATCTGATCATGAACTTTCCTGTCTCTAGAATTAAGAGAGCTAAATAAACCTCTTTTTCTCATGAAGTCCCCAGCCTCAGGTATTTTGTTATAGGAACATAAAACAAAGACACAATGTGAGGTAATTGGTAGTAATTAAACTACCTACGAAATTTATTTCCTAATTACACATACATTTAGAATGTAGATTGCTTTTGGATCTTTAAGTCTATGCCTTAGATCTGATATTAAATGCCTGTGAGTTCTATAGGAGACTTCATGTAATTGATGTATGTTAGTGCCAGCAAGTCACTAATTCCAGTCTTCAGAATCCTTGTGTCAGGACTTTCAGTGGGCACCATGAGTGAGAGGGTGTTAGGATGTAGAGCAGCTGGTGCCCTACATCCTGTGCAAATATGACCAGACACTTGGCTAGTTACGTGGCAGAAACGGAATTGAATGTGATTTTTTTTATAAGCTAAATGCTAAACCTGTACTTGAGAACTGTTTTATAATTTATGAGTAGTATTGCATCTTTTCTCTGTCCTACTTTTCTCCTGGCAATGCATTTTCTTTGATTCATTGACTATTTAGGTCTCTGTTGGTGGGCCTGTATTCTTGGTAATTTTTCTCTTTTCCTGTCTCCTACCCACACGTCTCACTCTCCTTGTCTGCTGTATTTCATAATCAGCAAGTGATTGTGATTCCCTTGTGTTTCTTGGCAGTCTTCTTTAATCTGAGATTTCCCAGGATTGGTGCAGGATTTAAAAAAAAATCTCTTCTTATCTGGGATGTTTAAACTTCAGTTTATATTTGAGCTCTATTAGCTTCCCTTTCACCTAGTACCTTTCATTTACTCATCAATTATTTATTAAACACTCTCCATATCGGATTTTTTGTGGTGCCCTTGCTTAACACTTTTACTGCATATATTATATTATATTATGTTAATTTTCTACTAGATTAGACTCTCAACAGGAAGAACAATGACATTGCATTATGGTACCTGGCAATGTCATTACATGTACTAAGGCCCAGTAATTTTTTTCCCCCTCTGATTCAGTAATAACATAAAACCTTTTTGGAAAGTTACATTATCTTGGTATCATTTAGTTAATTTTTTTAGTATAAAAATTTCAAATCATGAAAAATATAGTAAATAATATTACTCTTGAATGAATAATATAAAATAAGATTAAGTATCAATCAAATATGGCATCTTCCACCAAGCTTTAAATCCAAAGTGTTTTGCTCTTTCTCCTGTAGAATTTTTACTATATTTCATAATTTCTGAAATTTTATTGAGAGAGCATATTATAGGACTAGTTGAAGGCCCTTGGTACTACTCTCTTACCCTCCTTTATCTCCCTTATTTCCCCAAGGAAACCACAATCTGAATTTATGCTTTAGTATTTCCACATGGATTGTTTTTTTAGGTTTCTAGTCCCTCTGAATGCATTTTTAAGCAACATCTAATATTGTTTTGTGCATTTGTAAATGATTCTCTGTACACTTCTGCAACTTGATTTTCCCAACTGATGTCATGGTTTTGAAATCAGTCCATGTTTATGGATGTTGCTGTAGTGAGACCATCACTTTAATTGCAGAATGGGATTCAGTTGTGTGAATAAACCCACCACTGTTAATCAGGACCTCTAGTGACGAGCATTTAGATGTTTTTCTGTAAGTTTGCTATTATGAACAATGTGGGAATTAACATTCTTGTACATGCCCCCATTTGCACATAGGTAAATGGGGATTGCTGCATCAAAAGGGCACGTGCATCTTCCACTCTTTTAGATATTGCAGAAGTGCTTTTTGAGAAAAATCCTATCTGATTATTTTTGTCTTTTGACTGTCAAGTCCATTTTTATTTATTGTAATTTCGAATGTATTTGCTTTCATCTCTGCCACCTTATGCTATACTTTCTATTTATCCTGATTTTTTCTATATATTTTTTTCTCTTTTTCCCTGATACTGTTATTTTATCATTATTCTGCCTTCTGATTTGGACTTTATCTATTCATTCTCCTTCTATTCTTCTAGTAGTTACCCATACTATTTTAAGATGCACACTTGAAATAAACTCTAAAGTTAGTCAATACCTGTATCCTCTTCTTGAACAGGACAACATACAATACCTTAATTCTTACGAGTCTTTTCCTCTTCCATGTATTTTAAATCTCAATTTGTCATTTTTATCCACACCAGATAGGGATGAGTTAGATTTACCAAGTTTGACACACTTGTGATCATCATTTCTTTTTAAATATTTGTGTTTGCATTTGTTTTATTCCCTCTTCACTGAATACATTCTTAAATAGGTCTTTCTGTTGTTAAAATATTTTTTATGAACTAATATCAATTTTTATTTTTTAATGTCTATTTGATGTATTTATTTTTCTCTTTTTCTTAAAAAATCCTTTATGGGTTTTCCATTGCACTTAATATAACATATGTGGCCCCACGTGAATTTGTGTCTGCTTTGCCTACAACCTAGTCTCACACCATCTTGTCTCTACTACACATGCTTCAGGTTTACCATTTAGTTTCTCAAGTGCACCACTCCAGAACCCTTTCCTGTATTCTTTCTTTCTTTTCTTTTTTTTTAAATATTTATTTTTTAGTTGTAGTTGGACACAACACCTTTATTTCACTTGTTTATTTTTGTATGTGGTGCCGAGGATCGAACACAGGGTCTCCCATATGCGAGACGAGTGCTCTACCGTTGAACCACAACCCCAGCCCCTGTATTCTTTCTTAAATCTAGAATGTTCTCTCTTCCTACCACTCTCTACCTGTCTAATTCTTCTTCTTCTTTTTTTTTAAGTTGACAAATAACATTGTCTGTCTTTATTGTGTACAGCATGAGGTTTTAAAGTATGCATTCATTGTGGAATGATTGAGTCTAGCTAGTTAAGAGGTGTACTATCTCACCTTAGTTATTTTGTGGTAAGATGCAAATATCACCCACTGTCCTTATTTTTCAGGAATATTATATAATATTACTAACTATAGTCACCTTTCTGTTATAAAGATCTCTTGAAATCTATTCCTCCTATCTCACTCTGATTATGTATCCTTTGACCTGACTTCACATCCTCTTTCCCCTTAATGATTCTGGCTTCTCATAATCATCTTCCCACCTTCTACTTTTGAGATCAACTTTTTTAGATTCCATATATGAGTGAGATCATTAAGTGTTAGACTTTTTGTGCCTGTCATATTTCACTTACTATCAGGTCCTCAGGTTCATCTATGTTATTAGAGATGACAGGATGCCATTCTTTTGTATGTCTGAATAATGTTCCACTCTGTCTATATACTATATCATATATACCATATTTTCCTTATCTGTTCATCCATTGATGGACACTCAGGTTGATTCCATATCTTGATTATTGTGAATATTGTTGCACTAAACATGTGAGTCAAGGTATTTCTTTGAGATGCTGATTTCATTTCCTCTAGATAAAGTAAGTCTTTCAGTGAAGGTCTGTAATAGTAAAATGACTTAGATTTTTCTCTGAGACTGTTTCAGCCCTTTTCTTGAACATTTGCTTAATTGGGTAAAAAATTTTAGGTTTTTCTATTTATCTCAGTACATAAAGATGTTCTTCTATTTTTTTATGTCTCATCCTTCATTTGTAATGTAGGCTATCAGTATATGTGCCTTCTCTTTGTCTATTTTTACTCCTTGATTACTATTAAGATCACTTCCTTGTCTTTGATATCCTGAATGTACATTATGATATGTTTAGGGGGTGCATTTATTTATTCTGCCTTAGTTCTTCCATGATTCCTCAGATGGAGGATTTATGATTTTTTAAAGTTCTGAAAACATTTTAGCCATCCATATCCTATTTGAATCTTGCCATTCTTCCTCTAATATCTACTTTGGAAAGTCTCATTAGGAAAGAAACATTAGTTTTGGAAACTCACCCTCAACTTCTGTCTTTTTCATTTTTTTATTAAATATTAACATATACAAAGATATAAATATTATAAGGTGTGAAGAATAATAGTAATCCACATCCATGTACCCAACACTCAGTTTAAGGACTAGGAATGACCATTGTCTTCACAAGCCCTTCTGAGCCTGACTTTATCCTTCCCTATGCTAGAGAGCAGTCAGCCTGAATCATGAAGAGCTTCTCTGAGCTTTTCTTTATAGTAGGACCACTCTATTTGTAGCCTTAAACATAGAACTGAATGGTTTTTCAAGACTTTTAATGTTTTACAGATGGATTTATACTCTAGGAGCTCCAAGAATTTCTTTTTATGCTCAAAATAATGTTTACCATATCTTAATTATTTGACTATAAATCTTTTCAGTTGATTCCATCTATTCAATCAATTCAATCTATTGAATGTATTCAGCTGAGTCTATGCAATTTATTTCTAAATGTATTAATATGATCAATTGTCTTGATTATTTTGAGCCATGAATTATTTAAAAATATATTATAACTAATAATATTTTCTGTTTTTGATTTTTACCTTAATTTCACTGTGATCAAAGAAAATGGTCTGGGTGACACCAGCCCTCTGGAATTTGTTGAGACTTGTTTTTTGACCCACTGTGTGGACACAAGTAGAAACAATCCATGAATGCTTGAGAAGAGAATGTGTTTTCTCCTTTTTGGATCATGCTTATTCATTGTGCTGCCCAAACCTACATACTTACTGCTATTTTCTTTTGAAAGCTTGATCTATTAGTTTAGTGAGAGAGATATAATAAAATTTCTGTTTAAATTAATGTACTTGTTTTGATTCTCCTTATATTTTTGTCAGTTTATATTGGTATTTTTTTTTGTTAAATTTGAAGATTCATGCAAGATTGAAGCTATCATATATTTCTGTTGAATTATTTGTCATCATCTTGTAACTCTCTTACAATATGATAGATTTGGAGTTGTAAAATAATCTTATCTGATAATCTTATCTTTTAGCTGAGTAATTTTTCTATTTATATATTTTGCAATTTCCTGATATATTGGGGTTTAAACTACCACTTTAAGTTATGTTTTCTGTTAGTCTTGTCTCTTCCATTTAATTTTCTTTCTACGTTTTTCTTCTTTGGGTGGATTGAGTATTTTATTCCATTCCACTTTCCTCTCTTCCCGATGAGAAACAATACTTTCAATGTCTATTCTATTAGTGAGTAAGCTTAATCAGTAAGTTAATCAATAATTTTGTACTTCTCCTGAATAGTTAAGGAATCTTAAACTATAAATCATAACCTCACATACCAGCTCTGAGGTTATATGCTTTGAGGATAAGAAACAAAGAAAGAAAAAAGAGAAGGAAGGAGGGGGGAAGAAAGGAAGCTAATTTTTCTAAATAGTACAAAGAAAAATCTTATCTACTGCTACTTTGCTCATCAATCATTTCTTCCATCTGAGTTTAGTATTATTCTGCACTTAAAATTTCCTTTAGTAAGGATCTGTTGGTAATAAACTCTCAGATTTTTTTTTTTCTGAAAATACATGATCCCATTCTTGAATGATATTTTTGCTGGATATAAAATTCTAAGTTAAAATTTCTATTCTCTTAGCGTTTTGACACTTTGATCATTTCACCTCTCTTTCTGTGATTGTTGCTGAAAATTCAAGGTTGGATTAATTGTTGATCCATTATAAATTATTTCTGTTTTCTTTCTGCCTAATTTTATAATGTTCATTTCATCACTGATACTGGTAGTTTTCCTATGGGTCTGTGCATGTTTCCTAGGATTCTTGGGCTCCTTGAACTTGAGTACTTGGACACTTGGACAATTTTCGAAAATTCTCAACTATTGTCTCTTCATATTTGATTTCCATTACTCATCCTCTCTTCTTCTTGTGAATTCTAAGTAGCTAATATGTTGTAAGTTCTCACACTACACTTGATGTCGCTTAGATTCTTCATATTGTTTCTCTATTTATTTTTATGCTTGTGTTAAACTGAACCTACAAAATTTTAGTTTGTAGGGGTGAATGAGTGATGATATGGAGAGGTCAGTGCCACTGAAACAAAAGTTCATTGTTAATCTCAGTTCCCTAGAAATGAGAGGCATGGCATGAAAGGCAGGGCAACATGGGGAAGCATCAGAATTGATTAGGAAGAGAGGGTAGGAGTAAAGGGAAATCACGGACCATAGAATTGTTGAAGTTTCCATGCAGGGGCAGGCCAGCATAAATGGCTTAAGGTTGACTAGTTTAATAATTCTGGCAGGCTTCAGGGAATGGGGACTGTTCCTAATTGTCTGGTATTTGGACTTGGGTTGAGTCAGAAATAAATTGGCTTAGTTTGTAAGAATAAGATAAAGAAAGTGGTTGGGAGTATGGACTTGGATTGGTTGGTTTATATATGAAAGGTACATTGGCAGGAGAATTGCTTATTACCTCAAGTAATTCACTAGCCTTGGGAGTGACCTTCTCTCTCCAGTCAGCAAGGCCTCTCATGATGTCAAAACAAAGTAAAATATATGATTAGCAAATGTTCCATTCAGGAAAATTTCTAAATCTTTATTTTCCAGTTTATCAATCCTACTTTCAAATAAATCTAAGCTTCTATTAATTCAATGGATTCAATTCATCCATTGAATTTCTAATTTTGATTAGAATATCCTTTCTTTGAGTTTGCTAAAAATTGTTCTTTGCTCATATTTTACTTCCTTATTTTATTTACTTAAGCATAATCAATATGACTATTTTATATTTGTGTGTGATAATTCTAATTATTGAAGCCATTGGATTCTGCTGTCTGTTATTTCTGCCTTCTTGCTGGTACTACCTTATTTCCTTATGTATTTTGAGATGTTTACACTGTGAGAAAAAAGTGGAATTTAATTGTGGAAACTATCTGACACTGGGATGTTTGCATATTCTTCTAGAGAGAAGATGCATTTACCTTCACCGGATATCTGGTCACAAACAACCTAGGATTACCATCTACATTTTAAAATCTGTGGTTTTCAGTTCATCCAGTTAGGGTGCAAACTTACATTATATCCAACTTGTGGTTACAAATTATAGGGGAAATATATTTTTTCTCTCTTTCAGTGTCAGTTTACTACAGGTAACTTTTTAGGGTTCCTGAGAATTTGGACATGTACCATTTACTGTTGATTTGAAATCTGACATTTTAACTGTTTTGTGGTCTTTAATTAGTTTCAACTTCTGTTGTGCCCTTATAATTTTTCTTATGATCTTTGAACTCATACTGGCATCACTTTTAATAGATTATTAGGCTGAATACAGCTTCCAGAGCTCATATTATTTCTCTGGATCTCCACTTTCATTTAACTGTGGGGTGGGGGACTTTCTTAAACAGCCTTATGTTTATTAACTAATTAATGAACAGTTATATACTCTAAAAATGTTTCATGCTGCATTTTTTTGCATTTTTTCTTCAGTGGGAGAGTTCTATCAAAATGAAAATCTCTCATTCTTTCTATATTTACTTCCCCAACCCATATCTGCTGCTGGATTCATTAGTTCATGTGTCTACTTCTTTAACTTTTGTGCTGTTAATTTTATCATCTAGATATTCATTTTTTGTGATCTCATCATGTATTTAATAAAATGCAGACTACTGTGGAGTTTTTTATAGTGGAAGTCATATTAGTTTATGTAGTTATCCATATTACAATAAATAGAAAGGTTTAATTTATTATTTAAATATAAAATGCTTTCATATTTGTGTGTCATTTGGCAGACACCAGGTTAATATTTTCCTTATCATTTTAGTTTTAGTATAAATGCTACTGTACTGGATTCCATTCATGGGATCTTGACTATTTCATAAAAATGCCATTCCGTTATAGCAGATAGTTGAGTGACAGTCTCTGAAATGTCTTGGCTGGTTACTTGCTGGTATTACTCCTGAATTTGATTTTTCAGACTTGGAATGAGCTTAAGGGATGTAATAATGGCCAAAGGGAATTTCTTTATAATACTGTGTTGATTTGAAACTTATTTATAGTTTTTCATGTTTAGTGATTCTTTAGGAAAACCTGCTTTGATATGAGATACAATCTTTCCTTCTGAATTTCTGAATTTCTCTTCAAATGTTTTCTACTGTCAAATCATATATTTCAAATATGGTCAAAACACCTCTATGATACTGGGAATAAACCAAACCCATTCATTCTTCATAGTGAGTTAGAGAGATAATAAGGTCTTAGGAAATGGGTTTCCCAACCTGTCACCTAACATGACGTTGTTGGCTTTAACACTTAGGAAACAGAAGTTGCTTTGAGAGTTTATTTTGGTGGTAAGGAAAGGGAACTGACATTCGGTCCAAAATTGTTGATATTTACAATGTTAGTGTGACCTTAGGTTTGGACAATGTGATAAAGCATCCAGATTCTTTTGACAAACTTCTGGAGATATGCTGAACTGTATAGAAAAATGACGGGAAGAAAGAAAGAAAGAGGAAACAAAATAACTCAGCACTGCTAGAAGCTTGGGAAAAGATATATGTGTATTATACATGATCAGTTTCACTGTAAATACTGGGCTTGGTTATTGAATGATTAATTTCTGAAGGGATAAATGAATACCTAGGATGATCATTCCATCAAAAGTGGGAGCCTGAATGAAATGCTCAGAGACTTTGGAGAAAGATTTCAGAGCAGTAGGATTCTAGTGGAAGATGACAATACATATGGAAGTGTGGGATCATGGGGGCCACTGAGTGCCAGGCAGATGAAATCTAACTTTATTTTGCAAACAGTGAAGAGATTCTAAATCTGAGTGAAGAAAGGTGGCCTAAAATCAGATGTTTATAGGCCATAAAGAGACATTGATTCTAGGAAAGTTGGACACAGGAAGATAATGTGTGTGTGTGTGTGTGTGTGTGTGTGTGTGTATGGGGGTAGGGTGGGGCAGTATTTAGAATTACCCAGGGGGTATTAGTAAAGAGAAGAAGAAAGATACCTCTTTCTTAAGGTAGAATAAAATATTACTATATATGTTAAGACAAGAGAGAATGAACAAAATGACTCACAATTTGGAGTTTGAATGCTTGGTTTATCTTTTGGGGGGGGGAAGGGGAGGCCTTAAAGTGTAAAAGCAATTATTGCATATCCTCTTGTATCTGGCATCAGGATGCACGGAAATTTCCACAGGTCCCTGCTCCATGGAGGGTGGTCAAAAGCTGGCATAGAGCCCTTTTGATTACTACAAAAATTCTCAGTTCAGGTTTTGCCAGGAGTTTGAGCACATACTTCTATCAGTATCTATATGGCTGTCTCTCTGGTTGACCACAGTAATAGAAACATCTTATTATCCTAGTCTTGGTTGTATGGAGTGGTTTTATGGAGGGTATGTCCCATATCCAGGGAAGAACAGAACCCCTCCTTCATGTGGCAGTAAAGCTGACAGAGGGGATTGTGATGGAGACAGCAATGTCTGGCCTGCCAACCTGGCTGCATGAGGGACATTGGCTGCTGAGTAGTCAGTGGTCATAGTTTTAAGCAGCAGAAATAAATTCTGTTTGATTCAAGGTATTTTTTAAAAGATAATGGATTTATTTCTGGGGTCTCTGTTCTGCTCTAAAGTCTATATGTCTTTCTGCCAATACCGTTCTGTTTTAATTTTTGTAGCTTTATATTTTTAAATCAGGAAGTGTGATGCCTTCATGTTTGTTCTTTCTACAAACTGATTCAGCAATTCAGTAAATAAGTATTAGTATGTGGGGAAATTGAAACACTTACCCACTGGGTAGGAATGTAAAATTTTGTGGTAGCTATGGAAATGGTATGGAAAATCCCTCCATCCCTAATTAAAAACGGAATGAATCACTGTATGATCCAGCAATTCTACTTATGGGTATAAAAATTGAAATCAGGACTTCAGAGATATTAATTTATTCCGTATTTATTGAAGCATTATTCATAATATCCAAGGCTTGGAAACAATCTAAATGTTTGAGGAAAATGAATAGATAAAGAAAATGTGATATATACATCCAATGCACTATCATTCAGCCTTAAACAAGGGGAATATCCCACCATATGCAACAACTTGGGTGAATGTGGAGGAGATTATCCTAAGTGAAATAGGTCAGTCACAAAAAGGCATATAATACATGTTTTACTCGTATGTGTCTAAAATAGTCAGGCTCATAGAAGCAGAGTGTAGAATGATAGTTGCCAGGATCTGGGTGAGGGAATAATAGGGCACTGCTGTTAAATAGGAATAAAGTTTCAGTTATGCAAGATGAATATGTTCTAGAGATCTGTTGTACAACAGTGTGCCTAGAGTTAATGCTGTATTGTGCACTTAAAAACATTGTTGATTCAAGTGGGTTATGAACTCCCATTTTTACCCCAAATACAGATTGCAGAATCACATCGGTTACACATCCACATTTTTACATAATGCCATATTAGTAACTGTTGTATTCTGCTACCCCTCCTATCCTCCACTATCCCCCCTCCCCTCCCCTCCCATCTTCTCTCTCCACCCCATCCACTGCAATCCATTTCTCTCCCTGTTTGTTTCCCATTCCCCTCACAACCTCTTATATGCAATTTTGTGTAACAATGAGGGTCTCCTTCCATTTCCATGCAATTTCCCTTTTCTCTCCCTTTTCCTCCCTCCTCATGTCTCTGTTTAATGTTAATCTTTTCCTCCTGCTCTTCCTCCCTGCCCTGATCTTAGTTGCTCTCATTATATCAAAGAAGACATTTGGCATTTGTTTTTTAGGGATTGGCTAGCTTCACTTAGCATAATCTGCTCTAATGCCATCCATTTTCCTGCAAATTCCATGATTTTGTCATTTTTTAGTGCAGAGTAATACTCCATTGTGTATAAATGCCACATTTTTGTTTATCCATTCATCTATTGAAGGGCATCTGGGTTGGTTCCACAGTCTAGCTATTGTGAATCATGCTGCTATGAACATCGATGTGGCAGTATCCCTGTAGTATGCTCTTTTAAGGTCTTCAGGGAATAGTCTGAGAAGGGCAGTAGCTGGGTCAAATGGTGGTTCCATTCCCAGCTTTCCCAGGAATCTTCATACTGCTTTCCAAATTGGCCGCACCAATTTGCAGTCCCACCAGCAATGTAGAAGAGTACCCTTTTCCCCACATCTTCGCCAGCACTTGTTGTTGTTTGACTTCATAATGGCTGCCAATCTTACTGGAGTGAGATGGTAATGTTTTGAACAACCAATAAAAAATAAAAATAAAAATAAAAATAAAATAAAAACATTGTTGATAGTGTATCATATGCTAAGTGTTTTTATCATCCTCCTCCTCCTCATCGATATCATCATAATATATTGAGTAGCTCATAGACTTTTTGAAATGGCCAGAGAAGTAGGCTTGTACGTGTCTCAACCAAAAATAAAGATATGATCATGTTGCACACTTTGGCCTGACTCTGGCTGGCACTGGATTACTGTCAAGAGGTCTTGGACAGTTGCTGGGGATGTTGTAGCAAATTTCCATCCATAATGGCTATTGCATGGATGCTTCTCGGATGCTCTTGGGGATGAGTGTTAAGCACATGAAGCATCTTCTCTAAGAGGGAGTTCTGCCTCAGCTGACAGATTACCTGACACCAATAAGGGTGCAGAGTAGACATACTGCTCAGAGGCAGAGAATGCCAGGAGGCTAGGTCATCTGCAAAAAGAACCAGAGAGCCATGTCATGCTGGGGAACTGAGAAGCCAATGGGTATCCTGGTAAAGGGCCAACAAAGGTTTGTGTCATGATAGTTTTGCTGCAAAATAGAAGTAGAACTTGATTTTGTAAACAGCTTGAGACAAAATAACTGCACTTGTTCCATTGTCATTTTTTTCCATTTTCTTTCATTTCAGTACTTGGGATTGAACCCAAGGCCTTATGCATGCTAAGTCTCTTCCACTGAGCTTGTATCCTTTTTAAAATTTCATTTTGGGATGGTGTCTCCCTAAGTTGACCAGGCTGGCCATGAACTTGTAATCCTCCTGCCTCAGTGTCTGGAATTGCAGCATGGTATGTATTTTAACAGTGTACTAAAGCATTAAGACAGCACCCCTTCACTGGCCATGCTGTTACTGTCTTTTCCGGATGTGCCTTCTTCACAGTCTCTCTAGCCTCCTTACCACCTGACCTGCGCTGTCCTCAGTCTGGGCCTTCTCAGTCTCAAACCCTCTTGTGTGTGCTCCTCCCTCCCTTGGTTTCCCTTTTACTGATTCCTTGCCTGGGCAACTCCTCTCTCTCTATGTCCTTCTATCATGCCTGAGATGGAAGTGCCAAAGCCATCAGACCTTCTCACATCTTCCTTAGACTTTCTTTTTTGAGTCTTTGTTTATATCTTTGGCTTCAAATGTCATGTCCATGGAAGCAAATCTGAAATCTGGGTTTTTAATGTATTCTTCACCTGTTAGAGAGTTCCAATACCATCTCAGTACATTAGGAGTTCCTCCAAACAAATTTCTGTTGTTTCAAATTTGTTCTCATCACATGGTGTTTTCAATTACCTCTTGTATATTAATCAGGGTTCAGAGTTCTCCAGAGAAGCAGAAGCAACAGACTATATATGACTAATCATCAGTGTATCAATGTATTTATGTGTCTACCTACCTATTTATCATCTATCCATCCTATCTCTACCTATCATATCTATCTACTTACTTATCTATCATCTGTCTTTCGTCTATTATCAAGAAACACACAAAGAAAGAAAGATACATACACACAAGATGGGTAGAGATATTTATATTAAGGAAATGGCTTCTGTGATCAAGGGGACAAGCCACTTCAGGGCTGGTATAAAGGGTGGAAATACAGGTAAGGTTTGGTGTTGTAGTCTTTTTTTTTTTTTTTTTTTTTTTTGAGAGAGAGAGAGAGAGAGAGAGAGAGAGAGAGAGAAAGAGAGAATTTTTTAATATTTACTTTTTAGTTTTTTCGGTGGACACAACATCTTTATTTTATTTTTACATGGTACTGAGGATCGAACCCAGCGCCCCGCGCATGCCAGGTGAGCACACTACCACTTGAGCCACATCCCCAGCCCTGGTGTTGTAGTCTTGAGTCTAAAATCTGCAAGGTGGGCCAGCCAGTTTACAAATAAGAAGAGTTTTTGTGCTGCAGTCTTAAAGCAGAATTACTTCTTATTCAGAAACCTTCAGTCTTTTCTTTTAAATTCTTCAACTTATTGAATGAGGTCCGTCCATGTTATGGAACGTTATCTGCTTTACTCAAAATTGGGCATCATAATCTATCCACATTGACTGATAAAATTAACCATCACATTCTGTTCTTAAAGGTATTACCAAATGCAAACTCAGAAATATTGTTGAATTCTTCTACTTCCTATCTTGGGAGTCAGGCAAATCTGGAATCAAGTCTCAGTTCTGCCATCATTATCTGACCTCAGATGATTTCCTAATCATTTCAAGATTCAGTTTTTTTTTTGTAGATAAGTTTGGATAAAGGGCAGCATGGGTACATCTCATAGACCTGAAAAGGAGGGAGGCTTACAAATTTCTGAGCTTGCAAATTCAGGGTGCAACTGTGTCACCTTACTTGGTCACTGTAATTGTATTACAGTGTTAGCCTCACTGTGTCCATTTATCAGATCAGGAACTGAGAGGATAGTTGAGATAGGAACCCTTGTGTTCTCATGCACACACCATCTGGGTACCAACCTGGAGAACCTGCAGTTCATGCCCCTGGGTTGAGGTCTCAGTTAAAAACCTAGTTCACCAAACACTCATTTCACTCAAATTGCCCTTTCCTATGTTTAAGGAAAGCAGATAACACAAGGACATATTAGATCAGGTAGGTTTCTTTTATTAACATTCAGAGCAATCTTCCCAAACATCTGCCTATTTTTCTATTGCTGTAAAATAAAATTTTATTTGTATTCTATGAGTCTCAATCATCTAATAAAGACTCACTTGAATCATGTTGGTTGCACTTTAGAGAAAGTAAATTTGGAAGAGCTATCCAGTGTCTAGTTTCAAATTTTCAATCCAAAAAAGATGGAAACAAATTATGCTTTTTTTGAAGACTCAGCTTCATTCTTGTGTGAAGGTCTTAAATCCAGAGAGTGGTGCTCCTAAATCATCTCTGGATATCTTTATTGCTGCCCTTCCACATGGGTTTGGAATTTTCTGTAAGTGTGTATCCTCCCCACTGTAGTGTGACATTCTTGAGGGTAAAATTGGGTCCTTGTTCACCTTTGTCATTGCTGTACTGGGGCATGTGGCATACACCGACCAAAAAAAAAAAAAAAAGTCAAAAGACTATAAGAAAGAAAAGGCAAGGACAAGAACAAGTCTAGAGGAAAGAAAGGAAGGAGCCATGACACAGAGGCAGAAAAGGAAAATAAAACAATCCACTTAGTCAATTCTTGAGCATTCATGCTAGCTGGGTTTTATTTTATTTCCTCAACCCAGCCATACCCTTCAGATAGTGACACTCAATCAATAAGTCATATTCTTTCTAAAGCGCCATGTCTTTTTCAGTAGGATATGAGCACGGCATGTTAAGTAGAGAGAGTATTTTGACTTTGAGTTTAATTATAGCTTCTCTCTAGCTCATGAAGCTGGTTTGTAGTCTATTGAGCATGAGGAAGTGGAGCCTGACAGCTTGCCAGCAGACAACTTATCTTTCTAAACAAAAAGCTGAGGTCCCAAGAGGACTGATATCCTGTGAGTTGGCTCATAGGATGGAGAAGGAAGGCTCTGCGCTATTTCCATATGTATGACATGAAAATGAGCTGTGTGGCATAATTAACTGCCACTTCATAGTAAAAGTTCCTTTGAGTACAAGGATTCATCTTTCTCACTTATTGTTCTGACTTAAAAATATTGGTTATTATGATTGCTAATGCTCATGGGATGTGTATTATGTTAATTGCTTTACTTCATTTGATCCTTGAAGCAATCCTATAGAAGGACTATTACCATCTTCATTTTCGCCTTGAGGAATCTCAGACCTTAGAGTACTTCAGTAGCTTGTCCTGGATACTCAGTTTGTAAAGGGAAGATCCAAAATGAGTAGTCATTTTTGTCTGGTCCTACAGAACATGCTCTTAACCATCTAGTTACATTCCCTGCTTCTTTATGAGAAAGATTTAAAATAAGAAGACTTGGACTTTCCTATATGGAGTATTAGTCTGTTTTTTGTTGCTATTGTAAAATGCCACAGGCTGGGTAGTTCATAAGGAAAAGAAATTTATTTAGCTCACAGTTTTGCAGACTCAAGAGCATGGAGCCATGATCTGTTTGGCTTTGGTGACATTCTCCTGGTGAATGCCATCACCAGTGGGAATCTGCAGAGAAAAACAAAACAAAACAAAACAGAGACATTCAGGGGCCATCAGGTTTGCTCTTTTTATAATACTCCCTTTATAACACTCCCTTTTGTGAGAATTCACAGCATCAACATTATTCACAAAATCCACATTATTCTCTTCTGAAGGCGGTGCCTGTGATGACCTAATCACCTTCTACCAGGTCCTACCCACTAAGGGTTCCTCAATCTCTTAACGTTGCCACCCAGGAGACCAAGATTTGGTTCCTACCTCGTATTACACATTGGATACACTGGAAATAGAATGCTACCAAAAATGGCTCTAAAGGCCTTTGGTAAATTGAATAATCACAGCCACAATATAATTTCCAAAGACTGGTGTGCTCATTGTGGTTAACCTCAGGATAAGGCCCCTAGGAGAAGTTGGGGAGCTGAATATATTATTCAGCTTCACATTATAACAATAAAGTACTGAGATAGGATATTAGTGAAAAAAAAAAGGTTTAGTTTGCTCATAGTTTTAGAAGTTCAAATCCAATGGGTGGCCCATTGCTTTGGGTTTCTGGTGAGAATATAGATAGTATTGATAGGACTTCATGTCAGAGCAAGTGGCCACATTTGAAGCCATAAAAAAATGGGGAAAGGGAATGGGCAGGGTTTCCAGAGAGATATGGATGTTCCATAGGTTTTACTTCTTAAAAGGTACACTTTACCTCCCAACACTGTGCCTTGGACCAAGCATTTACCTAGGGATCTCTGGGGGGCACCACCTATACTCAAACCATACCAGTGGCTAGTCTCACTGAAGTTTCTTTCAGCACTTTCATCACTGGAGAAAATTTTTCTTAGACCTTTATCTCTTGAGTGAAAGGTGCTAGGAATGTACATTCTCATCTTCCAATTTATGGGAAGATTGTGCATCTACTAGCAACAAGGAGTGGACACTAGGTGTCCTGAACTTGAGTTGTGGATGGGAGAATTGTCTCCCTATCTTTGTCCCCAATCAGGGGAGAAGAAGATCTTTTGAGAGGTGGGCCAAAATATAATACTAACTGGTGTTTATTGTTTGGCAAGCTCTGTATGATTGTCACTATATTTTCATAGATAGTTGTACATACATCATGCACTTTACACCTACAAGTGTATTATGGAATACATATTACTGTACCTTTTAAAAGGCTTAGAGAGGTGAAATACCTTGGTTAGTCTACTTCCAGAGGTCAGGATCCTAAAAACTACTTTTATTTCCCTTTTATTTAAATCAGAAGTTCTTGAAGTCAGGAAAGTCCTCAGTCTTTTTGAGACTTTAACATTAGCTTCTGACCCTCTTTCCAGAGTGATGTGTCAACATGCAAGCAGTGTCAAGGGATTCGATGATCTTTTAAAATCATTCCTGGAAGACAGGTAATCTCTAATAAAAACAATACAATCTTACCTAGAGGAAAACTGTGTTCTGACTCAGAAATAAAGGCTGGAATTTTGGAAGAAAAAAATTGGGCCCCATGAGATTCAAATTACCTTGTTCTTTGAAATCAAATGTACGACCGGTATAATTTCATCTCTCTGTTATTTCCTCTCTTCCTCTCTGACTCTCTCTCTCTCTCTCTCTCTCTCTCTCTCTCTCTCTCTCACACACACACACACACACACACACACACACACTCCCAGATCCACATGTTTTGGAATGGCTGATCTTAGCAGTGGTTCCTGATCATAATTAGGAAGAAAGAAGCTCAGTTCAGCATGATCTTCTCGTTTATTGGAAGCGATGGTCCACAAAGCAATGGTGGTAGAAATTATTATGAGGACATTTTATTTTAGAGGATCCCAGTTCTTTCTCACTGAGTCTGTCAGATGTGTGCAGGAAACCTCCTCTCCAGGCATTTGGCAAAATTCAAATAGGTCAGGAGCTCAAAAAGATTAATTAACCACAGGAACTGTTTCTTGGCTGAGGGGTGCACATAACCTATTATTCCCTTAATAAAGCAGTTTCTTCAGTGATTCATGGAAGCCTGGACAGGCTAAGGAAGAAAACAAAAGAACATTTTCACTAATGCATCATATGACCTTCTGTCCTAACGTCTGTCTATCCCAGAAATTTTGTCATCATCTTAAAAGGGACTAGCTTAAAGCTCTATGTGCCCTTTATGCATAATGAATATTGTTTGACTCCAGTCTTACAAAACTAGCTGTGCAAAATAGATGAAACTTCCTCTTACTGAGTCATGTCTAATGTGGTGACGTATCATTATGACTTGAATGACAGTGAACAAATGGCTGTGATAAAGAAGGACAATCCTCTCACCTGGTAAAAATTCAATAATGTCAGATAAATGAAACATCTTCAAAGAATCCCCTGTGTATTCTGAAAAGAGTTTTTGGATATTTTTGTCATTGGCTATTCATTTCAAAGAAGGAAACAGAACACTAAGAAAGAAAAGAAGCAGACAGAATGTTAGCAATGCTGTATTATGAATAAAAGCCAGGTGAAGGAATCAATTAATGGATTGATTCCTTAATCAAACTGTCTGCTTGTGTTTACAGAGTACTTGTGATATGCCAGTCATTGTGCTGGGTCCTAAGGACAGAGCAGCACCTAACACTGACATGGAGCTGTCTGTCCCTCATGAAATCATATTAAGCATACACAGGATAGACTTCCCTGGCTTTACCCAATGGGCTTGTAAGATACTATGGATCCTGAAGCAAGTTTGGGTGAAAACATATCACTTCTTCAGGAAATAGCTCCCTGAAAAAGTAATTTGCATTCTAGTATCTGGAGAAGGTGTGTAAATTATTCAGGCTAAAACAGGGAGGAGGGTAAACAGGAGGAAGTATTTCTAGGCCGAATGAACTGAACAGCATCTATAAAGGTTTTGAGATTGGGAAAAAATGGCAAAGGTGAGAAAAAAATGGCAGAAGTGAAAAAAAAGGTCCAATACCCTGGATCACAGTGATTGAAGAAGGAGGGAGTAGGTAGGGCTAGGGCTGTGACAACCCTGTGGCTCTGATCAGGATTTTGAAACTGAGTCTGAAAGACAGGTTTTAACAGGGGGATGACATGATGAGGTAGTTGTATTGAAATGATCATGTAGGAATTAGTGTGGACAAGACCAGAGTGTTCACAAGAGGACAAACTGTAACTCCAAATGACCACGTTTCAGTGAGCAATGTCTCTGCCTTAGATGCAGAGACATTAGTACTCACGGGAGTAGCAAGCAGTGGACACCAGCAAAGGATGTTTAAGACAGAGCATTGATAGGCTGCAGGGATGAGGGCTGGTTGGATCTCAGAAATATGTGTGTTTAGGAGAAAAAGAGGATATAAAAAGCCAAATGTTGTGCAGTATAGTGATAATCCCAGCAAACACTTATTATTTCCCATGTCTTCAGTTTTGAACTTTGCAAGAATTATGTAATTTATTTATTTAAATAATTTTCATAAAATCTGCTCCTAATCTCTTCAAGGTCTGCCACAGTCTCTGTTCTAACCCTGAAGAGGAAAAAGCAAAAGTGTGAAGTGGTTTGCTCAAAACTGATTCTTGGGTTCCCTTTGCATATGAATCCTTGAGGTGCTGTCATGGAGACAAACTCAGGTCAAAGAGAACAGCACCATTGCTTTCAGGAAGTGTGTCCTTTAAGAGGGAAAAAAAGGACTCAGCGACCTGCAGACAGTGAGGACACTTTAATTATAACAGGATGCCATCCAGAGGGGCTTGAGGACCTAGTGCTAGGCCAGGCCTGGGTTTACTCTGAGAGGGAGAGGAGTGGGGAGGGCTTTCTGGAGGAGTAGGATATAAGCCAGGTTTCTTCTCTTTTCCTAAATAAACTTTCAATTTCAGAATAGTTTCAGATTTATAGAAAAGTTACAAGGATGGTGCAGAGGGTTCCCATATATGCCCCAGAATTCCCCTATTGTTAGCATTTTACTTTACTAGAGTACATTTGTCACAACTGATGGACCAAGACATTTGTTTTGACCAAAGCCCATACTTTTTTGGACTTAATTAGTTTCCCCAAATGTCCGTTTTGTTTCAGAATCACATCTAGGAGACCACATTAAATTGGGTCATGTGCTTTCTTAGACTCCTCTGGGCTGTGACAGTTTCTCAGTCTTCCCTTGTCTTTGACAACCTTGATCAAGGTTTTGAAAAATACAAAATGGATGTATTATAAGATCTCTCAGTTTTGAATTTATCAGATGTTTCTCATGATGAGACGGAGGTGATGGGTTTGGGGGAGGAAGATCACAGAGGTGAAATACTTTTATTGCACCATATTAAAGGCAAATACATGTTTTGTCACCATTGATGTTAACCTTGTCTACTTGGTTGAGGTAGTGTTTGCCATGCTTCTCCACAAAGTTACTCATATTTTGCATTTCTATTCTGTTTTCTTTGGAAGGAAGTGAATCTGCACAACCAACACTTAAAGTTGGGGAGTGAAGCTCCACTTCCCTGGGGGTGGAAGAGCTACAGACATTATTTGGGATTCTTCAGCATGGGATATTTGTCTATTTTTTAAGTTTGTTTGTTTATTCAATAATTGATTTATATTAATATGGATTCATGGGTATTTATTGTATACTCTGGGTTATATTCCAATACTGCGTTGTTTCCTTGATTGCTCAAATTATATGAGCTTTAGCCATGGGGAGCTCTGTCAGTGGACTCCTGATTCCCTGTGGGCTCCTAACTCTCTGACATATGGATCAATCACTGTGTGTGTGTTTCTGAGCACTTCTTCACTTTCTGGCATTATAAAGTGCTCCAAGCTCATCTTACATATTCCCTGCTCCAGTCCTAGTAGCAGGCATTCTACAAGGAGGAGTGATTTTTTTAAGGTAACGTGATATGAAGAAAAACCTGGGCATTGACTGTGTAAGCTAGGTTTTAGAGGACAGTGGATAATGAACAGGAATGACATTTGGAGATGAAATCCTGGCAACTGCAAATTTCCTGAGAATGGAAAAAATTAATTCTATGTGGGGAAAGGCCTACAAGTAGCTTGAAGGGTTTACATTGGTGAAAAGAAAAATTTTCAGGCTTTGGGTTGAAACTAAACTATAATCTTCTCCCCACCCCTGCCAGTCCTGAGCCATTTTTTTTTACTCTCATCTCAGTGCAATAACTTCACCTTCTTACTCATTTGTTAATAACAAAGACCTGGAAGCTGCTATATTTTCCTCAACTCTTCCTTTACACCAGTGTCCAATCAATGAGAAAATTTTCTCAATCTGCCTCCTAATAATTTCATAGTCTGCCTTCCCCTTGTCCCAAGCCACATCTCCTGGTCAGGTATCTTCAATGGCTGCCATACTGGTTTCAACATCCCAGTATTCTATCTTCTTTGCAGCAAACTCAGCACATCTGGCATGTCATTCTACCAGCTCAAGACCATTGGATATCCTACTGTATTCAAGGTGAATTCTTATCAAGGCTGACAGACAGGGTATGACTTATCTCTCACATACTTCTCTAGAGTTGACGTCCTGTGTACTCTTGAGATCTAGAAACAGGAATTTTGCTCAGTTCTTCAAATAAGTCTACTAGAAAGGTCTTAGGTAAATATGTTCTTACCTGGATGCTTTCTTTTCTCCTACCCACTGTGTATAGATACCTTCTTTTCATTTTTGCATTACTAAATGTCACTGCATTAGGAGGACTTACTTGGGAGGACAGTGGATGTTCATGTAAGATCCTCAGTACAGGTTTTTATCGCATCTTAGACTTTCATTAGGGTTTATCTCCCCATGTTATTGATTCATTTGCTTATTTTTTTTATTATTCATCCAACAAATATTTGCTTGGCATTTAATTATGGGACAGAATAGTTGTTATGGATTGGATCTGGAATATCCAGGTGTTGAAAGCTTGGTTGCCAATGCAGCAATGTTCAGAAGTGGGGCTTTGGGAAGTGATTGGACCATAAGGACTCTGACCACATCAATGAATTAATATATCGAGGGATTCATAGTTAAATAGACTACCAGTAGGTGGTGAAAACTGTAGGTGGTGGGACCAAGTTGGAGGAACTATGTCACTAGGGGAATTTTCTGAAACGGTGTATCTTGTTCCTGATCCTCCTCCTCTTTCTCCTCTTTTTCTTCTTCTCCTTCTCCTTCTCCTCCTCCTCCTTCTCCTCTCTCTCTTTTTCTCTGCTTCCTGGTTGCCTTGAGGTGAGCAACTCTGCTGTACAATGCCCTCTCTGCCATTATGCTGTGCGTCACCACAGGCACATAGCAATAGTACCAGCTACCATGGACTGGAACCTCTATTAACAAATATTTCCTCTATTAAGTTGTTTTCCTTGGGTATTTTGTCACAGTAATGAAAACCGGACTAACACAAGAGTGTTCAGATGCTAGAGATAGAGCAGTGAATGTGACAGAATAAAGTCATCTTCTACCTAGAGTTTATAGACTGATGGAAAAGACAGAATAGTAAATAAGTAAGTATGATATCTAGTATAACATCCTGGTAAATACCAGAAAGAAAAAAAGTGAGTAAGAAACAATCAATAGGGTGTGCATGAAGTTGGGGAAGTTTTTAATTTAAATGGGATAATCAGAGAAAGCCTTGCTAAGAAGGTCACACATAAGCAAAGACTTGAAGGAGGGGAAGGATAACCCATGCCAGTATCTGGGGAAAGAACATTCCAGGTAGGGATCTTGATTAAAGTGAATGCACAATAAGTTTCAGAACAGTAAGAAGGTTGAGTTTGAGGTGACTAATACACAGAGTTCTAGAAACCAAGTAAACAATTTATAATGGTCTCAAGTTTAGGTAAGGAAGTTTCAAGCTGGAATTGGGAGTGGTTAGCATACATACGATATCTGAAAACACACAGCTAGGTGAAATCTCAGGAGGAGAGGTGCTCAGTGACTAAGCTCTGGGCCCTCTGCATTCTCCAGATGACCAGCAAAGGATACTAAGGAATATGAAGGAAGAAAACCTGACAGGTCTAATATCCTGGAAACCAAATGAATGAGGGAGTTGTGAGTCTTATTTGGCATTACTAGCTCTACTACTTATATGGTGTTTAAAACGGGCCAGTCACGGTTCTGTGCCTTTTTATATACATTAACTTGTTGCATCTTTATAGTCTTCCTATGAGGTATTCACATTTATTTTTCAGATGTAAAATAAAGCCCAGAGATAAATAAGCTTGCCCAGTCCTATAGCTCATAAGCACCAAGCTGGAATTCGAACTAAGACTCTCTGGTCTCAGGTTTCTTGGTCTTTAACATATCATGGTTTTCTCCCAAATGCTGCAGGTGGCTAAGCTCAGAACCAAGAATACCAAGCAGAGTAAGCAGTATACATATCCTTGGTGAGCTCAGAAGAGCAGCTTCAAGTAAGTTATGGAAATAAAAGAAGGATTGTAGTGGGGTCAATGAGAAACAGGAAGATGAATGCTGAAGATAGAAGATATAAACAATTATTGTGAATAATTGGGCTAAAGAGGAACCAAGAGGTGTTTGAATGATTCTAGGGAGACGTGGAGTGAAGGGGAATTGTTTTCAAATAGGGAAGAAGTTATGATATATTTGTAGGCTGATTGGAACAAACAGCCTGGTCTTCCTCCTAGAAAGAAAGAAATGAGTGGTGTCCTAGAAAGGGAAGAATTTTAATTCTGCCTTTGTGACTAAATAATTATTGGCTGAGCTGCTTTACGTATCTGTTCTCTGCTGAAGTATGTGCTTCTCTGTGGGGACATCTTATATTTTCAAACTCCACCATGCCCCAGGTGCCCACCTCAGTGCTTGGTGAGTGCATGAGGAATGGTCTACTCAGGAAGTTGAAAGGAGAATCCCGCTGCTTCAGCACTCCATACCTTCCTGTCCAAGAGTCACCTGTCTGCACACCTAGCACTCTGCTCTCACCTGGCAGGAGGCCACCTGTTCATATCCTCCTCTGACAATCCAACTCCATAACCACCAGGCATTGCTTCTGGCAAAATCAATAAGGAGAAGTCACAGTGAAACTCACCCCCGCCCAGCCCTTGAGAATCTCCTGGGGAAGCTGTGTCACCATGCCTTCCTCTAGCCCCACACCCTTATTCCTCCAGCTTCCTGGGCCCCACCCCTACTCCCTTGCTACACTGAGAACAGATCCTAGGCTCTGTTCTCACTGCCCTTCATTTTCCAGTATCAGGGGAGAATGACTGATTTCCCTCCACCTGTGCACTTTGGGTAGACTCCAAAGTGCACCAAAGCAGATGGGAAATGTGTTTCATCCTGCCAATCCCTGGGGATATCACAAAGTTTCAACTTGAGGTTGGGGAGCTGAGCTAATTCAGCTGAAGCACTGGGTCTCCTCTAACAGGAAACCATGACTATTTTTAAGGCATCAGCTCAAGAGTGAAAGATTTCCAACCTCAGGTTCTAGGACAGTATGGAATGCATGTTTATGAAAAGAAAAGGCAGAAGAATGGATAAAACTGATGTGGTATGTAAATAAAATGAAATACTATTCAGCCAAAATAAAGAATGAAATCTTATCATTTTCCACAGCATGGACGGAACAGGAGAACTTTATGTTCAGTAAAATAATCCAGAAACAAAAAGTATCACCTAATCTCACTCATATGTAGAATCTGAAACAGGAGATTTTTATAGCAGTAGAGAATAGAGTATCAGTCCCTAGAAGCTGGGATGGGGTGGGGGAAGTAGGGATAGAGGACAGCTGGGTAATGGTTGCTAAAATACAATTAGGTGGAAGGAATAAGTTCTAGTGTTCTATAGGGTGACTATACTTTACAACAATTTATTATGTATTTCATAAAGAACCAGAAGAATGGAATTCGAAATTTCCCAGTACAATTGATAAATGTTTAAAGAGATGAAAATGCTAATTACCCTTATTTGATTATTGATACATTGTATGAGGTATCAAATTATCACACTGTCCTCTATAAATATGCACAATTAAAAAGTAAAAATAACAAAGGCCTCCTATACCTTTCAAGATATCACACATACATCCCTGGGACCAGGCTTCTCTCTCTGTCTCTCTCACACACCTCACCCATGCATGGACTCATACTTAGGCTCTTGTCTTACTTCTCCTTCCCTCCCCAAACCAACCCACCCTGCCAGAAGCACAGTCAGCAGTACCATGCGCCCATGTGGGCCTGACCTGCCTACACTGTTTGCCTAAAATACTTGGGAGTATATATACAGCATGGTACGGAACTAATTTTTGAAGCAAGTGTGGGGGCTCCAGGGCACTCTGCCATTTCCTCTTGTCCCTAAAGCTGTTAAACTAAATTATAGGGCTGGGGGAACGAGAGGCCAGCTGTGCTTCAGCTGCAGGCTCCAGTTGTTGTGACAAAGTGAAAAGTGTGGGCACCAACAGATCATTAACTGTGTAGCCAAAAATAGGCTGATGATTGGATTGCACACTCCGCTTGGAGGAGAAAGTATGGACCCATCTCAGGCCAGTGCTGATTCTAGCCCAGAATGGTATCAGCCCTTCAGCCAAAAGAGAATTGGCCATTGTCCCTAAAACACTTCTTCACGTTCTTCTTATTTTATTACATTGGGGCAAGTTTTATTTTATTTTTCTAAACTTTTTTTTTTTTAAATTGACAGGGTTTTTGTCTCTGTTTTGGTTTTGTTTTTAAAATTTCCCCACAATTTCCTGTAGCGCTGCCTCTTTGGCTGAGTTCAACTTTACTGTTGACTATAATTACTGTGAGGCTTGTGAAGAGAGTTGAAAAATCGAGGTTGACATTAAAGGTGCATTACACTTGAATAAACCCAGAGACAGAATATCGCACATTGGTTTGGAGTTGCCCCTGTGTTTTGTCTAGATTAACAAATTTAGACGGCTTTTGGTTTGCATAGCATTAATAACTGCTGGGGCAATCTCTGGAACTTGTAAACACTGCTCATAAATAGTTGCTAAAGTGTGAGGCTGAATAAACATTACCTCAATGGTTTGGGAAGAATTGGCCAGAATGGAACAAAATTGTGCTTTGAAATAGGACCTTTCTCATTTGAAAGGAGTGGAGAAAGAACAGGATCAGGACACTAAGAAGTGGCTACTTCAATCCCTTGGATGTTTAGCAGTCTGCAAGTGACCATAAACAGTTGACATCATCTTGTGGTACCTCTGTTTCTCTCTCATTATCTCTCAAATGTTGATAATAGTCTACATACTAACATTTCATGCACTCACTTATTCATTTCCATGATGGAAGAAGAACTGAGAAGGTTTTTTTTCTTTTTCTGTAGCTGAGTTGCATGCACATATATATTTTAACCTTGAAGGATCCATAGGAGTCTTATAATTCAGCATTGTTTTGCAAATTTCAGGCCTGGAAGCTATAGTTGGTTGAGCTCTGCAACAGCCCAACTCAGGTATCATTTCTCAAGACTTCTCTGGTCTGTGGCTGTTAGCTTCACCATTATGACCTTTGATTACCCACTGAGAATACAGTGCATATTCAGGGCAGATACGGACTGGCATGGACAAGGAGAAGGCCTGGCGGGGAGATGTTTGCAGTGAAGATAGATGAATATGTCGTGAGGGGACTCAAAATGTAAACTTATGTAGAAGCCAGTGTTTAATCATCAACTTAATTTTTCCTTAGAATATTCTTCTTTTCATACATTCTAAAATATTGTTTAATAAAGGGAAGCAAATATCCTGGAATGACATGGGTAAATACACTTGATCAGGCAAGAATTGTCTTATTCATAATGAATTGCAATGACAATGATGTTTACTGGGTGCTTACCACAAGCTGGGGTGTTTGTAGCATGGGATACTATATAATATCTTCTCATTTAGTCCTCAGAAAGAGTCTTGTGGTAAATACTATTGTTATCACTATTCTAAATGTAGGAAAATTTTACAGAAGGTAGTGTATTTGTCCAAGTTCACGTGATTAATGGTATAATCAGGATCTTGAGCTAAAGATTCTGACAACTCACCTCATTTGCTGTTATCTCTGAGTCAGTCATTGAGATGCCAGAACTTTCCAGGTGTCATGCAAATGCTCAGATTGTCCAGTGCTGGTGATTTGTTTTGTTTGTGTTCGTTTGTTCAAAAACACTTAGATGATTAATGGGACTTTTTGCTTCTTTGTGTGAAATAAATGTGTGTTGAACACCCGTGGTCAGGATCCATAGAAGGCTTTTAATGAAGGGCACATATTTCTCCTGCATCATTCTGCTCTCATTGGTTTAATCAACAGGAACAAAGATGGGTATGTGGAGGCTGTGCTTTAATGAAACACCCCAGCAAGAAATGACCTGGTTTTTTAAAGTTGGGATACTCTGGGTTGAAGCAAATGTTTTGGTGAAATGTTTCTCTGACTGTGTAATAATTTAATGTATGACCAACCAGGTTTTTCTTACACATTTATCATCTTCAGTTCTGTGACAATGAGCAGATTGTCGGTGACACGGCTAAAGCCCAACTCCAATGCTGTGGTCTCTTAGGAAGCTCCTCTAGTTCTCACTCCTGCTAGAAAACAGTGGTCTCTGTAGCATCATGACTTTTGCTGGGAACATCCTTATAGTCCTGGTGTGCCTGGCCCCATGTCAGTCGTTCACCCTTCAGAGTGAAAGGAACGTGGGCTACACAGACAGGAAGCCTGTGCCCAGCACTCATTAGCTGTGAGGCCTGGAGGGGTTAACTTCTCTCATGTAACTTTCTATTTCATTACTTCCATTCCATAGATAATGGAAGTAAGATTTGTCCTTGGAGGTTTGGAATGAAGAGTAGATGTAAAAGCAGGTTAGGTAGTAGCATGATGTCTGACACAGAGTAATCCACAAGTGGCAGCTATTATTATGACAATTATTAGCAGAGATGCTTAAACATATTAAATACATCTGAAAGTTTGCATGCTTCTTGAGAATAAAGCCCATTTGTTTAATATTAGGTTATATCCATCAGTTCTTATATATATTTTAGACACTTGTTAAATGGCCCTAAAATTAAAATGAACATATATATACACACACACATATCTGTGTATGTGTGTGTATGTATATATATATATATATATATATATATATATATATATATATATATATATAATGTGCACATGTATATACATATTGTACATTCCAGCACTAGAATCAAATAAATACATAAATATATATTTCATACATTGCATATTGGAATTCAGATTTCACCTGCCATTTTGATTATCTTAATCACCAACTGGTTAATAATTTGAGGACTAATTTTACAATAGTTTTATGGTCTCATTGATGGTAGGGTTGCATAAGATCTTTATGTAAATTTAGGGAGGAAGCCAGGGCTCTGAATTCTGGGTCTGGACTCATTCCTGTGGGCCCCCCGGCACTGCAGGTTAAGTGAGAGCATGCGTATAGTCACACCAATGCACCTTGACATAGGTTATTTATTACTTACTCCCCAACTACTTATTTGTTCCTCGTGTCACAAAATCTGCCTGTGAAAGGAGGTTCACTGTGCTGACCATGAGCAGAGGGAACAATCCCCATTTGTTCCTTGGGAAACAAGGCAGGTGATTGACCTGGCCATGTCTCCCGTGGGGAATAAGCCAGTGAGCCAGGGTGGGGTGTTAGGGGGCGAAGGCCTGGATCAGGAAATGTCTCACACCTTCCCACTTCAGGACACTTTGGCATGCACCTAGTTTTTTTTTGTCATGCCTTTTGTTCTGGTGAGGCTTTTGCTGTCGGGGAGATTATATAGACAGCCCTAGCACCAAACATTTATTTAAAGTGAAATAGCACCAGCTGCCATTTCTATGTCAGTGAAATAGATTCTTGGGGGCCTTTCTCTCCAGAGTCTGTCAAGGCAGACAAAGATAACAGCCTGCCAGGACTCCATCCACTGCAGAGGCGTCACTATTAAATCCCAGGAATGTGCTCTCAGCTCCTCCTCTCTCCTCTGCTTGCCTTTGTTTTTTCAAATGAGCAGGATCTTGGGTGGGCAAGGATCTTAACTGGGAGATCTTAACTTAGCATTCCCTCTCTCAAAGCTCCAGAATATCTTAATTCTTATCCTTGGTGCCCAGCACTTAAAGCACATGAAAAAGAAAACTTTAGATTGAAGTTGAAAGAAAATACCAGAAATGGCATTTGGAAGCAATGAAACATGGCACTCGACAGATGAGACAGGCAATACTGCAGTATTAACCATAGGTTTCAGGAGCAAATTTCAGTTGCATGGGCCATTAAAAGCAAAACAAAAACCATAATTGCCCTTAATCTCTATTCATCCTGCATGTGAAAATCCCGTTCAAAGGGAGATTTTGAAGGAGAAGATCAAGAGAAAAATAAGCACACATCTTTGGACAGTGCCAGATTTGATCCCCTTTCTTTGAAGACTAGTTAAGAACAGGACAGGATCCAGAGGTGGGAGCCCTCCTTGAGCACTGAGCTTGGTGACATGGTTTAAAACACTGGACTTGGGTGCATTGTCTTTGTCAGTCCCATCTGTGTCCATAAACCCTTTTGTGTGGGTTACATGCTTCCATGGTTTGGACTCAGAAACTGAGCTAGATGATCATGCCTCATATGTGCTCTCTCTTGACCTTCCTTAAACAAACAAACAAACAAACAAACAACTGCTTAACGTATAGTGAAGTTAGTTGCATGGCCTAGAGTTACAGGTACAGATTGGGAGTGGAAGCCAGAGAGAAAAGAATGGCCAACTTAATCAGATTATAGACTCAGGAAAAGCATTCCCCCAGTAATTTATGATTCTCTTCCTTAGGTCCCTCATCAGTTCCCTGTCACCTTATTTATGCTAATATTATTTTAGAAATGGGAGAAAATTTAATGTAATGATCTTGATTTTTAATCAAAGAAATTTATCATTCTCTTGTTAATAAATAAGATTAAGATGTGGAGTACTCATGCTTTCTTATGCGCAGATATCATGATCCCACTTAAGAATATTTTGTATAATATATGACAATTAAGAATTAGTATCATATATGCCTTGCATAGGGCATAATAGGGTAATTTGCACTGCCATTAATTCAGGCAAACACTATGAGACAATAGAGTGACCATATCCACACATCTTATTTATTTTCAGATCTATTAAAAAATGAGATTGAGTTGCTGTGTGACAGGTAAGACATTTGAGAAATCCTTCCCCGTTGCCATTTCTTCTTTCTTTTCATATGCCCAACAATTTTTTTTTTCCAAATGAAGGTTATTCATTCTCATAATGACATTTCTTTTAGCCACAGCTCCACTCTGACATTTTAAAGTCGCTTGAGCTTCTCTAATTATCATGTCATATTCCCTTTCTCCCAGTAGGTTTAAATCACTTGGTACTTAACCCCCCTCCCCCCATGTTTTAGGAAATTGGTTTGGACCCTAGTGTTTGGTCTCAAAGTAATGAAAAGTTTGAGTGAAGAGTATGTTTCTTTCTTTCCATAAAATCAGAAGTCATTAATAAAGAGGAAGAACCATTTTTGATCTGACTGGTGTTGAGGGGGAAAAGTTTTCTTTTAATTGAATTTAAGATTATATTGTTGTCGGTCTGTTTGCATGGGCTCTTATTTTCAGTTTGAAGCAAAAAGAAAGAAAACAAGCTTCTGTTTCTTCACTAGGCAGATAACGTCACTTTTGGATTTTATACTGACCTTCAGCTCTAAACCTTTGCATGGGACCCCTCTGTAATGGATAGGCCAGTAAGAGACTCTGACTTCTGTACATGATGCCACTTTGATCAGTTAAACTTTAAAGGGTGGTTTCTTCAAAAGATGTTGAAAGCTGCTTTAAGATCAGTGACCTCATAACAAACACTAAGCTGCTACTTCTCATCAAATTTCCTCTTAAAGAAGCATATGTAACTCTTCAAAACTTTCCTTTATTCAAATTGTCACAAGGAACCAGAAGCCCATAACATGAGAAAAACAGCCCATCAAAATTACCATCTCCTTTAGAAAGTGAAAAATCATGCTTAAATTATTGTTCCATGAGAAATTACAATTCCTGGTATCATGGATTGTGACTTAAGCCATTACAATGGTTCTTTATGAACTCAGGATGGAAAGGAATTGGAAACCTCTAAAACCTATAGCTTTATGCTTGCAGATGTTTCTTAGCCCAGAAATGGATTTTTCTTGGTAGCTTCTGAAAAATAATGGGAATATATGCAAAATATATTGTGTTAAAGAATAAAAGCTTAATTTTCCTACAAATAACTATTTAAACAAATATGAATTTGGGTAAAGCTTATATGAGATAATTAATAAGAAAACATAGGCACATATTTATCTAATCTTTTTATGGGAAAAACTTTCCAAAATAATAAGCAATTAGAGAAATCACAAAGGAAGAGAGTGGTAGATTTGTTCACCTAAGACTTTAAAAATCTTATTAAAATTTATGTTTGCATTTTATTTTGGTTCTATGATAGAGAAATATTTAAGAATCAATAATATTTATGTGTATTAGATTAAAGATTGAGCATTTAAAAAAGACTTTAAATCCTTATATATTTTTATTTATTCTTATTGACTGCACTCCAATTATTGATTTGCATGAGTCACTGTCCTTCAAATTTAAAGAACTCATGCAAATCAATAATTGGAGTGCAGTCAATAAGAATACATAAATGATATAGGAGGAAATTAAATTTTCTGATTAAACCATAAAAATACTGTGTTAGTAATCAGCAATTGAAAAGATTGCAAAGAAAACTAAACTAACATCAAAGGATTAAAAGAAATGCTAATTGCTGACAAGGACATAGCAATTGGACATTTCTATATATAACTGGTAGAATTGTAAACTGATATGACCTATTGGAAAGATAATTTGGCACTATGCATTAGGAAAATTCCAGTTGTATGCATAAAGTCATCCATTACAGTATTTTTGTGCCTACTAGAAAATTAATTAGAAGTAATCAAACGATCAAGAAAATCTTGCAGGTTCTAGGATATATAAAACAGACTCATTAAATGGTTACTCATGGACAGTTTTTAATAGTAAAGAAAAATGCACAGGTTAATTATAAAAAGCATACAAAGTTAAGCATTCAGTATGCCAAAATAGGTATAATTCTGTTTACATTTAAAAATGCATACAGATATATCAAAATATGGAGGCAATTAGTTCTGGATTTCGTTCTTTATGCTTCCTGTATTTCCCCTATTATGAAGTATTTAGTATGTTTCCAGGAGTGTCCAGAGTTCCCAAGCAATTTTTACATATGGGTATGAACCTTTATGGCTAATTCAGTTATCTCCATGGAGGTTCATAAAGTGTGTATTTATATAAAATCAGTATATATATTGTTGATGTTTATAGCTTAATGTTCTGTAGTAATGTATGCATAGTATTTCATATGAATATGTCAGTATATTAGTGTTAACATTAATACTCATCAACTTGCATGATTTTAATAATATATTAATATGACATGTAGCATAATATATCAACATATATACTGTACAGTAGCAACATATATTGATATAGCAATGTTTATATATCTTAATTTACATAAAATAGTGAATTTCTGTCTATAGCAAAGGGATAATTGCATTTGAACTTAATTTGGAGTTGTCTTAACAGATCCTACATCATTATTCCCTCTCTAATGACACTTCCCACATACAATTCCTTAAACCAATCTGAGGCCCACTTGAGGGCTCTCATACTTCAGCAGCATGTGCCACAACAAATCTCCATGCAACAGAGTCTTTTGGACAGTGCCCTGCCTCCTTTGTAATAGAGTATGACTTTTATAAAGTGTTAAGAGTTGCTGTGAATGGACATTGTCACCCATAACTCCGGTGCTCAGATTAGCTAAATATGTTGCCTTTGAAAAAAAGAATTAAGTTGATCTCCAAGAAAGGACAAACACATGGGAGAATCAAAGGGCTCTTTCAGATTTGTAAACCTAATATCAAAGAATTTAGAAGTCTAACCCAGCCTTACAGGTGTCCTTTGCTTTGATCATTAATTAAAATGTGACTTCTACCCACAGTGTCACTGTTGGAGGACTTGACAAAACAAAGTATGTCAGGTACCTGACAATTTCTTATAATGCCCTGAAAGACAGGTGTTCATTCCTGTAAAAGCTTTGAAGCTAAAAATAAAATAAAACAAAATTTAAATTAAAGGATATTCCCAAGCACATAGTAATCATCTTAATACTTACATTTCAGGGTCTTTTTTTTTCCTCCCTGATGATGGTGATGGTAGGTTGGGGGGAAGGGCCATTGGTGTTAAAGACGGGCAAAACCCCTGGCTGGAAAGGAATGCAGAAAATGGGGTAAAGTAAAGCCTTGTAAGTCATTTGAGATCAATTGTCAGAGAATGTGTCTCAACGGTGTCATTATCAGATTAATATTTGAGTTCCAATTTAAGCTGGAATTATTTGGATAACAAAAATCAAAAGAAAAGTTTTTACAAACAATTTTGCCTTGGAGCAAAAGAAACGTATCAGAGATGAATTTTTGTGATTTTCCACCACACCTCTCAAATTCCTGTAAGCTTGTGTGTTTCTCCGTAAAGAGTCATGAACATCCTTACCTTCACAGCCCTGGTTTGTTTTATCTTGAGTCAAAATTGGAGAAAAACAAAATTCTTGTCATTTCATATGAGTTTCACATGGACTATAGACTTCATTGCAAAACAATCACCAAGGTATGTCTAATCATTGTGAAAACATGATTTATTTGATAAGTCACTCTAGGTTGGATGTAAGAATAGACATTTCAGTCTAGTAGCAGTGCCTGCCTGTAATCCCAGTGATTTAGGAAGCTGAGACAGGAGGGTCCCAAGTTTAAGGCCAGCCTAGGTAACTTAGTGAGACCCTGCCTCAAAATAAAATAAAAAGGACTGGGAATGTAGCCGAGTAGTAGAGTACCCCTGGGTTCAATCCTGGATGCTGGAGGGAAAACAATATAGAAGAAGAGATGTCTCCTTTGGGATAAAAGCAAACTTTTGGTTAACTGATTTCTCCTTTTTAATTTCCTCATCTGCATTTACTAGAGCTAGGGTCTCTACTGTAAGTTTATGAATGAAATGCTCTGAACTCTGAAATAATTTACAATGTAGTAGGCAGAGCTATAAACTGAGAGCAATCAGCAAATTAAAACATTTAATGAAATGTGTAGATGAAAAAACTAAATAGAGAAAATGGAAAGAAAAGTTGAGAAATGAATCATGCATAGTGTTAAATAAATAGAATATAGTTTCATGAAAGTGTTGGCAGGGATAAGGGCAGGGACGGTGTGCCTGTTACTCAAGAGGAAACTCCTAAGGAGCTAGGATTCCAGAGGTCCACTAAGAAAGGGGTTTAATGTAGTGGAGTGGTAGGAAGGTTGCAGATCCAGATAACTCTCTGTGGCATGGTGCTTTTTGTTTCCCCCAGTGTTCCTCACTAAGGACAGGCAGAGGGTGAAGAAGCCATGTATGGGGCTTGTGGGATGACTGAGAAGATTTAATATAGGGGTGAAGGACTTGGCTGAAGGGTAGCTAGCATAGGATTAATATGATCAATAATTTTGGTGGAAAAAATTACCCTGGTTGCAGCACAGGATGCTTAGTGAAAACAATATTCATCAAAAGCAGGCAGACAGTCGGAGGGGGTTCTGTTCAGACTTCAATGAGGCCATTAAAGTCAATTTGTAGGTGAATATTGACAAGGAAAGATGTTCAGAATGGGTCTATATAATATTCCCATTTTTAAAAACCTGTATTGGCAAAGAAAAGAAGAACCAAAATGAGGATTTGTTCTATGTTCTGTAATTTACAGCTCATCCCTTCTGAGCTTCGGTCCTGTGTTTGGTTAGTTTGTTCTTTTGAATAAGTTATTCTAAAGCATTTTTTTAATTTTTAAAATTAAAGTATTGATACATAATTATTGTACATATTTATGGGATAGTGTGATAATTCAATATAGACATACAATGTGTATTGATCAAATCAGACTAATCAGCAATTCCATTTCCTTAAAAATCTGTAGTTTCTCTGTGTTGGGGAGCTTCAAATGTTGCTATTGGGTTTTCATTGGTCTCATCTACATTATTCTATCTAATGTCCAAATGGATGTGAGATCATTCCTGGGGAAAGTTACGTACTTGCTATTTCACTTCTAGAATGAAGGTTTTCAGTGAGTTTTCCCAAACATCATTTTCCTTGGAAAGTGCTGAGCCTGCTTGATCAAGGAGCCAGCAACTGACTTCTCCAGGGAAACTCAGGAGACCTCAGAGAATTTCTGTTGACAGACAAGGCTTTGACTTCATGCAAAATCAGTTTCGTTCTTTGTCAGATCCAAATCCATCTCTGGTACTCTTCTGTTGTCCTTTCATTACAAAAATAACCATTCTGAATGATGACATTGGTCTTGGAAATAAGACACTATGCTTTGAATTGTATATTATTCATCTCACTTAGGTTTCCCAGCAACTCTATGAAATAGCTATTTTGTGACTATTTGACTAGTAAGAAAATTAAGACTCAGAATTTGAGTGAGTTCACACAACTAGAAAGTGGCAGACATTAGGTCACGTTTCTCTGTCTTCCATCTGTTTTGTAGATGAGCATAGGTCTTATGGAATGCACATTCCTTATTTCAGTATTTGTAAGAGGTACAACATACTTAAAACACAGTGTCTTCAATAGTATTTGTTGAGTGAATAAGTGAAATTTCAGGAATTACCATCGTAATTTTATAGTAAAGTCCAAAAACTTTTCTTGCCCTGCCTGTGGTAGGCTCTGATGTTCCTGAGAATTGAGTGTGGAATCCTGCTGTCCTTCTTAGATGGAGATCCATGGAAATGAGTTAGAGAGAGTGAGGTGAGCCATTCAGTTTTTATTCTTCAGCATAATTTTTTGTTGCATGTTGAGTTGATTTTACTAAGTGAAAACCATTTGAGCACCTTATTGCACAATATGCTGGGATGATAAAGAAGATATTATAATTTATACAAGCTAGTTGATCAAATTACTAAGAAAATATTTTTAATTCACTTTCTCTCATACCTTTACTCTAATTCAAATGCGAGCTTCCAAGATAGAAGTTTAAGGATGTTCAGGAGAGTGGTAGTGTAAGTTTGGTGGGAAAAAGTCCTTATCAAAGCATCAGAACGGAGTCCTAAATACCACCAAGGCTACTGATGTTTCTCATAGAAATAAGTCCAAAGGTGGTGATTAGGGTTCCATCTTCCAACAACAACACTCTGTCTCAGAAGTTGAGCATTACAATGTCTTTATGCATTAAAATGAATTATGAAGACTAACCTAACTGAGTTCCTCAGAGGTTTGGAGACCTGGGCAAAGGTAGAAAAACAAAGGTTTTAGGCTGAATTAGCTTGCCACTGTGTCTGTTATTATATACTCTTATTTTCTCTTTTTCCCTTCTACTTTAAAACAAAACCAAACAATACTTCTTAAAGATAGAGAAACTCAACCCAATGGGAAACTTTTGTCTGGCAGATTCTGTCTCTCAACCTGGGGTGCTCCCTGAGCAGCAGGATGCATGGCCATTCCCACAAAGGCCAAGAGCTCACTAATTTTATTGGCTAGTGAGGTGGCAGTGATAGCACATAATGAATTTTTAACATGTTAGAATGGCCTTTTTTTTTTTTTTAAACTTACAGTTGATGAACTCTGGGCAGGTATGTAGTTTTAAGCACATGGAAGGATTTTACATTACAGTTGCTAGAGCTTTTATGGAATACAGGAAAATATTGGAATACTTAGTTATATCACTGTTTCTCCAGGTATTATAAAATTTCTACAGGTAGGCAGAAACTGTTGGCTTGCTCATCTTTCTTATAGATGGTCCACAGTGTGCATTTAACAAGTTAAAGCCTGGAGGAGTTTCTAACTAGAGAAAGTATGTACATTTGTTCAAGGTTGCCATTAATTGATTTATGGGGTGACTGAATACAAAAAAAAAAGGAAAGAAACTATTGCAGACAGCTTGAGAAAATGTCCTTTATCCTTTCCAGAATATTTCTGATTTTTATTGTCATTAATATCTGAGCATTTCCATATAGTTTGCATGTTTTAACAGTCTAAATGGATTTTTAAAAAACTCTCACTTGTAAGTATTGACTAAGTAAATTTTATTCATTGTGGTAATGGTGAGAAAGCAACCTGGTTAAGATCAAGTTGTCAGCCTTTCATTCATTTAAAAATGGAAATACAGTTAGGGAAACTTTTCCTCCTTGCTTATTCCTCTCAGTTGCCCATCCTTAGGTCTGATGGGTTAATTCTCCTCTAGGGGTAATAAATTTAAGGTATGATGTCTACTTATAGACTTTGAAAGATAATGTGCTATGTAGATTATTTTTCATTTTTATATTTATATTTATTTTATTTTATGGTTTTTATTGATTTGAATACTTCCAGATTAATCATCAGGACAGAATCCTAAACTTAATTTCATTGTAGGAATAAAAATACCCAGTGATAAATCTTACCTTTTATAAGCTTCCTAAATTCAAATAAATTTTTTTTGAAAGTTTGAACTTAGTTTAAAAAAATAAAACAGCCTTAAAATACATCAAATCCCAAATAACTGGCTGATTTAAAATTTTCACATTATATTTGACAGTTTTGTTCTTTTTTTTTAATTGTTGGTTGTTCAAAACATTACATAGTTCTTGACAAATCATATTTCACACTTTGATTCAAGTGGGTTATGAACTCCCATTTTTACCCCGTATACAGATTGCAGCATCACATCGGTTACACATCCACTGTTTTACATATTGCTATACTAGTGTCTGTTATATTCTGCTGCCTTTCCTATCCTCTACTATCCCCCATCCCCTCCTCTCCCATCTTCTCTCTCTACCCCCTCTACTGTAATTCATTTCTCCCCCTTGTTTTTTTTCCCCTTTCCCCTCACTTCCTCTTGTATGTAATTTTGTATAACCATGAGGGTCTCCTTCCATTTCCATACAATTTCCCTTCTCTTTCCTTTTCCCTCCCACCTCTCACCCCTGTTTAATGTTAATCTTCTTCTCATGCTCTTCCTCCCAACTCTGTTCTTAGTTACTCTCCTTATATCAAAGAAAACATTTGGCATTTTTTTTAGGGATTGGCTAGCTTCACTTAGCATAATCTGTTCTAATGCCATCCATTTCCCTGCAAATTCTATGATTTTGTCATTTTTTAATGCAGAGTAATACTCCATTGTGTATAACTGCCACATTTTTTTTTTATCCATTCGTCTATTGAAGGGCATCTAGGTTGGTTCCACAGTCTTGCTATTGTGAATTGTGCTGCTATGAACATCGATGTAGCAGTGTCCCTGTAGCATGCTCTTTTTAGGTCTTTAGGGAATAGACCGAGAAGGGGAATAGCTGGGTCAAATGGTGGTTCCATTCCCAGCTTTCCAAGAAATCTCCATACTGCTTTCCAAATTGGCTGCACCAATTTGCAGTCCCACCAGCAATGTACAAGTGTACCCTTTTCCCCACATCCTCTCCAGCACTTGTTGTTGTTTGACTTCATAATGGCTGCCAATCTTACTGGAGTGAGATGGTATCTTAGGGTGGTTTTGATTTGCATTTCTCTGACTGCTAGAGATGGTGAGCATTTTTTCATGTACTTGTTGATTGATTGTATGTCCTCCTCTGAGAAGTGTCTGTTCAGGTCCTTGGCCCATTTGTTGATTGGGTTATTCGTTTTCTTATTGTTTAATTTTTTGAGTTCTTTGTATACTCTGGATATTAGGGCTCTATCTGAAGTGTGAGGAGTAAAGATTTGTTCCCAGGATGTAGGCTCCCTATTTACCTCTCTTATTGTTTCTTTTGCTGAGAAAAAACTTTTTAGTTTGAGTAAGTCCCATTTGTTGATTCTAGTTATTAACTCTTGTGCTATGGGTGTCCTATTGAGGAATTTGGAGCCCGACCCCACAGTATGTAGATCGTAGCCAACTTTTTCTTGTATCAGACTCTGTGTCTCTGATTTGATATCAAGCTCCTTGATCCATTTTGAGTTAACTTTTGTGCATGGCGAGAGAAAGGGATTCAGTTTCATTTTGTTGCATATGGATTTCCAGTTTTCCCAGCACCATTTGTTGAAGATGCTATCCTTCCTAACCCTAACCCTCCCCCTGCAAGGTAGGCGGAACTGTGACCACCGACAGTTTTGTTCTTGATAAATAGTCTTAGAGAAAAAAGGAGGTACATGTACATTGAAAGTTTGCTCTGGTACATTTATTATTATGGACATTTTGTTTAAAAATACAACTATTTTAAGGAATGAAAATGCATTTCCTTAATTGATTATCTGTCTTCATACAATGTTATAAATTGGAAGTATATACCTCTTTTACTCATTCATTTATTTCAACAAGTATTTATGAGACACTGTGTGCTGAAAATCATACTGATTTAGAAAAACAAGCATGATTAGGACAAAGTTCTTACTTTTGCATTAGACACTGAAGGATAAAGGAAACTGGTGACCAGTCAGCTAATACATATTGAACACCATCTGTGGTACCCATTTTACTGAGCTCTGAGGACATAGCAGGTAATAAGCCAGGTGTAGTTTCTGCTCCAGTGAAGCTTGGGAAAAAGAAGCCATCCTCAAACACAGTATTGGGGGTGTTAAGCCCCAGGTCCTAAAGGTTAGATATAGGAAAACTTACTGGTCAGGGGTGTCAGAAGAGAGTTTACTAAGGAAGAATTGTTTCAGTTGAATTCTGAAGCAAGAATTATAGTCAAGAAAAAGCAACTCAGAATTAGGGAAATTCAAATCAAAACTATTTTAAGATTTCATCTTACTCCAGTCAGAATTGCAATTATTATCAAGAATACAAATAATAAGAAATGCTGGCAAGGGTGTGGGGCAAAGCTACACTCATATATTTTTTGGTGGGACTGAAAATTAGCACAACCACTCTGGAAAGCAGTATGGAGATTCCTGAAAAAACTAGGAATGGAAACACCATAAAACCCAGCTATCCCACTCCTCAGTATTTATCCCAAAGAATTAAAATCATTATACGGCAGTGATACATGCCTACAATGTTTATAGCAGCATAAATCACAATAGCTTAATTAAGGAATCAGCCCAGATGCCTAACAACAGAGGAATGGATTAAGAAATTGTGGTATATATACACAGTGGAGTTTTTTTCAGCCATAAAGAATAAAATTATATGGTATTCGCCAGTAAAGGGATAGAACTGGAGACTATATGCCAGGTGAAATAATCCAGACTCAGAAAATCCAGTGTTAAATGTTTTCTCCCACATATGGAAGTCAGAGCAAAATAAGGGAAAAAAAAGCGGGTGGAATCAGATATCATAAAGATATAGGGAATATCAGTGGAGTGGAAGGAAATTGAGAGGGAGGGAAGGGGGGATGGGAAAGAAGAGGAAATGAATTTAGCGAAATAATGCTATGTGCATATAAAAATATAACACAGTGAATTGCACCTTTAAGTATATGTAAAGCACCAATCAAAAATAAATAAATAAACAAGTGAAAGGAGAGGAAAAAAAAAAAAGCAAAACTGCTCAGTAATAGAGGTTGGGACAAGACAAGTATTCCAGGCAGAGGAAATAGTTTGTGCCAGAGTAGTAGGGTGGCACAGAGCGGGCGCATCTGGGAAACATGAAAAGATAGGTATGTGAAGTGAAAGAGACAGGGAGGGAGTGGAGCCAGCTGAATTTAGTGGTGCCAATTCAAGTCCCCTAGGAAGTGGCATGCAGTTGAGGTACCTCTAGGAGAGTACTGCATCTGCAAGTGAGTGTCACCATCATCTGCTAACACCATGTGCTACCTGCACAAACAAATCAACAGACCCAAAATGTAAAGTCTCAAGATCTATCAGGCCAAACTCATTACCTCAAGGAATTTGGTACAAGACCTCAAAGCTTTTTAGTTTTACAACCACTTACCAAAATAAAACCAGTGCTAATGAAATACCAACTTTCAATTTCTGGCTCAGGGTTCCCCTGTCTTCAGACTTTTTTTAAAGGTAGTCTAAATTTCAGTCATGGGTTTGTTCCTCTCTGGTTCTTTTAGCAAACCAGGTGTTTTGAGATTGCTCAAGTCAGGGGATTGGAAAGATTCCAGATATGACGCACATCTCCTTTCAGGATGTGGATAAAAGCAATGAACAAAAGTGGCTATCAGTGTGTAAGAGTGAATCTGTGAGGAAAAAAAAAGACAGCACAAAACAAAACCCCCAAACTTCAGAGCAGTAAGGTCATTTTGGAAATTTTTCCCACATTGAACAATAGGTCCATATCAGAGCTGAGTTTAGTAATTATTTGCCTTGGACCAGTTGTTAGAAAGTAAAGATTTATTTATAGAGGAAGATAACAATTTGGGGAAGAATCAGTGTGACTTAAGATTTTTGAGATGAAAACAGCACACTCAGATCTCAACATCATCTGTAGCTATCATCTTATTTGATTCTCTTTCCATATCCAAAGAAAAAATAAATAAAGCACATTCTCTGGATCTTTTGAATTACATGCTAAGTATAATTAATATGTCTGTTGAATTTCCTGTGTGGGTGGCATTGTATAAAATATTCAGGGGGAAAAAATGTTTCTTTCAACACTTTGAGCATCAGTCATTCAATTCAGCTCTTTTGCATGTCCTTTGCTCCATGAACTTGCTTTTTAGTAAAACTGTTTTAGGCACTACTGGGTGTATTGGGGTCTATTGTTCACAAATGTCCCACTTTCTCTAAACCACACATATTGGTGAGCTCTACAATGTGTAAATATCTATTGCATCGAATGCTCTGTTCCCCCAACTAGAACTCTCCAAAGCAGATACATGTACATTCTCTTGGGATATTTGTGTTTTTGTTTTACTTTGATTCAAACCAGAGTACCCTTCATATCTCAGGCAGGGATTTGGCAGTGCATTCATTAATATTTACCTTTGTTTCCTGTTTGACTACTAAGAAATCATTAATTCTCTGGAATTGTAGGCTACAAGATAATGATATTTTCATGAATTGGAAAAAATGGGATGAGAAACCATTAAATAGGGTAAAAGTACAGTTAACTAGACAGATAAAACAAATAACCTGAGAATAAATGGAAAGAAAACACAATAGATTCAGATTCACTTGGCTCTAAATCTTGTTTTATCATTTATTTTTTTTGCCCTTAAGTGAGTCATTACACTATGCTAATTCTTGATTTATTCAACTCTAAATGGGTATTATTATACATGCTATAAAGGTGATGAGAACTTGTGATAATACACATAAATCATTTCCCTTGTACTTGTCTATTGAGGAAATGGGCACCTAATAAATTACAGTTGTTATTATTATAGTTGGCTCTTCATATTCATGGGTTTTATAGATTCAATCGATTAGGTATAGATTAGAAATATTTGGGGAAATAGTGTGTCTGTACTGAACATGTACACTATTTTCTCATTATTCCCTAAATAATAAGTATATTATCTATTTACATTGTATTAGGTATTATAAGCAATCTAGAGATTATTTAAAATCTGAGGATATGTGTAGGTTTTATGCAAATACTATGCTATTTTATATAAGGACTTGATTATTTGTGGGTTTTGGTATCTGAAAAGGGTATTGGAATCAATCTTCCATCAATACTGGGGGATGACTGTAATCAATAATAATTTTAATTTTAATACATACTCATATAGCTTCATCATCAGAGCTATCACCTTCAGCAAAGTAAACATAGTAGCAAAGTATTGCCCTGAGATCCAGGCTGTGCTTGACATTAAATAAGAATTGGAGTTGGAAAGCTACTGAGATAAAAGCAAGGAAAATCGGGGAGCAATAGATGAGACTTATAGGAGGATGCATTTCAGTTGCATTAATGGATGGTTTTTCTTGTGAATATAGACATTCTAGGATGACTAGGGATGCTTCATGAGGACCTGTGCTCTGATCTGAATGTTTCCTAGCAGAAGGCACTTGTAGTTGGTCAGCACTGATACCAAGTAGGTTTTCCCTTTGGTGGGGAGTACAGATAGATAATCTTAAATTTTTTTTGACTCAGATATTCCATGATTCTGTGGCAGGAATGGAGATGTGGTTGTATGACTTGGAAGGGCAGGAAGGCCTTTGACTCCAATGTTTGAAAGAATTATTTCCAAAGACATTTTTTCCTGCATACTCAATTCTGGTGGATTTAGAAGAAAGAAAGCAATAGCTAAAGTTCATTGATTATGAGGGTAGATTCACACAAGTTACCAAATCTAGCATTTCACTCACTATCCCATTGGGTTCATATTATCTCTTCTAGGGCCAGGAAGCATAGCAAGATTGCCCATGATGTAGTTGTAACATTCTAACTTTTTGTAAATCCTTCAGTTGTCCCCTTGACATCATGAGAGATTGCCACTTCCTTACATAAGATGATATAGTATTTTAATAGTATAAGGATGAGCCTAAGCAGCTCCATTTTAAAACTCCAGTTTGAAACCTTCAGTCTCACCAGGAATACCTAATGGAGCCCTCCAGTATGACCCTTAGGCGTGAACAAGTCACTTCTCCCCATTCTGTTAAGCTCAGATAGAAGCCCCTGGTATGCTGTCCTCGCCTGATATGGGGAAAAGGCGAAAAGATCAGGGTGGGGACCACCAGATCATATGTTTTAACCTCAGAGTAAATGATGTCACTGAGAGACCCTGTGGCAGGTGATAGGGATTGAAAGGGGGGGGGGTCAAAAGCTCCCAAATTTGGTATAAATAATGGAGCAAATGAACACACATTCAGCCAGGCGACACTGATACACACAAGCCTGAGAGCCTGATGAAGACCTGGACTGGCATCCCAACTCTTCTCATCTGCCTGATCACTGCTCTCAAACTCTACAGCAGCCTCTTTGACTCGGGTGAAAAAAGGACTTCTCCCTATGACCACCTCCTCAGCCATCCTTACAAATAGAATCAAAACAATTCTCCTGTAGACTTTAAATAACCTCTAGATGACTTACAATATCTCGTACAATGAAAATGCTATGTAAATAGTTGTGACCCTTCGTTGTTGAGGGAGTGATGACAAGAACATTATCGTATTTTACATGTTCAATACAAACACCATTATTTTCTTTATTGAATATTTTCAATCTGCGGTTGGTTGAATCCATGGATGTGGAATTCACAGATAAAATGCTATCTACATACTGAGTGATAATGCGTAAGTTTTACTATTTGTGAAGGATAAATGAATTAACGAAGCTAAGACTTTAGTAAATTCACCAAGTAGAAGGTCTTTTGGGAGAATGTTGGCTGTGTAACCCCAGGGAAACTGTGTTACCTCATTGATGAATGCCTTTTGGATAATTGGAATGTCCCAAATACCACACCTTTTTTTCATGATCTTTTAGGTATTCTTGCCACTCTGTTAACTCCTTTGGGGTTCAGTTAATCAGAGTTTGTGTGAAGGTATTTTACACAGGAAATGCATCGTATCAAGAATTTTAAATGTAAAATTCTTATTTGTTTTGGTTTCATCATATATTTATTATAAAATATGATTCTGTCATCTAGCTCAGGGGTTAACAAACTACAATCTGTGGACCAAATCTGGGAAGCTACCACTTTTTGTAAATGAAATTACTTTCTCTTCTTCCAAGTTGTGTGTCCTCTGGAAATTAGGACAGCATTTCTTCTATCTATGCTTCCAATTATGTCGCTTATGAAAATATTGGGATAACAAGGATAAGAAACATCTAACATAAGATTTATTGCTGGGAGCAATGTAATCCCATCAGCTTGAAGCAGGAGGATCATAGGTTCAAGGCCAGTCTCAGCAACTTAGGTAGGTCCTAAGCAACTTAGTGAGACCCTGTCTCAAAAAATTAAAAGGGCTGGGGATGTAGCTTGCTGGTAAAGTGTTCCTGGGCTCAATCCCTAGGAGAAAAAAAAAAAAAAACTGAACAAGATTTATTAGTAAAAGTGTTGCAGACACTACCATCACTGTACTTTGCTTGCAATCAGAAACTTACAGGGATCACAGTTATCCATGCTTTCCTGGACTTCCCTTGCCTATCACTAGACCTCATTTCCCAGCTTGCTTTGCAACTAGGGGTGACCCTGGGACTAAGTTCTGGGCTGATGTTGGCAATGTTGTGAGCCACTTGTAAGCACGGTATACAAAAGCCTCTCATACTTGGTCCCCTTTGTCTATCCTTGTCCACTGATTCCATGGAGGAGACTCTGAAGAGCTAGAAGAGGCAGAGTCACAAGGTGAAAAGAGACTAGAAGCATGGTGACATCCGTTAAAGCCCCTCACCTGACCCACACTGCATTGTGGTATAAACGCCAACATGTGTCCAGACACTGAAATTTGAGGGTTCAATTATATCCGCTGCTGGAATTTGAAGGTGGTTTGTTAGAGCAGACAGCCTAACTAATACCATAATCAAACCAGATTTTATTCCTCTTGTATACAGGACTCTCAAATGAAGCTTGTCAGATGTTGTTTGGAAATTTAGATACAATACATTCACGATATTCCCTTGAACTGAATGAACACTGAATATTCATAAAGGTTAATAGCTGCCCCTTATAAATCTTTGCTTTAACTTTTCACAAGTTATTTGTTAAATCGTTCCATCAATATTTTTATTTGTGTCACTCCCCTCCCCCACCACCAAATTTGGACATTAGTGGATTTTCTGATATCTTTCTTGTTTCCATTTGTGTTTCCCATATGCCTCCTATTTTGGCCATGTCTCTCCAATCTTTTGGGAAATGGCTAGACTACTATAAAGAGTTGACTTAACATGTTAAGTGGCTTCTTACTATTTCTCCACATGACTTCTTAATTTTTCCTTCTCTTCCAGTGGTATTAAATGCAGCAGAGCTAGCTTAAACCCTTAGGCATCAATAAACTTTGCAACCCACAGCATATCTGCATCTTGGGTCTTTTCCCATTTCTCTTGAAGTACTTCAACAGAGAGAAAAGGAAATTCCTCTATATCTCCCTTCCTGTCACAGGACTCCTAACTTTCAATAGCTATTTTTCATTATATGGAATTATAAAAATTGCAAAGTTTTGACTGTAGTGAAGGAATGAACTGTATGCATTTTTTTCCTCAACAGATTATACCACTTTCACTCCCCTAGCTAAGTTATAAGAGAAAAAAAAACTCAAGAAACATGTGTAAAATGACTCTGAGATTATTTCCCAAGTTGCCGAAAGCTTTTATGAAGTTGGATTTGCTAAGCAACAAGCTGTGAATTCAAACACAGGCAGAAACAGTACTTTCCTAATTAAAAGATGATTTGAGATATTAAGTGATATTCATCAGCACTGTCAAAAAACCTCATTGTAGAAGCCCTGACTTGCTACAGTGGCTTTAGTCCACTCTGACTGCAGAATCTCCTGATTGAAACTGTCATGAGGAAGCTGCTGTGCCCAAATAGTCTGTTCAGAGGGAAGACCTTGAAATTTCTTCTGTTTGCCATTGGCACATAAACTAGGGTGAGATGCCAGCTTTGATCTTCAAATGTGTGGGGTTTATGGAAAAAATGATCTCGCTTCAGTTCACAGTTCCACGAGTTTGAACCATCTCACATACAGGATGGCGAGGGATACAGGAAGAGCTGGATGTGGGGATATAAAAAGTCAAATTTGAAATTGCTTTACTTTCAAAGGTTCACACCCTGATGAAAAAGAACAAGGTGGCAAATTGAGTGACTCTAGCCTTTGGGAGAGGCAGCTTGATGGGGAGGAAGAAGCACAGGGCATAGAGGCCAATCTAACTGCCCCTCTTCTCAGGCTAAATCAGCTTCCCAATCTAGAAAAGGCAACTTGCAAACCCTATTTGCCTTTTGGGGGTGTTATGAGGATCAGATGAGATAATGATTATAGAATCTCTTACCTATCTTTGGTGAAGAACTAAATGAGTAAACCAACAGATGCATGGTTTTCATTTTCCTTGAATGGTTCAAATGGGGCTTGAGATTTCCCCATCTGCTTTCAGGCCTCCAGCCCAACTGATCTCTTACATAACTGCCTGTTGCATGTGTTGTGAAGATCCATCCTATGTCTGAATTAATGTCAATCAAATCCTTTAATTTAAAATCTCATGAACTTTTAAAATATCAATTTTATAAATTTTCTAATATCTAAAACTTTCAAGGGACCTAGGTCATTAGAGCTCATTTTGGCAAATCATCTTTCCCTTCATGGAACCCAAAGATTTCATTCACCTTCTGGTGCATTTGATCACAGCTATGCATTTTGCAGATGCTTGTGCATCAATCCAGGTGTCTCAATGAGGTTAAGAGAATAGCTTCAGTTATCCAATAGGAGAGCTTGACTTTCTATACTCCGTGATTAGAGTCTATACTCTGAACTCCAGTCATGTGGCTGCCTAGTTTATAAGTGTATGCCCCTGCAAAGAGCAGGCCCCAAGGAAGAATATGTAAATCCAGCCCTTCATTCAGCAAACATGTATCAAGCCCTGTAGTGTTTCATTGCTCTGTTATGTCCCTTCCCTTACTCAACTTAAAGGATAGAGGTAGAGACAGACATCACCATAAGTAATTACTAGTGTGATGAATGTTATAAGGAGAAAATGCATGGCTCAGGATACATCCATCAACCAACTCTATTTGAAAAATAAGCCATCAATATTGGTATCATTTTCATGTATAAAATCCATGTATTATTATTATATTTATTATTCATAAGACTTAATTTCATTTCTATCATAAACTGAGAATATTAGTATAAAGAGCAAGAATTTGTCAGGCATAGAGATGCATGCATGCCTGTAATCCCAGCTCCTCTGGAGGCTGAGGCTAGAGGATTGCAAGTTTGAGGGCAGCCTGGGCAACTTAGCAAAGCCCTGTCTCAAAATAAAAAGTAAGAAGGTCTGGGGATATAGCTCAGTGGGAGAATGCCCCTGAGTTCAATCCCCAGTATCACCAAAACCAAACCAAACCAAACCAAACCAAAACAATAACAACAAAAAGAACAGCAAGAGTTTGGTGCTGTTCAGGAAAAGAGAAAGAGAGATATCATTTTCTCATTGTAATTGTTGCTCATCATCTTCTTGAAAACAAATCTGCTGAAGTGAGGTGCTATTTCATTTTAGTCATCGTCAGTCGTGGTCGACTGTGCTGAAGCAATGCCAGTCTGAGCACTGATACCAGGTGCCTGTCCTAGCAGAATCCAATATCACACCTGCAGATAGAGTGTAAGATTACATCATGTGTCGTGCCTGAGCACCACAAATGACTCTATACTTCATCTCAAATAACATTATAATTTACACTTGGAGACTTCAGACTATGTAGGCTTGGCCAAATGAAAGTTTTTGCAGCCAAACACATCAAACTCAATATATTTCATTGCGCCAATGGGATTGGGGTTTCTTTCTTTCTTTCTTTTTTGAGAAAGTTGAACATAATTAAATCTATCAATAGCATGTCAAATAAAAAGTATCTGTCCTGGAAAGGTAAGCTTATAAACATTTAGCTGTCAGTTATGAAGAAGCAATAGAGTTTTGTGCTGGAAACCAGAGAAAAATGAAAAAACTCCAGTGTGGTACGTGTGTTAAATGAAAGTTCACAGATGAAAGGAGCAACAATGAAATCTTTTGTTTTACAAAATGTCATAGTTATAAAGGTATAAATTTAAAGTTGAAGAATCATTTCAAGCAAAAATGAAATACCTCCCAATTCAAATAGTTTCCCAGATCCAGGACATAACCTATGGTAATCTTCTTTGAACTTTTGGAAGTATTGTGTGGATATTTCAACACTCATCCCATACATTCAAATTTTCACCTTTGCTCTTGGTGCTTGGCAGCCTTCTCTTAGAAAGCAGTCAACATCACCTGCTCACACTTTGATCCGCTGATTGGAAAGCAGCTGTGCTTTACTCAGAAAACCATTGCAAATGTTCACATAAATAGAGCAAGGGAAGAATGTCCTCATTCCCTTTCTTCCCCCACCAACATCTTCAAAGGCTTGGAGGAAGGTTCCACCTGGCTATTGGGTTCCTTTGACTTTTGGATTCTATGGTTCTCATATTCTCTACGGAATTGTCCTAGCAAACTTGTCAGACAAGTTTATTTTATGTTTAAAACTGGTAGCCCATTGTCTCTGTGGCTTGGGGGTATTGAAGGGATGTCAGAAGAATCTTTACTACCCCAACAAAAGCAACCCTTTTAATCCTCTTAATTTTTTAGTATTTACTTGATATTTTAGAGAATATATTCAAGTCTTGAGGTTCCTTAACAAAGTGTATATTGAAGACATAGGACATGGGCAGTGAGAACATTGTTGTGGTCTGTGATATTATTTAATGACCCCAGATAGATTAGAAGGTCCTGGATTCGTTGAGCAAAGATTGTATTGAGAAGAATTTTGAAAACAACAATATGAAGAAGCAATAAGTAGAATCTTATTTTATATCATTGTTCCATGTTTTATGACCACAGTCTACTAGGGAAATTTGATTACATAGTTGTGGATAAGTTAGATAACATGGAAAAATGTGAGTTATGTGAGTTGTATTTTGTGTGGATAACAACACCCATCTCCTCACCACGCCTTTTCTTTTTTAAAGAGAGAGAGAGAATTTTTTTAATATTTATTTTTTAGTTTTTGGTGGACACAACATCTTTATTTTATTTTTATGTGGTGCTGAGGATCGAACCCAGTGTCCCGTGCATGCCAGGCGAGCACGCTACCGCTTGAGCCACATCCCCAGCCCTTCACCAAGCCTTTATAATCAGTTTTTACTTGAACAATACTTTTATTGTTCATGTGTGAGACAATGCAAAAATGTTTAGAGGTGAAATGATTGGGTTATGAAAGTCTTAACCTAATCAGCACATTATTCTATTGATAGGGATTAACTGGGTGGTAACTGTAGGCAGGCAGGGTATGGCTGGAGGAGGTAGATCACTGAGGGTATGACTTTGGGATATATATTTTGACTTTAGTGAGTGGAATGCTCACTGCTTATTGGCAGACATGACCTGAGCTGCTTTTCTCTACCATACTCTTCTGTCTTGACATTCTGCCTCACCTTGGGCTTAAGCCATGAAGTTGGCCGTCAAGTGGACTGAGACCTCCGAAACTGTGATCCCCAAATAAACTTTTCCTCCTCTAAAATTGTTCTTGTCGGGTCTTTTGATCACAGCAGCAACAAAGCTGACTAAAACAAACACTTTTCTACAAAAGTATTTTTATTAATCCCACATCAGAGAACGATATATATTAGGTGGCTTTTCTGTAGAAATGAACATTTCCCAAATTTCCGTGGTTTCTAGTAGTGCTTACTTCTGGATATTTCATGTTGGTGACTACAGTTGGCAATGGCTGCTGTAGCTTCATTTGAATGTTTGAAATTCTTTTAAATTATGTTCATTTTATTTACAATGGAAAAGGCACATCTCTATAATGAGTGAACCACTTAGTGAAACCATATGGGACAGAAAGCAAGAACATCCCATTTGACCAAACTTGCAGGAGTAATTTAAGAATTCAGAAAGTTATTATCCTGGTTGGAATATGACCAGAAAACTATCTTCCCATCCTTGGACCTGGGCTGATGGAACAATATCTACTTGAGGTAAGCCATCCTGTAGAAGAATAAAAATGGAAGACATCTGGTGGAAACATGCAACGATTTTTTTTGCACAGAAGCCCTGATTCTCTCATTCCATTCCTTGACCCATAAAGCCATATGGTCAAGCCCATATGGTCAAGCATGGGGAGTTGTGTTCTGCCTACAGGGAGGCACTACAAGCCACAGAGGAACAAACAGGATGGATGCATGCATGTCTCTTACAGGAAAGGGGATGGGAACAATAATATGACCTGTCATAGCATGTTGTTCTTATGCTGCTTCTCACCCAATTTCATAGAATTCCCAAGTAAATTCAACTTTGAAGATTCAGAAGTGCTGGTGTACATAGTGACACACAGCCTCTTAGAGTTCTTGGGTATTTATTCATGTCTAGTCCTATTCTGCACACTGAGCACTAATGTTTCCCAATGTGTCATTTGTCAATTGTACTTCTTTTTTTTCCCAAATTACTTCTAATAAGAACTAAGCTACACCAAGGGAAATGAGTTTTCCTATATTTAAGTGATTTTCTCTTGAGTTTAAATTATTTAACTGTTGAATTTATGATGAGAAATGTTCATATCTCAAAGTGGGCTCCATATAAACAGTTGAGGAGTTAAATTTAAAAATTATTCACACAATTATTCACAAGTAGGGACAGTAATTTATATGTAGTTTTAGCCAAAAGGATGTTTCAGTGTTTAGCTCCTCTGATAATCAGTTGCTTAACACATGAAGCCATTAGGTCATTAAAGAGTTACTTGGCAATTTACCTAAAGGCTTTGGGGTGTTAATCCTAGTTTCCTGGTCACATTCCAACCAGGGTAATGACTTTCTAACTTCTTAAATTACTCCTGCAATTTTGGTCAAACGGGATGTTCTTGCTTTTTGTATCATGAGGTTTCACTAAATGGTTCACTTGTTGGAGATGTGCCTTTTCCATTGTAAATGAAATGAAGATAATTTAAGAGAATTTCTAAGAGCTTCGGAGCTGCAACTAACTGTGTGCTGAGGTTGGTCATGAAGCTAGATGTGGTACCTCTCCTGATGGAGACCTCAGCTGCGACTGAAGCAGGTGTTCACCTTCCTTTCTATCATTCACTTAGCTGGATTGTCCCTGGGTGAGCTCAGCCTACAGAGAATACCCAATGAGCAGACCCTTCCTGGTCCTGCCTCTGAATGAGGAGTGGAGTGATTCTGAGGACCAAAGAGATTTCACAGAATCTCTTGGAAAGGTTGGAGAAACAATTTAGGATGTGCATCAAGTACTATTATAATTTTTAACAATATTTAAAAGCACACTTATTATTTATTCATTAAAACATTCACTAATATAACCTATTTAGAAAAATGTGAATATATGTGCACACATTTTTAATACTATGAATAATTTTAATCCTATTTTTGTGATTAATAGGGTATGAAGTGACTTGCACCAAAATATAAACAATCATTGAAGGGATATTTAATTATAAGCGTATGTTTTGGTTTCCCAGGAGACACACTAGTTTCTAACATTTTCACCAATTTAATTAAATTAAATTTTCATTCATTTTGTTTTTTCCCTGTTTATTCTAAAGTAGAAATATTTTTACCTCCCAAATGAAATATAGTAAGTAATAATTAATTCTCTCCTTTAGTTTTTAATGTCTGATTATCCAAGATATAAATAGCTAATAATCAAGTTACTGGTCATCTTTATTAGACTGCAAACTCCTTGAGGGTAGAAATGAGGCTTTTTCTTATTTCTATCCTCAGGGCTGAGCACAGCAACTAACACATTATGGGTATTTGTGGATCATCATGGAAGCAAAGGAGTGAGAGAGGAGAGGAGAGAGAGAGAAGGAAGGAAAGAAAGCAGAGAAGAAATAGAGAAAGAGGAATGAGTGTTACCTTGTTAGGTAGATATAACTCCAGCCTCATATAGAGCAATTAGGCATGTATCTATCATTGAAGATTTTTGGGTGTGTGTGTGTGTGTGTGTGTGTGTGGTGTTCAACCTGTTGTAGATTGGCCACATAATTGGCTGTTTATTAAATACACTTATTAATTTTATTCATTTACTGCTTTTTAAAGTCAGCTATTTCACTGCTGTGATTAAAGGACCCAACCAGTATAAGTGTAAAAAGGAAAGGTTTATTCGGGGACTCACAGTTTCAGAGGTCTCAATTCATAGAGAGCCAACTCCATTCCTCAGGGCTCCAGGTGAGGCAGGAACAACATGGCAGAAGAGTGTGGCAGAGGGAAGAAGCTCACATGTTGATCAGGGAATAGAAAGAGAGAGGTCTCCACTTGCCAGATATATACCCCAAAGCCACATCCCCTATTCTTACCTCTTCCAGCCACACTCTACCACTTCAATTACCCCTCAGTTAATCCCCATTAGGGGATTAATTCACTGACTGGATTAGGACTCTTATACCCCAGTCATTTCTCCTCTGAACCTTCCTGCATTGTCCCACATATGAGCTTTTGGGGGCCACCTCACATCCAACCATAATACTGCTGTAATCAAAATATTTCCTTTACCTAAGTGTTTCCCTCTTGCAGCCAGATTAACCTGTCCACTTGGATGTATGTGTCGGTGTTGGCTTTGTATGGCTCCAGAGAGCAGCTGAAAGTCCATTGTTATAAGAATAACCATAATGAACAACAGATTCTGTAAACTAAGAACTTTCAAATTGCCTACAGTTCACCCTTAAGTAAGTAAAGTCATTGTTTTTGTCAGAAATCCTCAAGATTTAACTGATTTAGGGTCAATAACTATACACATCCAGTTAAGTCAGTTTTGTAGGCAATCAGTTTATTACTTAACATTTTATTTATTATCAGTCTATTTCAAAGTAGAGAATAGGGTTAAATATGCTATTATTTCTTGATGAATGTTTTTCTTTTTCTTTTTTTAAGTTAAGGAAATACCTGTTTTTTCATTAAAATAATTTATCATATTCAACATTTGCATGATTCAAAACATTACTTCATACCTCTTAAATATGTACAAATATCAAATTTAAATAAAAATAAACAATTTGAAAATAATTTTTTAAAAAGTTATTATGGTCCTCTTCTGTGGAGGAGAACCTGAATGGGTGAGTGGATGGGGAGGTTGAGGGCCCTTTATCTGTGTACTGAGATGTACTCCAACTATGTCTTGAGAGCTTCATGGTCCTGCTACATTTTCTGAACTTCTTTGGGGATTCCACCTATACCATGAAAGACACTGACCTTCCTTTCAGGGGCATTTCCTTGTCAGGATACTTGTGAAAAGAAAAAAAAGACACCATGGCCTGAGTAGAAGACACAAGCTTGAAGTGTTATTTTCCTTTGAAAGTGGTTTTCCCCCAGTATAATCAGCAACAAGGGTTCAATCTGATGCAGACTCTTCTCAGGAATAAAACTCCAAAAGCCTTGATGTATAAGTACATATTTGGAGTTTCATTTAGAAAAATGATTAGCATGGATGAGAGCATAGAATATTCTTTGATTTTCCTAAGGATGTTTGCACTGAATGCACTTAAACCATCCTTTCCCATACTACATGATGAGACTAGCAATCAAATGGAGCCCACCATTTTCCAAATGTTTGACCAAGGAACTCTTTGTTTTGAGAGGGGAGTTTGAGGGACAGCATTATTTTGGCCCCAATAGAGTTTGTTTTTACAGAAATCCATTTGGGAGTAGTGCTCTTGGAAGACACCTTACCATCTCATGAAAGAGATTGGTGAATCTCATTGATGTTTGTTGTACAAATATTAAGAACATATTCACTTTTTTATTTTGTGATTTTTTTTAAGGATTTACAATATATTTTTAAATTTGTTTTACTTAGTTACACATGACAGTACAGTGTTCTTTACCTATCATACATTTGAATCAGATGGGATATAATTTCTCATTTCTTTGAGTATACAGGTTGCAGAATCACATTGGTCATACAGTCACATATATACACACAGTAATAATAGAATGAGACAGACATTATTATTATTTTGTTATTTTTTTAAAAAATGGAAATTCGTAAGAGAATTTTCTCTTTTTCTTAAAGTCATATATATTTATATTTTTTCTTAGAATTTTCTGTTATGTCGTGGTCTCTCACAACCATGTGACTGATGGTGTTCCTATGTGAATCAACTAAAAATGAAGTTCACAGAGTTTCCTCTTTCCACTGGAAATCCAGGTATGAGTTTAAGTGAAGCCAAGACCATCTGTGAATTCTAGAAGTTCAAGCAAACATGGAGCCACATCCTGTTTGAATTGTCCAAGTGGATTAAAGTGAACTGATATGTTGGCGAGGAAGACCATGAAATAAGTGGGAAATCTTTAACAGACCAACTGGGGGAAACTGATAAATGACAGCAATTGGGGAGATTAAAGGTGGTGGAGCAGCATGAAATGAGATGCAAACAGATTTTATGTGAGCCAAAAAAAAAAAAAAAAGACTGAGTAATAATTTTCTGGAACTGGTAATGGTGATTAGAGGTGTTCTTCACCTTTCTATGACCCCTGTGAACTGTGGGCATAGGAGACTCTGAATGCCAACAACCCCCCCCCCCCAAAAAAAAAAAAAAATATATATATATATATATATATATATATATATATATATATATAGTCATGAATTGGTTAGCAAATTCTGAGAAGTGTGTTGTTAGGTGATTTGATTACTGTGTGAGCATCCTAGAGTGTACTCATGAAAATATAGACATCCTAGGTCAATCAGTTGACACAACTTTTCTATGCAATCTAGAGATATGGTAAACACAGATCAGTGAGACTTTTGCTGGCAAAACAGGACATACTGTTAAACTATTTTTAATAAGTAGAAGAAGTACACCCTAAAATAACAATAAAAAGTGTAATAAAGATAAAAACCAGTAACATAATTGTTTATTGTCATCATTAGTAGGAAGCAGTAGACTTGTTTATACCAACACATGATGATGCATTGTTTCTGACATTACTAGGCAGTAGTGATATTTTTGGTGTCATTCTAATTTTATGGCACCATTATGATATGTGTGGTTCATCTCCTGAAACATCAAGTGGTGTGGCACATGGCTGTAATCAGATCCAGCTCTCAACTTCAATTCAACTGGTTGCTTCCATGTATGTTTAGTGTTTTAGTCAATGTTTTCATTGCTCTGTCCAAAAGACCTGACAAGAACAACATAGGGGAGGAAAAGTTTATCTTGGCTCAAGGTTTCAGAGGTTCAGTCCATGGTCAGCCAACTCCATAGCTCTGGGAGTCTGAGGTGAGGCAGAACATTGTGGTGAGAGGGTATGGTGGAGAAAACCAGCTCAGGACATGGCAAAAAAGGAAGCCGAGAGAGAGCTCTGCTCACCAGGGGCAAAATATAAACCTCCAACACATACTACCAGTGACCTAATTCCTCCAGTTATACCCTAACTGCCAACAGTTACTAACCAGATGACCCATATAAGTGGATTATACCTCTCAAAATCTAATCAATTTGCCTCTGAAAATTCTTAACATTGTCTCACACCTGAGATTTTGGGGGACAACTTGTATCTAAACTGTAACACTCTAGTTCCACTAGAGAACTGTGATTCACCAAGTACTCCCTAATTTGCTCTTCACACATCCCAGGGATTCTGCATCTGCTGGCCTTCTAATCCCTCCTCTTCTGTCATCCTCTATCTTGGCTCAAGCCTTATCCATCATCTCTTCACTGGATTAGTGTGATAGCCATAAATTCTCCCTCAATATAGTTTCTCCTAAGCCCACCAACCTCACATCATCACCATAATGATCCTCCTGAATACAGACTTTGCTTCGCAGGTGCACCACCCTGACTGTACTGCCCAAAAGAAATGTTTCAGCTCCTGAATGGGGCATCTAAGTCCTTATTTGGTCCATGCCTATGTCTCCAGAATCACACGCTTGTTGTTTAGTCACCAAATCTCTATTGCAGGAGCACCAAATCTCACTACCTATGTTAGTCAACATTTTGTCACTATGACCAATGCACCTGAAATAAACAACTTAAAGAAGGAAAGGTTTGATTTGGCTCATGGTTTCAAAGGTTGTCTGTCCATGGTCAACTTAAAGGAATAGCTTTGTTATGGCAGTCTAACTTGGGAGCAGTGGGCTTATATATTGTTAAGCTTAATTATTAGGCATTTTCAACAAATATAGATTGATGTGTGAAAAACTGCTCACCTACTCTAATGGTATAAGAAAAAAGACCCTGTGTTTTCTAAACCTCATAGTTTCAACCCTTTTCTCCATGACTTTCCTTCCCTCCATGGTTTGCTAATATTAACCAGTATTTTAGTCTCCATTTACCTTTTAAATTTAGACATAGACCCTTCAGACTAGGTTGTAACATTTGATAAAATTTGCAGAATCTACAGGAAAATAGGAATAACTTATATAAATGAATAATCTACAACATACTACTAAAATATGATTCTTCTCAAGCACCTACACATAAACTCATCTTATAAACTCTGCAGCAATCTCACAGAAGTTCTGAGCCCTCTAAACTTTCCTCTTTGTTACAAAAGGTCCACTTTACCTCTCCCCTTCTATTCCTGGGAGCATCCCGAACATAGGAGTTGAGGCCCAGTTTGAGATTATCGTTCAGTCTAAAGTTGCATGCAAAGATGCCACTTCCAGTCTCAGCTTCTCTTCCCAGAATTGGCACCAATATAACTGGCCTTTCTTGCAACAGAGAAATAGCTCTGTGCCCACAGGTCCAGGGGACAAGGCCACATGACCCACGTGGCAGGGTCATCTCCTCACCTCTAGTGGATTTACTTTTTCGGGTTTTACAGATAAGTAAATAGGATCTGAATTTGAACATCTTAACCTATGTCACATGGCTTTTAAGTTTCAGAATCAGGATTTGAGCCCAGCATTTACCAGAAGGGCTTCCCAATGCCAACCCAGTGACCCTACACCAAGCTGCTATGCAGAATCTCTAGGAAGTGGGTTAAAATTGAGATATATGTCTGATCTTATGTTGGGAGCTAATTTTAAGCTGTTTTTGGATGAATCATGAGGCTTTTAATTTCATTGTTACTATACTACCCAGGTTTTTCCAATAAACTGCAATCTGGGGACTATGGCCATGCACCACACCAGGTATACTCACCTTAGATGTTTTTCCAGTCTTTTCCTTTTGTCCAGTCACACTGCTTTTCTACTTCCCTACAAAATGAATGATTCAAAATAGTTTCAAAACAAATTCAGTATTAGTGAAAGCAATGTTTTGGAGGTAAGATATATGACTATATTGCTACTTCTGGTATAATTTTCATCAAAATTTGTGGGGTATGTTTCCATCTATCCATTACTATTTATTGAATGATGCTTTGTGGCCAGGACTTATGGGGATATAGAAAAATAATCCTGTACCCAGATTACCTGAGATGTTTATGTGGGAGACCAAAGTATAAGTATGAAATGATTCAAGAGCAATAAGTGGGCAAGTAAGACAACAAATCTCAAATTATAGCAACAGATAGTAGGTGAAATAGAAACATGAGGGAAGGGAAAAATGATGGGGAAACAAGAGAAGTAGGGGCAGCTTCGTAACAGAGACCATTAAGTATGGATGAAGGGATTAAGTTTGGAAAGAAGGGTAGAAGATGGAAATTCCAGGTAGTAGGAACAGAGTCAACAGAGGAACACTGTCATAAAGCAACCTGAGACCCTACAGATGTTGTTTTCTATAATAGGCACAAATTTTCTGAACTGTTAGAAATAAAAAAAAAAAAGGAGGTAAGAAACTGTAAGGATATCTCCGATATATCAGTCCAAAATATGCCTGTGAGGGAGGCCTGAATTACCTATGCACTGTCATGTAGGAGGCTGGGGGTAAACTGAGACTGGGATGGAGGTCAACAACATTACAAAAGATGACAAGGAGGGTTGGCTCACACTTACAGACCCTGGAGGAACTGGGTGTCACCTGCTGGGATATGGATTTGGAGGGAAGGAACATGGAGCCGGTAGAGGGAGATCTTTGTTTCAGCAACACAGCACAGCAGAAGGCAGGACTCAAGGCCAGGCTGTGGGCCATGAATTGACAGGCAGCTCTGATCACTCTTCTTAACTTTGGGCCCAATGGCATTTTCTTTCCTGCCCCATGGGTCAGGTTGGTTTTGGAAGTGAGACATTTATTTTATTCTCCCTTGAAAACAAACTTTACATCATTGATGTGCCGCTAAAAAATGTTTGTGCTAAATTCTTGTTTCTAAGCCAGTGCCGATGACTCAGATGGTGTGCATTTCAAAATTCTCTCAACATAATTTCACATAAAAAAAAAAAGAAACATCTTACATTGGGCCAATTCTGCTAAAACCAACTGCCTTGTATCACTAATATGTAACTGGATTGATTCATGGTTGTTCATCTTCAAAGACCTGGATAATCATCTTTGTTTGCAAATTCCTCCTTATTAATGTGGAGATAAATGTTACCATAAATTTGAACTTTATATTATGATCTTAATTTTTTTTTGTCTTTAAAATTCATTTCCAGAATATTCGATAGCATGAGTCTAAGGGTTTAATGGCATTTTTCCCAATTGGATACAGTTTGAGATTATTATTATTTTTTTGTCTCCGTTTTCTTTAAGCAAGATGATAAACACTTAATAAGAAGATGGAACTTATGGAAAGTAGCCAGAAGAGAAGAGCATTTTACCAAAAGGAATTCCACTTCAGATGCTGTGCTGGAAAGAAATCCTTGATTCGGGCTCCTTTTGCCTTTTGATGATGGTTTTAAAAACCGTGAAAACAGAGAAAGCCAAGTGTGTGGTCTTTAGCAATTTCGTAATAGTCTGTGCAGGAGACAGGGGGGTGGTGATTTGCTGGAAAAAAATGATTAGCTTTTTCTTTACGATGACAGAAAACAGTTGCAATTCAAAAATGCCGAAGGTTCTGCAGCCCTCCCTTTTGGCAAGTTGTTAGGTAATCACTCCTTCCAGGTGGTGCTTTCAATAAAGACCTTGGAAAGTCACACCCCCCTTCTCCCCCCCCCCCACCATGTCCTCAGGGCAGAGCCATTGCCAACTGGGAGACTTGTAGGAGTAGTGGGGGCAGGGTTAGAGGAAAAAGCTCTGAATTTTTCTTCAGGGGAATCTACTCATTTCCCTGTGTGTGTTCAAAATGCCTCTGTCCTGCTCTCATAAGCATATGGTTAGCCCCTGAGATTCTCCTGCAAAATTGAAGGGATCTTTTACACATTCCATTATTATAGTTGTTGTTATTTACTTTAAACTATCCCAGGAAGCAGCAGGCTCACCATATTGAGACATCTTTCTACATATAAATCAACTTAATAAAATATGTTTTAATTAACTAATTACCTTGCTTAGAATATATTATTTTGAATTTTTAAAAAAACTGTTCCCAGGATTAGCTTTTAACTTGTCATTTTGGTAGAAATTTAATAAGCCTGGTGTGGAACTGGAACACTTTACTGGATCTGCCCCTTGATGAACATGCACGGAGATGTGTTACTTGCTTCATTTGTAACATGAAGTCAAAAATGCAACAGATGCTTTGCAAGGGGCAAGAAAAGCTGTATCTATTGGGCCAATTCAGAGTTCTTTTTGAGCACAGTTTAGGCTTAGATCAGGCAAAGATACAAAAGGAAGTCCATATCTTTGCTTACAGTACAGGGAGGGTGAATAATACAGTATTATGTGAATATATGATACAAATGTTCAGTTTGTGTTATGCTCAGAGTGCTCTACATGATTGTGCTGTTTGAAGGCGTGTACATTAGATCATTGCTGTGGTTAATGGATTCGTATTGAGCTTTGCTAATGCGATCTGCTAATGTACCTTGCAGGTACTTGGGCACTAAATAATAAGTAGATCAAGCAGTCTTGATGATGCTGCCCCAAGTCACCCCAAAATAGGCATTCGCTGACTCAATCTGCTTAAGTTTCTAGTATAAGAGGCCTTTTTGTTGTTGTAGAATCCACAACTGGTTTGTATGCAATAGCTCCTCCTTGGAGGTAGAAGACGTTTAATTTTGTTCATTTCATCCCAATTCTTTTAAGACTCTTCAGGGTCAAAATAGTTCCAGAGTGTGATTTTTGGTTGACACTTATTCTTAGATGTCTTTCACTTTGAATCCTCTTTGTGTGTATCTTTAAGTTTCTGTTCTGAGTACTGAGGGGGATTCCTCAATGGCCGTAGAAAATTTGCAACCATTGAAACTAATTGTGTCTTAGCTTCTGGGTGTTCTGTTATTCGGCATGCTGAGGTTTTGGATTCTCCTGCTAGGACAAATTCTCTACTATAATGGGCAAAAAAGAAGAGAGGTGATCAGTAGCTGATGAGAACCATCATACCTGCCTAGATTGTTTAGACAAAAATAATACTGTTACTTCAGAGAAGTTGGTTTCCATTAGAGATCCCAGGGCAATTCAAAACTGTTTTTGAGTGTACAAGCCAGCTCTTATGTTGCGTAGATACTTTAATTAATTAATCAATTTGAGAGGAGGAAAAGTTTATTTTAGCTTATAGTTTCAGAGGTTTGGTCCATGGTCAGCCGACTCCAGAGCTCTGGACGGAAGGTAAGGCAGAATATCATGGCACAAGGGCATGGAGGAGAAAAACAACTTAGGGCATGGTAACAAGGAAGCAGAGAGAACTCCTCTCACCAGCAACAAAATATCAACCCCAAGTTACACCCCCAGTGACATACTTCCTCCAGCCACACCCTACTAGCCTACAGCTACCACCTAGTTAATCTACATCCATGGATCACTCCATTGATTAGATTACATGTCTTATAATTTAATCATTTCACCTCTGAAAATTCTCACATTGTGTCATGAGCTTTTGGGAATCACAGTGTATCTAAACCTTCTGCCTCTGGTCCCCAAAAGCTCATGCCTATCTCACAATCCAAAATACATTTACTCCATTTTCAAGAGTCCCCTTAGTCTTAACAGTTCTAGCATTACCCAAAAGTCCAAGTCCAAAATCTCTTCTGATACTCAAGGAGAATTTGTGAATGTTTTCTCCTGTAAAAATCAAAAGCAAGTCACATATATACAATATATATAATGGTATAGAATAAATATTTCCATTTCACAAGGGAGAAATAGTGGTATAGAAAGACAGAATAGGACCAAAACAAGACTAAAATTCAGCTGGGCTAACAAGTGCTATAGATCAACATCCAGCATCTGGGACACATGACATTGTAGGATTCTCTCCAAAGGACTCTATAGCTCCACCCTTATGGCCTTGCTGGTTGCAACCCACAGGGCTTCTCTCTTGGCTTGTCCCTGCTTGATTCCTGTGGTTTTCCTTGACAGACATTTAATGTTACTGGAAACTTTTAATTTTAGGGGTCTCCACTGCAACTTCAGCCTCCTTTGCCCTTCTTCCTGCTTCACCCACTCAGTGGCAGCTTATAGGGACTCTGACCCTGCTACACTTTGCCTGGTTCCCAGACCTTCCTTTGAAATCTCTGTGGAAGCCTCCATGACTCTGTAACTCCAGCCTCCTGAAATTCTTCAGAATCAGTACTGTGTTGTTGACATCAGGGTCTGCCATCATCTCAATCAATAGCCAAGCCTACTGGGACCCTGATTGCAGCAGCCTCTGAGTGCCTGGGTATCTGGGCATGGTGAAAAAACTTTCTAGGCCTTCTGTGTAAACAAAATGCTCCCATGGTCTCTTCTCAAAGGAATTTTTACTTTTACATTCTAGAGCCTGAAATGGGTATGACAATTGCCACTTTCTGGGATATCCTCAGGCCATCATTTCTGTTGTTTCTGGCTAAAGTGCTTAGTGTATGTTTAGTGATTGTAATGTCTTTTACTAACACAGCTTTCTCAGTCTCAGTTTTGCTCACACTTTTTTGGCCAAACTGCAAGATTTTCAAATCTTTCTGCTTTGCTTTCTGCTCCTGATTATCATAGTAAACTTGCCTAAGCCTCCAACAATATTTATGCCACCCTCTGAAAGCTGTGCTGCCTTGCAATTTCCTCCACCAGATTAATTAGTACATCACTTTTAAATTCAGTCTTACAAAAAGTCCCAGGACATATAGACAACAGGAATGGTCTCTACTCCAATTTCCAAAAGTCCCCTCCTCTGAAACCTCATGATCCCAGTCTTTATTGTCCATAGTCTTATCAGCATTCTGGTCTTTTGAGCTCCTAACAGAATCACCCATTAATCTTTCCTTACAACATTCTAAAGCTTTCCCAGCTTCTATCTTTAAACTTTTCAGAATAATTTCCTGTGCAAACCAGCTACAAAGACTTCTGAATCACAGAATCAGGTTATTCACAGCAATGACCCCACTTTTGTACCAATTTCTGTTTCAGTCAGCTTTTTAGTCACTGTGTTCAAAAGACTTGACAAGAGCAAAGTTGAGAAGGAAATGTTTATTTTGGCTTCTGGTTTCAGAGGTTCAGTCTATGGTTGGTCAACTCTATACCTCTGGGCCTGAGATGAGGCAGAAGATCATGGCAGAAGGGTGTGGCTGAGGAAAGTAACTCAGGACATGGCAACCAGGAAGTAGAACTCCTATGTTGTGGGGTACTTAAGGAAAATGATTGTAGCAGGAATATTAACATTATATCAGGTCATGGAAAAAATTAATTTGTTACTTGCTGCTCTTATTTAGGGGGCAAACAAGGGAGTGACATGTGGCCAAATGGTGGTGGTGATGAGAGAGGCTAGTACTGGTGGGCAGGTGAGCTGTGGCATCATGAGACACACTAGAGACCCTTTGTCACATAAAAGGGAAGATGTCATGCATTATGAAGCCCTGGAGGAAAGGTGCACTGTCTTTACAAATTATTACCTCCATTGATGGTATTTGTTTTGTTTTGTTTTGCAGTGCTAGAGATTAAGACCAGGGCCTCATGCATGCATGCTGAGAAAATGCTTCACCACTGAGCTACATCTCAGCCCTTCATTGACAAGATTAATGTGCTTTCAATTAGCATACTTATTATAGACCACTTTTCCATAAAGTCTGCCCTAATCTTAGCAACAGTATATTTTTTTGGGATTTGAAACTTCTTTGAAGTTTCTTGCTGTACCTACCTTACTGTAACTGGTTTTATGGTAGTAATGTACATATTCTTTTAGCCATGGCCTCATATTGCAGGTGGGGGCCATGTCTGGCACCTCCTTGAGTCTCTGTAGTTCCCCAATATGGTATTTGTAAGAAGTGTCCCATAAATATTTGTTGAGTTGAGCCATTGCCCGTCCCCAGGAGTTCAGGATCCAGGCCAGACAGAAGGATTAAAGGCTGGGACAAATCACACCACCTCCCCCTTGCACAATATTTTCATTGAATAAAAATGCATTTAAAATGAACATCAAAGGCAACTTTAAAAGTGAAAAGCAATAACAAAAGACTAAAATGCTCCCTAAATTGCATGTTTGGAATAAAGAAGGGGCATCCATTCTGCATGCTGTGTTGAGAGCAGTGGTTTATAGCTAACTGCTAAGCACAGTTGCATCTTTTTTTCTTCTTTTTTTTTAATTACCAGCAGAGATTTCCCTCCAAACTATTTCACCCTCTTTGTGTCACTGTACCACCACCACTATGGAATTCTGGAGACCACTCTGGTGATGCTACAGATTACCAAACACACTCAACACAAGCAGCAGAGACATTTCTGACCCAAGGACAGTGCAGGAGGATGGTATCACTACTTATGTCTAGCACATAAAGCATGAATGGAGCCTAACACTTCACATGTTTGCCTAACATGCAGAGATATATTAACACTGGCTGTAATTTGACATCTTGATATTTCCACATTTGTTTTAGTATCTCATCATGATCTTTACTTGTCTTATTTTAGGGCAATTTTTGTAAGCAACTATGTGATTAATATTCATCTTTCAATAAATTTACTCAATTTTTGTTTATCATACTACTAACATGTCTTTCATAAGTCCCACTCTGTAGCTGGTAACTATACAGATCAGGGTCAAAGTCATGAAAAATTCTGGAGCACGGATCATGTGTTTTTATTTTCTCTGAAATGACTCAAGCTCACTTTCTGAATGTGCCCAATATAGCCATGTTATCTGTTCTCCCCTTTATCCCATCAATATTTGTTCTCAGGAAAATCTAAAGTTTGTATATTTGAACTTACAATAATGTACAACATAACAACATTTCATCCAGGATGGACCACATGTATGACCCATACGATTATACTGGAGCTGACACCTGGTGATGTTGGAGCTGTTTAGTTTGTGTAAGTAAACTCTGTGATATCTGCACAATGACAAAATCACACTACTGCCAGCTCTTAGAACATATCCCAGTCTCTGTTGTTAAAGGACACACTACTAAATATTTGCTCACACTATTTGCTTAAATATATTTAAAGCAATCCATTAACAGGGGGAAAAAAAGTGCCTTTGAGCACTTTGGAATGATGGTGCTGATTTAAAGTAGAGTACAGAAGCGTAAGGAATCTTTCTGGATCCTCCAATTTAGTTCCTGAAATCCACTGAACAGTGGACTTCTCCCTTTGCATGTTTATTAGTGCAGGCCTCTATTAAGTCTGTTTTTTGCAGTGACTTCTTTCTGAGCAAAGTTTTAGTGTAGTCTGGAGATGCAAGAGCTATTAATACAAACCTTCATACAAAATATGATATTTTGGGTGCAGTGTATTAGGTTTTGCAGCCAAATTAGTCAGTCTCCAATTTCATGTCCTTTGTCAATGGAGCCATCTACTACTTAATGGCTCATGATCAAAGTCTTTTTTACTTTTTTTGTTCTTATGTAACTTTGAGTCTTAGTGACCCTAGCCAGGATGGGCAGTTATTTCCAATAGTATTTTCTATTTTAGACAGTTCCTTGTATGTTATGGTGCCTATTGGAATCATGGACAGCACCTTCTTTATGATTGCCCAAACTGAAATTATTGTTAAATCTTTTGGATTAGATGTTGAATCATTCTCTATTTTCATGTTTTAATGGAGGTTAGCCCATAGCCCATTTAAATGACCCACATTTGTAAGTTGTAATTTAACAGGATAGAGAAATCATTTTAAATAAATACAAATTGTAGGCATTAATTTCTCCTCTTTCAAGGTGGTAGGCACAGTGAGCCTCCCGCTTGCAGCTTCCAGGCAAGGCCTGTGTGGCTTTTCTGTCAGCACCTACCATCACATCTGGTAGAACCTGGCTCCAGAGAGGCACATTTCAGCATAGCCATTGGAGGTTTTAGAGGTTGAAAGAATTTCCAATCCCATTTCCTATAGTAAACCCAGCTCTTCATATTTTTTCTGTGAGCCTATTGACTCTTTTTTTTTTTTCTTTCAGTATATCTTTAATTGTAGGGTGATTGCTTCTTCTGGGCAGTAGAAACTTTAGACACCCATAAACAATTCCTTATATCAAATCTTTAGTTATGGGTTCTGGAGTCTTCTCCCCACGTCTAAGTATGGGGCAGCATCAGCCATGAACCATAGCACTTATACCTCCCTCCTAGGATGAGTTTGTGGAAACAGAGAGTGTTTAAGACAGGAAAGAGAAGGCCTCCTTGCCCCTTCTGTGATTAGTCACTCTGCTCAGCCAGTCTCCTTCCACATCCTGCTATCTTTCCTTGAGGGGGGCCAGGTCCTGCCTAATCTCAGTGGTTGTCTCTGGTTTCGGCCTTTATCATGGCCCTTAATGCTGAAGTTTAAAGTTAACTATTGCTCAGGGAACAAGTAGCTTGGAAATAGCTTCCATAATCTGGGAGGACACCAAACTAAATTTAGCAACCAGATACATTTAGAATACATTTGCAAATTATATGCAAAAAAATGACAGTTTCTCGATGTATTTAAAAATTCAGCAAAAACAAAACTACTTTTAGGCTGTGAGTTTGAAAAATGACAACCATTTCCCTCCTTTGCATAGAAGGAAGAAATGTGGGATTGGAGCCCATGAGATTAGAGGTGGGATCACATAAAGATGGCAGACACTGCAGTTTATGCATGAACATCATATGTGGTTGATGTCTATTTGCTTTTCATTTTCATTCTCACATCACAGAGGAGACCAGCTCTGCTTCCTTAGTTACACAGTGATTGTGCTTTTGGTGTTATGAAAGTGAGCATTCCTCTTTTACATATTTGAATTTTTAATGCAGACTACATTTTTTCATTTTTAAAGATATCATTCCACTTCTAAATTTGGACACATCAACTAATACACTAATGCTTTGTGAAGGAGGCTCTGTGGCATCTGTTTTCAAACATGTTTGATTTAGACTAAAACTAAGAGTTTGTACTTAATGGAAGTAACCCCAATACCTGTGCATTTGAGAAACTTATTAAACATAATATTTTTTTATTTCATTATAGTATACTCCATTGAAAAGATGTTGTCTATGAGGCACTCATTTGATTTTGTAGCCTACTAATAGGCCATGGTGCATAATTTGAACCTTCTTAAAACTCTTCTCTCTGTCTATCCAGTCATCGTTTGTTATCTATGGGGGATTGGTTCTAAGGATGCACAAAAATATTGAAATCTCAAATCTACAGATGCCAAAATCTTCAGGTACTCAGGTTTCTTATATAAAATAGTATTTATTTGCATATAACTTACCCACATCCTCCCGAATACTTTAAGTCATCACTTGTTATAATGACTAATGCAATGTAAATGCTGTGAAAATAGTCATTATACTCTATTGTTTAGGGAATCGTGACAAGAAAAAAGTCTGCATGTTTTAGTACAGATGCAATTTTTTTCTGATATTTTGACCCATGATTGATTATGTCCTTGGACGAGGTACCTATTGAATACAAAGGGAGGACTGTATACTGCTTATCAACACTTTGGGCAGAAATTCAGATGCACCAATTAATTCTAAAGGCTGCCTAGGGGTAAAATAGGCACCAACTATGAGCACCAACTGAATGGACCACTCGTCTCTGAGTTCAGTCTCAATTACGCACTTTGAAAGGAAAGAAGAGACTGAAAGTCTCTGCAGTCAACTTTACACTCAGAAAGCATCTCTGTGCAACTGCTGATGAGGGACATGAGATGGCTGACCTCCAGGGAAGACCACATGTCATGTGTTTCCAAGAAACGGTGCCTTTGGCTTGGCCACTTCAAATGAGAGATGTTACCTGACTGCTTGTCAGTCGTGATGATTTCCATAGTTGCTTTAATGGGCTCAGACCCATTTCTGCCTTGGAATCTGTGCATACGGTAATGTGGAGTAACCATTAGCTCAGCTTTCCATACTCTGCTGCCACCTGCATCTGAAAATCTGAATTTTGGTTCATCTGCTTGCATTTTTCTTTGCTATCTGCTCTTTACCCTTGCCTCATCCAGCTGGAATGAACCTCTGAAACAGCAGACCTCTGATTCTTGCTCTGATTATCAGCACTTGACCTCAGGAGTGTCATGCCCCTTTATGGGACCCTGTCTGCACATATCATTAACATTTTGAAGTTGTGCCAACTTTGCTTTCTTATGCCTTTTTAATTTTCACATTGGGGTGAAGCATTTTTATCTGATGGAGTACACCATCAGATTGAGAAAGTGCCTTAGGAAGTTTCTGGAGATACCATAATCACTCTTATTTCCTTTATTATATCCTTTTGGCCCTTTTTCCTTCCTGAAAAATCTACCTTGATATCACTTTTGCCCTGTGAGGTAGGTGTTGATGCTCCTGCATGTGTGGAACCAGTTACCGTGAAGATAGTAATTCAGGAATAACCCAGACTAAAAGGGAAAACATTTATCAATCAGTATGGCCCCAATTGCCAACCAGTTAGCATAGATATAAGTCAAAGTGCTGGGACATGAGATGGCTGACCTCCAGGAGAGACCACATGTCATGTGTTTCCAAGAAACAGTGCCCTTGGTCCCTTGGCTGGAGACTTGGGGTTCCCAGAATCAGGGCTCAGTGGTGAGGGTAACTGGGAAGCACTCGAGGTAAGTGGCTACTTCTTCGCCAGTATAGAAGTATTTAAATATTTTCACACCAGCTTCAGCCATCCTGGTTGCTGAATGGATGATTCTAGATGAAGCCTAATGCTATCATTGCCTTATTTCTGGTATCAATATAAACAAACACCTTTTTCATCACTAAGTATGCAAAATACTAATCCACACTGCTGAGGGGTATATTAAGCCAATTCTGACTCTGAGATGATTTTTTAAGTTTCTTCCCAAATGACATGGACTGATATGGCTATTATATTTCTTAACTTTGCCCTGGTTTGTGTAGGAAGAATGGACAACCAACCAACCAAACAAACAAACCACCCCTCCCCTCCAAAAAAATAGCATTAAAGTCCCTGATGTACCATGTGACAATTATCTCATGGATAGAGTATTAATTCTAGGTGTTGACAAATCCATTATCTTCAACTTCTTTATGTCTCATTATTAATAATCTCATTTTTGAAATGAGGTCAAGGTAGATCCTTTGACCTAAACAGAGTATTTTTGGTAAATTGCAAACTTATTTTTTTCCAAAATGAGCAATGCATTTGGAAGGAGACTTATAAAGAGATGGAGGTCATTATTCTGAGTGAGTCCTGTGTATTAATCAGTCCATAGACTGAAATCTGTAGGAAGTAGTTTGGTCCCAGCACCACATGTCTTTCCAGAGAGGTCCACCAGCCTTGAGATGGCAGGGTGAGAACAGTCCCGCTGGCTCTGCTAACTTTCTCTCGTTAGCCTTGTTGCAGCTACTACACCAACAAGGCTCTCTCACAGCAGCTGTGGGGACTTTCTGGCCTGCCATCTGTCTCTGGCTGCTTGGCTTGGAGAACAGCCACTGTCGACTTCTGCATCTGCTCACAACATGCACTACAAGCTTTCATTCACAGCGCAACGTTGGAAGGAAATCCTCCAGAGACACAGCCTTCAGTACTAGCACCTAAATCTGATATAAGTCAGGAACATTTTGAATCAAATGTAAGAGAGGTGTTTAGGGGATGTCTCTGCCTTTTGCTTTCTAACATGGGTTTTTGTTATCATTGTTTAGGTTTCATATTTCTCGCCCGATGGTGGAGAATTTTCAAGCATTGCAAATCAAGGGAGAACAGACAGAACTGGGCCCTTGTGCACCCATCACACAGCTTTGTCAATAAAGCATTCATTGTCAATCTACTTTTATACAATCTCCACCCAGATAAATACTTTCAATATTGCCTTTGTTTTTCCCTCTGGAAAGAGCTGATTCTATTTAGCAATGATTTAATGGAGGGAATCTATCATAATGATAATGTACAAAGTTGTCTCTGCCTTTAAGCATAGATTTTACACAAGGGAGGTGGAGGAGGTGTGCATTAGATGACACTGAAAGAATGAATTACAGATAAATCCAGGTTGCTGTTGTTCCATGACAAGAACTTCTGAAAAATGTCATTGGATTGAGTGAGGACTTGAGGGAGGGGAACAGAAGTGGGAGGTATACAACTGACTGTAGGAAAGAACAAAGTGCTCCCTGAAAAAGGAAAAACACATCTTATTGCACAAACTGAAGGGTGGGGGGTGGGAAGAGTAACAAAGGCGCACAAAGTCACTAAAGTGTACAGATACCTGTGTGTAAATAACAACTGCCAATTGGACCATGGTACGGAAAAATGAATACTCTGGAAGCTGTGTATTTAAGTTGCATGGGCTACAGTCTATGAACATGGAGTTTTCATTTGTGAAGGTAGGTGACAACCCCCACCCTGCACAGACTGCATGGATTAATGTTTCTCTGAGCTTATTGATTTCTTTTCTAAAAAGTATTAATTTGAATATTTATGATTTTGTTGTGGGGATTGTTTTTCTGCTTCGTTTAGAGATGTTAGTATTTTCAGAGAGTTACGTACACACACACACACACACACACACACACACGTGCGCGTGTTCTTAATGTAGGGCTGCTGCGAATTCTTTGGACAATTTTACACTATCTTCAGGATGTCCCTGTCCCCCACTCTACCCCACAACAGCACATCTATAAATATATGAACACTAATGTTCTTTTTGTGCCTTTATTCATTCAATAAATAATTACTGAATGAATATTTGAGCAAGATACTGGAGGAGGCAAGATTTCATGTGAGTCTTTGTCATCTGAAAAGGGTAGAGCCAGCCTGGGGTGTAGGTGGCTGCAGGATTAGGTGGTGTGGAGTCAGGAGAGCCATCCAAGTGATATAGGCCCTCTGAGGGGCTGCAGGCAGTGGTGTTTGGAGCATAGAGACATACACCAAAGTCTATCAGAGGAGTAGATGTCATGAGTTTGCCTTCTAAGGAGCACTACTGAATTCAAATCCCAGTTCTGTCACTTATCGATCCTGGAAATCCTGGGCAAATTAACTTTCTGCCTCAGTTTCCTTGTCTTGTATGCTCATAGTAGTGTCCTGTCTTTAGAGAAGTTGTGACCAGGTCTAAATGGTTGCCATTGTTGTTACTCTGGTTAGCAGAGCGGGACCAGCTGCATGACATGGAGGAGGAAGACTTGGGGCCAACTGGGCAGAGCACCCACAGTTGTGAGCCCAGAGCATGGGGAAGGGAGCCCCCGACCCCCATCCCGCATTATGACACCATGGTCAGGGATGGTATGGGTCGTGGCTGAATGAGTCCTGAAGAGAGAACAGAGTCCTCTGAGTTTGGGAAAGACAATTCCAAAAGAGGGAGAATGTGGGTTTAAAGGTACAGGCAAGAGATGACTAGTGGGAACTGAGTAGATGGAACCCCAAAAGAGGCGGGCAGAACATAGACTTGTCTCGAAGGAGCCAACTTCTGCCACTTGAGAACAAAAAAACTTTCTCCTGTTGCCTTTGAATTCTAGACTTTTCGAGAAAATCTTCAAAGGCATCTGTTCTTCCTTTAACAGACCAAACATTGCAAAAGTGAAGGCCAAACCCTTGAGCAGACAGCTTTTCTGAGCCAGTGAGGCTCGCAATTGAACCTGGTTTTCTGTATTCCAAGCCCTGTCATCTTCCTGGGTCTTTGCTGCCTGGCTTGTTCAGGGAATGAAGCCATCAATACTTTCTGAGCACCCACCCACCCAGGCTGTTCCCTTTTGGAAGAGGAAGGAAAGGATCCTGGCCAGGGGATAAATTTCTTCAGAGCTGCCACTCTGAATGGTGACTAAGGTTGTTACTTCATATTCAACCTTCTTGTAAGGTCAGGGAATGACAACACATTATTCACCCTTGGATGTTTGCTAAGCAAATACAGTTTGTATGTTGGCGCGAACCCAGTGTTCAGTTTGAGAACTCTCGAATTACAGCTTTCAGAGTTGTGGGCGAGGGTGAGAGATACAGAAATGTGATAAGAAAGAAGCTTAGCAGATATAGACAAACTAACCATTTGTTAATTGCATGAAAAAATAGTCTTGTGCTTATGTGTTGTGCTTAATGCCTTTCGTTATGTTTGTGAAGGGGATGCAAATGTAAGCCACCAATAATGGGTAATTAAAAATAACAGATGTCTACCTTTGCTTTTGAAGGACATCAGAAGTACACTTCTTAATTTTATTAAAAGGAGTGTGCACATTTATGCTTTGAAGAAAATGACTGTTGATGAGGAATTCGTGAAAAATGGAAGTCAGGACATTTGCACAGTTAGAACTGACTAGGATGTCAAGTAACTTACTCTATATTAAAAAACGTGTTTCTTTTGGTAAGGTCATTCTCTATTTATTTCTAGAGAAATTCCTCAGAGTTAGTTTTCTGAGGGTGATTTTGCCCATTTTTTTTGTTAGAGTTTGCTCTATTTTTCTTTTTTTCCTCTTGTTACTTCATAATGAAATTTTGAATTCATAAACCTAAAAATTCACTCAAAATGAAGGTAAGGAGCTGTTATGCCCAGGAGTATAATACTTTAAGGGGACAAGCATATGGAAAGAAGACCAAGGAAGCTCTTTTCATAGGTTCATGGAGACTCAGCTGAGATACCAAATGAATGACTCAATTTCTCCTTGCTTTGGTTTCCCACCTTCATAAAACAATTTTAATAATACCTGGGACTTCTGCCTGTGAAATAATTTCATCCCCTCGGAAGAAATGAGCTATCAAAATGTGATTATGTGATTAGGCAATACATAACTTTTGATTTGTACTAAGGTGCCAAGTTTAAGCAATATTTTTTGGCCAGTGTTCTGAAGGAAATAACTTGATTTTCACAATCACTTGGATTTACCAGCCCTTGATGACCACAATGGCGACTTGCCTGAATGGAAGACAAATTCTTTTCTAGCATGCTGATTCTCATTGTATCAGGCAACTAAATATGTCGATGGTTGTTCAGCCTCAGTTTTTTTTTTTTTTTTTTGAGGGGGGGTCTTGTCTCATCAGATACGCATTCCAAGAAATTACCTTAAGATTCGTTTCACCATTAAAGTGACATTCTCAGCTGTGCTGTAATCAACTGGATAAAAGCAGAGAACCCATCAGAAGTTGTTCCTGGTTGCCTATCACCTTTCAAAGTGTTTGTATGTGCAAGAGAGCCCTCATCCCTCTCTGACTATTGTTAGAAATAATTAATGATGTATTATGAGATACTTTTCATGCCAAAGGGTTCCAATACTCTTTGCAACTGCACATATAAACAGGAATTACTTCACCCACCATTGAAATGCAGCCACCTCTTGGACGAAATGTGGCAGCTGTTTAATAATGCATAGCAACATTCCAAAACAATTGAGGCCTGGAAGTGAGGGACAAACTCACATCCAACTCAAGTCACCTGGGAAGTTTCTTGGGCAGAACTGAGCTGTGAGGAAGCTTTTGTAATTGTAGAAGTCCAGGACATCAGTTTTATGTCTCCCTAGGAAAGCCCCCTCCCTTCTGTTCAGCACTGGCTCATGGTCACCTGCTAAGTCATCCAGATCCCAGACTGCAAGCTGATGTATGGTCCTCTGAAGTGTGGCCAGTTTTCCTCACTGGCTGATGGTGAAAGCTGGGCGGCATGGAGAAGTGGCCGTGAATGATGGCTATGGCTGCTTGATCCCTATAACAATATTTGGAAGTGAGAAGCCCTGGGTGATAGAATGCAGAAATCCACCCAGATCTTACTAGTTTTTATAAAGTATATTCTCCAATTCCAGAAACATTATCTACAAACTCAGGGGATTCAAGTCTATACTATGCTTCACATGAACCTATTCTCACATGTCATAGATCTTAAGTCCTCAGGAAATAACTCTTTTCAGACCAAACCATGAGTAGTAACCAAAATCCTCAGTTTATAGGTAGATTGGAAAATATAAAATAAAATATCTGCAAATATTAAACACCTGTAAATGTACAATACCTGCTCTGGAGTGGAAAATCAAAACTTGATGACCAGTTGTCTTGCTTTGTGCCTTCTGCGGTTCCCAATGCAGTGTGGTTATATTTTGTGATTGAAGAAAAGAGCCAATACAACATGCTCAAATTTGTGGAAAACAGTGAAAGTAGTGCTCAAAGAAAAATTGATGACCATAAATGTGACACATCCATGAGAAAGAAGAAAGACCTTGATTTTGTAACCAAGCTGTACAACTCAAGGAAATAGAGAAGGAGGAACAAATCAAACCCCAAGGGAAGAAAATAACAAAGATTACAGAGGAGATAAAGAGAATGATTACAAATATTAGAGAAAATCATTGAAACTTAAAGTTGGTTCCTGGAAAAGATCAAAGAGTTGACAAGCTAGACCAACTAGATGGAGAGGAGTCAACTGTGACAGGGTCTTTTTGTTCTTCCATTTTGGGAATTTGATGGCATCAGACGGGTCTCTTTCTCACCAGGGTCCATGAATCTTTGCAGTGCCATCTTGGACACAAGAGGGTAGTAGAGGGTCCAAGCCATTTCTGGAAGGCTATATAATACCAGTCAAATAAGACTGTTTTTTTTTTTTTTTTTTTTAATACTCTAAATATTCTTGTATGCACAAAGAGTGAAACATGAGCAATGAAGTTAATCTTATAGAGGAAAAGAGCAGCTTGGGGCTGGGTGGGAATGGAAAGGTAGAGTCTGGATTTAGTAAAATCAGGAGGAAAATGGTGGCAATGGGGATGACATTTGTCGAACGATTGTCTAGCCAAGGTCTTAGCTCAAGCATTGGCTGGTGAAGCTATTGCCTTTCCTGCCCTAAATCACTCTGTGAGCCCAGCAGTTCTGTCTTCTCAAAATGCAGTAACCAGGACTGTTGTTCCAATTCACCATAACCTGGTGACAGCTCTGATTCTCCATGGAAAATTCCACAGTTCCCAAGTAGGTCCAAATTAAATATTGACTTTACTAATTTTAAATTGTTTCACCCATAGACAAATGTACTTTTAGAAGGACATTCTTAAGAAATTATTTGAGTGATGACTAAGATTCGATTTCTCCCATACAAGGTTTCAGGGGGGTGGGGTTTTAAGGAGCAGGATACTTGTGCCTGCAGCCACTTTTCTTAGGGGGTGGGGAGTACTCAAAACCTCATCTCCAGGAACAATGTCTTTGACCAGGTACTTGAAAAATCTTATGGGCCTCTGTGGTGTTTTGTGAAATCAGGCCTATTTTGTTAAAGTTATGTCCTCTCTCCCCACCCACAACATCCAACCATCCCGATTCCTAGTGATTTGTGTTGTCTTCCTCAGCCTTGCTTTGGATACATAGCATTCCTCTCCCTGGCCTCGGTAGAGTCTCTGAATGGTTCCTCTTCTCCATTTCCTCACTTAATCCATACTTCACTCTCTTTTTGTGGGGGAGGGGGCTGCGTATACCTGGCATTAAACTCTGGGGCACTCAACCACTGAGCACATCCCCAGCCCTCTTTTGTATTTTATTTAGAGACAGGGTCTCACTGAGCTGCTTAGCATCTCACAGTTGCTGAGGCTGGCTTTGAACTCACAATCTTCCTGTCTCAACTTCCCCAGCCTCTGGGATTACACGGCTGGGGAAGTTGAGACAGGAGGATCGTGAGTTAATCAACCACACCTTGCCTTCACTCTGTTTTTGCAGTGTGTTGAGATAAAATTTCATCTACTTGAGTTTGAAGATCTAATTAGTTTTTATTAGTGATCCATAAATTGGGCAGTAGTGCATCTAAAGATTAAAGAGTTGCTCCATTGGGCATGGTGGAACTATTGGATTTTATTGGATAACTTGAACAGGAAAGGAAGTAGAATAATACACAAAGCTAAACAGCTTGGTGTTCATATTAGGTTGCCTCAGGTTACTTTCCTTGTAAGTGTTAAAATAGAGAAGACTTCCCCATCATGCTGGCTAAAACTGGCCTATTTAGGGGTTTGGCTATCATCTCTTCCCTCGTTTTTGGGAAGAACTTAGTTTAGGTTTGGTGAAATGAAACTTTAGCATGAGTTATTCCATTTTGGTTTGGTCTGTGGAAACTTACTGTAGGAGCTCAGTCCAATTTAATTTAATTTAAAATTTCAAAAGTTCAAATTTAATTGCACAAGTTCCAGTAACTTATTTCTCTAGGTGTAGTATGGTGGTACACTATGTTTGTCCCAACCAAAACTCATATGGAGGCTTGGTTCTCAAGATGGCAGCATTGGGAGGTGAGGCCTAGCAGGAGAGTTTGAGTCATGGGGTTGGAGTCCCCATGAATGGTGAATGCCTTTCTCATGGGAAAGGTAAGCAATTGTGGGAATTTTAGCTTCTTTCACATGTACCTGCTTGCCTTTCTGCTTTCTGCCATGAGTTGAAGCAGTAGGTGGCCATCACCAGAGGTGGCCTCCTGATTGTAAACTTCCCAGCCTCACAAACTATAAGACAAAATAAACCTGTTTTCTCTATAAAGTATCTAGTTTCAGGTGTTATATTATGGCAAACAGAAAACAGATTTAGTCATAACACCACTCCCAGAAGGGCCTCCCACTGCCTACAGAGTCGACACCAGCATCTGTCACTTGAGAAGTCTTATTATTTGGGGGAGAATCTACATTTTTTCTACCCTCTGCCCGCTACACCTGCTCTGCTCAAGCCATGCAGAATTCCCCCTACCTCCAGCCTTTCTATGACCACAGTACTGGTAGCCATCTTGACCACAATCTTGTTTGGGACCCTGAGGCAGAACCACCCAGACAGGCCACTCCTGGATTCCTGACCCACAGAGACATTGAGATGATGAATTTTGCTGTTTTAAGTTGATATATTTTGGGGGAAATTCACTGTATAGTAAAGAATTCTCCTTCCAGGCTTGGCATTATTATAAAACAATAGGAAGATGCAAGCGACAACCTATCATGGTGTTGTTCAGAGTAGGAGAAAGTCCAAGCATGGCATCTGAGATAGAATTGCCCTCTTCACAGTTTGAGTCATCAACATTGTTTCAACCATGTCCAGAGAACTGTGTTTTCCATGGGTGTTTAAAGGAATGGTTATTCAGACATGTCAGGGTGCCCATTTAGGAATGGACAGTATGGAAATGAAAAGAGACAAGACATGTGAATAACGTGAAGCAGGAGGTGGAGGAGGCAGAGGGCAGGACCTCCTCAAGGTTAAGAGCATTTTGAAGTCTGACCTGCAGGATCTGAGCTGGCTTTTCCCATTCATCCGTCAGGAAGGGACAACATAGCAGAGAGGAAGGAGAATACAGTTATGTACCGCATAAAGTTTCTTTCAACAGTGGATCATATATGCCATTATATTCCCACAGGACTGGATCACCTAGTGACATTGTAGCTGTCTTTTTTACAGTCTCTGATGGATGTTAGCACAATGATGAAAATCACTTAACAAGAATGCATTTCTCAGGACAGGCCCCATTTGTTAAGTGATACATGACTCTATTTTGAAATTTTCCACAAACAATAGAGGGTGTTCATGTTCACATGGTGTGGTGTGTGTGGTAGGACTAGACCAAAGGGTCCTGTGCTCATGCTTGTCTGATAGTAGCCATGCCTTACATATCACAGGAATTAATGTGGAATCCTTTCACATCAGTGCGGCTGCCTATGAAGTCATTTCTGGAAGGAATAACTTAAGAAGGCAGTGACGTCTGATGGTGTGTGGCACTTGCCTGTGATGCTGCAACCCACAACCTTGTGATGAAATATGGTCTGGGATGCATGTAGCATAGCCCAAAGTCACCTTTTGTGTAGTCTCTCTTCTCTTTTCCTGCTTCCTTCTTCCTGTTGCCATGACCAGTGACAATTGTTGGGTACCTGCTAATATGTTCTCGGTGGCCACACCTTCTGTTTCGAGAAGCCTTGCATATAGGAGACGATCTCCACACTCTCCCTTCTGTCATACTTGGTGTCAAGTTAATGTGCTTTCTCACCCAGAGCATTATTATTACAGGCCATTCTCAAACTGTGAAAAGAAAAGATTATCCATGGTGTGTAAGTAAATCTGGATTTTATTTTAATATGAGGTTAGGACTAACCTCATTTGACTAACTGGAATGTCATGCTGGAATATTAGTTAAGTGGGAATCAGTGGGAAGACACTGGTGTCTGATTAAGTGATCCTAGGGAGAGAGAGTGGTGTTTGACTGAGAGCATTGTCCAGAAAAAATGGTGCCCAGTAGATACCTACTTTCCCTACCCAAGACAAAGCTGAAGTTGACATAATTAGGATGCTTCTCCATGACTGATTTGGAGATCCTTTGTGGAATGCATGCCTTGTTGCAGGGATAGGGTTGAGAGTGGTGTGTGCAAGATGAATATGTCTTGGTTCTGCCCTGGGGGACCTCACAGGGAATTGATGTGAGACTTTCATGCATACACTGGTAAAGCCAGCTCACCTGCATGGTAATTATGCATTTCACGCAGGCTTAATGAGATAGTAGACATAGGAGGTAAATGCAGCATAATTACTTAAAATTGAGGCAAGACATTTTCTTATATGCTGTAGGTATTAACATTTAGTGACCCAGACAAACATCTTTTAAAAAAATCTTTCTTTTGAGTTATTTATAATACTCTAAACTCAGTCCAGGAGCAAAAAAAAAAAAATCGTATTATTCTCATGAGATCTTTGATTCAACTAACTTTCTCTGTCTCTTCCAGAAGTATTTATCTGCACACTTACTTAATGTAAGCAGTTATTTAGTATTTTTAATATTCAGAATACTTTATTCATTAGTCAACAAAACAAATGAAAACAAAACTCAGCAAAATATTAGGCATCTTTTCTCTGGGATTCATTTATTTCACATGCATACACACAAAATAATTTGTTTCATTTCTTAGATATGATTGCTAGATCTGTGAGTTTTGTAGGATTTTCCCCCCTCTTGCTCTTATAGTCAGCAGGGACAGTTCAGCTGTGCATGCCTGATCATCTTGATGTTGTGGATTAGCTCTGATGTACACTGACATGGGTAAGGATCTATCCGTGGCCATGAGGAAATCTTTCCTAGTTGAGGCTGACTTGGAGACTTAGTGTGCATCCATGTCACCTGCACTGACCCATCTCAATGCTCCTGCCTTTGACGGCCCTGAAGAGCTCCTAAGGGCAGAAGCTGGGCTGGGTTCTTGCCTATTCTTTTCCAACTATCATGGCACTGGCTGCGTGGTGGATGCTCAGAAACATGTTGTGTGATTAAATAAAAAATGGAAGTTTCCTCTCTCCATTTCCCTCACATCTTGCGGGTACAGAATGAGGTATGGATAAAAGTTGTTGGTTTTCTAATGATAGGCAATCTTAGGCACAGCCACGATGATAACAATAACTTTCTAATTGCTGACAGTGAGGAAACTAGAGACTTAAATGTCCTCATTTATCATATGGATTCTAGAAAACTTCTGGTCTTCAGTACCTTCCTAACATCGAGCTAGGCCACCCCTGCACAAATATTAATTAAAAGCCCTAAAAATCTAACCACTAAGCACATTTCCAGACTTAGCTTTCATTCATTTTCTCCAAGAGCCTGATCTATTTAAGGTTCCCAAACACACCTTACCTTTCCAGCCTGCACACCTTCCACGCTTTCATTCCCTAAGCCTCAGAATACTCCTTCCCTTTCCTCTTCATTTTGGGGAACCATCCTTCCACCCTAGGACATGGGCATTTTCAGGGTGAATTGGTACATAGGGGTCAGCAGGCAGCTTGGCACACCATCAGCAGTGTGTCAGAATCTGCTCTCTCTCAACCCAGCAGCAAACTGAGTCAAAACTGAGTAAAGAGGTTTAGTCACCAGGCATTCACATACAGCAATGGGTGGTTCCAATAAAAAAAAAAAAAGAAATACGTTCTTATTCATCTTTGCTCAGAATCATTCCTGTTTTTCTAAATTAGTCATGTTTGGAGACTGTTGACCACACTAAAATTATTCATTATGCAGATAAAATACACATTGTGGATTTGTTTTCTTTTAAAGCAATTTCTGTTTAAATTTTATTTTTCCTGGGCTTTAGAAATATTTTCCTCCTTTGCATTTCTATTATGATTGGTTTTATACATCTTCACTTCATCTTCTCAGGATTCTTTCAGGCTCTGAAGATATGAGGAACTGACTCCAATGAACCTCCTTGTCACAAGATTTTTCTCTAAATGCAGGTTTTTAATATTTTTTTAAAGACAGTTATTAGAAGCATCATTTTGCTCATACTCTCTCAATGTGTTTTCTTAGATTCAGATTCTTTACAGACCTGCTACATTATTTTGGTAAGTAATTATAAACTCTGTTTACATTTAGGACATGTGCCTTTCAAACAGTGCATAATTTAGGTGACCATTTCTTGTTTGTGGGCAGGTGGGTATTTGGAGGTAAGAAAGGTGGCAAACTCAAGAAGTTGCAGGTGACGATATTTTCTCTTAGGTTTGAAAAGGGACCAACAGGCTTGTTCTAGTAAAAGAAACAAAATGTCTTCAGAAAATGGCAAAGAAAACAGGAGATAAGGTCTAGAAAAATAAGGAAAGATGCCTCCCAGCGCTAATCCCTCTGAGTTTTGTGCCTCCTCCCCTCAGGTAAATTGAAGGGAAAGAACAAAGTGACTTGCCTCTTTTAGAACTGCTGTTCCCTGGCCTGACATCAAGTGAGGAAATTTCCTGCTCTTTCTCCATTTCGGAGGTCACCAACAACTATGGTGCAAATCACTGCTACTTGGGCCATGTCAAGTAACTGTTTGTCTTTCTGACAACCACCCCCATAAATCAGTCACTGGGGTGTCCTCAGGCACTGGAATGAAGTGTGAGTTCTCTCATCCTGGGAAATCCATCCGAATCAGCCAGGAGGATCAGATGGCAAGGTGCTGAAATCAGAGACAATGTAGAGATGAACCCGGAGCCTGAGCCTGGCCCTTCAGGGCTGCTAGCTCCTCTTTGGTGCTCTCTCCACTGCAACTGAGTTTGTTTTCACTTCCTGTTTTCCAATAGGTCATTGCTCTTGGGGTGATATCGCTTGACCTCTCTGTTTCATTACTCAGACCTTGGAGGCATCAAAATGCAAGGAACAAGTAGGGCTTTAGAAGAAGATGTCAAATTTGATTTGTTTGTTTTTTAGGTAAAGAGTCTTCTGAGTTTTGCAAGATGGTAATGCAATGAGTGTAAAAGTGAAAAGTTTAGTTTAAACAACTAGGGCTGCATCTTCCTTATAGGTGGGAGAGGGTATTATTTGAGATACTTGAAAGTGATTTCCTTTCTGCAGGTGAATGAACATATTTTGGATCAATTCTTTTGGCTGATGGAGATAATATATAATTGCCCCTTATTCATCTGCATATAGTTGCCAGTGGTTGTCCATAGGAAAAATGAACCATCAACTCCAAAATATCCATTGCAATGATATTTCTGCCCTTTTCCATAAAGTTGATATGTTGGTGGAAAACATATTTCACTTGAGAAATGTGTAAGAAAGAGATATTACAACTAATTTCCTATTATTTCTGCTTCTACATCATGGAAAGGGCTGATATTTTTTCATCTACTTTAAACGTTTTCTTAGGGGGAAGGTTTGTGAAAAAAAAATTACTTGCTTGGAAAGTGTTAGAGTTAAGTACAATGACCTGCTTCTCTGCATCAACCAGGCAGGTGGGCCAGCCTTTATGACCCTTAGTTTCTGTTGTCTGTGAAGTTGGAAGAATAATGTCCACTGTGCAGGATCCTTCCCAAGTTTAAAGACAATGTGTGTAAAGACAGAACCTGGCACAGTGTGGGCATTCAGTCAGTGGAGCGATTCTATTAATGTTCTGACTCATAGTTGTAATAGCAGATGCGATTGCATTGACTTGGTTACCATAGTAGTAATGCCAGGGGTGGTCTGGGTACCTTATTCTTTGTCCTTCCTCATAATTCACTTGACTATTTTTATCTAAGAACAAAAGGGACACACTGAGCTCCCTGGTTTTGAAATGTAAACCGAGAGTCCTGTGATTTTTAACATACTTGGGGCGTTTTGTTAATGGGATATTTAAAGTAAAGATTCCTTATGATTTGGGTCATGGAAATTCAATGATTTGTTTTTTGACTACAAGACTGCATGCTGTAATGTCTTTATTCCAACAGATTTAAAAGTTAGTCCTCCTCTGACAGAGAGGTGAATCATTTGCAATTGCAATTATTATTTCCAAGGGAAATTTTTCATTGTTCCTGCATAAAGAAATCAGATTATATTTCTTGGTATTTGGTAAACATTGAAGGTCACCATAAAATTTTAACAATGACAACCTTTCAACGCCCTACTCGCATTTTGTGCCTCGCATTTTCTTTTTGGTAGATTGCACTAGCAGTCTTTGTATCCGTAATATCTGATTTCTGAGTCTTGTAGGATAAGCTTTCCAGGCTAGGTCATATTTCCTGGCTAGGTCACAATATTAAGCTTTGTATAAATTGATCACATTAAAAAATAAGTAGAAGATGTGTATTCCTTTTTCTCATTTTAAGGATATAGTAACAAAAATGGCTTAGATCCTCTGAGTCTGAGCAAATAAATTAGTGCTCTTGTGGGAGTTACTTCTCTCTGGAAGCCTCAGATGGGAAAAAATTGGTTAAAACAGGAGACATTTTGTTGAATTGTGGGAAATCTGTGAGGATCTGAGTGGAAATAGGACTTAATGGGGAGCAGAAATAGATGCCTACTGGACTTGAAGCACTCTGTAATGGTAGGGCTGGAGTCAAGAATGAGGACTGTTAACTAGCTAATTCTGGAGGATGTGGGGAAAAAGGTCTACCCATACATTGCTGGTGGGACTGCAAATTGGTGCAGCTAATATGGAAAGCAGTATGTAGATTCCTTGGAAATCTGAGAATGGAACCACCATTTGACCCTCTATCCCTCTCCTCGGACTATACCCAAAGGACTTAAAAACAGCATACTACAGGGACACAGCCACATCCATGTTTATAAAACACAATTTACAATAGCTAAACTGTGGAGCCAACCTAGATGCCCTTTAGTGGATGAATGGATTAAAAAAATGTGGCATATATACACAATGGAATTTTACTCAGCAATAAAAGAGAATAAAATCATGGCATTTGCAGGTAAATGGATGGAGTTAGAGAAGATAATGCTAAGTGGAGTTAGCCAATCCCCCCAAAACAAATGCTGAATGTTTTCTCTGATATAAAGAGCCTGAATCATAGTGGGATAGGGAGGGGGAGCATGGGAAGAATAGATGAATTCTAGATAGGGAAGAAGGGTGGGAGGGAAAGGGAGGAAGCAGGGGATTAGCAAGGATGGTGGAATGTGATGGACATCCTTATCCAAAGTTCATGTATGTAGACACAAATTGGGTGTCAATATACTTTATATACAACCAGAGGTATGAAAAATGTGGTATATATGTGTAATAAGAATTGTAATGCAAAGAACGTACATGTATAAAGACATAAATTGGCGTGAACATACTTTATATACAAAGATATGAAAAAATGTGCTCTATATGTTTAATAAGAATTGTAATGCATTCTGTTGTTGTGTATTAAAAAAAATAAAATCAGTAAACTCCCCCCGCCAAATTGTAATGCATTCCGCTGCTCTGTATTTAAAAAAATGAAATCAATTAAAAAAAAAAACTAGCTGATTCTGCACAACAGCAGGCAGTTCCTGGAAAGACCCCTGTGCAGTCAGAAAGGGAATTACCCACTGGTAGGAAGTCAGTATAGTTTACTTTAGAAACTGAACACAATTGAGCTGATGGTTGGGGATGGAGTAGTGGCCAGAAAAGAATGGGGAGGGTTGGACCAAACACTGGAAAAGGAGGTATTTATTTATTTATTTTTGTTTTCAGCAATGCCATAGGTATAAATATGTCCCTCATCTTTGCATAATAAGCTATAAAGCAACAATTAAAAGAGGTCATTCAGGTTAGAAAACCTTATAAAGCACGGTATAAAGCACATGACACCTTTCTCCACAGCTCTTCAAGGGCATACAGTCCTGGGAATGGTGGTCTGTAGCCAATGTATTCTTAGAAATAAAGGTTTTGAATATTACCCTGAAAATCTTATCCCTTCTGAACTGTGGGACCTCAGTGCTGTCAGCTGGGCTGACTTCTCTGTGGAAGATTTAAAATGGTTGAAGGAGTTGAGCTCCTAATAGATGGATGGACATCTCAACAAAACCTTTCCTGTATTTGGAAGTGAATGATTGGTGACTTGATTTCATCCGGCTGCATCAGAATTAAAACAAAATACACAGAAGAATTGAATTTTTCCCCCTTCCCCTCCCTCCTCTGCCTAACCCTCATCCCCTGTATTGCAGATGGTTCTTGTAGCTCAGGCCTATTTAGTGCTTTCATGGATGAGAGTACAGAAACCCTCACGTGTATGCTACTTTGTGAACAGATACCTTGTGATAGGAACTAGAACCTTCTTATAGGATTAATTTTCCTGTACAGAAAAAAGAAAAAAAGTTTTAATTCTCTGATCCTTACTTCTAAATATCAGATTTAGTATTTGGAAAGCATTCTGGAAAGAAAATGAATCAATTTCAGTTGTGTGAGCCACTCAGTGAAATCACCTGGGAGACCCAAATTAAATCCCACACTGCTGAACTTATAGGTATACCTTGGAAAAATGTTATCTCATTTAGTGCTGAAACCACTCATTTTTTTGCTTTCTTTTCATAAATTAGCCAAACAAAGGAGGAGTAGGTTAAGATAGAAATATAAATAGAAAATATAGGTGAATAATAATAATAGATGTTCTTTCTTCCAGAATGTTCTATGTGAAAGGCAGTCCATATTTATGAAGTATGATAAACACATTAAAAATCTGTTGGGTGCTGTGCACACACCTATAATGGAGGCAGGTGGATCATGAATTCAAAGCCAGCCTCAGCAATTTACAGATGCACTAAACAACTTTGTGAGACGCTCTCTCAAAATAAAATATGAAAAGGTCTGGTAATATGGCTTAGTAGTTAAGCACTTTTGGGTTCAATCCTGGTTCAATCTCATTTAGTCTTATAGTAGCACTGCAAATCAGTGAGACTGATAAATGTCAAATTGCAAAGCTAGAATGGGCTGATGTAAGAATTAGTGGAAATCTAAACCCAAAGCTATCTTACTGTAAGTTCAGAGCTCTGCCACATCACCATTTACCTCATCCATATTTTAGTTTCTTAGAGCAATCTTGAAGGTTGCATTTTTTTCCTGGAGTAAAGAAGTAATAACATTTACTAATGTTACTAATAACAAAGTAATCAATATTTCATAATCGGTCTTTGGTTTTAACCCCTTTACAGATACTTCAAGGATTCCTTTTTATGTCGACCACAGAAGCCTGAATTACAGACCTAGAATGTTTTAGAAGGAGTATGTACACTTTACCTAGAGGAGGTCACATCAACTCTTTTGTCCATTTCCAACCCTGTTCCTCTGAAGCCCTGTGGGACATTTGACACTGGTTCCAGAATTTCCCCTTTTCTCTATCCTTGTCATCAAAGTGACAGATGAAAGAAGCTCTTAGGATCCACATGTATGTGTGCTGTCGTGCTAGGCTTTCCCAAGTTAGGGCATTTTCAAACCTTGGAAAAATTCTTTGCTCATGCAGCTGCAATCACATTAAATGTTCTGTTTTGATTTTCTTGTTGTTGCTGCTACTGCTGTTATTTTCCCCACAAACATTGAGGTTAAGAGAGATAAACTTTCAGGAATATACTTTGCAAAAACATTTAAGCTTTTTTTGCCAGCAAAGAATTCACAGGTCCAAAAATGGATGGGAACCTCTTCAAACAGAAAGCATTCTAGCCCTAATTTCATCTCATTTCTCATCCCATAGAAAGAATGGTCCTCCAGGATGTCTACTGTCAGAGAGAGAGAGAGAGAGAGAGAGAGAGAGAGAGAGTGTTAGAGAGAGAGAGAGAATGAAAACTGACATGAATAAGGCTTTAGGCAGACAGTAATGTAGGAGAAAATTACTGTCTTTCATAATGGGCTAAGGTACTGAAACTAAGTGTGATACACTTATGTTTGCAGTCATAAAAATTGATTTTTCTTTTTTTATTGTTACTGACTGCCTCAGTAGCTTTCCAAACTTCTAAGTCCTGGGGAGACTTGAAACGAATGGTCTAAATTCTTTGCTCCCTTTCTCCAACATGCCAAAGAAGGCTTAGTCCTTCATTCTCATTGTGTACATCTCCCCCATGGAAAGAAGGGCTCCTTATGCAGATGGCAGAGAGACAAGAAGGAAGGGTGTTTGATGCTAGAAGGAGAGAGTGATGACAGTGGATAAAAGGAGAGCACCCCATAGTTGGAGCTGAAAGACAAAGGGGATGCGGGAGGCCCAAGGTGGGGTGGGGAGGGGCCAGTGCCAGCCCCCCAGCACTGAGAGCTGATTGGAGAATAGTCAAGAAAAAGAAAATGAACTCAGGCTCTTGGGAACAGGGCTGGAACCCAAGACTTGCCAGGAGGCCATGAGTTCACTGGACCTGTAAGGGCCTGGCTGGGACAAAGGACAATGCCTTGGAGACCAGGGGATGTCAGCAGCACACGCCCACCTGATGACCAACACAAGGTCAGAACACCACCCCTTATTAGGAGATCCATCCTTACTGGGATGTCATCTTAGAGCCATGAGCAAGAGGGAGCAGCTGAATGAGACTGAGTCTTGCTTGAAAAAGCATCTTTTAATAGTTTTATTGAAAGACAAGGCTAATAATGCATTATATTTTTTTAGCACATCTGAGTCTAAATGCACGGTGAAAAGAATGTTTCAGAACCATCATGGCTGTTAGCTCCAAACAGTGGGTCTCTGGCCGGCATACCAGCTGGGAGGAGACTATCAAAGTTCCTATTAGGACTATCTCCTTGCTATCTGTACATTAAATGTCCTATGACCCAGTGATCTGCTTAAAGTTTTGATTGACATAAAAGCATCATACGTAAATGAACCAGTGTATAAACTCTGTGTTGGGTAAACCAGAGGTCTAATTCAGAGACCTTCTGGGTAGTTAGCACCTCTCCTTTAGTCCACTGAATGTTTTTCTGCAAATCCTCCTGTTCTTTACTATGACTGTATTTAGCTCCTTCCTTTGTTTCTCTCTCACTTGGTCCCCGCCAGTAATCATCTCAGACTTTATATGGAAAGCCCCTGCTCTTCCAGTGGTGGAATTCTTTTTGGAGGTTCTGAAACAAGAAGAATGAGTCACTGACACAAACACATCCCTCCTTACGAATTTCCAAACACTAGTATTATGGCTCTAGCCACCTTCTGACAAACTGCCAGTCCCATGCCTTCAGAAGACAGGGCTGGCACTCCCTTGACCCTCACACAAAGTTCAGTTGCTCTGAGCTCTAAGTTCAGGTCAAGCTGAACACCTGCAATTATGAAGTCCAGGCTGCTATCACTCAACCCAGAGTCAGAAGCTGCAGTTTTGGCCTTGGAATTCAGAAGCTCTGAGTGGTCAGCTTGGAAGCAAGGCCTCAGGCACAGCCCTCTGCCTGGTTCCATTACTTATAGTCCCTTGTGAACTCCCAGTGTCCCAGAGTGTAGCAATAAATGATCTGCATGTACACCCTTGGGAACTCTTTAACAGGCATTCTGGGAAGTGTCATTCAAGGAAAGGCGTTGTACAATGGAATTAATTTTCATAGGTAACACATAGGACCCATATTTTAATTTTTTCAATGTCATAAAATTTCCATGACTTCAGCACCTGGGAAAGCTGGAGAGCCTAATGGGGCATCCCATTAGACAGACCAAAAGGATAGCAGATGGAAATTCTGAGGGTGAAGTAAAAACAGATGGGAGCTCTGCAGGTGAAACTTGAACTTGAGTATTTCAAAGTTCATGTTGCTGAAAGTAAAATCCCATTAAGCATGTTCTGATAAAGAGTTAAACTGACAAGCTGCCTGGTGACCTCCCTCCTTACGAATTTCCAATGTATTACACTTGGCCATCAACTTGTCTGTGCAGGGGTAAGAGAGCATTTCCTTTAACTCCACTGCTCATTTGCAAATGGCAGATTTTGAAGATGTGCTTTACCCTATCTGGGGCTCTGTGATGGCAGTGGTACTGTAAACAGGGGGAAATGATTTAGCCTCTTTCTTTTTTAGCCAGTTGTTGCCTCTCCCCTATAATTTCCCCTTTCTCCATTTAGACAGCTGTGCACCCACGGAAAGCCAGGCTGGCCAGGCAAGCTGACCTGTGCTCAGGCCAGTAGGAAGCCTTCTGGTGTTTTGAAAAGATGTCACTTCATCCCACAAATGTCCCCTCCCATGAAGGAGGCCAAACTGTACAACATAGCTATCATTGGGGCAGAATGGGCCTGGAATACTGTGTGGTGTTTAGTGGTGGTAGGTGACTGCCACCTGCTATTTCTTAGATGGCACAGAACTCTGAAAGCTGTAGGAGACAAATAGCTTCTAAATTTAGAAGTGTCTGTGTTCATGGCCTGAGCAGCCCAGAGGGAAGCTCTTTGGTCAAGGAGCCAGGTCTTTACCTTGGTGTCTGCTTTTTGATGTCAGACTGGAAGGGAGGATGGAGGGAGTGAATTGGGGATTGTAGTATTTAATGGAAGATATGTCAGTTGTCCTATGCTGATGCTCGTTTGGTAGCTGGGTGGGATCATATGCCAGACTATGCCATGGGGGAAAGTCCACTTGGGCAAATCCACACCATCTGTCTGGGTTGACTCTTTTGTGTGTAGAAAGGAAAATATGATGGATATAGGTAGTTCTGTGTGCAGTGGTCAGAGGTGAGGACATTTGAGGTGAAGGTCCTTTCTGTTGTTTTCCCAGGAGTCCAAATGATTGTACTAGGAACAAAAAAGGCACATGTATCCTAGAACAGTTCAAATTGTGAATGTGGTTTGCTTATTGCTGAGGATGAAATAGAGGACCTCTGAAGAGTCAGGTAAAAAGGTAAGAACTCATTTAGTTGTCTGAGATTTTCAATATGTGGGATGTTCCCTCTAGATACTTCCAGAAAGAATGACATTTGACATATTTGACAATCATGATGGCATCATCAACTACAACAGAGTCTGGTGCCATGAAAATTACTCTGGGTGTGTACATGTGATACGGTGACACCAGGAACATCTGTGAAATATTAACCTGGCTTCCAAATGTACCCCCAAAGCAACATGACTGCTTTAGGTCTGGATTTAAAAGCTCAGTGTTTTAGATGGTATCTTTAGAGCCAAAGTTGATTGAAGACTCACTGTAAATAAAATAGGGATAAACATACTTGCCTTATATATTTTGAGAATAAAAAATTTGCATGGTGCTTAGTGCTTAATAAATGGCAGATTTTATTATTGTTCAGTATTCTTCAGACTAGAAAATAGTAGCTAAAATTTTCATTTTCAATTTTTTAAAAATTCCTATGAGTATAAGATCTATCTTAGCATTTAAGATGCATTTAGCTTATTTTTTAAAATAAGTTTATTTAAGTATGATTGACATATAAAAATCTGGACATACTGAATGTAAATATTTTGATGAGTTTAGAGATAAATATTCACTCATGAAAGCCACATATCATATTCATCACCTTTCAATCCCAGCTATTCTTAGTTATTGTTATTTTGATGATCAAACATTTAGCATTCTAACTTGAGGCATATTTTAATGTAATATAATATTGTTAGCTATGGGTATTATACTGTATATTAGATCTCTAGAACTTACTTATCTTTCAAACTGTAACTTTATTTTCTTTTTTTTTAAAGATAGAGAGGAGAGAGAGAGAGAGAGAGAGAGAGAGAGAGAGAGAGAGAGAGAGAGATAATTTTTTTAATATTTATTTTTTAGTTTTCGGCGGACACAACATCTTTGTTTGTATGTGGTGCTGAGGATCGAACCCGGGCCGCACGCGTGCAGGCGAGCGCGCTACCGCTTGAGCCACATCCCCAGCCCACTTTATTTTCTTTGACCAATATCTTCCCAAACACCTGGCTTGTTTGACCATTGATGACTATATAATAATTTTAAGCATCGGGTTTAGAATTGCTAGGTAAAATACAGGAAACTCAACCAAATTTGAATTTTGAATTGACAATGAAATTTTTTATTTAAAAAAATTTTTTAAATTTTTTAGTTGTAGTTGGACACAATATCTTTATTTTATTTATTTATTTTTATGTGGTGCTGAGGATCGAGGGCCTTGAACGTGTTAGGCAAGTGCTCTACTGCTGAGCCACAACCCAAGCCCCTGACAATGGATTTTCTTAAATATAAGTATGTTCAAAAGATGACATGAAATATAGTTATTCTATTATTTATCTAAAATTCCAATCCACTGGCATTTTTATCTGTTAAACGTGGCAGTCTTTGTCAGGTTAGAAGCAGCAATGGTTAGTTATGTAGTGACTGCCATATTGTAAGAATGCATGCATGCCCTCAACACATAGAAGATATAGCAAAAAGAGTTTGGGGAAAACGGGGGTGTGCCTAAGTGATGACTTGTAAGTTAAACCATAGTGTCTTTTATTATTTGTGCTTCAAGGATTGTCTGCACTTCTTTGCTTGAAGAAAAAAGTATTATTTACTTTTTGTAACCTAACAATCTAGAACCTGGCAGGAGTTGGGGAGGCTATAAATGACTGACCTCCATAAGGATCAAATGAAATATCTTGGCTTGTTGATAAAACTAGATCAAATGACAGACTTGAATCCTTGCTTCAAATCTCCAGGGATAGACATCATAGAATCCTGAGATCTAGTGACCTCGTGAGACATGGAAAATGAAGCCAGCTCATATGATGCTTTTTGCAAAATGAACATGTAACTTTAGGATTGATTTGATTATGTGCCTGCATAATAATTGTTTTGTAATGTTTAATATCTCTCTTATATTTCTAGGTAATACTGGGAAGCCCAGGAGACACTTGTTGCAATATCAAAAATGTGTAAGAAATGTTCATTAAAAATTCTTGTTGAAAGACACTTGGAACAATGAGATATTCCCCATGGGATAATGGAGTAGTGGTTGCTTATGGGTTGAGTACAAAAACCATTGCTACTGTCAACCTAAATAACAATTAGAGATTCTCTAAAGAATAGAAAAATTTACTTGGCAACAGCAGAGGATTGCAATGGGAATAGTTGCATCACAAAATGGTTCTGGGGGGGATTTTTAAAGTCAAAAGAAGGAAGAAATTTACATGATTTCCTTGGATACAGGATTCATTGGTCCTGAAGGCCAGAGGCAGGAGTTGGCTTCAGCTGATTGGTGGAGGAGCAGTTGCCGGGGAAGTATTCCATCCAGAGCATCTGGTCTGTTGTTGCAGTCTTAAAGAATGTTAAAGATAAACTTTGTAACAGAGATCTGTGCATATGTGGGAGGTGTGAAAGCCTGGGGTGCATATAGAATAAAAAGGAATCTCTTGTAGGTCTTTAGAAAGTCCTTGGAACAGTATTATCTCTGACAGGCAGGCAGGAGCCCTCTTCTTTCATTATTTTCCAGTTCCAATTTTGTCTGGGTCAGACAAGAATGATTTCATGTTGGCTTCAGTAACTCTCAAGATGCTAACCTAAGATTTAACTCATCAGTATAAATAACAAACTGGGCTCTGATAGAAAAATAGGACAGTTTCTTAAACAGGCTTGTTTGTGTAGTCACTGTAATCTGTTGGGGCAATGATAGTTATCTTAGCCAGGGCTGCTATAACAAATTACCATAGACTGGGTGGCTCAGTCTACACACGTTTATTTCTCATAGTTCTGGAGGTTGGGAGGTCTAAGATCAAGATGCAGTGTCTGGTGAGGGTCTGCCTCCTGGTTTTCAGTTGTCACTTTCTCCTTGCATCTTCTCACCCGACAGAGAGCAGAGCAATCATCTCTCTCCCTTCTCTTCTAAGGGCACTGATCTTCATTACTTATTTACTTTCACAAAGCTCTGCCTCCTAATGCCATCACATTGGGGATTTATGCTTCAGCTTAAGAATTTTGAAAGAGCAGAAATTATTTAATCCATAGAAGTGGTTAAAAACATTTTTATGGTCAGACCGCAGTAGAGTATTCCAACCTAGGAGGCAAAGACATGGAAAAATAGAAGAAACTAGGGCCTGCTACAGTAAAGCACTATCATTTAGATCCTACAAATGATCCTATAGATAGGTTGAGGGGAAAAATCTAAAATTAAAAAAAAAATCTTTTACTGAAATTGAGGGATGAAGGCTGACTTAGAACAATTTCATCAACAAGTTTTTAATATTCTGTATATAATTAGTGTTTCCATTTTATAGTTCCACATGAAATGAATAACTATACTATAGTGTCCCAAAACATAGAAATTCTCTGTTCATAAGGTTGCCACATCACGTTCCTTGATATGTGAGAAATCCTAGGCTGAATTGGACTCTTCAGGAGGTATAAGGACTACACATCTTCTACATGTTCTTTGTGGATGTTCAAAGTGGAGTGGATTTTCCCCAGTCATGACTGAAGATATGATGAGGCTGAGAATCCTGTCCCATTCACCAAAGTCAACCTAGAGTGGTCCCTTAAGGGATGACCAAGAACTCTGGAAGGCCTTCAAGGAACATGCTGAAAAATAGCAGGTATTCAGGGATTCCCTTGATTCCTGAGGATATGTGACTCCTGTTGGTGTTGGTTTCTTCAGTGAATACAGTCATTAAGATTTCCTTCTTTTTCTCCATACCAAACTAAAGCACATTTCCCATTTCTCAGGCTCTCATTACCTCCTGTTATTAGAAAAAGGCTGTTTTCTTTGAATTCTAGCAATTCTGTCTTTAGCTGTTGCTGCTAAAGCAAACCAAGAAACCAGAAACTCTTAAAGTACCACAGACACGTGCCATGCACCCATGTGGGTGCACACACAACTGTCACACCACACATACCACATGTGCCATTCACAGTACACACAACACACTCATATACATACAGCACATATGCCCCACATATGTATACCCCAACACATGATACATCACACACATACCACACACATATGTAGCACACACCATGTGTACACACAAATGCACACATAATATACACAGAAAAACATACACATGCATTCACACATGTATACCCACATATACCACATGCATGCACATATACATACAGATTCAAAATACACAGAATACAATCACATGCATGCACACATATATACATCATCACATACACAAATAACCTCAAGTTCTGAAAATCCCAGGACTCACCAGCAAAGAGAAATCTCAGGTAATGGGCTTATTTTCCAACGTGAATGATCCTGGTTCATGGGATTTTGCACACAAGAAAAGTTTTTTGAAAAATTTTAAAAATATGCTCCAACAAATTAAAATCATTCATTTTATTATTATATCACTGTTAGGTCAGGAGAATAATCATTATTGTTTCACATTTGGGGGAAGTTTGTCCAGAAAGGTGGCAGCTTTGCTTTGTCCTGTGTCTGGCAGGACTTGTGTTTGTATTCCCGTGGGGGCTTCTGCCAGAATCTGCTGTCTCATTTATAGCTTCTTTATACTTAATATTTGGGGAGAATTTCATGTCCTCAAATGTATGTATTTCTAGACATTGAGGCCAAAAAAACTAAATAGATGCTATTGTTTGGACACGTGTTCCCCCAAGGCCCACATATTCAAGTCTTGGTCACCAGCTAGCTTCCACTGGGAGGTGACGGAAACTTTAAGAGGTGGAACCTAGTGGGAGGTTTTTAGTGCATTGGGAGCATTACCTAAAGGGGATTGTGAGGTCCTGGTTTCTTCCTTTTTTTTTTTTTCTCTTTCTTTGCTCTTGGGCTCACTATGAAGTGAGAGGTTGTGTTTTATCACATGCCCCCTCCAGGATGTGCTTGCTGCCTCGCCACAGGTCCCGAGCAATGGGGCCAACCAATCATGGACTGAATCCTTTAAAACTGTGAGCCAAACACAGTTATAAGTTTCTCTTTGTAAGTTCTTTCAAGTGTTATCACTGAGATCTTCTAAGAAGTATGTGAATAAATATTTGAAAGGGGAAGGAATTAGAAGTGATTAGTGGATTTCTATACTGAAAGATTTTTATACTTTTCCACCCTGTGAGGTTCCGCTTGAACACACAATTGATTCAATGGAACTACTGTGTCATGCAGATGAACAGCTGGTTTTCTCTCTTTTCTCCTCTGAATTAGTGATTCAGGATTTATTTTGGTCTTGTGAAGACACATTCTCAGATTGTGATGACATACACAAACCATTTGACTGAATTCAGTAAAAATAAGGAAGATAAACTCCAAAGAACAAATGGGTTGAATTTCATCAGACCTTTATTTTTATTTACAAGTTCACAGATAGCTAGTTTGATTGTCTCTCTTTCAGATTGTCATCAGAAGTTTTAAAATCCAATGATTAAATTAGAAAAGCAGACCCCTTCATCCCAATTTCCTTTCCCCACAAAATGTGTTTGTCATGTAAGGGAGCTTAATTTTGAGCATGGTTGGATTACTAAACTCTTGAATTAAACATTTTCATAAGGGTTTATTTCCTACAGAAAGCATGCTGTTTCCTTAACACTGAAATGAGTGTTTCATGAAGTATCATAAACAGTTTACTTGACAACTTAAAAAGAAAAAAGTAGTAACTCACTCTGGCTTAGGAAAGGTTTGCAGCTATGACTTCTAATTGGCTGGGACTGCTGAGGTCAGAGGTCATTGACTTGACAGATGCTGATGGTGAAGTTTTGGCCTCTGTTTTCTAGTTTGTGGATGGGGTGAGACAGGATAGTAGGGACTGGTAGGTGGTACCTAGAGTTAAGACTTTTCTGCCCAGTCAGCCCTTTCTTTCACATCTTGCTAAAGCTTTTGGGAGTGTGCATTTTGATTTTAAGGAAAGGATGACATTTGCTCACGGAGCATATGAAGCAAACATACCTGATGGCAGACATTTGGGGAATATTTGAGGACTATGAGGGCATTTAGTGCCTGAGAGGAACCAAGAAGCTTATTCCCTTTCTTATGTCTATATAAAAATTATTCCAAAGCTAAGTAGTTTAAAATAATGGCACCACTTATTTTGCTCCTGGACCCATAATTTGGGCAAGTTTTAGCATCAATAGCTGTTTTGGCTTCACTTAGCATCAACTTGGGTTCAATGGCTAGAACTGAAATCATCTGAAAGCTCCTTCACTCACGTACTGGCATTGATGTTGGCTGGCTGATATTGGCCAGAGTGCTTACACAGCTCTTGCTATAACTTGAGCTACTCACAACATGCAGCTAGGTTCTAAGGGCAAGAATCCTGAGAGAAAAAGAAAGAGGGCCTTTCTTCTTTCCTCATGGAGGGGAGGAAAGCCTTGACCTAGCCTTGAAAGCCAATGAAGTATTACTTCCTATGGATTCTATTTTCAGGTGATTATAAAGTTTTACCTATGTCAAAATGGAGCAGAAAGTGATTCCATCTCTTGCTGGGAACTGGCAAGTTTCTGCAGGAGCAGATAGAACCAGAAATGTTGCCAATGAGATTGCCAACATCAGCCAACATTATTTGAGGAGAAAATACTAAACATTAAATTAGTTATCTTACATTTGCCTGTTCAGTGATAAAAGGATCAAGAGGAAACTCCTCCCCCACCCAACTCACTAGATAACTCTGTAATACTAAACAGAAAGCATTTCTTTCTCTCTTAAAAAATGGGTATTTCCATTTTTAGGAGACGTGGCTGAATTACTTTCCAAAGTGATAAACAACTATTTAATTTATGTATAGAGGTTCATGCAAATCATAAAGTACAGAAGCATGGATTAATAAGAATGACACATACATTTCAAAACAGTCCATATCTATGATGAAAGAAGGAAAGAAATGGTGGTGGAAACGTCGAGATGGATCTGTAATATTTTCTTTCTGTAGAGGGCTCAAAAGCTAACATGATCAACTGTTATCTGTTAAATCTGGGTAGGGGATACAAGAGCATGTGTCATGCTATTTTCTCATCTTTGTTAGAAACATTTCATAATGATGTATATTAGAAATGAATATTCCATAGCTATTCACATGGACTGACTATTGGAGGGTAAATAATTATTTATCTGGTGGCAGATGAACAATAGCAAGGAGTTTGGAAAGAGTAGAACACATTTAGAAAAAGGGTGGGCTGGTAGGAGATTAGCAGTGATTTTGATATGAGAATCAGGTATAGACCAGATTATTAGAGGTCCTGAGATTCTGGACTGTGTTGCTAAATCTCCTGGATTTTATCTTCTTCTTCTTTTTTTTTTTTACAACCCTCATTTCTATGCCAAGCAATATTTTTCTTTTTTTTAATTTTTATTGTTGGCTGTTCAAAACATTACATAGTTCTGGACATATCATATTTCACACTTTGATTCAAGTGGGTTATGAGCTCCCATTTTTACCCCGTATACAGATTGCAGAATCACAACGGTTACACATCCACTGTTTTACATATTGCCATACTAGTGTCTGTTGTGTTCTGCTGCCTTTCCTATCCTCTACTATCCCCCCTTCCCTCCCCTCCCCTCCCCTCTTCTCTCTCTACCCCATCTACTGTAATTCATTTCTCCCCCTTGTTTTTTTTCCCTTTCCCCTCACTTCCTCTTGTATGTAATTTTGTATCACCCTGAGGGTCTCCTTCCATTTCCATGCAATTTCCCTTCTCTCTCCCTTTCCCTCCCACCTCTCATCCCTGTTTAATGTTAATCTTCATCTCATGCTCTTCCTCCCTACTCTATTCTTAGTTACTCTCCTTATATCAAAGAAGACATTTGGCATTTGTTTTTTAGGGATTGGCTAGCTTCACTTAGCATAATCTGCTCTAATGCCATCCATTTCCCTGCAAATTCTATGATTTTGTCATTTTTTAATGCAAAGTAATACTCCATTGTGTATAAATGCCACATTTTTTTTATCCATTCGTCTATTGAAGGACATCTAGGTTGGTTCCACAGTCTTGCTATTGTGAATTGTGCTGCTATGAACATCGATGTAGCAGTGTCCCTGTAGCATGCTCTTTTTAGGTCTTTAGGGAATAGACCGAGAAGGGGAATAGCTGGGTCAAATGGTCGTTCCATTCCCAGCTTTCCAAGAAATCTCCATACTGCTTTCCAAATTGGCCGCACCAATTTGCAGTCTCACCAGCAATGTACAAGTGTACCCTTTTCCCCACATCCTCGCCAGCACTTGTTGTTGTTTGACTTCATAATGGCTGCCAATCTTACTGGAGTGAGATGGTATCTTAGGGTGGTTTTGATTTGCATTTCTCTGACTGCTAGAGATGGTGAGCATTTTTTCATGTACTTGTTGATTGATTGCATGTCCTCCTCTGAGAAGTGTCTGTTCAGGTCCTTGACCCATTTGTTGATTGGGTTATTTGTTATCTTATTGTCTAATTTTTTGAGTTCTTTGTATATTCTGGATATTAGGGCTCTATCTGAAGTGTGAGGAGTAAAGATTTGTTCCCAGGATGTAGGCTCCCTATTTACCTCTCTTATTGTTTCTTTTGCTGAGAAAAAACTTTTTAGTTTGAGTAAGTCCCATTTGTTGATTCTAGTTATTAACTCTTGTGCTATGGGTGTCCTATTGAGGAATTTGGAGCCCGACCCCACAGTATGTAGATCGTAGCCAACTTTTTCTTGTATCAGACTCTGTGTCTCTGATTTGATATCAAGCTCCTTGATCCATTTTGAGTTAACTTTTGTGCATGGCGAGAGAAAGGGATTCAGTTTCATTTTGTTGCATATGGATTTCCAGTTTTCCCAGCACCATTTGTTGAAGATGCTATCCTTCCTCCATTGCATGCTTTTAGCCCCTTTATCAAATATAAGATAGTTGTAGTTTTCTGGATTGGTTTCTGTGTCCTCTATTCTGTACCATTGGTCTACCCACCTGTTTTGGTACCAGTACCATGCTGTTTTTGTTACTATTGCTCTGTAGTATAGTTTGAAGTCTGGTATCGCTATACTGCCTGATTCACACTTCCTGCTTAGAGTTGTTTTTGCTATTCTGGGTCTTTTATTTTTCCATATAAATTTCGTGATTGCTTTATCTATTTCTACAAGAAATGCCGTTGGGATTTTGATTGGCATTGCATTAAACCTATAGAGAACTTTTGATAATATCGCCATTTTGATGATGTTGGTTCTGCCTATCCATGAACAGGGTATATTTTTCCATCTTCTAAGATCTTCTTGTATTTCTCTCTTTAGGGTTCTATAGTTTTCATTGTATAAGTCTTTCACGTCTTTTGTTAGGTTGATTCCCAAGTATTTTATTTTTTTTTTGAGGATATTGTGAATGGAGTGGTTGTCCTCATTTCCATTTCAGAGGATTTGTCACTGATATACAGGAATGCCTTTGATTTATGCATGTTGATTTTATATCCTGCCACTTTGCTGAATTAATTTATTAGCTCTAATAGTTTCTTTGTAGACCCTGTTGGGTCTGCTAGGTATAGAATCATGTCTTCTGCAAATAGTGATAATTTAAGTTCTTCTTTTCCTATTTTTATGCCTTTAATTTCTTTCGTCTGTCTAATTGCTCTGGCCAGTATTTCGAGAACTATGTTGAACAGAAGTGGTGAGAGAGGGCATCCCTGTCTTGTTCCAGATTTTAGAGGGAATGCCTTCAATTTTTCTCCATTCAGAATGATGCTAGCCTAAGGCTTAGCATAGATAGCTTTTACAATATTGAGGTATGTTCCTGTTATCCCTAGTTTTTCTAGAGTTTTGAACATGAAGGGATGCTGTACTTTTTCAAATGCATTTTTTGCATCTATTGATATGATCACATGGTTCTTATCTTTAAGTATATTGATGTGGTGAATAACATTTATTGATTTCCGTATATTGAACCAGCCTTGCATCCCAGGGATGAATCCTACTTGATCATGGTGCACAATTTTTTTGATATGTTTTTGTATCCGATTCGCCAGAATTTTATTGAGGATTTTTGCATCTAGGTTCATTAGAGATATTGGTCTGTAGTTTTCTTTCTTTGAAGTGTCTTTGTCTGGTTTAGGAATCAGGGTGATGTTGGCCTCGTAGAATGAATTTGGAAATTCTCCCTCTTTCTCTATTTCCTGGAATAGCTTGAAAAGTATTGGTATTAGTTCTTCTTTAAAGGTTTTGTAAAACTCTGCTGTATACCCATCCGGTCCTGGGCTTTTCTTAGTTGGTAGTCTTTTGATGGCTTCTTCTATTTCCTTGATTGATATTGGTCTGTTTAGGTTGTCTATATCCTCCTGACTCAATCTGGGTAGATCATATGACTTAAGAAATTTATCGATGCCTTCACTATCTTCTATTTAATTGGAGTATAAGGATTCAAAATAATTTCTAATTATCTTCTGTATTTCTGACGTGTCTGTTGTGATATTGTCTTTTTCATCCCATATTGTAGTAATTTGAGTTCTCTCTCTTCTTCTCTTCATTAGCACGGCTAAGGGTCTGTCGACTTTTTTATTTTTTCAAAGAACCAACTTTTAGTTTTGTCAATTTTTTCAATTGTTTTTTTGTTTCGGTTTCATTAATTTCAGCTCTGATTTTAATTATGTCTTGCCTTCTACTTCTTTTGCTGTTGATTTGCTCTTCTTTTTCTAGGATTTTGTGATGAAGTATGAGATCATTTATTTGTTGGTTTTTTCTTTTTTTAAGGAATGAACTCCAAGCAATGAATTTTCCTCTTAGAACTGCTTTCATGGTGTCCCATAGATTCTGATATGTTGTGTCTGTGTTTTCATTTATCTCTAAGAATTTTTTAATTTCCTCCTTGATGTCTTCTATAACCAATTGATCATTCAGTAACCTATTGTTCATTCTCCAAGTGATGCATGATTTTTCCTTCCTTCTTTTATCGTTGATTTCCAGTTTCATTCCATTATGATCAGATAAGATGCATGGTATTATCTCTACTCCATTATAATGTCTAAGAGTTGCCCTGTGACATAATATATGATCTATTTTTGAGAAGGATCCATGTGCTACTGAGAAAAAAATTGTAACTGCTTGATGTTGGGTGGTATATTCTATATATGTCAATTAAGTCTAGGTTATTAATTGTATTATTGAGTTCTATAGTTTCTTTATTCAACTTTTGTTTGGAAGATCTTTCCAGTGGTGAAAGAGGTGTGTTAAAGTCTCCCATAATTATTGTATGGTGGTCTATTAGACTCTTGAACTTGAGAAGAGTTTGTTTGATGAACATAGCTGCACCATTGTTTGGAGCATATATATTTATGATTGTTATGTCTTGTTAGTGTATGGTTCCCTTGAGCAGTATGTAGTGTCCCTCTTTATCCCTTTTGATTAACTTTGGCTTGAAATCTATTTTATTTGATATGAGTATGGACACTCCTGCTTGTTTCTGAAGTCCATATGAGTGATATGATTTTTCCCAACCTTTCACCTTCAGTCTATGTATGTCTTTTCCTATCAAATGCGTCTCCTGTAGGCAGCATATTGTTGGATCTTTTTTTGTGATCCATTCTACTAGCCTGTGTCTCTTAATTGGTGAGTTTAAGCCATTAACATTTAGGGTTATTATTGAGATATGGATTGTTCTTCCAGCCATATTTGTTTATTTATGTTACTTAACATGGTTTGTTTTTCCTCTTTGATTATTTTTCCCTTTACTGTACTACCTTCCACTGTTGGTTTTCATTGTTATTTTCCATTTCCTCTTCCTGTAATGTTTTGCCGAGGATGTTTTGAAGAGATGGTTTTCTAGCTGCACATTCTTTTAACTTTTGTTTATCATGAAAGGTTTTAATTTCCTCTTCCATCCTGAAGCTTAATTTCGCTGGATACACAATTCTTGGTTGGAACCCATTTTCTTTCAGCGTTTGAAATATGTTGTTCCAGGATCTTCTAGCTTTCAGAGTCTGTGTTGAAAGATCAGCTGTTATCCTGATTGGCTTACCCCTAAATGTAATCTGCTTCCTTTCTCTTGAAGCTTTTAGAATTCTCTCCTTATTCTGTATGTTGGGCATCTTCATTATAATGTGTCTAGGTGTGGATCTCTTATGATTTTGCACATTCGGCGTCCTGTAGGCTTCTAGGATTTGGGATTCTGTCTCATTCTTCAAGTCTGGGAAGTTTTCTCCTATTATTTCATTGAACAGATTGCTCATTCCTTTGGTTTGGATCTGTATACCTTCCTGTATCCCAATGACTCTTAAGTTTGGTCTCTTTATGTTATCCCAAATTTCTTGGATGTTCTGCTCATGGTTTCTTAACAGTCTTGCTGAACTGTCTATTTTCTTTTCAAGTTGAAATACTTTGTCTTCATTGTCTGATGTTGTATCTTCTAAGTGTTCTACTCTGCTGGTAGTATTCTCATTTGATTTTTTAAGTTGGTTTATTGCTTCCTGCATTTCTAGGATTTCTGTTTCTTTGTTTTTTATAACCTCTATCTCCCTATATAGTTGATCTTTTGCTTCTTGGATTTGTTTATGTAACTCATTGTCGAAGTGATCTTTCATTGTCTGATTTTGCTGTCTAATGTCTTCCTTGAGACTCCAGATCATCTGAAGCATGTATATCCTGAATTCTTTATCTGACATTCCATCTGCTGCAGCTATTACCTCTTCTAAAGTTGAGTTAAACTGCATTGCTTGTGGTCCTTTCTTTCCTTGTCTTTTCATACTGCTCGCATTTCTTTCTGCTTGGTGAAACTGTTGTATTATTGAATTTTCCCCCTATATATTTATATTGCTCTTGTATAATTGCAAAGTCTCCCTTGCAGGGGCGGGCGGCGGCTGTGCTCCTCCTCCAATTGAGGTGATCTGTCTATCTCGCTGGCGGGCCGCTGGGCCCCTTCTCCAGGTTGCGTGGTCTGCCTACCTTGTGGGCAACGACTGGGCCCCTCCTCCAATAGGGATGATCTGTCTACGATGCTGGCAGGCTGCTGGGCCTGTTTTCCAGGTTGCAGGTCTGCCTACCTTGCAGGTGCAGGCAGCGGCTGTGCCCCTCCTCCAATTGGGGTGATCTTTCAACTAGGCCGGTGTGCCGCCGGGCCCCTTCCCTGGTACGTGCGGTCTGCCTACCTTGTGGGCAGCAGCTGGGACCTTCCTCCAATTGGGGCGATGTGTCTACCATGCCTGCGGGCCTCTGTGCCTGCTCCTCCGGTCGGTCGCAGGTCTGCCCACCTTGCAGGCGTGGGAGGCGGCTCTGCTCCGCCCCTCCTCCAATTGGAGCGATGTGTCTACCAAGCCGGCAGGCCACTGGGCCTGCTCCGCTGGTCGGTCGCAGGTCTGCCTCTATATTTTATCTTCTGATAGTGGGATGCCAGAATATTTTTAGAGAAACATATTTCAGTGTAAAAAGTATAAAAAGAACAAAAGGAGCCATTTGAAGAGTGAATTGAAAGGGAGAAATATTCTGTGCAACAATGCACTTTTGTTCAGGTTTTTTTGGGGGGGGATTTAATTTAGCGCCTTGAACATATTAAGCTGGTTCTCTACTACTGAGCCTCACCCACCCCTCCCACCCCCAGTCCAGCAATGTGCTTTAGAACATGTAATACTAGAGGATATGAAGGATAAAGGGTTTAAATAAACCTTGGAAGGATTGACAGGACTTTGGGACTAGCTGAATATGAGGAGCAGTCACCCATGGAAAAATCACAAAGTAGTCTAGCTGGTTTGGGGAGGGGAAATGGTGCCATTAAAATGAGGAAAACAGAATAGAAAGTAAGTTCTGGGGGGAAAGAAAGTAAGATGGATTTGGGAAACTACAACTTTGAAATGTGTGGTAAGTAATAACTTTTATTATCAAATGCTCGAGATGCCTACTTCATATGCATTATTATTTATTTATTCTTACAACAACTCCTTTCATGGCTGAGGTAACTTGGGCTGGACTCAAAACTGAGATTCCCTTAGCTTACAAGGGAAAGGAATAGATAGCTGGAATATACCAAATACCTTCTATGGCATGGTTGATATTAAGCATAACCCATTCACTTAATTCTTAAAATAGCTTAGAGTCAACTGTCACTCCCGTTTTCAGATGGAAAATTTTAGACCATAGATATATTAAGTGGCCTGTAGTCACTTGGTGCACTTTAAGAGGGCGTCCTGATCAAAGCTGTGGACTCTGGTGGTCTTTAGTGTTATTTCACCCTTTTCCACCTCAGTTGGTAGATGTACTGACTGTGGCTGTGTTCTGAAGGATAAAGGGTTTAAATAAACCTTTGTGACGGGGTAATCCAGGCACAGCATGCAGAAAACTGCTCAACAGGTAGCACCATGCTGAGGGCAAGAGAGATATTTTTTATTATTGAACAAGATCACACATCAGATCACACTTTATTCTCTGTATAATGGCAGCAATATACCCCATTCTGTCCAGCTAGGGGACAGTGAGATCAGATTCCCTGTCCCTCAGTCCTGTAGCTTTCTCTCAGGGTGCCTCTCTGCCTTTGTTATTTTTAAGACTCACTTGCAGGATGTGTGTGACGCACATTAGAAAGTTTTACCTTGAAATAGTACCCAAATGTGTTGGTGTTTGAAAGAGAAATGTGCTGCTCCTTTACCTGGAGTATCCACCTCTGAGCCACTTCATTCACGTTACTGCCCTTGGATTTGCTTAGCTCCATCCTCATGTCCTCTGCTACTTGGCACAAGATCTGCCCTACTGTTGCTGCTGAGGGTCACAATCTGGGCTGGCCTCCTTGATGGTTTGCTCTAAGCACCAAACAGCGTACACATACCTTGAAAGCTGTGAGGTTGTTCATCCCTAAGAGAACACTTTACTTTTTCTGGAAAGTTGATCACTTTCCACATGTTCCTGTGCTGTTTGTATAAGAAAAGTAACTTGTAATATAGTTTCTTTTTTCAATTCTCTGAATATGGTACCTTCATAATTATACAAAGAAGGAAAATTCAGAGAACATTGATATTTATGTGCTTGTAACACCCTGAAAGTGATTTTATTTAAGATTAAGATAAATCTCATAAGTTACACATAAATATGTAATATATATTGCATATGTGTACACGCACACGCAAGCACGTGCGCGAGCACACACACACACATATAACTTACAAATTTTCCATGACATGGAATGGCTGCTCACCTCTCCTGTTTGGTGCTTCCCCTTCCTCTTCCTCAGGGTTTTACCCAGGGCAAGGTATTGTCCAGTAAAAGCATGCCATCAGGTGTTCTTCTATCTAGGAACCCTAGGTAGCTGAAAGCTAAGAAAGCCCAAAAACAGATTTATTTTGTTCCTATGATTAAGTTCAAAATCTTTATTATGGGGCTGAAGAGATGGCTCAGTGATAGGGGCATACATAGCATATATAAGGTCCTGGATTTGATCCCCCTACCCAACAAAAAGAAAATTAAAATAAAAATTACTATGTTCCCCTGGCTCTGGGCATTCTGGGTCTTCCATTCCTCCTCACATCCCACCCACACAGACTGTCCTTCTAGTCCAGCAATGAATCATGTCCATTTCTGTCCTCAGCCGTGGTCCCTGCTCCTCTCCACTCTCACCCTTCCCTCATCTGTGAATCTCAGATATCCTTCAGATCTTAGCTCTGTGGCCACATTTTCTGCCTGGAGGTCAGCCTTGTTCTGGACTGAATTTTTTGTTTTTATTTTAAATTTATTTTGATTGCATTTACTTATGGTGCATGACATTATGTTGTAACATACTTTCCATAATGAAATGGTTACTATAGTCAAGCAAATTAACATACCCAATTATATCACAGTTACCCATTTTGTATGTGGGTGTTAAGAGCATCTAAAAATCTTTCTTAGCATATTTTCAGTAAAATACAATCTTATAACTATAGTCTTGAATAACAGCAAACGCAAATTCCAAAAATCCTACCAGCCTCTTAAAGATTAAGTTATCTTTATTTATTAGAAATAGAAATAATTTCAAAATAAGACACATGAATAGAAGGTGGTTTTAAATGTATTATTATTTTTTTTGGAAAACATTTGCCAACTATTCATCTGGTGGAGTGCTAATATCTAGAATATACAATGTACTCAAAAAAATCTCACAACAAAAACCAAGTTATCTAATTTTAAAAATGGGCAAGGGCTGGGGATATTGCTTGGAGGTAGAGCACTTGCCTAGTGTTATGTTTTGTATGTGAGTTGTCCTCCAAAAGCTCGTGTGAGACAATGCAAAAAGATTCACAGGAGAAATGATTGGGTTGTGACAGTCTTAACCCACTCAGTGAATTAATCCCTAATGGGATTAACTGAGTGGTAACTGGAGGCAGGTGGGGTGTGGCTGAAGGAAGTGGTAATTGAGGGCATAGCTATGGAGTATGTATTTTGTATCTGGAGGGTAGTCTTTCTCTTTCTTAGCTATGTAAAGATATAGTAACTAAAAAACAAAACCATAGTCTTAAATTAAAGAGGAAAATAATTGTAGAATTTCTCAAGCAGCACAAAGGATAAAATGGTTATGACTATGAGGTAGGCAAAGGTTTTTGAATAGGACAAAAAGCACAAAATAAAAGCAACAATAGCTACAAGCTGAACTTTATAAACAACAATAGAACTTTTGCCTTTAAAAGACACTGTTACAAAAATGAAAAGTCAAACCAGAGATTGGGAGAAAATAGTTAAAAAAATATGTCTACTGAAGGACTTATTTTGAAAACACCCAAAGAACATTTCAATCCAATAAAAATAGGGATAACCTAGAGGAAAATGGGTGAAAATTTTGAACAGACAGTCCACCAACAAAGGGATTGCTTCTTAATTACAAAGTAATTAAGAAACTGCAAATTAAATGCAGCTACCCCTACACACCTACCAGAATGGCTAAAATTAAAAGTAAAATGCCATATCAATTGTTGGCAAGGATGAGGAGCATACAGATCCTTCATCAACTTCTGACAGGAAAGTAACATGGTATAAACACTTAGGAAAATAATGTGAGAGTTTCTTTAAAATTTAAACATATCCTTTCTGCATGATAGGTCATCTAACTCTGGATAAATTCTCCAAGAAAAATAAAAGAAGATTCCCATAAGAAGGCTTGTGCATGAATGTTGTTGGTAGCTTTATTTAGTCAAGTCTGCAAATGATTTATCACTCCGCATAAAAGCTATTGGTAGATGGCAGAACAGAAATAATCTTTAAAAATACAGACAAAACAGAAGAAATAATGTGAGATTCACCTATTTAAAATCCTAGAAAATTCAGACTAATCTGGATGTAGAGGGAGAGAAAAGAAATCAGTGATTTCCCCAAGATGGAGAGAAGGGTGGGTTAGCAGACTATGAGGAAACATGTGAAGATGTAGGGGATGTTAGTTTGATTGTGGTGATGGCTTCATATATTCAAAATTCATCAGACTGTATGCTTTAAATATGTGCAATGTAGTGGACATTAGTTCTACCTAATATAGCTATGAAAATGAAAGGAGTTTTCCTTGTCTTCAAGAGTCTTAGGTTTAGTCAAATCTTATCAGATTTTTGGCAATATGATTTAACGGACTTTTGTTCCTGGGACTAGTCTGAGCTACAAAATAGGAAGCAGGAACTCAACAGCTCATGCCCTGGCATTTTGGGAAGAGTAAAGCCTCGGAAATTCTGCAGTCTGCAAGGAATTGGGACTATTAAGTTGATCTGCATCCCAAATATTGCACCACATTTTTTGCACGTGTTTAATCTTAACACCAACCTTGTCATTCTTGTCCTTGTTTATAGCAAGGAAAGTGAATCCGAGGAGACAAGTCACTTTCTCTTCACGCCTCATTTAGAAATTTGGGTTTTACAGGATTGCTTCCTCAAGACCTGTGATTAGTCTCTGATGTCATTTGAAGTATTTATTCATATTATAATGAACTTCTTCTGTTATAAATCCTCCAAAGCAGTTCTAACCTTGATGAAGACTGTGAACAGCACATTATTTGAGCAAAATAAAACATTGTATAATTTCATTCTTTAGGAAGAGGAACTGCTGCATGACATAAGCTCACTGCTATTTATTATAATTTGCTTTTGAAATTGATAAACAATAAAATTCACTATTTTTGTTATTCTACCAATTTTGTCAAATACATAGATTTTGTGTAACCACCATACAAAAGAGTTTTCTTACCCCCTAAATTCCTTTCAGGTTCTCTTAATCTGCCAGTCCTCTATTTCAATATCCCCGAAATCACTAACCTATTATCCAACATAAAATTTTTTTGTTACATTTTCCAGAATGTCATATGAATGGAATTGTATAATCTGGCTTCTTTTTCTTATACTAATACATTTGAAATTGACTAATGCAGTTGCCTTCAATAGAGGTTTTTTTTTTCCCCTTTTGTTTTTGAATAGTATTCCACTGTGTGGAAGGATCACAGATTGCTTGCCCACTCCCCAACTGAGGCAAACATAGGTGGATTCTGGTTTTGGTGATTATGAATATGGCTGCTATAAACATGAACATACAGGATCTTGTGTAAATGTATATTTTCATTTCACTTTTAGAAAATACCTAGAAAGTGGTCTCCTGTATCCCTTAGGCTCTGTTCATTATTTGTTTTCTAGCTTTACTCTCTGTATTTTATTTCTATTAGTCTATCTTCAGGTTTACTCTTTTCTTTGTCATCTCCTTTTTGCAAACTGAACCCATCTGAGAAATTCTTTTATTTCAAACATTTTATTTTTAATTTTAGAATTTTCCATTTTTTTACATAGTTTCTGTTTCCCTCTGAGGTCTTCAGTTTTTTTCATTCGTTTCAAGATTGTGCCCTTTTGCCTTGTGGAGATGACTTATAGTAGTTGATTTACTGTCTATCTGATAATTACAACATGTAGGTGTCTGTTGTGATATTATGGCAGATTCCATGGGAATTTTTCAGATTTTTCTGGTTGTTTGAAGATGAATGATTTTAGAGTACTTCTTGGGCATTTGAATATTGTGTTGGGAGACTAGACAGTCAACCTGATTTAGGTAAGACCACGAATTCCATTGTTGTGGGCTTTGGTTCAAATGTCTGTTTGGCTTGCACAGGCTGTTCTGTGACATTAGGGTTTGCCATTTGCATGCTCCCCTCAGAGGTTAGTCTGGTATCTGGGTGGAGGTCTATATGATATTTGACTTTTAATGGTTTTCTTGCACTTGGGGGTCTGGTCAGTGTGCACAAAACTTGAAAAAGTTGTGGAATCTTTTGGTTCATATGTAGAATTTGTGAATCTTCTCCAGCCCTCTCCTATCTGGAGTTTTTCTATACTCTTGGGCTCTCAGGGGACTCTTTTCCCAGTTTCTGTGACCAGAAAGTCAGGTTCTTTAAGAGTTTTCCCCGCTGGCCCTGTCAACCAGTTACAGGAGTCTCAGTCTGCCAACAGGGCAGTGTGGAGTGAGCACAGAACCTGTCTCTGCACAGAGGCTGGGGTGGAAGAACTCTGAGATGGAGACTGGCCTGAGGCAGGGCCTGGAAAGGAGAGAAAGCCAAAAGAAACCAACTGCTGCTACCTGAAGCTGGCATGTTGATGCAGGGATGCCAAAAAGGTTTTTTTTCCCCCAAAGGATCTTGGAATCTGAGTACAAAGGATTTTTTTGTCAAGGGCTGCTGGATTTTAAAAGCAAGAAATTATTGTATCTTCTGTGTGAGAATACAACTTAGAGTGGCTGAGTAAAGATGAATGGAAGCACGGCAAAGCGCATAGGCAAGACTTTAACTTAGGAAAAGGCAGCATTCTGTAAGATATTTTGGGGGCAAAAATTTGTGAGGTATTGTTCTCATGTAGTTGAAATCATCAGTCTTTAGTGTTGAAAATAAGATGTTTCCTTTCTACATCTGTCTCCCCCCACCCTTATTGCTATAATAAAATATTTGAGATTGGAAACTAATAAGGAAAATGAATTTATGTCTTACAGTTCTGGAGGCTGGGAAATCCAAGGTTGAGGGGTCAAAGCCAGTAAGATTATTATTGCTGGTGTGTACTCTGCAGAGTCTTAAGGTGAGAGGAATATATACAAGGGACAAAGCCAAACTGACCCACTCTTTAGATAACCCATTCACCCATCAACCCATTGATACCTCATGAACTAATCATCTCTTAAAGGTCTCACATGCTCTACACTTTATCTCCCAATGGGAATTAAATTTAAATGTGAGTTTGGGTGAGAACATTTAAGCATAGCAGCATGGAAGGAATCAGATCAGAGACAAAGTTGCACAGTGATTCTGGGTCCTGCTGGTGTTCAGCTAAACTGACTGGACAAGTATGTGGTGCATCAGTTACATGGAGCACAACAAGCTTCACTACAGGAAGGAGAGGAGTGGGGTGGAAATGGAAATGAGCACCAGAAGGGACTACTAGGAAGAAAAGCCATAGAGCCATGATGAACTTTCAAAGATTAAATATTTATTTAGTTTTGCTTGTGGTTTCCAGATCCAACATTCTCTGTAAATGGTAAAATGAAGATTTGAGTAATAAACGAAGCACTGGATTGTTTGGATTGCACATCATGATACTTCATACTACAGAATTATCAGCCTCAATTATCTAGATATTCCCCATAGTTCTCCTCTCCATGGTGTGTGTGTGTGTGTGTGTGTGTGTGTGTGTGTGAGAGAGAGAGAGAGAGAGAGAGAGAGAACTATAGAGTTTAATTTGTATTTTTATTGGCTTGCCCTCATCATTAACAGTACTGAACAGTATTTATTAAGCCAGTAAAATATGAGTTAAACACTTTCGTTTTCTGTAGCAATGTATAACTAACACTTGATGTGGTTTAGGGAGAAAAGATTCACATACAGTTGTAATAATAAACACTAAATTAATAGAGGGCATGGGTGAAATATTTAAATCGTGCCTAGGCCAAGGGCCAGTACAGAAGACTTCTAGAGTCTTAAGCTGTAGAAGTTTTATGTTCAGATGGTGCTGTCATTGGAGTGAACAGTTAGGGTCCAGGTCCTTGGTGTCTCAAGAAAAGAACTGAGCAAGACACACACAAGGGTCAGGCAAAATACAGATTTATTGAAGGTAAAGGTGAGAGAAGCATTCCATAAGGTAGAGTGGAGTGGGTCAAGTGAGAAAAAGGGGTTCAAGGCCCGAGTGTCTGGAAATCAGTATCTTATATGCTAAGCTATAAAGTGTTGTCTTCCCTATACAGATCAGATGGAAGATCTTATCCCATTTGCTCCCACTGGTTCCTTATGATACCCCTCTAGAAAACCTAATTAGAATACTGCCAACTTCACCCCCACTGGTCAATTTAAAATATCCAACCTGTGGCGGGAGTTGTCATGATGGTAAGTCCCTGCTGACAGAAGTTGTCATGGTAATGAGATTTATCATAAACAGAGACATGATTTGTCCCCCTTTCTAGTTCTCCAGCAGCGTCTTTATCTTTCTTATACCCTGTCTCTGCCATCCTTGTGTCCCTGACTCCTACCTAACATTGGATCAGGATTAAAACAATTTACATCTTACAAACATCCTAGGGAAGAAAGAGGAAATGGGCTTTCTATACTTTATATGATAGAGCTCATATACTGAGGGAAATTTTGCATTTCCACTGGGTGATCCTTCCTATGCAAGGGGCCTTCACCCTGTATGCTTGAGAGCAATGCAAAGGTTCTATGGGAGGAAATTTTCTAGTGGTTCCTGAGTATGTTTGGGGTTATGGCTTTTTTGTAAAAACTGGTAAAAAATGTGTATCAGTATGGATTTTTCAAAGAACACATATGTGCAAATCATACATACACCATTATGTCCCTAATTTGGTGGTGTACTGCTTGTTTTACACACTGTATCTGGCATATTGAAGATGCTCAATGAGTGTTTATTAATTGTAGTGAATTCAGTAAAAAGATAAATATTGACTGCTTCTTGTGTGTCAGGAACAGGTCTTGGTTCTGGAGACACATTAATATAAATACATACTAGCCTTCGTGGGGCCTGGTAAAGACAGTGTTTTAGTAAGCCTTTTTGCTGCTGTGACTAAAAATCTCCACCAAAACAATTATAGGTGAGGAAAAGTTGAGTTTCAGAGGCATCAATGGATAGACAGCAAGCTTCATTCCTCAAGGCATGAATTGAGGCAGAACATCATGGTGGAAGAGTATGATGGAGGGAAGCAGCTCACATGATGATAAGGAATCATATAAAGAAATCTCCATTTGCCAGAAACAAGTATATGCCACAAATACATTCCCCCCAATGCCCCACCTTATCCAGCCAAACCCCACCTGCCTTCAGTTACCACTCTATTAATCTCATCAGGTGATTAATTCACTGATTGGGTTAAAGGTCTCATAACTGAATCATTTCACCTCTAAACCTTCTTTCACTGTCTCTAACATGAACTTCTGGAGGATACCTCACATCCAGACCATAACATACAGACAATAAACAGGTTAAATGAGTCAAGACTATAATATATTAGGAGGTGATAAATGTATGATAAGTGTATGGAGGAATTTCAAATAGGGGAAGGAGTAGAAACTCTCAGAGGTGGGGGAATAATTGCAGTGTTAGGTATTGCTATGGTCTGAATGTTTGTGTCCCCCCAGAATTCATATATTGAAACTTGATACCTAATGTAGTGTCATCTGTGGGAGATGCTTAGCTCATGAGGGCGATGCCCTCATGGATTGGATTAGTGACCTTATAAAAGAGGCCCATGGGAATTTGCTCAAATCTGTTGCCGTAGGATGTTGCAACTAGAAAAGGGCATCTATGAAGCAGAGACCAAGGCCTCACCAGACACTGAATCTGCTGGCACCTTAATTTTTGGATTTCCTAACATCCAGAACTGTAAGCAATAAATTTCTGTTATTTATAAGTTACCCACTCTGGCGGCTGGGGTGTGGCTCAGCAGTAGAGTGCTTGCCTCCCACATGGGAGGCACTGGGTTCTATCCTCAGCACCACATAAAAGTAAATAAACAAAATAAAGATACTGCATCCATGTATTACTAAAAATGTTTTTAAAAATAAAAATACATTACCCACTCTGAGGTATTTTATTATAGCTTCCTAAGTGAACTAAGACAGGTGGTATCTTAGTGGACAGTCCCATTAAGAAGGTGACATTCAAAGGAAAGACCTGAAGGAAGTAGACATAAACCCCTGGCTTCTCAGAATTGGATGGATGAGTGGGAGGGGGACCTGAGGATTGCTGGGATAATGTAGTGATGGGTTCTAAAACAGGTGAAAAACACTGAGTGTTGTCATAGAAGGTTACTAATACATGTTTCAGAGAAGATACATGACGGGTAAGAAAACTAATTCTAATCCCTAAACGTATAAGCATCTTGATTCCCATAAATGAACTTAATTTGGAAAAAAAATAACATTTGCTTTGACCTTTTGTAACTTTCTGGTTTTGATTCCTCAGGATGGCTTCAGATGGATGATCAAAACCTATAAAGAGAATTGAGTCAGATCTGGAGATCAAGAGATGCAAATTAAGAATTGAGAAAATTTTATGTCTCTTAGGGACACATCCAAATATCTCTCTCACATTAACTGCCCTGCCTGATTATTATATCAGAGTTCTTTAACGTTCCCTTAGCCACAATAAACAGGGGAGATAGAACATAAACAAGGAAGTTAATTAGATGACTTTAAATAGGTTTCTTTGAGATTTCTTTTCCACATACCTATCTTGATCTCATTAAAAGAAAAAGGTTGCAATTGTTTTATTCTCATTTATTAATTCAGATGTTTCCAAACTTTCTTTGTCCAAAGCTCCTTTAGTATCTCAGAAGTTTTTCTCATGGCAGACTACCAGACAAAAGAAATACCTAAAACTTCTATTTAACAGGTAAGACCCACACTTAGTAAGTATCTAAGTCATAAAAATTAATAATCACTTGAGAACATATTGCCAGGTAGTTACTAATGGAACACAAGTAACTGCTGAACATTGCAGAACTCCTGAAACTTGGAATCATACTCAACATTGGCACCCTAATTTGTTATTGATATTGATTTTCATATGGTGCCTGCTTTTTCATCATACTAACTGAAATACAACTTAGCTAAGCTATGACACTATTGAAAGAAATGTAATATGTTCTAATGCTGAAAATCAGAACTTGCCTGTTGTTTGTGCTGTCCAACCAGATCTATACTATTGGTGCATTTTCTTTGAAATTCTAAAATGTCCCACAAAGTCTTTGGTGTAGCACCTTGAGATATAAAGTTTGTGAACAAATTTATTCCACTTGCATTAACTGAACACTTAAGTACAATTCATTTTAACAACTTGTGAACCAAAATAACACTGCATTAGCCTGTTTTTTGTTGCTATAACTGAATACCAGGAACTGGGAAATTTATAAAGAAATTACATTTATTGCTAATTATTCTGGAAGCTGGAAATTTTAAGCTCCAGTGCCTACATTTGGTGAAGGTCTTTTGACACCCAGGCCATACAGGGCATTACATGGCAAGGCAAAACAGGTGTGCAGAGAGAGCATGATTTTATAACAAAGATACTTCCTTGACAATACATTAATCCATTAATGCATGAGGATACTGCCAATCACCTCCCAAACATCTCATCTCCAAATATTATCAACATATGACTTTATAGGTTATGTTTCTATCACATGGATTCTGGGAGACAAAAAAGCAAACTATAGCAAATATCAAAACTCAGGACAATATTTCTGAACTAGCACTAAGGACATTTAACTACCTTCCCCCTGGATAGTCTAATGGAACCCTCTGTGAGGATGGAGATTTTTTACATTCCTGAAGTCCAGTAATCAATAGTTACATGTAGCTATTAGAACTTAAAATATGGCTATTGTGATGGAGGAATGGAATGTTTAATTTTATTCACTTTAAATTAATTTAAATATAAATAGCCACATGTGGCTAGTGACTAAGCTATTGGACAAAGTAAAAAATTTTTCTCAGGCTTGGAATAGTTTCTTGATGTGATATTAGATAAAATAATCCCTGCCATAAGATATTTTATTTACATTAGAAATCACATAAAGCTATTAGAAATGAACCAACCCTTCTTTTATTATTTATATCTATTCAGAATGCATGCTGTGGAAGTTGGTACTAGATTCACTAAGGATCATTGAAAACTATAGTTTAATTCTAGTTAAATTTATAAAGACCCAACCAAAGGCCAATGTACAAAGGGGAACTATCCCATTCTGGAATGTCCCCCAAAGGCTTATGTGCCAAGGCTTCATCCCCAATGCAATAACATTCAGATGTAGAAATTTGGGGAAGTGATTGGTTCTTGAGGGCTCCGACTTCACTGATGGATTAATCCAGTAAGGTATTCATATTTGATGGCTCTGTTGGGAGGTGGTGGAAATTATAGGTGATGGGTCTTGGTGGAGGATGTTGGTAAATAGAAACATGTCATGGAAGGTTATTTCTTGTCCTGGTCCCCTTCCTCCCTCTGTCTCTCTCTTTCTGATTCCCTGTCATCACCAGATGAACAGCTCTGTTCTACCATGTCCCCTCTGCTTTGCTACTGTGCCTCACCACAGGCCAATAGTAGTGGAGTCAGTCAACCATGCACTGAAATCTTGAAACCATGAGCCCAAATAAATTTTCTCCTTTTAATTGTTTCCCCTCTCCTCAGGTCTTTGTCAAAACAGCGAAAAGCTGATTAATTAATATACACCATCTTTTGCCTCTTCTGGGTTGTTTTCATGGCCTGAGTTTAAAACCCTGAAAAATTTAGTAGGTTTATGATAGAATTTAGAGATGTCTACCCTCACCTATTCACAGAATTACTGGCAGTTGCTTTCACTTAGTGATGTTCTCATTTAAAGTTAATATTTGATATTGTATTGTACCTGCCCAATTATTTTGAATTTTTCTGCTTTTTAGTTGTCTTCTTTGATGAGATTATGAAACCCTTTAATATTATATTTTATTTATTTATGTATGAGGCATTAGACCCAAAGGTGCTTAACTACTGAGTCACATTCCTAGCCTTTTTAATTTCTTTATTTTGAGACAGGTTCTCATTAAGTTACTTAAAGCCTTGCTAAATTGTCAAAGATGGCCTTGAACTTGCAATTCTCTTGCCTCAGCCTTCCAAGCCACTGGGATTACAAGTGCGCTTCAACATGCCTGGCTATGTTTTTATTTCTAGGTGGTTAATTTTTTCTTTTTTTTATCTTCTATCTCTCCTGCCATTTTACTTGGTCCCATTTTGCATGGTTTCCACTCAAGAATTATTATAATTATCTATTGCTAAATGTAAAAAGCCCACAAAACCTGGTAGCTTAATGCAACTCTACTTCACCATTTTTCATACAAAAGGGGACCAAACCCACCACAGTGGCTAAGTAAATTTTATTTCACTTTTTTATTTCTTCTGTTGATTAACATTTGGGGGTTTGATGGGATCTATTTCCCAGAGGGATGGACTGAATGATAATCCAGAGATGAATAAAGCTTTATATGCTTACAAATCTACTGAGAGAAAAAAGGAAAAGGTAACCAGGGCTCATAAAAGAATGACTATCATGATCAATAATCAGAACTTAGCATATTTGGTTGTATGTAAGTTATATTTAAGGTTGTTCTATAAAGTCTCATCTGTAGCTAAACCTTGTTTCCTAATTTAACAGTGTTTTCAAGTAACACAAAAGACAATAGAATGACTTTAATAAATAGGGTCTTTTCTCAAACAACAACAACAAAAAACAACAAAAAACAAAAAACAAACAAACAAAACAAAACACAGAAACAAAAAAACCAAGCAGCTCAGAGGAAAGTGGCCATAAGGATTTATTTAGAGTTTAAAGACTTCTAGGAAGAAATAGAAGATGTGAAATAGAGGGGCCACTTCCCTGGTGGCTCCATGGTGTGAACCAAGAAAAGTGGACAGGTAGCTTTTCAATCAGGTGGTTGAAAGATCAAGAATTAAGGGAGACTTTACTGGAATTTAATACTGGACCCTCAAAGGAGATCTGGGACTCAGGAGATCTTGTATAATAAAATAAGGGGGAAAAATACCCAGGCCCACAGCCACAGGTGCAGCTAGAGGAACAAGCCAGAAGAGTTTCTATGTGAATGCAGCAAAAAAATAAAGGAATTAAAAGAACCCCCATTCTTGGGAAGACTGAGGTATGGAGTATGGAGTGCTTAAAGACTAAAAAAAAACAGTAAGCTGTGCTGCACAGTATCCATGTATGGGAGGGAAGCCACTGTCTCTCAAGGCTGCAAGCATAGAGGACAGTGGAAGAAACCATCTGTAGCTGCAGTGCAGGGGCCAACAGCTAGGGGAGCTGATTACTGGCAGACCCAAGTCTTGCCTGATAAACAAGCTGGTCAAACCCAATCTGCATGACAGAGAGTGTGCTAAGTGAACAGGAGAAAATCAAGTGTGGAGAATACACAGGGGAATACTCGTTGAGAAAATTTACCTGGCTTCCCTTTCTCCCTCCAATTCATCTATTTGCAGAACTGGCTGGGAGGGAAGTGCCTGGCCTGGAGTTCAAAAGGGTGAGGGCAAGAGAGTTCGAGTTTGAAAACTGAATCAGAGAGCAGGAATTATGACATACAGAGGAGTAGTATGTGGGCTAGGTACAGGATCCTACACTACATGAGTGGAACCCAAAGGAGATTCTTAGGGTGCAGTCTTCCAGTCCACACTTCCAGTCCACAATTAGTGGGCCTTGGGGGTGTGTTGCCTTAAAATCTCTAAAACAATTGGCACCCAGTGAAGAGATGGAGCATATATAAGCCTAAATTCTACCTCCAGGAGTTTCAGCTCCAGGACTAACTCTCTCACCCTAGCAAACCATCTTGAGGGTGGAGCTAGCATCAAAATCCAGACAACCTCACCTAACTGCTGAGAAGGGAAGCTGAGAAACTTTTGAACTCCAACGGAAAAAATCATTCAATTTTTCAAGACCCGTCCCCCGCCCCCCTTTTTTCTTTCACATTTCTACCAGTCAGGTAGAAATCTCCTTTACCTGCATTCACATTTTCTCTTCACATTTGGAAACAAGTATTTTTCATGCATCAATTTATTGAGGACTGGAATATATGAATAGTTTATTACAGTTTTGCTGTGTATGCTTTTATTTTTACATTTTCTTTCTATTTTTAATTTTTTTCTTTTTTAAAATTTTTTTTCTTTGTGCATATTTTTTTCTTTCATGTATCTGTTTACCTGGATTCTCTTTCTCTCTTTTCTCCTGTTAACAACTAACCTCTATTAATTCCTCTTTCACTCTTCCTATAATTTGTTACTTCTATCTTCACTTCTCCTTCCTACATTGCTTCTCTTCTCTCTTTGTCTACCATTTGAAATTGTAAACACTTTTGTAAACTGACTTTTTATAGACAATATTATAGACAATAATTGAACACATCATTTCTGTTTATTGTGACAAAACTATAGATGTATTAATAGGAGCTAGTTGGTTTAAGGCTGTATATTGTCTGCATTGGTTGCTGTTATTATTTGTCTCTCCCTTAAAGGCAAGGTACTGGAAACCTTTAGGGACACTATACGTCTATAGGGTAGAAAATGTACTGCCTCAGATCCACATTGTTAGATGGGCAAACACAAAAACAGCATGAAAAAAAATGGGAATAAAGCACTCCAAACAAATGCTCCAGTAATAATACATGAAATGTCAGAGAAGGAGTTTAAAATGTACATAGTCAAACTGATCTGTGACATAAAGGATGATGTAAGGAGTAAAATCAAAGATAAAATTCAGGAGGTAAAAGAACACTTCAATAAAGAGAGAATCTAAAAAGAAATCAAGCAGAAATCCTCAAAATGAAGGAATCAATAAACCAAATTAAAAATTTGGTGGAAAGTACCACCAACACACTAGACCACTTGGAAGACAGAACCTTAAGCAATGAAAACAAAATATATAATCTTGAAAATAAAGTTGACTGTACAGAAAAGATGGTAAGAAACCATGAACAGAACTTCCAAGAATTATGGGATAACACAAAAAGACAAAATTTAAGATTCATCAGAAATGGATGGAGGTGCAGAGATAAAAATCCAAAGGAATGCACAACCTTTTCAATAAAATAATATCAGAAAATATTCCAAACTTAAAGGATGAAATGGAAAATCAAATAAATACGGGAGGCTTACAGGACCCCAAATGTACAAAATTACAACAGACCCACATCAAGTTACCTTATAATAAGAATGACTAACATACAGAACAAGGATAGAATTTTAAAGGCTAATAGAGAAAAAAATATCAGATTATGTATAGGGGGAAACCAATTCAGATTTCAGTTAATTTCTCAATCCAGCTAGAAGGTCCTGGAGCAATATATATCAAGCTCTGAAAGAAAATGGATGACAACCAAGAATTTTATATCCAGCAAAATTAAGATTTGAAGATTAAGATTCAGATTTGAAGATGAAATAAAAACCTTCCATGATAAATAAAAGTTAAAAGAATTTACAACTAGAACAACTACACTACAGACAATTCTCAACAAAATGTTCCAGGAAGTTGAAATGAAAAAAAAGTGAAAACCAGCAAAGGGAGGAACTACACTAAAGTAATAGTTAATCAAAGGAGAAGTTAATTCAAATTAAAAACCAGAAATAAAACAAAATGACCAGGAATACAAATCATCTGAATAATAATATTGAACATTAATGGCCTAAACTCATCAATCAAAAGACACAGACTGGCAGATTGGATTAAAAACAAGACCAAACAATATGTGTCTCCAAGAGACTCACCTGATAGGGAAACACATCCACAGACTGAAGGTAAAAGGATGGGAAAAAAAGTATCACTCACATGGATCACATAAACAAGCAGGGGTTTCTATCCTCATATCAGATAAGTAGGCTTGAAGCCAAAGTTAGTCAGAAGGGACAAAGAAGGACTGACAATCATAAATACTTATGCCCCAAACAATAAAGCTTCTACATCCATCAAACAAACCCTTCTCAAATTCACAAATCAAACAGAACATAACACAATAATACTGGATGACTTTAACACACCTCTCTCACCAATGGACAGATCCTTCAAACCAAAACTAATCAAAGAAACTATAGAACTAAGTATTACAATAAATAATTTAGACTTAACAGAAATATATAGGATATTTTATCCATAAATGAGTGAATACACTTTATTTTCAGCAGCACATGGATCTTCTCTAAAATAGACAATATCTATGTCACAAAGCAACTCTTAGAAAATACAAAAATAATAGGGATAATATGCTGCATTCTATCAGATCATAATGGTACAAAATTCGATTCAAAGATAAAATATAAATAAAAAATAGAAGCTACTGTAATACCTGGAGTTGAATAATATGCATTTGAATGATGAATGGACCACACAAGAAATCAGGGATTAAATTAAAAAAAATACTTAGATGTAAATGAAAACACCAATACAGACATCAAAATCTCTGGAACACTGTGAGGATATTGGTAAGAAGAAATTTCATTCATTGAGCTCATTCATTAAAAGAATGGAAATTTAGAAAAAATGAATGAGCTAACATTACATCTCAAAGCCCTAGAAAAAGAACAAACCAATGCCAAAAGCAGTAGAAAACAGAAAATAATTAAAATCAGATCTAAAACAATGAAATTGAAATAAAAGAAGCAATAGAAAAAAATTGACAAAAAAGTTGGTTCTTTGAAGCAATAAATAAAATTGATTAATCCTTAGCTACACTTAATGAAGAAATGGAGAAAAATTGAAAGCACTCCCTCTAAAAACTGGAACAAGACAAGGATGCCCTCTTTCACCACTTTTATTCAACATAGTCCTGGGAAATATAGCCAGAGCAATTAGACAGACAAAAGAAATTAAAGAAATGTGAATAGGAAAAGAAGAACTCAAACTACCACTATTTGTCAATGACATGATTCTGTATTTAGAAGACCCAAAAATTTCCACCAGAAAACTTCTAAAACTCATAAATGTATTCATCAAAGTAGCAAGATATAAAAATACATCAAATGCATTCCTATACATCAGTGATACATCCACTGAAATAGAAATTAGGAAAATTACCCTATTCAAAATAGCCTCAAAAGTATTTGAGAATCAATATAACAAAAGAGGCGAAAGACCTCTACAATAACTACAAAACACTAAAGAAAGAAATTGAAGAAGACCTTAGAAGTTGGAGAGATCTCCAATTCTTGGATAGCCAGAATTAACATTGTCAAATGGCCATACTACCAAAACCATTATGCAGATTTAATGAAATTTCTTAAATTAAAATTAAAATTAAAATCTTAATGGCATTCTTCATAGAACTACAAAAAGAAATCATGCAATTCATTTGAGACCCAGAATAGCCAAAGCAATCCTTAACAAAAAAGAGAAACTGGAGGCATCACAATACCAAACCTTAAACTATACTACAGAGCCATAGCAACAAAAACAACATCGTATTGGCACCAAAATAGACATGTAGACCAATGGTACAGAATAGAAGACACAGAAACCAACCCACATAAATACAGTTATCTCATTCTAGACAAAGGTACCATAAACATACATTGGAGAAAAGATATCCTCTTCAACAAATGGTGCTAGGAAAACTGGAAATCCATATGTAGCAAACTGAAATTCAACCCCTCTCTATCACCCTGCACAAAACTTTATTCTAAGTGGATCAAGGACCTAGGCATTAAACTAGAGACCCTCGCACCTACTAGAAGAAAAAGTAGGCTCAAGTCTCCATCATGTCAGCTTAGGAACTGAATTCTTTGACAAGACTCCTAAAGTGCAAGAAGTATATCAAGAGTCAATAAATGGGATTGTATCAAACTAAAAAGCTTCTTCACAGCAAAGGAAACAATCAAAAACATGAAGAGAGAGACTACAGAATGGGAGAAAATCTTTACCACCTGTATCTCAGAGCATTAATCTCCAGGACTTATAAAGAACTCAAAAAATACCCAAACAAAACAAAACAAACAACAACAATAACAAAAACCTAAATAACCCAATCAATAAATGGGCTAAGGAACTGAACAGACACTTCACAGAAGAAATATTACCCATCAACAAATGTATGAAAAAATAGTCAACATCTCTAGCAATTAGAGAAATGCAAATCAAAACTGCACTGAGATTCCATTTCACTCCAGTCAGAATGGCAACTATCAAGAATACAAGCAATATTAAATGTTGATGAGGATATGGGGAAAAAAGTACACTCATACATTACTGATGGGACTGCAAATTGGTACCACCACTATGGAAACCAGTATGGAGATTCTTCAGAAAGCTTAGAATGGAACCATCATTTGATCCAGTTTTCCTACTCTTCAGTTTATACCTCAAAGTCTTAAAATCAACATACTACAGTGACACAGCCACATCAATGTTTGTAGCAGCTCAATTCACAATAACTAAACTATGGAACCAACCTAGGTGTCCTTCAACAGATGAATAGATAAAGAATAGAATATTAGCCAGCCTTAAAGAATAATGTAATTATGGCATTTGCTGGTAAATGGATGGGGCTGAAGAATATCATGCTAAGTGAAATAAGGCAATCTCAAAGAACCAAATTCCGAATGTTTTCTTTGATATGTGAATTCTAATTCACAATAAGGGAATAAGTGAGCTAGCAAAGAATAGTGGTACTTTGAATTAGACAGAGAGGAGTGAAGGGAGGCCAGTGGTTATGGGCATAGGAAGGATAGTAGAATGAATCAGACATTATTACTGTATGTGCCTACATGATTACACAACCAGTGTGACTCTATATCATGTACAACTAGAAGTATGAGAAATTATACTCCATTTATGTATGATGTATCAAAATGCATTCTACTGCATGTATAACTAATTAGAACAACAACAACAACAAAAGACTTCCAGGATAGTGATGATTTAATTTTTTTGTCATTTTTACTCATGGTATGCAAGATGGCTGTTGCATATTCAGCCATCATATCTACACTGTAGTAAAATGAAGGAAAACAAGCAAGGGAAAGTAGCTCAGGAAGGGCATACTGCTTGGGTCTCATCAGCTAGAACTTGACCAGCACCAATTCCAGCAGATGTGATGGAGTTATGAGTGGAGACAGAATGAGACAGGAAGCCTTCCTAAGATTGCTCTCCATGATCTCACTTCCTGGGATTTATACCTTTCCCTTTGTTGTACCTGACCCTATGACTCACTTCTAAAGGCTACATCAGGGCAAAAGTGATGACCTGCCACTTTTGAGATAATATTTCAAGGAGACTGTGTCTTCCATCTTTTGCATGCTTTCCCTTGAATTTCTTGACTTGAGGTGATCAGCCAAGACACTGATGTGAGTGAGCATGAGATTGGGCCTTCTGATGTTTTCCAATGACCATATGAATGAGCTTGTACTTAGGAAAGGATCTTTCAGCCTCATTTGACCTTCATATGATAGCAGTTCTGGCCAGCATCTGGACAGCAACCTCATGAGAGACATTTAGCTAGGCATACCTAGCTTAACTGCAGTTGATTTCCTGACCAGAAGAAAGGGTGAGCTAATAAATGTAATTTTAAGCTGAAATATTTTGTGCTCATCTATTATACAGCAACAGATAATTGATACACTGGATCAATCAATGGATTATGTCAGTTGTGCCTTGATTTGCTATGGTTCGACTGTACTGTATGCATTCAGTAGTAAATGCTACTTCAGATTTGAATGTTGACCCTTCCTCTGCTATCAATATGCCATCTGATCTCTCTTAATGCTGTGCAGTGCCAACAAATGCAATTTCTAGTCGGCATCCTAATCATGAGGGGAAACAATTGACACTCCACAGTGAATGTTCTTAGGCTGTGAAGTTTGGCAGGTTAGGTGGATTAAATGCATTTTCTACTTGTGTTATTATCAACTTACTCCAGGTTTCTTGGCAAAAAGCATCCATATATGTGATGATGTTAAAAACAAAACAAAACAAGAATACTTCTGATGAATGCATCAACATTTTCTTAAAGGCTTGAATTAAATATTCTATTTCTCCCTTTTCACTAGGTTGCTTAACTTTTCAAAGAATACTAAATATAAATATTTATTATTGTTCTGAAGGAATGCTTATTTAACAGTTCCATAGGTATATGCTCTGCTTCTAATATCACCTGTTGTGTCTGATTCTAAGTTCTGCACTTGCAATTCTCTGAGTTTTCAGGAAGCCTCTTCATGGGCAGAAGTTACCTTGATTTTTTTTTCTTTTTCATGGAATATTTATAACAACCAGTGATACATTTATTTTTAGCACAATTTAGTTTTCTAATGTCCAAATGACTAGCCTCAGAATGTTATGCATCTCAATTTCATTCAGTTCTCTGTGATGAGAATGAGTTTTAAATATAAAAAAAATTGTTAATTCTCTCTAATATTCTTGAGTAGGCTGGTTTCTTCCTTCTTTCTAAATATGCTCTCTCATTCTTGCCTTTAGGCTTTTGATCATTTTATATTACCATGTAAATTTTCCTTGCATACCACCATGTTTCCCCCACAAATTCATTCAAATCTTTTAAACTCACCTCCAAGGCTCACTGATCATAACAGTCATTGCTGATCTCTTCTCTAATATCCATTTGATCCTAAGCCATCCTGCCTGAAAAGAACTAAGTAAATATTTCTGGAATCAAATTTAAAACATTTTAAGGAGTTCTAGAACATTTTCTGTTTTGAATAATATTAATCTTTCTATTTCATATTAAATTGGTGGGTGAGAGAGATTCGATTCTATCAGGGACCATGCATCCCCTGTACCTTGGAGAATATGGTGTGTGACAGAAGCATAAATTACTATCTCCATTATAACTGGAGTTGGTAAGGAATATAAAGGTTAAATAAAGTCCTATCACAGTGATTGAGCCAAGATGGAACTCAGTGGTCTGAATTCCAAATTCTTGCTCTTTCTTGCTCCCTCTTTTTACATATGGAGATAGTGCTAATGTGTTCCTGAAAATGAAACAAAATACAGAATTTTCACTGTCTTCCTTTTAATCCTCAAGTAAATCCTTTGCATTTAGGAGCAAATGTAATTGCATTGATTCCTCTGTTGCCTGTCTGCCTTTTTTATTTTAGTAACCATTTCTTATTGGCTTCAGAGACCTGTATATGCTGCCCCTAGATTTCATCTTTGGCAAAACTAATTTCTAGTTTGAAATTGGCTTTTTGGATTTTGTGGGTTTTCTTCTATATACTTTGATATTTTCTCTCTCTAGGAAATCATCTTCCTTTCTTAATTGAAATCTTTTAAAAAATGCATCACATCCCATTGGTGAATTTCCTGTGAACTTCTCTTTATCATGCTTTGGGAAATCTAATAACATGTATAATACTAAATATATTTTTAAATAATTTTATTAATGCTTAAAAGAGGATATCCAAAAACTGTAAGAGAATCAGACTTGAGTTGTGTCAATCTGAAATTGACTGAAAACTTTTTCTGGTCTTTCTTACTACATGATAAGTCATTGAATTCTAAAAATGGTGACCAGTTTTATTAAAATGTGTGTCCTTGTATTGATGCATCTTTCTAGTTCAGTTGTTTAAATGCTCCTAATGTCTGCCATTAAGTAGGAAAAGGGAAATTTTAAGGAATGCCAAAATAGGTTGAGTATCCCTTATCCAAAATGCTTGGGTCCAGATTTTCATTTTTTTTAGATTTCAGAATATTTACCGATGAGGCATCTCAGGGATGGGACTTAAGCCTAAACTCAATAATCATTTATGTTTCATATAACCCTTACATACATAGCCTAAAGATAACGTTCTATGACATTTTAAATAATGTTGTACATGAAGCTATCTTTGTTCATGTTAAACTGTCAGAGATCATGTGTGGAATTTTCCACTTTGTTATCAAATAGGTAATAAAACTGTTGTGGATTTTTGAGAATTTCAGATTTTGGTTTTTGTATTAGGGTTACTCAACTTGTATTTTCAAGTAGGCTGGTTAGTATAATAGGAGTTGATGGAAAAGTTATAGGAAAATGTTCATCTCTCTATAATCAGATTAAGTGAATATTAAGAAACTTGACTATTGATTAACAAAAAGTACCTACTAGTGCTTTGAAATGTTCACCCTAGGATGCTGAGCAAACAGAGGCCTGGAAAAGTCAACTGTGGTAGGTAAATGAAAGAATTCTCACCTACTCAAGTGGATACTCTGGACCATAAAACACTTTGAACTCTAGAAAATGTGTGGCAATTAATTGAATTAAGAAGGTATGATTGCTCTTTCTGTATTATATAAATGTTTGTGTTATATTTATTATGTCTATATTTTTATATACAGGAGAATAGAAATATTATTTTCTAAAATTAATTAAAAATCATCCTGAAGAAGGCATGGAGTTGAGAGTTGTAAAGTTCCTGAAGTCTTTATGAGAAGTCTTCATTTATCAAGACAAAGTTAAGTGTCCTTGTGGAGCACAAGAGTTTAGACAGCCTGAGAGGGCCCCCAACTCCAACATCTTCTGATCACATGACCATGCATGAGCTTTTTAACCTCTCTGTCTCAGAGTTTACTCAACTTTAAAAGGGGCTGAGCATAGTACCTACATAATCAGGGTATCAAGAAAATCAAAATGAGTCAAAACACAAGGCATTTTTGAAATGAATGAAAACCATTCCTGACACACAGTGGGTATTCAAAAAATGTTAGTGATTATTTATAATTATTACATTACTGAATCCTTCTTCAAACATTGGCCCACCAGTAACAGTATCCAGAATTTACAGATGAGGAGCCACAAATGTAAAAAGATAAAATAACATCTCTGTGGCCACATGTAAGTTGTTAACAGACAGTTTGGGGATTTAAGTGGAGATTTATCTGAGGCCAAAGCTTACATGCTTATTTAAAATTGTCAAAAAAATTTCTTGACAGTTATAAAGTGCAATCTCCATTTTAAATATATTTTTAAATTTTTATTTGAGTATGGTTATGAAGTGAATTTTCCTAAATATCTCAAAAGAGATGATCAATTCAAAAGTCTACTAAAAGGCTACTGACATGGAAGCTGAAAAGATTAGTCAATTTTCATCTTTAAAGAAAAGGGGGACAGTCAAACCCATGTTCCTCAATGTCCCCTTTCTGTTCCTAAAAACGTAGCCAAGTTAAGGAAATAATGAGAGCAAGCCTGGGTCAGAGTATCCAGATACATATTATCTTAACAGGTTCTGATATTCTCCTATGCTGGGAACCATGACAGGTTAATATTATCTGCAGAGAGCTACTTTCTTTTATGGCTATTGGGACATTTGCTCCTTTGAATGCTCCTCATACAAACAAGTTGATGCTGTGATGTTACTGCTTCTGCAGCCTAACATGTAAGTCTCCTCTCTCAGTGGCAACTGGGACATCACTGAGAGCACCATGGAGAGAATATGTGCCACTGGAGCAGCTGGCTGTCATTGTAGAAATACCATATGGAAGAGGAGGCACTGCTTGTCGAAGTACTGAGGGATGGAGGTGCTATCTGTTCAGCTTATTGTCACTGGACCTTCCCCATAAATATTTCTCAGTAAAGCATTCAGCTTCACACTCCATATCTGAGTATTTTCTTTGTTGTTGTTGTTGTTGTTGTTTTTTATCTCCCAGCCACCTATACACTGTCCTGACACAACTTGGCTGTTAGTTCAACTCCCTGCATATACCTATCCTTAGTTTTTCTTCCCACCTCATCTTGAACCATCTCTCATGATAGAAAACTTACTACTGCACACCTAAAAATTACATTTTCAGATGGCTTACTGGATAGAAAATGCTTTCACAATTGAGCAAAATCTATTTTCTGTTACTTCCACGCATCTCTTATTTCAACTCTCTGAAGCCACATTTAAGGAAGGGAGAGACCCAAAACGATTGATACAAACACAGAACTACAGAGAGATGACCAGTCATAAAAAGACTTAAGGGAGAACTTTGGATAGGGAAAAGGGGAAGGAGAAGAAGGGAGGGGAAATGTGGGTAGAAAAAATGGTGGAATGAGATGGACATCATTACCCTAGGTACATGTATGAAGACATGAATGGTGTGACTCTACTTTGTGTAAAACCAGAGAAATTAAAAATCATGCTCCATTTGTGTACTGTGAATCTAAAAGCATTCTGCTGTCATGTATAACAAATCAGAACAATAAACAAATAAAATAAATAAAATAAAAAAATACTTAAGGGATTCTAAATACCACTAGCTTCAACAAGAATCAGCAGTCTACAAGTGACCAAGGAAGCTTGTGTGATCTCAAGCAACATCTTTTTGAGAGAGCAGAACATTTAGCACTCTGAATTTACCAGCGGAGAACAGTTCTACATTTTAATTTTCTGGTATCTTTTTCCTATTTGGCCATATTATGTTCTCTAAAACTTTTCTTCAGATTGATGACTGTTATATTTTTAATGCCCATGATTTTAAGACCCCTAAAAGAAATAGTCACTAAACACATTTCAACTTATTTATCTAGACTACTTTTAAAGTCTATTTTTCACAGCTGGCTACAGTTTTCAGTGTGGCCTGCTTGATGAAAAGAAGAATAAGGAGGAAGAAGAGGAAGGAGAGAAGTTGTTTAATGACATCATGATTGTGAATCCTTCCTGAATCCTGATGGCTATCTCTTTCACTCAAAAATTAAATTATTCACATATCACTGTTTACGAATTTGTTTAAAACAATTCCTTAAACATGTCAGCCTCTACAACTTCCACTTGAAACTTTCTCTTCATTTTTGAACATTGTGACTTGTATCCAATTCCAGGCCTTTTAATCATGTTTTCTATAAATCTTCAAAATGTAACAATCTTAAAGTTCTGTAGCAAGGAGTAGAGTAGATGATAGGCATAAAGACAAAGTTTATTGAAAATTAACCACATTAGACTCCTAAGATGATACCTTTGAGTTATTAGTTATAGTAAAAAAAAAGAAATCCAGGAACCATATATTTTCCTTTCATGATCCTTGTTATGGTTTGGATATGAGGTGTCCCCTAAAAGCTCACATGTGAGACAAAGCAAGAAGGTCCAGAGGAGAAATGATTGGGTTATGAGAGTCTTAACCCAGTCAGTGAATTGATCCCCTGAGAGGGATTAACTGAGTGGTGACTGAAGTGGTAGGGTGTGGCTGGAGGAAGAAGGAATTGTGTTGTGGCTGTGGGTATACATTTATATCTGTTGAGCGGAGATTTCTCTGTCTCTGCTTCTTGATCAACGTGTGAGCTGTTTCCCTCTGGCACACTCTTCCACTCTGATGGCCTGTTTCACCTTAAGCACTGAGGAATGGAGCTGGCCTTATATGGACTAAGACCCCTGAAACTGTGATCCCTCAAATAAACTTTTCCTCCTTTAAAATTGTTCTGGGCAGATCTTTCAGTCACAGCAGTGAAAAAGCTAACTAAATAATGAACACTCAAAGATCAAGAAAGGCAATAGGAAAGAACAGAACAAATGTTGAAAATTAAATATTTAACCTGTTCTTGTAGAATAACTTCTGTTTATGTATAAGAAAATGTTCTTATTCTGTGAGCATGATTGGCACCCCGACAACACCACTATATTTCTGTTTCCAATCAAGAGAGGAATATTCTATTATTTATTACACAAAAACATAAAATTGTCAAAATTTAAACTATTTTGCCTGCAAAATGGCAGTTTCATACAGTTAATCTTAATACCATGTAAAAGTGTCATAGTTTGGATATGAGGTATCCCCCCAAAGCTCCTGCTAATACAAATATTCAGATGTGAAATGATTATATCAGAAAAGCAGTAACCCAATCAGTCCAGTTTGAAAGGACTAGTTGGGTGGTAACTGTAGGCAGTTGCGGCATAGTTAGAAGAAGTGGGTCCCTAGGCACATGCTCTGGAAAAGTGCATCTTCCCTATGGTCCCTTCCTGTCCTCTTTCTCTGCTTTGGACTTCCATGAGCTGGGCAGCTTTCCCTTACTGAGCTCTTCATTCTGCCTTCACCTCAGAGCCAGAAGAATAGAGTAAGTCATCTAAGAACTGAGACCTCTGGACCCAAAAGCCCCAAATAAATTTTCCCTCCTCTATGTTGTTCTTGTTGGGTAATTTGGTCATGGTGATGCAAAAACTGATGAAACAGCAAGACACTGGGCATATGGAAGACAAAAAGAGACAGAAGCTTCTGCTCTTAGGACACATTTCTCCTATACAAGGACAGTGTGATAGAAGAGTCTCTTGAGCCTAGAAGGAAGTCAGGAATATTAATAGAGACCATACAGTCTGCATGCATGTCGTGAAAACAGCTATGATGTCATCTCATGTATTTGGGATGACTGACCATCAGTCCTCACTAGTATTTTTGATGTTTGTTCTTATTTGATAAGTAACTGGTTCCTGAAAAGCGTCGACAGACAGGCAGGATTGAAATCATTTTATTACACTAGTTTTCAACTGTCCTTCTGTCAGCCCTCACACCATTTGTCCAGGGCACTTGCTGTGTATGTACTATGAGCTCAGTTGGGCTAATAATGTAAAAAGAATTTGAATTTTCAACAGTAAATATCTGCTAGATAACAGCAGCTGGATGGATGAAGTCCAACTCTGGTGCCATGAACATCCTCTCCCCTGCCAAACACTTTTATCCAATGGAGCACAATGCAGAATTCACTTCATATCCAAGAAACTTTTCCTGACCAAGCAGATTTGGATTCAATACTCTTATCTCTCATGAAATGAAATATGTTTCTCCTAGTAACGTGTGCATGTGTATACATATAAAAATTAGACATCAGCAAGAAATTGATACGAACTTGCATATACTGACTGCCTCAGTTAATGACAGTATTTATTCATTCATCTTGACTCATTCTGTGTAGAAACAGTTCTACCGCAAATTATAAACATCTTACCCTTTTTAGGGTGTGAAGGAGCTTGTAGTACCTCAACAAATACTTGTACATGATTATGACTTCCCAATCTCTGTTTTTTGGCAACCAACATAGAATCAACTGAAGTAATTTTACCATGTTTATAATTAAGCACTCAGAAAAGTGAAAGAACTGAACTATATATTTTATGATATTTCATACAGTAATGTAGACATCAAGGTCATTTTTCTCTTTTCTAAGCAGTAATTCCATGAGGTCACAAAACACTTCTTCCTTTTTTTTTTTTTTTAATGAGAATGGTTTATTTTCCAATAGATAAGATAGGAAATTCATTGGCTTCAGGTTATGTGAGGTGAGGAAGTAAGGGGAGACTATCCTATTTAAAAGGATAAGAATGTGAATAACAAAAAATAGCTCAAGAGTCCAGGTTGTGGTTGGCACCACTTTTATCTAGTGTGTGATAGGAGGACATAGGGTGGATTACAGTAGGTCTTTTTCAGAAGGATTGAAAAAGCACATTCTTGTCACTTTCCTCAGATTATTGGATGCTTTGTTTATTTTCTGCTTCTTTCTACTTTCTACTTATTTCTAATTTTCAAGACTTCTTTTTTTCCTCTGTTTCCCACAAGGTGGTGGTCAACATATAAGAAATTCCTGAAGATGGCAAATATAGCTATTTTTCTAATTATAGTTATCAGAGTAGTTGTTGTTACCACTGTAAAGATACTCTTGTCCAGATACTTCATATTACCACAGAGGCTCCATTATTATCAAACTTGGGACTTCAGATACCTCTCCCTTTGAAATATTAAGTCAACTGAATCAGATCTTCAGCAACTATAGAGGAAATAAAAACAAAACAAATATAACAATGACAACAAATCCATAATTGTAGAAGAGTGTTCCAGTGTCTTGCATTTGTATGTTCAGGAAGCATAAGTAAATTTCAGTTGCTTAAATTCAGTTTGCCTCCAGAGATGGTTAATACCTTAAGCATCTATGAGATTGGAGAGAGAGTTTGGCTTAGCAGGAAGGTTCCTTATGCCGCCTCCCTACTCTAATGTGGCAATCCTTGGGTAACTGTTTTTTAAACACATACACATCCTCATCATTTCTCTGTCTTGTTTTTGTGGCATGAACATAATTTGAGACTTTACAGTTTTATCTAGTAATTAATTCAGTGTCTGGAAACATTTTTAACTAATGTTTTCCACAAAACCTTTTTAAAGAGAGAAGTTCAATTGCTTTTTGAGGAGTCAATGCTGAATTCATTTAGATCATCAGCAAAGATAAATTTTCCAATAGCAAAACTAACATCTCCAGACAAACCTGCTGATGTCCAAAATGTTTAAAGGAAGGCATCATATTCATTGACATTGTTTGTAAGTTGGGAAGCTAATTTTATAAGGATTGGATTTTTTTAAGCACTCATATCTCAGAGAGTCCTTGGAACTAAATATAGTCATATCAGAACTGAAGGTGTGGAATTATTCAGAATACTTTATTACTATATATAATTTCCCATGCACTTTGGCTTATTAAGGCAGAGGTTCCTCTAATGTTACCACTTTGAATGAGAGAATAATACTGGTGACATTGTCATCTAACTTCTCATTACAAATCACCGACTTTTAAGCATTCAAAGGCTGCTGGGTCTAGAGTCCTAAAGGCCAACCTGTGATTTTCCTATATGTTCCTTAGTATAAACTCAGTGAAACAGAAGCCTTGTTTGTGATTTTGGTCACAAGCGTGGCTTTGTATTGCCACCTCAAAGGTGGAGGAGGCATTGGAGTTGAGCAGAAACAGTCAAATCAGGGTGGAACCTTGATGGACAGCACATAGAGTATAACTTTCTTCTGGAAGTGAAAGAAGGAGTTGAAGTTTAGCTGTAATACAGAAGGCACTGGAATCCAAGAGTTTGTTGACAAGGATCCAGAAATGACCCACTATTTTTATCATGAAGAGGGCTCAGTATATGGATCAAAAATCCTGGTAAGATTATTTTGGGTGCAGAAATGGCTCCCAGTCCCATGAAGTGAAAATCATCAGAAGAATATAGAAGATACCTGTTTTTTTGCAATATAAAGCCCTTCCTTGGATAGGAGAGTATACTTCCTATTCCTGGAGGTTCTACAAAAAAGAATAAATAAATAAGCCTCTGGAAATTTAAACTTTTATCTTGAACACAGTGCTGATTTATCTTTATATTTGTTATCTTAATATTGGCTGAATGTTTTTGTTAAAGTATATGTACTACTAGGGAGAATTTGGTATATAGAATTCCTTGAGTTATCTTATGTGTGTTTAGAATTTAAAATGTATGATCAAGCAATTGAGTCTTTATGTGAAATATTGAAATGTGTAAAATAATTTGACTCTTTTCAAGTATTGGTTATAATTTGCATGAAGGCTTATGGAAAATTGTATTGCATTTGTAATTTTATTTTTATTTATTTATATTTTTACTGGTGCATTATAATTACACATAATAGTGGAATTTGTTGTTACATATCACTACATGAAGCACAACATAATTTTGTCATTTTCACATCCTGGTGCCTTCTCCCTCCCTACCCCAAAACTTTTCTTTCTCTCTCATCCCTTTACTCTAGTGGTCTCCCTTCTGTTTTTATGAGATTTGTTCCTCCCTCCTTTTCTCTTTTTCTTTCCAGCATTTGTAATTTTAATAATTTGAAAATTAATTTTAAAAATCTGGTGACTATAAGACATGGTCTTATATGACTTATAAGTCATGGTCTCTGTGTACCAAAAGGACAATTTTAAGAAAAAACAAAACAAAACTAGTGATGCTCTTCACAGATGCAGAAATGGAAGTCCTGTCCAACATCTAGAAAATGCTTTCTTCCTTCTCTTGGCCCTTGCTTGCCACCTTCTCTGGAAGCCATCCCTCACACACCTGCATCAGGTACAGTATGTTTTCTCTTAGGTCATATTTACCTGCAGCACAATTCTCTAGAGTTTTTTTTTTTTTTTTAGTAGATTATTATTCTTTGTTTTTATTTTTTATCATTCATGTTACCCAGAATCTTCTTAAGGATATATTCATGTTTCTATCCATCTCCAACCTACCAAAATTCACGTTTTGTTCTCAGCATTGCACTAGTCTTGCTTCATTGTTATGGGAGACCTTCTAAAGTGACATTGTTCTATAACTCAAGAAGCTTTACATGTCAATTTGAGAGCTAAGCTTTCCCATGTGAAGCAGCAATGATTACCCTTGTCCTACATTGCTCTTAGGCATTCTGTTCCAGTTTGGATTGGACCTCAGAAATCATCATCTTTAAGAAATCTCCAGAAGATTCCAGTGTTGCATCCACGGTTGTCAACTGTTAGATTAAAGGGAGATGAATAGAATTGGGACAACTAATTAGAAGGCACTGAATGTTTTAAATTAATATGCTAAAGCCATGCTTAGAAGACAGATAGTGGATACAATAAAGGAAGGATTGTGGCTTGACTACAAACCCTGACCTTCCTTGCCCAGCCCTCATTTACGAGCCTCCTTTGGTGACTGCAGGACCCTATAGGTAGGCCCTTGGTTTCTGGGAGTCTTGCTACAGAGAATGATGGCAGGCTTTCCCCTATGGTCTGGTCAAGTGTTTGGAGAAGAGCAACAGGGAGCCTGGGGTGAGGTCCAGAAGTAGCAGATCCTGTGTAGAACTTGGCTCATAGAAATATGGTGATCTTTGTGCCAACTACAGCTCCATGGGATAGTACTGGGTTTTTCTGGCCTTCAGGAAACCAAGAAAGAGGTGAATAAGTGCAGATTCTCATTATCTCCAAGAAGACCAGGGAACTCAGAAAGGCCTGGAAGGCTTTTTGCTTCTGTGCATGTGATTTTTAAGAGCGAGAGACCACTTTGCCCTTCATGTCATGCAAGTATACTGTAGTCTTCCTTTTCTCTACTGAACCACATTTTTAACCAAATACAAGTTTCTTACAATATCCCAAAATGGGGGAGATCAGTCACATAAAACAAAAATAAGCCCAGAAAAAAATGCTAAAGCTGACAACCTGATTTTTTCAATGAAATAATTGACTCCTAAGCTAAAGATGTGACGGTCACAGTTCAAACTCAACTTTGAAAACTAGAAATTTAAGAGGATGAAATATCTCAAAATAGAGCACAATTATAAAGAGATGTAGATAATTAGGGGGGAAAAAGCATTTTGGTGGGAATAAATTCACCATTAAGCATGAAACATTACATCATGATAGGGGAAATATCTGGTAGCTTATTTTTAAAAATGGTAGGAAATATATGTCTAATTATGATTGCTAATTATTCATGAAATGGAAAGTATATAGTAGAATATGAAAATTAATAAGAGTAAGAAATTGAACAATTAGAGAGAGTTAAATTAACAAAAGTAAAGAAAATTGAAAGAACTCAACTATTTGAACTATTTTAGCAATTATAAAGTAGGGCAAAAAATATATAATTAACTATATTAGCCATTGTGGTATATGCAAATGGCTGAATGCTCATTAAAGATGACATTTTTCTGTATTATAACACACAGTCTGTTATATGCTATATAATAATTACACTTAAAACAAGTAAATGCAGAAAGCTTGAATATAAATTTGAGAAAAGAACAATTTTATAAAGGACAATAGTAAACAAAATGAAGATAACAACAAATCTATTAAAAAACCTAAAAAAATAAAGTAGGAAAGGTAAATATTACTATCACAATATCAGCTAATATCATAATAAATTGCAATAATAGTTTTGTACTTAAAGTTAAGCTCTAGTGAAAACAAAGAGGGATATTGAGTAATGATAAGAACTCTCACATTCCCAAGCCATTATTGATCAAAAAATAAAGCCACTCAATAAGCAAGCCAATAACTATGCAAAGTCTGTATGTGATAAGAACATGTTCATAACAGGTAACTTTAATATCTTTTTGAAAAATGGACAGATCTAGTAGACACGATAAATTGGCCTTAGGGAAACTGAACAATAATAAATGAATGTGCCAATCAGCTTTCTGTTGCTTTGAAAAAACATCTGAGAAAATCAATGAAAAAGGAGAAATGTTGTGTTTTGGCTCATGGCTTCAGAGATTTCAGTCCATGATTGGTTGTCTCCATTGATTTGGGGCTTATGACTAGGCATTAAATCATGATGGAGGTGGGAGAGTAAAGCTGCTTACCTCATCAGAGCTGGAAAGAAAAAAAGAAGGGACTGGGGTCCCAATATCAACTTCAAGAGAACACATCCTCAGTGACCTAACTTCTTCCAGTGGGCCCATCTTCCAAAATTCCACCACTTCCCAATAGTTCAACAGGCTGTTGACCAAGCCTTTAGTATATGGTCTTTTGGGGAGCATTTAAAATCTAACCCATAACAATCAACAGACAAAAATCACAGCTGCACACAGAAGTTTACACTTCCCAAATTGAGGTAATACATTTTTGGTATGACTTTCACACAAAAACATGTTCATTATTTAGCCATAAAAAATAACTTCATAAAATGAGGTTTTAAGATTACTTTCTTTCGGATAGGAGGACCCTAATAACATTTTACTACATGAATATTAAGAAACACACTCTCATAAAATCTTTGAATCAAAGGCTGAATAAAAAGGAAAATCACAAGCTCTCTAGAAAGCAATAAGGAGAAAGCACCACACCAAAATGGGATGGGGTGCATCTAAACTCAGGGAGAGACATTGCTTAGCTTCATATATTTTGATATTAAGGAATGACTGCTAACAATTTTAAAACTAAGGAATTAGAATACAAAAAACAAAGTAAGCCCAAAGCAACTAGGAAGAGAAAGTCAATAAGGATCAAAACCAAATTTAATGAAATAAAAAATGCAACAACAAAAATTCAGAAGGGATAATTAACCCCAAATTTGATTGTTTCAAAAGATCAGTAAAGTAGAATTTTGTATCATCTTGATTCATGAAAAAGGAGAAATTGAAAAAAGCAAAAAGGAACACGCTTTGACATTGCAGTGATTGTATCTAGTCAGTTTTAAAAAAGAAATTATAAAAATGAAATAAAGTAGAGTATATTTCCTGGCTTAAGAGGCAGTAAACACTAACTAGGGGAAGTTAATTAAAATAGAGAAGACAGGAATTCTGCTATCAATGAATGAATCTTTCAGACTTTTCTAGCTTACAATATCTTATGATGATTCACTGACTTTTGCTGTACTTTAGTTTAAAGCATCTTAAAACTTGAAAAATGGAGAGTTGATTTATTTGTATACAATAGTGACATTCAGTATAATTGTTCTTGGTAAGCTACATATTCAAGGCCTTGATAGCTTCAGAAACCAGTAACGAAAAGTTATTTTAATGTCACCTACAATCCACACTCCAGAAATTTCCTTTCAGTGTGTGTTTATGTTTGAAAATATTGCTAACGTGGGAGATAAGACTAATATCAGTCCATATAAATATATAAAGCAGAAAATAAGATGTTTTGCAATATAAAGGGTCTAATACATGGGATTTCTTTGATTTTGAAAATAGCAATAGCAAAATAACTTGGAACTGGATAAACACACATTTTGTCACAGTTCAATAAAGCAATGGTTGTTATAAATATTTATGATTTTTGTTCTAAAAATGGCATTTATTTACCTAAATGTTCATATGAAAAATAAGATGTTCCCTTGAAAAAATAAGACTGCCTTTGTATAACTTAAAGATGGACTTTTCTTAATTGGCAGGTTTTTGATTATTGATTACTAATTTAGTCTTTGTGCTTATGGGAGGTCCTTTGAGATTTTGTTCACTTTTTATTTTCTTGCGTTGGCTTTGATAATTTTTGTGTGCTTAATTGCTGGTGTTGTAGTTTTTTAAATTTCTGTAAAGTTGACACTACTTATTTTAGTTACTTGTTCTCATTCATTTTCTCATTTGTTCTAGCTAGACATATGTCAATTTTTTAATGCTTTCAAAGAACAAACTTAAGAATTTATTAGTTCTATTGTTTTTCTATTTTTTTCTCTAATATTTATTATTTCCTTTACCCTACAGACTGGGTTTAGCTTGCTCTTCTTTTTCTATCTCCTTAAGTAGTATAGTGAAATTGTTGATTGAAGGTATTTTTTATTTTCTAAATTAGGCATTTATAGCTATAAATTCTCTCCTGCATACTGCTTTCTACATATTACATAAGTTTTGTTATACTGAGTTTTCATTTTAATTGTTCAAACTGTATTCCAGATTCTAGTGATTGATTTTTTTCTTTGACCCATTGGTTACTTAAGTATGTGTTGTTTAATTTCTACAAGTTTGTAAATTTTCTAGTTTCCCTTCAGTTATTATTAGTTATTGATTCCTAGTTTCATTCCGCTGTGCTTAGAAAAGATAGTAGTCCTTATTTTTATCTTTTAAAATTTCTTGAGAATTGTTTGATGGCCTAACAGGTTTTATATCTTGGAAATATTTTATTTGTATTTGTTGCCAAGAATGTATACATATTAAGTTTGGTGAAGTGTTCTGTACTTGTTTGATCCAGTTGGTTTATAGTATTTTTCATGTTGTTTACTTTCTTATTAATCTTCTTTCTAGATAGTCTGTACACTGTAGGAAGTTTTGTGTTATAGTCTTTAACTATCATTATAAAATTGCTTATTTCTCCCTTCATTTCTTCAATATTTGCTTCATGTTCTTGGTTCTCTGTTGTTTGCTGCATGCATGTATAAATAACTTCTTAATAAATTGATCCTTTCATTAATATTAAATGTCTGTCTTTGTCTCTTGTAACAATTTTTACTGAATATTAATTTTTCTGATAATAGTATGGTTATACAATCCATTTGGTACTATTTTGCATGACTATCTTTTCCATCTTTCCCTTTTCAACTTGTTTCTGTTTGGTGTTTAAAGGTAATCTTCTATAAGCAGCATATAGTCAAGTTGTGTGTTATCTATTTTGCCAATTTCTGTTTTTTAATTTGTAGTTTTAAACCATTTCCATTAACACTGATCACTGGTAATGACAAACTTTCTTGTGCTATAGTGTTTTTAATATGTCTAAACATCTTTTATTGTTATTTTTCTTAAATTCCTCCTACATTATCTTGTCTTGTATTTGATTTTTTTCTAGTATGCTATTTTGATTCTTTTTTCATTTCATTTTTGCCTAGGTTTTAGTTATTTTCTTAGTGACTACAAGGGGACATTAGTTAACATTTTAAAATTATATTAGTTAGAATTGATACAAAATTAGTTTCAATAGCATTTATTGACTCTAATGTCATCCCTTTTTATGTTGCTATTGTTATTAACTTTATATGTTATTTGCATTTGTCTCAATTCATATAGGAAACCAAAAGAATAATTAGGAACCAAATATATAATACAGGCTTTTGTACTTATATAGTTATCTTGATCAGTGATCATTATTTCTTCATATGGTTTTGAGTTACCATCTAATGTCCCTTAGGTTCAGCCTGAAGGATACCCTTTAGCATTTCTTGTAGGGCGGGTTTGCTAGTGACAAGTACCCTTAGTTTTGGCTTATCTTGAAATGTTTTAATTTAGCCTTCATTTTTGAAGGATAGTTTTTTTAGCTATAAAACTCTTGGCCGTCAGCTTCAATTTCAGTTCATTAAATATATCTGCCTTTTGGCTTTCATAGTTTCTGTTGGAAATTGTTATCTTATTAAGAGTCCTTTGTATATGGCAAGTTGCTTCACGTACCGTTTTCACAGTTTTGTCTTTGCTATGGCTTGCAAAAGTTTGTTTGAACATCATGCTAAGTAAAATAAGCCAGACATGGAAAGTTAAGGGGAGAATGTCTTATCTCATATGCTATACCAAAATAATGAAGAAACTGGGTAGTGGGTATCTCATGAAAATAGAAGAGAAATCAGTGGAGCAGAGGGAGGAGATTGAGTGGGAAGGAAGAAGGATGGGACAAGGAAGGACAGGGGATTGAAATTGACCAAACTTTCCTATGTACATATATGAATGCACCACAGTGAATTTCACTTTTATGTATAATGCAGTAAATGCATTAATTAAAGAAAAAATTATAAATAAAGAGAAGAAAGTCTGGTAGAATAGAGGAAAGGGAACAGGGAGCTAGAGGAAGAAAGAGAAAGGGGAAGTACTGGGGACTGAAGTGAAACAAATTAATTTTAATGCTTGTATAATAACATCAAAATAAATCTAAATATTATGTGCAACTATAATGCACTAATAAAAAATTTTAAAAATGTTTAATTATAATGTATTTTGGGGACCTCTTTGAGTTTTTCCCTGTTTGAAGATGAATTTCTTCCATGTGTTGACTAACATCTTTGATCTAATTTGAGAAGTTTTTGGCCATGATTTCTTCAAATAAATTTGTGGCCCCTTTCTCTCTCTCTCTTTTTCTTTTAGGACTTCCATAATAGGTATGTCGGTATACTTAACAGTGTGCCATATGACCCTCAGGCTGTTTCTTCATTCTTCTTTCTGCTCTGCAGACTGGGTAATTTTAATGGAGCTGTCTTTAAATTCACTGAATAATCCTCTGTCTGCTTGAATTTACTTTGTGTAACACTCTTCGATTTTTGTTCTCACTATTTTATTCTCAAATCCAATTTTTTTTATTTCTGTATCACTCTTTTAGAATAATTTCTGTCTCTTTATTGATATTCTATACTTGTTCACATATTGCTTTCTCGATTTTCCCTTTTTAAATTTTTTTTTGTCTGTGGTTTCTTTAAATTTTTTTGAGAATATTTAAGACAGGTGATTTAAAGTCTTGGAGTATAACTCATTCTAACTAGGATCCCAGCGTGTGGTTGTATATGATGTGGAGTTTCCCTGGTCATGTATTAATATATGAACATAGAAAAAATTATGTCTGATTCATTCTTGGATCTTGGATCCACGTATTTAAGGAAATCACTGTCAAATCGTTGACAGGCTGCAGAGATAACAGGTACTCCAGAGACCACACATGAGAAGGAATGTAAGCTTTCCAAAAATAATTTGGAAATAAAAAATAATTTGCCCCCTTGTTCTGTGTCAGCATCTGCATATCAGACACATTGGACCTTTGGATTTGGGGGATTGGTTTATTTCACTTTGCATGACAGTCTCCAGTACCATCTATTTACCAATAAATGCCATAATTACATTCTTCTTTATGGCTGAGTAATATATTAATTGTGTGTGGGTGTGCGTGTGTGCACACACACAATGTTTTCTTTATCCATTCATCTGCCGAAGGACACGTAGGGTGGCTCCATAGCTTAGCTATTGTGAATTGAGCTTCTATAACATTGATGTGGCTGTGTCACTATAGTGTGCTGATTTTAAGTCCTTTGGGTATAAACTGAGGAGTGGGAAAACTGAATCAAATGGTGATTCCATTCTAAGTTTTCTGAGGAATCTCCATACTGCTTTCCATAGTGGTTGCACCAATATGCAGTCTCACCAGCAACATATAAGTGTATTTTTCCCTCCACATCCTCACCAACGTGTATTATTACTTGTATTTCTGACTGAGGGGAGATGGAATCTCAGTGTCGTTTTAATTTGCATTTCTCTAATTGCTAGAGATGTTGAATATTTTTTCATAAATTTGTTGACTGATCATTTTTCTTTGAAGTGTCTATTCAGTTCTTTAGCCTATTTATGATTGGTTTATTTTTGGGGGGGGCGTGTTTTTTGAGTTTTTTATATGTCCTGGAGATTAATATTCTATCTGAGGTGCAGGTGGCAAAGATTTTCTCCCATTCTCTAGGTTCTGTCTTCACATTCTTGATTATTTCTTTTGCTGTAAAGAAGCTTTTTAGTTTGATATCATCCCATTTATTGATTATTGGTTTTACTTCTTGTGCTTTAGGAGTCTTGTTGAGGAAGTCATTTCCTAAGCCAACATGATGGAGAATTGTGCTACAATTTCTTCTAGTAGGCACAAGGACTCTGGCATAATGCCTAGGTCCTTGGTTCACTTTGAGTTGAGTTTTGTGCAGGGTTAGAGAGAGGGGTTGAATTTCAGTTTGCTACAAATGGATTTCCAGTTTTCCCAGCACCATTTGTTGAAGAGGATATCTTTTCTCCAATGTATATTTATGGCACCTTTGTCTAGTATGAGGTGACTGTATTTATGTGGGTTTCTTTTTGTGTCTTCTATTCTGTACCATTGATCTGTGTATCTATTTTGATGCCAATACCATGCCGTTTTTGGTATTATAGATTTGTAGTATAATTTAAGTTCTGGTGCTGTGATGCCTCCTGCTTCAATTTTTTTCCTAAAGGTTGTTTTGGCTATTCTGGTCCTCTTATTTTTCCAAATGAATTTCATGACTGCTGTTCTATGAAGAATGTCATTGGAATTTTAATAGAATTGCATTAAATCTGTATAATGCTTCTGATGGTATGGGCATTTTTGTCTGGTCCTTTTATGATCAGAGCAAGTGATCAAAATGCATAATTCCTATTTTGAGAGCAACAAGGTCCCTATTGCCCAATCTGTCTGCAGTTAGCCCCACCATGGGTACCATCCTCATCCTAACTCCACAGGGTTTGGGGATACACAGTGCTAGTCAAAAAAAGAAGTTACCAGAATTTAGTGAAATTTATCAGCCTTTTTCTTCATTAAGTACTTCCCTAGGGGTTGAAAATATTTGTCTAGTTTCCAGAGTTTGGAAATTACTGCTTCGGATATGTCTTGCCAGTTCAGTAGTGCTTTTTTTTTTTTAATTTTGTATTTTGTTTTTATTGCTTGGTTTTTGGTAGAAGGACAGAGTCTTGGAGCTTCCTATTTCACTGTGTTTTGTGATAATTTTTTCTAGTATATTACTTTTATTCTTTTCTTTAGAGAAGAGTCCACAGCAATGTTTAGACTCTTAGCCTAGGTATAAATGACTCATATACTAGTTTTCCTATTTTGTTGCTATGGATTAGGGAGTAACAAGTGGAAATCTGGAAAATATATCAGGATTTTACTCAGCCAATGTGGATAAACTAGTCCATTGTACTCCAGAACCTCCAGCAGACTGTAGGGAAATAGGGCGATTCTTAAGACTATTGTGAGAATGCAAGCAGTATATTCTATTTTATTTATCCCTATAAAATCACTTAGTGAGTAAAGAAACACTGTACTATTTAAGAGCATTACATGTTATGGGAAAGAGGAAAAATTAAACAGTGATTATTGAGAGGAACAACTTCATAATCATGAGTAATATGTTCAAGATAAATTTCAAATATGAACAAAATGCTATTATAAAATATTTCTTAGAACAGTCCAAGCAAGTTATCTTAGAAGCTTGGGAAATGACAGTTGATGACTTATTCAGTACGAAGTTTTTCTATCCTGCAGAATTGCTGCTCTCTCCTGAAGTCCACATTAGTAAGCTTCTTGACAGGAGGAGTAATAACACAAAAATGAAATTGTGAGTGTCTCCACTGAAGTATACCCACTTTCTGAACTTCCACTGTCTGTAAATAACAACAATAGCAACAACAATAGGTTAATTTTGTACTTATCAAAAATTGCCAGATTTTTAGTAGAAGAAATATTGACATATACATTTTTACTTTGTGATACTTATAAGTTTTCATGACATAAACTGCTATTTTTTTTCGGTTATTAACAGGGCTTACCCAGATCAATTCTTGATCTAGGCCTACTAGAAATGAGTTTAGGGAGATCAATTCAATTTAATAGAAAATATATTTTTTCCTAAAAGAGGAAAACATTGAGAGATAATTTAATCAAATTCTCATATTTTATAATGAAACTCCAGAATACCAAACAAATAAGGATCCAATTTTAACTTTTGTTGAGTAAGAACATGTTAATTTTTTCATCATTCTAAATTTAATCACAAAGTAAGCCATATATTTTCATATATAAAACACTAACTTTTATAAAATTTCTAATAATTTTGAAATCATGTCTCAATTGAGTTCTTTCTTCCCAATTAATATATATAAGTTTGAATATTAAAATTTCATTGGTACATCCACAATAATGTAGTAGATTATGATTTGAAAGCCATGCCAGTAATAAGAATAATAGAAAATAAAAATTGTTGGCACATGAGAGGTCAGTTTTGGAGCTCTAGAAATAACAGAGTCTTGTTGTATATAAACAACCTGATAATTTTGTCAGGTTTCCATAATGTTGTCAGCATTTCAGAGGAAATAAATTTTGATGAAAGCCATATTGCATAAAAAAATAGCTTCTTTATTCATTATCTCTTTGGAAGTGCAAATATTTTTCTTAAGGAAATATTTTTTTTCCAGGTAATTATCCATCTGACAAAAGCATCTTGATTAATTCTATGACTTGAAATATTTTATGCATCTTGATAAAAATTATACTGAATACAGATAGTCTTATATATTATAATAAAAACTTTATTTCTGATACTTGCAAACTGTTTTCTACTGAGTTTTGTGCCACTTGGAATGCTTCAAAATTTAAAGAAAATTTGTAGATGTGTATAGTGTATCTATAATATATGTGCACACATGTATGTGTATGATTTACATTCACTTTATATAAAATGAAGGGGAATGTTATATTTGATTAATGAAAAATGCAATTATTCTATGATGCTTGACAACTTTCTAAAGATCTCACTGGGCAACGTGGTGGATCTTGTTCAACCACTATGAGGCATGAACATCTGCTTACATGCCAAATTGATTTTGATAATGGTAACCGAAAAGGGAAAAATCATTTAAACAGGATACTATGAATCTCAGCTTGGATGCTGATTTTCTAGCTATTGCAAAATGTATTTTATTTTCTTTTTTAGGCATTCCAGGCAATAAGCAGATCCAGCATTAACAGATTTGTAGAGCTTGTCAAAGTTCATTGCATTTCTCAGAAATTCTACTTTTGCTTTTTTGTTCTTGACTGATTATTATGATTCCCAGGGCTACTTTCGGTGCTTTCAAATTTTGTTTTGGTTCCATCATCCTTGAAACCTTTTCTTCTCCTTTTCTCTCATTGATTTACAGTTTCTTTCTTTGTTTTAATTTTTTTTTTAGTTGGAGATGAACACAATACTATTTTTTTTTTTAAATTTTTATGTGTTGCTGAGGATTGAACTTAGTGCCTCACACATGCAAGGCGAGCACTTAACCACTGAGCTACAACTCCAGCCCTGATTTGCAGTTTCTTAAGGAATTCCTATGGCTTTCCCTTTTCAGCATGTCCATATCCAAGATGGTAGCCATGGGCCAGCCACAGCAACCTCAGCAGTAACCCTGCTCTGGAATGTGCACAGCTGCAGGAATCTGGCTGCTGAAAGGAGGGGATTTTGCAGTTGCTCCATTATGTGATCCAGTGAACACACAAAATATTTCAGTCAGAAATTAATACTGCTTTAAAGAAAACTTAGAAAACAGGTGAGACAAGATGATCCAATCTAATTAAAAACCATTGGAGTTTTCTTCCTTTTTTTTAAAAAAAATAATTTACTTCCTAACATATCATGATATGACTTTCTCCAGCTCAAATGTGACATAAGGGTGTATTTTCAATTTATATGCACTGTGAGGTGCCAAAAGCTCACTAAGGGAGTCTGTGCAATATTTTTTCCTCAGAGATTCCTGGGCTCAATATGGAGAAATTTTGCTGGAGGAGAACTGGAGATCCTAATTGAACTATAGGGTCTCTTCTATGACTTTTATCAAAAGTCAAGTGGGTTTCACTGAAAGTCAAATCACAATCGGAACTCAGGACTAGTTTTCATGAATGGATATAAAGTAAAATCTGCTCTGTCTTTGCTCCTCTTTCTCTTTTTGTTTCGGCTGTCTTTTCTTTGTTTACTGTTTTTGTTCCTTCCTCTATTTCCTTTTGCTTCCATTTCTCATCTTAACAATTTAGAGAATATAGCCTGTTTGTTTTTTATCTTTTCCCCATTTTTGGACCCTCTGACCCTTTTCTCCAAAAATTTGTATTACATTTATGTACTCACTGCTTTTGGAAACTGACTACAGTTTTTGACATAATGTGTTGAATGTTACTGAAGGAATATGCCAAAGATGTGGTTAAAAAGGAAAACAATTCTCTATAAAAGAATCTGGTAGTGCTCATGAACCATAAAATGATAATATTTGTGAAGTCCTTTCGCAAAGGCACCTCAAGGTCAGAGTTAGGATCTGGAACTAAGAAAGAGTAGGTGAAGGAGGAACTGACACCATCTCATCTCATCTGTCCTCCAGGCAGGAGGCATGCTACTGTGACAGCCTAGAAGGGCTTCACAAGAGTAAGGGAGAGTCTGGGGTGTGTGACTTCACAGCAGGGCAGGCAAGGTAGAGAGCTCCTGGGATTGCCCAGAGTTGAGGACATGATAGTTTTGGATTGATGCCACTGTGAAATAAGGGTCTTGAGCAAGGGCTAGTCTTAATAAATAAGCTATTTGATTTGGTCTGTGTCTTATCTGCATGGAGCAAGCAGCTTATTTTGCTTCTTCTCAGTGTTGTTTGTCAGAGGCCTGAAAGTGTTTTGATTCATTGTTCAGCCTGCTGGACTTGCCATGCATGCCTCTCACTTTGCTCTCTCACTGTTGTTTACTAACATGCATTTCTTTTCCACTAGACTGAAAAATGTATGACTCATTAGTTTTTAGCATGATAGATAAATTTCCTGATAGCAGTTTTAAGTCAAAATTTGAAGTGAAATGGATAATATAATAACAAAACAAAAAGCAACTTGACCTCCCCCAGCCCATAACTCAATCTCCTCCAGCCCACCCCAATTCCTCTGCTTTTTCACCCCCCCATCTCCCCCTCCATCCTGCCTGCACCCCACAGTGAAGTCCTGTGATCACAGTGTCACACAGATGACCTGCAGCACTTGGGCTTTCTCCTGGCAGCTGGATGGACTGGCAGGATTTAATAGTAAAAATAAAATTTTTGCAATGGATGTGAATGAACCACAAGTGATCGTTTTTTGCAAGGATGCATTTTATCTGAGGCTGCTGTTTTTATTGTTGCAGGCCAGCTGTGGAAGAGTCAGCTGACTTCTGCTGATCCTAAAGGCTAATGCAGGTGTATTTTTGTTAGCCTTTCTGAAATCTGCATGCCTTTGCACAAACTCAGATTTTTGTAAATTGTGCTAAATCTTATCATTTATTCAGAAACAACTATGGAAAGATTCATTCAGTTCATTAATGACATTGATCAAATATTTATTTTTCAGGGCACTGTATCTAGTCCTTGAAAATTAACTACAAAGACAATTTACGGTTCTTAAATTCCAGGCATTCCAGATTTCATATTCTAAGGCAAAGAAAATATATACAGTTATGGAACACATAAAGGCATTTTGGTTAGTGAGAGATCTAATATATGATGGCGGCCTCAGACAATTATAATGGAATGAAAAAATTTCTATCACCTAGTATTTTTGTACCTTTTCTATGTTTAGATATGTTTAAGTACATAAATATTTGTCATTGTGTTACAATATATACAGTATTCAGTACAGTAATATGCTGTACAGGTTTGTAATCTAGAAGCAATAGGCTCTAACATATAGCCTACTGTATAAAATTTGTATAGATAGACTATACCTTTTAGGTTTGTGTAAATATACTCCATGATATTTGCATAAAGATGTAACTGCCCAATATTTCATTTCTCATAACATATCCTGGTCCTTTAGCAATGTATAACTATAAGCAAAATAGGTTAGTAGCTTAGAGTATGTACTGAGATTTATTTTTCAAAAGTAAATGTGACTTATTTTTTTCTTGGCAAACTGGGACCTGTCCTGAGTAGCATAACCACAGTGCTGAGTGGGTCTAGAAACTTATAATATGAAGAGCAGGTGAGAGAATTAGGGATGTTAGCCTGGGGAAGAGAAGACATAATGGGGACAAGATAGCTGTCTTTAAACATTTGAAAAGCTGTCAGATGGGAAAAGGATTAGACTGATTCTGAGAAACTCCAGAGGGCATGAATAGGGGTGGAAGTTTTAAGGAAGCAGGTTTAAGTTGAAAGAAATTTCTAACAATTTGAGCTATAGCTAAAACAAATGATGTGTTCTAAAACACCGTAGGGTGTGTTTAAGGAATTTCTGCACCAATTAATCCATAGGCGTTTGGATTAGTTGTCCTCCAAGGGAACTTTTAACTCCAACGTTCTATGGTTCTTGGATATAAAAACTCCACTTTACATGAAGAGTTAGTTTGGTTTGGCTCCATCCATCACAAAAGCATACAGATAATGCCAACTTGCAAACTTGAACATAGTTTACAAGGACCTTAGAGGCTGACCTCTGCCAGCATTTTTGTCTTCATCCAACACAGGTTGTGCATCCTTAATCCCCCAATACAAAATCTGAAATGCTATAAAAATCCCAAATTTTTTGAGCACTAATATGACAAAGACAAGTGGAAAGTTCCATATTGTGAAATACTTCATGCACAAAATTACTAAAAATATCATAAAATACCTTCAGGATATGTGTAAAATCTATACATACAGTATCAATAACTTTCATGTTTTGATGTGGGTTCTGCTGTAGTTTGTATGTAGTTTGTTCCCCAAAGGTTTGACTGCAGAAAGCCTGGTCTCAGTGTGGCTGTATTGAGATGGTGGAGTCTTTAAGAAGTGGGGCCTGGTGGAGGGTGGTTAAGTCCTTGGGTGTACTGTGCTCAGAAGAGATTAATGTGGCTCTTGAGGGACCCCAGTTAGTTCCCTTGAGAGAGAGAGTTGTTCTAAAAGAACAAGTCTGACCCATGAATCTCTGTCTCCTTGTCTTGCCTTGTGATCTCTCCCTCTCTCACCAGTTCTCCTGCCATTGTGCTAGCTAACGTGCAATGCAGCCAACACAGTCCTCACTAGAGCTGCATAGATGGGCCATCCAGTCTTGGACTTTTAGCTTCAAAAACCATGAGCTACATAAATCTCTTTATTTTAAAAAGAATTCAACCTCAAATATTTTGTTATAGCAACAGAAAATGTACTAATATACTCATTATCCTCAAGATGCAAATATCCCAGAATCATAAAAACTCTGAAAAGCAAAATACTTCTAGGCTCAATCATTTGGGGATAAGGGATAATAATCAGCTTGTAATATTCTTCCTCACTCTCCACTTGCATACTTCCTGGTGGGTCTAGTCTTCTTCTTCTTCTTTTTATTTATTTTTATTTTTTTGGTCTCAGGGCTAACACACTGGCTAATCCCTCTGCCTAAAAGTTCTTCCTTCCACTTTTCCCTCAGATAACTCTATCTCTTAATGTAGCTGACTCTCTTTCTGCAGGAAGTCATTCCTGACCTTAGCTTCCCCTGTGAAGAGGCTGTGTGGCATTGAATGCTTCCCGTTGCATACTTTTCTCTCGTTTGTTCTTTATCTGTCTTTCGTACAGGACTTGAAGTTCTATGAGGGTGGGAAGATGTCCATGGTTCTTGACTGTACAATCAGTGACTTAGCACACTTTTGAGCACAAGGTTTCTCGATTAGAAATATTTGCTAGATAAACGTTACTCTGGTACATTTTTTAAAGGTATGTGTGTGTAGATACTGGATTTACATTAACATTTTTCAGAACTTATGTGGCGTGTGTGATGTCCAGAATGTTTCTCCAAGGGTAAAATGAGCTAGAAAGATTCAGGAATTGGAAAGCTTTTGAAAAATATTTTAAAGATTTTTGCATCTTTACCATGTTGAGAGATTTCTTCTCCATGGCAATGTCTTTAGAGCTCTTGGAACAGTTCTCCACACATACCACCACAATTCTCTGTCTAACAGAAATAAAATCATTAGATTTTTGCACAGAGTGAGCCTTGGAGGAAAGGAAATGCTAATAGCAAGGCCAGATGAAGAGATGGTAAAGAGGAAAGGCAACAGTGGCTTTGCACACAGTAATGCTTGGTTTACTTCTTCTCAGCTGAAGTGAGAATTTAAGATTAATGCCCCTTAATCCCCACCCCAAATTCTGCTGACCCCATCAGCTAAACACACAGGAAAAAACGTTTGGCTGGAGCCTCCAGGAGGGAAATTTATAGTATTTTATTGCAATCCAGTGATACTTACCCTTTTTGTTGTCTGAAAAGCTCTTCTTTACTATCCTGCTGGTTTTGCCTAAGAAAAGTTAGCTTTCTGTTTCAAAGAGATTTTATCAATCTCTTGGCAGGTGTTCACACCAGTTGGCATGAAAGATCACTGGTCAGTTTTCATGGTGGTACTTGGATCCATGTTTATCATTCATGATTCATTAGAAGCCGTTTTCCCTGAGCTTCTTTCGTAGTTGTCACAGTGCAGGGGATTGAAATCAGGGTCAAGAGAGCTAGGCAAGCTCTCCCTACCACTGAGCTACATGCTCAGTCCCTGGTAGTTTTAAGACCATATTGAAATGAAGAGCCTTTTTTTTTTTTTTTTTTTTTTGTGTGTGTGTGTGTGTGTGTGTTTGTGGGACCATAAGAAATAATTTGCTTCCTGCTGTCCACCCATCCTCTTTTTGTTTTTACTCTAAGACAATAACCCTGATTTTGGCTAACCAACTATCCTTATAAAATTATGAGCCCTTTATTAGGCAATTAAATGGACTAAAGACATGGCCCAGATTCATATTCAATATTATTAAGGTTAACAGATGCTGCTAGAAGTTATTCTTGTCCAGGGAAGATAGTTATTGTTGGGAGTCGCCCCGGCTCCAAAGACTAACTTCCCCATCCAGCGAGAAGAGCCTTCCAATGGTGAGCCCTGCTGACTCACATGATCCTTACCCTCCAATCAGAAAGCACCCTGTGTCAACTGTCAAACTGTTAAACCGTTAAACTGTCATAGCTGTCAAACCGCCCCCAGCTCTATAAATGTGCAAAGCTGTTCCTCAATAAACGGGCATTTTCTCTGACGATGAGCCTTGTTCTTTCTTTCAGTTATGAACCTATTCACATCAAATGTTGCCATCCTTGGAATCAGCATGGAATTATTGCTCTAGTAGTGAAAAGAAGAGTAAAGCATATGAGCAACTGTGGTGTGTATAGTCCAGGGCGTATGGGTGATCCAGTAGTCATAGGGAATGAAATGTAAGTTGTTCTTTTCCAGAACTGAAGGTGTGTTTCTGATGAGTCATCTTTATTCTCCTCTGGCCGTGTTCAAGTTGACAAATATTCCAGAAAAAAATGTACAGGAATCCTAACTTGAGTAAGGATCTGACATCAAGACTATAAGGGGGGTTAAAGGTACAAACTGGTGGGGTCTGTGGAGCTCATTGCACTCTCTGGGGACAAAAGAGTTGGATTTGTGCTGTTACTCCCATTAATAAGATACTCAGGTCAACAGAACCAACAGGTGTGTATGTGTATGTTTGTATGAGCACTTGCATGTGTGAGGGTCTAAGTCATGAAATAGAACAATAATTTGTGTTTTATTTTAAAGCAGCAGGTAGAACATTGAAGGGGAGCTTCCAGAGGAAGTATTGTTGAGAAAGTGCCCATTGGTTGGTAGTTGATAACAATTCTATTCTACAGAGCAACTCAGATTGACTATTGGAATCTAAGGACTTAGATCAGCAACCCCTTGGATCTGATAACGTAAAAAATGCAACAACATTCTATAAGAGGGGTAGATAAAATTGACCAGTAAGAAGATTGTCAAAATAATTGTCCTTGCAAGAAAAAGATAAACCTGGCTTCCACCCATGGAATCAATACCTTTGCTGGTAAACCACCCTTCCCTGATGGGGCCTCAGCTACTAGGAGATTCTGTGGATGCCCTGATCTCAGGGTGGCCCTTTCCACATGTGTGTCTTCTTGCATTTCTCCTAAAGGCCACAGTGGCAGGGATTCCTGTCCCTTGCTGCCTATGACTATGAAATTCTAATCTCTGGAACTATTAGAGTCACATGTGATAAGTCTTAAATTTGAAAAGGAAAAAAACAAACCATTCACAATCAATCAACCTGCAGCAAACAGAGCTGAGATAGAACATGTGCTGTACCACTGGCCTCTGTCTTTCTTTCTTTCATTAAAAAAAGACTTCATCCTCCACAACCCCAACTTCCTTGGAAGCCTTGCATGTCTGTGGCTCTGCTGCATTGCTGATCCTGGCAAAGGGACAGGAAGGTCAATTGAGACTGATCATAGTCATGCAGGGAAACTTGGCACCAAATTTAGCAAAAAATCTTTCAATCCTGTGACCAGCTGAGTCTATTACCATGTAGGATCTGTCCACATGGAGCCTTTCTATGACCCTCAAGGACAGCTGCATAGCCCTGGAAGAATGCCTTGTGCTGGTGGAAGAGCCTTTTAAATCTCATTCTACAGCTTAAGATCTGTTTCATTTTTTTAAAAAAGAAAATCTTTGCTATTGGTCTTCCATTACTGAATTAAAATAAGAACATATGTGAGGAAACTATAATGCAGAATAAGAAGTCTGTCTGTTTTGGGGCAAGTTACATTTTCAAACCCCTTTAAGATTTCTCCCAGAGGGTGACTCCCACCTCAAGATCTCCCTCCTGGTTTTGATGACTTCAAGCACATCAGAAGGAAGAACATTTGGGACCATCCAAGAAGGGATGCGTGAGAATGGGAGAATTTTTCACGAAAGCACAGCTTTCTATACCTCACCCGTGAGGCCTGAACATTTGGGAATCAGCAACATTCATGTTTGAAACAGTGAGAACAAGACCAAGAAAGCTGTTGAGAAGAAGGCTGACAAGTCAATGTATTTTACAGAATGCAGCAAAAGTCCCCTGTGGTAATCCTACCTGAGGCAAAAAATAGAAAAGCAGATTTAGGCTTCTTTATTGATTTAAGCCAAATGTACCCTCTGTCTTCCAAGAAAGAAATTTAAAAAAAAATTCATCAGGAAACTGGAGTACTGATGCTAGTTATGATCCAGAATATGTGGGTCCTTTTTGTTTTATTTTCTCAATATTTAAATGTAAATAACTTCATGTATGGTCTGTCTACCTCAATAGTCACCATAATGATTAAGAAGATAAAATCAAAATTCTTTCTCCCTTCTTAGAGGATGTTGATGACTCCCTGTCACAGGGAGCAGCCAGGGTCTCTCCTCCTGGGGTGGTCCTGCCCCCTACTGCCCCCAGAGGGCCTCTGGGATCAGGGAGGCAACCTGGCCAATCAGTCAAGGACAAGAACAGAGTAGGAATGAGCCTGTTTCCTTCTCATCCTTCCTGTTGGTAGTTCCCTACTGTTAACAATAGAGACATTATTAGAGTTATCTCCTGTGCCTCCCACTTCACATTTGTCTCTGTTTCAGGCTCTATCTCTGTTAAATTTCCTGAATGTCCTTTTTTCTCCAAGTTTAGACCCTGGCTCTTGTCGCTTTCCCCTCAATCCTGTGCTTGGTTGTGATGTTTCTAGTGCTGAGTCACAAGTCTCCTCTGACTTAGATTGTCTGATAGAGATCCAAAGCCTCAGGTACACCATGCCAACTTGGAAGACCTACAGTGCCTCAAAGTCAGTGTATCCAGAATCAAACTCATTCACATATTTGCCTATCCATAACCTGCCCTGCAGCAGATCCAACCATGAACATCCTCATGGGTAAAGCAGTTCGAGCACTGCTTTAGAAGCATGGGCTTTAGCAAGGGAAATTTCAAACTTTTTAAGCTATTATAAACTTTGGCAAGTTACAGAAGTTTTCAAAACTTTAATTTATTCATCACCAAGAGGGAAAATAACATTGTTATCTTGAAGTGCCATTGCAAGAATTAGAGGTGATAATATTTGAAAAGTATATAAAACTACATGGTATATAATTGAGATCAATAAATAGTGGTTATGAAAGTGATGTGTTAAATTATATGGAAATGACTATTCCTTAGTGAATCAGGGCTGACTTCCTAGAAGATGAAAAGCAGTTACCAAGGTGGGATGAGGGAAGTGTACTCCATTCCCCGCTTTGTGGAGGCATGAGGAGTTAGCGTGAACAGCATGGAGCATAATGCCAAGAGTGAGGAGTTTGTGGGGATGGATGGTGGGGATGTGGGGATGGAGAGGTAAAATGTGTACAGGCATCACATCATGATGTACCCTGTGTTAAGCTAGAGTTTTAATTTTATCCTGGAAGCTATGGGGAGCCACTAAAGGAATTTAGGCAGGGGAATGACATGATCAGATTTGTGTTTTAGAAATAACACATTGGCAACTGTGTGGAGTAGGGATTGGAGTCATGCCAGGCTGGAGTAGTTAGGAGGCAGTTGCAGTAATCCAGGCAAGAAGTGATGAGGGCCTGGATTAAGGTAATGGCTTTGGGGATAGAGAGAATGGCGTGGGTATGAGTGGATATTAAGAAGGTAGAATCTGTAGGACTTGGTAACTTGATTTGAAGGCTAAATGAGAAAAAAAAAAAAGAATCTGGGATGCTTGCCAAATTTCTGCTGTGGGCAAGTGCACCGATAGATGTAGCATCATTCAGTGAGATATAAAAGACTGAAAGAAAAACATCTTGATGATATATACCCAGTTTGGGACTGAATGAATTTTATTTTGAATGTATTTAAAGAGACATGTCTAATGAGGTCTGGGCTTTTCTTCCAGATGTGAGGAACCAAATGATATAGTGTTGTGTCAGGAGAGTCAAAGGCAAAGATCTGGAGGACATGGAAATTTAAGGGAAGGAAAAGGATGAAACAATGATATCACCCCAGATTGACAAATCATGGTACTCTGAATCAGGAACGCTCAATTGATGTCACAGAAGGAGAAGGACAGGGGCTTCCCATAGTCAAAAGACACAGAGAACAAGTTAGAGGAGAAGAGAAAACCAACCACTGGGTAGGGAAGCATGGAGGACGTTAGTGTCATTGGTGAGAGCAATGTTGCTGTAATTGTGGGAAGAATGGTGGAATGTGGCACATTGGAAAGAACATCGAAAATAAGAAAGGGTGAATATTCAATACACTATGCTGCTTTAAGATGCTTCACTATGAAAAATGGAGAAGAGAATGGAGTTTAGAAAAGGATTTCAATTTGAAGCAAGTGAATCACAAATTTTTATTAATTTGTTTTTGGAATATAAATGTGGGGGGACACTGTGTGTGTGCTTGATTGTGTGCGCACGTGCGTGTCTACTGAGAGTGGAATTCAGGAGAAGCAGAAGGATGGAATGCGGCAGTCTGGCTGGGCACAAATCATGAGCCACTCAAGCAGGAACAAACTTTATTTCTGAACTCCCGGGAACGCCACCCACGCTGCCCTTCCAGGCACACCACACACCAACCGGAACTCCCTCCACTGGAACTTCACCAACCAATGTGAACTCCCCAGGAATCCCCGGGAGAACTCCAAAGTAGTGGGCGCCCGAAGGGGACAACAGGGGTCTGTATACAATTGAATACACAACCTGTTTCAATCCAATATCATCTTAATGGCTCGCCTCTCAACCATTACTTCTGGCAAAATGCCAGGCGTCATTCCGACTTGGCTGTGGCCCTCAACAATGGAAGACAGATTAAGGGAGAATAAGTGAAAGAACACCAACTTTGAGATAGAAGAAGAAGGGTTTCAGAGCACAAGTGGTGGCAGGTGCCCCTGGGAGAAGGGTCACCTCTTTCATTTAGTCAATAAATGAGAAAAGATCAGTGAAAGCATCAGTATATTTTAATGGAAAGAGGAAAGAGTTTTGCTTGATATAGTATATTTGTTTCTGTTGAACAGGAGACAAATTTACTTGTTGAAAATTCTGAAGTATGTGGGCTTGAGGATAGACAGTATTTTATATAGCTCTTTAGAGGAATGGAAGAGGAAATTGTTAATGTTTACTAAGTGCTTAATGTGTGTCAACCAGTGTTTTACTTTAAATATATTCACTATTTTAATCCTCATAATAACTCTGTAATCCACATACAACAACCTCCCCTAGTTTACAGATGAGGAAACTAAGGCACAGGATGAAGTATTTTGATAGAGGCACGTTTGAACCCAACATTTGATATCTAAAACCCGTTCTTTTATGAAATAGTGTATCTATGAAGAACCAAAATTTCAACAACTTCTTCAACAAATATCAGTCAAATATTTTGCATGTGTCAAGCACTGATTTGAGTTTGCAAAACTAGTGGTGATTCTTGTGTTCATATTTTTTTTTTAACAAAAACATACTGGTAAGAAATGGAATAATTAAACCATAAAGTTTGTAGTAGATGATAAGCAATATAGAGAAAAGAGAAAACACAGAGCAGGTTAGGGGGCTGAGGAAGGCACAGATATAAGTAGTGCTAGGATTCACCTGAATGGTAAGATATGAGCAAAGACTTGAAGGAGGGATGAGATATCACAAGAAATAGAGCCTTGTGGATATCTGACAGAAGAGCTGTGGGGTCTAAGGCAGGACCGTGCTCTACATATTGAAGGAACAAGGAGGGTCATATGGCAAGTGGTGAGAGAGAGACATAGGAGAGGGTCACAGAAGATCCTGGGGAAAGTGCAAGGCACTTTGACTTTAAGAGAAATTGGGAGCACTGCAGAATTTTGAGCAAAGAAGTGACAGAAACATTCTTTTCATTTTTTTCTTTTTTTAAAAAAAAATATTTAGTTTTTTTATCATACATAGATGGGATATAATTTCTCATTTTTCTGAGTATACATATTGTAGAATCACATTGGTCATACAGTCACATACATACATACAGTAATAATGTCTGTTTCATTCTACTCTCTTTCTTATCCCTACATCCCCTGCCTTCCCCTCCTTTCACTTGAAGAATCCATTTTGATATAAATATGCAAGCATGGACTATATCTTATTCTAGTAAGAGTCCCATGCTTATGAACGTACATGGTGGTGGGATTCACTGTGTTGTTTTCATGTCTGTACACGGGAAAGTTATGTCGGACTCATTCCACTGTCTTTCCTTTGCATATCCTCCCTTCCCTCCCTTCCCCATTGTCTAATCTATTGCACGTCTGTTCTTCCCCTCACCCCCACCCCTACTGTGGATTAACTTTCACATATCAGATAAAACATTTTATCTTTGTTTTGGGGGGACTGGCTTACTTTATTCAGCATGGTAGTCTTCAGATCCGTCCATTTACCAACAAATGTCATAAAGTCATTCTTCTTTATGGCTGAACAATTCCCCATTGTGTATATATATACCACATTTAGGTTGGTTCCATAGCTACTGTGAATTGAGCAGCTATAAACATTGATGTGGCTTCTGTACATATTGAAAAGACAACTCTGTTGATGTATTGTGAACAAATAGACCAAAGAGAGAGCAACAGAAAAAGCAAAGAGACCAGGTAGGAGACCATGGGCAAGATCAAAGTGAAGAGGCAAGAGCTGGGACCAAAATGGTGAGATTAGTAGCATTTAGAAATGGTTGGATTCTGAACAAGCTTCTAAGGTATAGCCAAGAGAATTTCCTGATGCATTGTAGGCAAAGTGCAGAAAAAGAGAAGACAAGGGTAACTTTTTTTGTGTGACCTCTCTCTACCTTGTAAGGATACAAAAAGGAAACTGCCATTTATGAACTGGGAAGTGGGCCCTCATCAAACACCAACAAATCTTCAGGCCCTTGATCTTGGACATCCCAGCCTCCAGAATTGGGAGAAATAAATTTCTGTTAAGTCACCTTGTCTATGGTATTTTCTTATAACAACAGGAGAGGACTAGAACAATCAGTTTTTATTGGGAATGGGGTGAGTATAGTGGAGTAGGAAGAAATGAAGGATTACAAAGAGGTGTGAGAAAACTTTTTAGGATTAGGGATATGTTCATTATCTTGATCGTGGTAATGGTTTCATGAAGGTAGGCTCTATTAATCAGTTTTGTACTACTATAACAAAACATTTGAGGTAACCAATTGTTTATTTAGAAAAAACATATTTAGCTCATAGTCTTTGAGGTTCAAGGACATGGCACTGGCTTTGGCTCAGTTCTGGTGAGGGTGGCAGATGGTGGAACATCATGTCAGGAGCATCAGTTGGAGTGAGCATCCACATCTCAAACAAGAGCCGGAGGTGGGGAGGGGTGGAGAGAACAGGACAGCACCATCCCTTTCAAGGGAATGTTGCCAGTTATCTAAGGACTTCCTACTAGACACCTTAAAGTTATCAATAAAGCTGAAAAGTCAGGGGTCACTGCTTCCACTTCCCTTCAGTAAACTCTCTTTCAGTTTCCTTCTAGACTTGGCCATTGCCTGGAGAGCTCTTCCTGTTCTGAAATCTCAAATGTAATACCTTAATTTTCTCACATAACTTGTCATTTCAATTTACTCACCTTCCTTTGGTCAAGACTCCTAAGCTTCGCCACTTTCAGACCCAAGAACTAGGCTTTTTGTAATTTTCTAGTCGTTTTTATTTCTTCCTGATCCCACTCATGGATCTTCACTGTCTCTACAGCCACATGGGAGGACACAGATACTCCATGGAGATGCCAATCTTATACTCCTATATATCTCGAAGTAATGTCTGTAGACATTATTGCCCTCTTTAAGTTTTAATTTTCTTTCCTTTGAATATTAGACTCCTTAGTCTGTTACTTTTAGCAGTTGTATGACTCCCCAGTGTCTTGTGCGTTATTTTACTTCAAACTATCTTACCCCTAGTCCTTTTGGATTGACTTTGTAAGTGTCCTATTTTTGATCTATCAATCTCTCCAATATTCTTAACAATGTTTTTGGAAGATACAAGGATTTAATTTGGTTGAAAACCAAATTATAGATTTTTTTAATAGTTTGTGACTTTTTTGGTCCTATTGACGATATATTTGCCTAACCCAATAACACTAAGATTTTTCTTCTCTATTTTCCTCTGGAAGTTTTAACTTTCCTTTCAGGCCTTGGATTAATTTGTACATCTTGTGTGGTAAGTGTTAAGGTGTTTTTAAATTTTTTTACTTTTATTTTTTGCACTTTTAAGCACAGTTTGTTGAAAAGATAATTATCTCCTAAGTGAACTGCCTTGAAAACCCTTGTTGAAAATTAATTGATTATATTTTTTTGGAGACAAATTGATAATTTGTCTTCCTTGGGACCTATCTGTCATGATTATTATGTCTTATAATAAGCTTCAAAGTACTTAGGAAAGTGTCCAACTTTGTTGCTCTTTCTTAAAAGTAGTTTTGACTATCTTAGGTCACTCACATTTTCATATAAATTTAGAGTCAGCTTTCCTATTTCTGCAAAATCCCTCTGGGATTTTGGTTGAAGTATTTGAACCAGGGATTAACTTAGGGGAAATTAGCTCTTTAGAATTGTTTCTTAGGAATCTTGAGAAATGTATTTCTCTATTTAGTTGATGCTTTGTTTTGTTTTGCAAAACATGTTATATTATGTTGCATGTTGGCTTCAGACTCCTGAGGTTTGCCCCTGCCTCAGTCTCCTAAGAGCTGGGATACAGGCATGGGCTTTTCTCATCAATGCCTCATAGATTTTAATAAGCAGGTCTTCAACATATTTTGTTCAATTTATCACTGAGAAATTAATATTTTTTCTTTCGAATTATGTCTTTATTAATGAACTTTATTTTTAGATCAGTTTTGGATTTTGAGCAGAGAGTTCAGAGAATTCCCAAATATCCTCCATATACAGTTTATCCTATCACTAACATCTTACATTAGTATATGTCATTATTAACGGAAGGCCATCATTTATTTAGATTTCTTTATATTTTACCTGGTTTGTCTTTTCTGTTCCAGGATCCCATCCAGAATACCACATTACCTTTGGCTATCATAGCTCTGTAAATTCTGCTTGGTTGACATTCTTCAGACTTTCCTTGTTTTGTGGATCTTAATAGTTTTGAGAATTAATCATAAGATATATTGTGGGATGCCCCTCTGTTGGAATTTGCATGATATCTTTCTCATATTTAGTTTAGGGAATGAAGACCACAGAGACAGACACAATTTTCACCACATCATATCAAGAGCACATACTATTAACATGACTTGTGGATGTTGACATTGACATTGATATTGGTTAAAGCAGTATTGTCAAGTTTCCCACTGGAAATTGGTTTTTATATCCCCTTTTCATACTCTACTCTCCGGAAAGAAGTCACTATACATAGCCCATCCTTAAAAGTGGCAAGTTGTGCTGGTTCCATTCCAAGTTTTCCATACTGCTTTCCGAATTGGTTGCACCCATTTGCAGTCCCACCAGCAATGTATGAATGTACCTTTCCCCCCACATCCTCCCCAACACTTATTATTGCTTGTATTCCTAATAGCTGCCATTCTGACTGGAGTGAGATGAAATTTTGGAGTAGTTTTGATTTGCATTTCTCTAATTGTTAGAGATTTTGTACGTTTTTTCATAAATTTGTTGATTGTAAATCATCTGAAAAGTATCTGTTCAGTTCCTTGGCCTATTTATTGATTAGGTTATTTGTTATTTTGGTGTTAAGTTTTTTGAGTTCTTTATATATCCTAGAGATTAGTGCTCTATTTGATGTGCATGTGGTAAAAATTTGCTCCCATTCTGTAGGCTCTTTCTTCGCTTCACTGATTGTTTCTTTTGCTGAGAAGAAGCTTTTTAGTTTGAATCCATCACATTTATTCTTGATGTATTTCTTGTGTTATAGGGGTCTTGTTAAGGAAGTTGGGACCTAATATGACATGATGAAGATTTAGGCCTTTTTCTTCTATTAGGTTCAGGGTAAATGGGATAGTTTTCCTTGTTTCCCTTTCAGAGGATTTGTCACTGATATACAGACATGTCTTTGATTTATGGGTGTTGATTTTATATCCTGCTACTTTGCTGAATTCATTTACTAATTCTAGAAGTTTTCTGGTGGAATTTTTTGGATCCTGTAGGTATAAAATCATGTTGACAGCAAATAGTGATAGTTTGAGTTCTTCTTTTCCTATCCATATCCATTTAATTTCTTTCATCTAATTGCTTTGGCTAGATTCTCAAGAACTATGTTAAATAGAAGTGGTGAAAGAGGGCATCTCCGTCTTGTTCCAATTTTTAGAAGGAATGCTTTCAATTTTTCTCCATTTAGAATGATGTTGGCCTTGGGCTTAGCATAGATAGGTTTTACAATGTTAAGATATGGTCCTCTTATCCCTGGTTTTTCTACTGTTTTGAACATGAAGGGGTGCTGTATTTTATCAACCACCATTTGACCCAGCTATCCCACTCTTCAGTCTATACCCAACGGACTTAAAAACAGCGTACATCAGTGACATCAATGTTTGTAGCAGCACGATTCACAATAGCTAAATTGTGGATCCAACCTAGATGCCCTTCAATGCATGAATAAGTAAAGAAACTGTGGTATATGTACACAATGGAATATTAGTCAGCATTAAAAGATAATAAAATCATGGCATTTGCAGGTAAATGGAGTTGGAGAATATCATGCTAAATGAAGTAAGCCAATCCCCCAAAACCAATGAATGTTTTCTCTGATATGTGGATGCTGACCCATAATGTGGGTTGTTGGAAGAGCATGGGAGGAATGGAGGAACTTGAGATAGGGCAAAGGGAGGAGTGGGGAGGGAGAATGGGGGTAAGAAAGATGGTGGAATGATATAGATATCATTACCCTAAGTACATGCATGAAGACATGAATGGTGTGACTCTACTTTGTGTGCAACCAGACACATGAAAAAAAAGATGTTCTATATGTGTATGGTAAACTAAAATGTATTATGTTGTTATGTATAACAAATTATAATAAATAAATAAATTTTGAAAAACAGCAAAAAAATAAAAGTGGCAAGTTAGGTTTCCCTTGTTTTAGGGTAAAGTATATGTATAATTTATTTGGAATTGTTCTGCAAGGGAGATTTGTTTATTTTTCATTTAAGAATTTATTCATTAATCATATCAATATGCATTTAAGGATTTATTTTAGTTTTTAGAATATGTGAAAATACTAATTAATTAATTTTGCTGGTGAAAATGTTACAACTTTCAGATCTTCTTTGATTTATTTTATTAATATAACTGTTATTGTGTCTTTAATTTCAAATTCAAATGTTGATATCTGGTATAAGTGAAAGTCATTTAATTTTGAATATTAACATTACATCCCAAGAACTTGCTATAATCTAGAAGTTATGTGTGAGGTTTTGCTTTTGTTCTTACTTTGTCAAATCTTCAGTATTTTCTACATAGAAAAAAGGAAAGATTTATTTCTTCCTTCCGAATCTATATACCTTCTATTTACTTTTTTGTCTTATTGCTCTAGCTGGGGCTTCCAATATAATGCTGAGTAGGAGTGGTGGGAGGGGGAATCCTTAACTTGTTTCTGATCTTAGAGACAAAGCACCTAGTTTCTCAGATTAAGTAAGATATCATCCTGTAGGATTTTGCAGGTACTCTTCACCAAATTGAGGAAGTTCCCCTCCATTTTCAGTTTGCTTGGAGATTTTATTCTAATGACCAATAGATTTTATCAATTTTTTTCCTGCATCTACTTTTTAAAAGAACTATTATGTGATATTGAGAATGTTTGAACATTCTATTATTTTATTTATTATTATTATTTTTGTTTGTTCTACTTAGTTGTAAATGACAGCAGAATGCATTTCAATTCATGGTACACAAATGGAGTGAAACATTTCAATTCTCTGGCTGTACATGATGTAGAGACACACATTTGTGCAATCATACATATACCTAGGGTAATGTTGCCCATATCATGCCACCATCTTTCCTACTCCATAACCCCTCCCTACACTCCTCTTTGCCCTATCCAAAGATCTTCCATTTTTCCCATGCCTCTCCTCCCCATTGCAGATCAGCATCCACTAATCAGAGAAAAAACACTTGGCCTTTAGACTTTGGGGATTGGCTTACTTTGCTGCTCTGTCCATTTACCTACAAATGCCGTAATTTTATTCTTATTTAATGTTGAGTGATATTCCATTGTGTGTATGTATGTATGTATGTATGTATATGTATATGTATGTATGTATATATATATATATATATATATATATATATATATATATATATATATATCACAGTTTCTTTATCTATTCATGCATTGAAGGGCATCTAGATTGGTTCCCCAGTTTAGCTATTGTGAATTCTGCTGCTATAAACATTGGTGTGTCTATGCCACTATAGCATGCTGATTTTAAGACCTTTGGGCATAGACCAAAGAGTGGGATAGCTGGGTCAAATGGTGGATCCATTCCAAGTTTTCTGAGGAATCGCCATACTGCTTTCCAGAATGGTCGCACCAATTTACAATTCCACCAGCAATGTATGAGTGTCCCTTTTCCCCCACATCCTTGCCAACATTAATTATTGCTTGTATTCTTGATAAATGCCATTCTGACTGGGCTAAGATAAAATCTTAGAGTAATTTTGATTTGCATTTCTCTAATTACTAAAGATATTGAACACTTTTTCATATATTTATTGCTTGCTTATATATCTTCTTCTGAGAAGTGTCTGTTCAGTTCCTTAGCCCATTTATTAATTCAGTTGTTTGGTTTTTGGTATTAAGTTTTTTGAGTTCTTTATATATCCTAGAGATTAGTCCTCTGTCTGATATGTGTGTGGTAAAAATTTGCTCCCATACTGAAGCTCTCTCTTCACCTTAATGATTCTTTCTTTTGCTGAAACAAAGCTTTTCAGCTTGAATCCATCACATTTATTGATTCCTGATTTTATTTATTCTGCTTTAGGAGTCTTGTTGGGGAGGGGCCTAATCTGACATGATGAAGATTCGGGCCTACTTTTTCAAAGACATATCAAGGAAAGAAAACTTCAGACCAATATCCCTGATGAAAACAGACACAAAAATTCTCAATAAAATCCTGGCCAACATACAAAAACATATTTAAAAGATGGTGCACCATGATCAAGTAGGGTTTATCTTAGGGATGCAAGGTTGGTTCAACATACAGAAATCAATAAATGTAATATATCACATCAATAGACTTAAAGACAAGAATCATATGATTATCTCAATAGATGCTGAAAAAGCATTCAATAAAATACAGCCTCTCTTCATGTTCAAAACACTAGGAAAACTAGTAATAGTAGGATCATACATCAACATTGTAAAAGCTATCTATGCTAATTCCAAGGCCAACATCATTCTAACTGGAGGAAAATCGGAAGCATGCCCTCTAAAAACTGGAACAAGACAGGGATGTCCTTTTTTTACCACTTCTATTCACCATAGTCCTTGAAATTCTAGCCAGAGCAATCAGACGGACAAAAGAAATTAAAGGGATATGTAAAAAGGAAAAAAAGAACTCAAACTATCACTATTTGCCAACGACATGATTCTATATTTAGAAGACCCAAAAAATTCTACCAGAAAACTTCTAGAACTAATAAGTGAATTTAGTAAAGTAGCACTATATAAAATCAATACCCACAAATCAAATGCATTTCTATATATAAGTGATGAATCTACTGAAAGGGAAATTAGGAAAAATACCTCATTCAAAAAAAAAAAAAAAACTTGGGAATCAATCTAACAAAAGAGGTAAAAGACCTCTACAATGAAAACTACAGAACACTAAAGAAAGAAATTGAAGAAGACCTTAGAAGATGGAAAGATCTCCCATGCTCTTTGATAGGCAGAGTTAATATTGTCAAAATGGTCACACTACCAAAACTGCTATACAGATTTAATGCAATTCCTATTAATGACATTTTTCATAGAACTAGGAAAAGTAATCATGAAATTCATTTGGATAAGCAAGAGACCCAGAATAGCCAAAGCAATCCTTAGCAAGAAAAGTGAAGCAGGATGCATCACAATACCAGACTTTAAACTATATTACAGAACAATAGTAACCAAAACAGCATGGTATGGGCACCAAAATAGACATGTAGACCAATGATACAGAATAGAAGATTCAGAGACCACCCACACAAATACAGTTACCTCATACTAGACAAAGGTGCCTAAAACATACATTAGAGAAAGGATAGCTTCTTCAACAAACCATGTTGGGAATACTGGAAATCCACATGTAGCAAGATGAAATTAAACCTCTATCTCTCACCATGCACAAAACTCAACTCAAAGTGGATCAAGGACCTAGGAATTAGACTAGAGTTTCTGCATCTATTGATACAGACATAATTTTTCTTTTTTAGTTTCTTAACATGAGGTATTATGTTAATTTATTTTTGAATGCTGGCACAGCCTTGCATACCTAGAACAAGTTGCATTTGGTTTAATTCATTTTTATGTTACTGAAAATGAATGTCATCACATATTTCCTCTTATGTCCTACCTAAATCCCTAGCAAGTTCATTATTTCCTACTTTAGAGGCTCACACAAAACATTTCTTCTTTATTACAATACTTATCCTTATATATTGTTTTGATGTGCTTTAAATTCTATAACTACCACTGTGAGTATCTGAGAAATGAGTAGTTTGTTTTTAAAAATTCTTTCTTTGTAAATGTAGCCCCCCCAAATGTTACTATTTCATGATATTTATCCTCTTATTTTTTCCATCTCTAGTGCTTAGTATTCTGCTTGACTCATGTGCAAACTTATAATAAAAGATTGTTGAAAACAAAACAAACAAACAAAAAACAATCAAGTCCTAGATATGCAGCATATTCCAAAGTCCAACAGCAGAATGCTGAAATATTTTATAACATAAATCTCATGCTGATGATGACACATAGAAAGGAATCCTCATTTATTTTCAGTGACATTTTAAATTAATAAGCTGGTTGTCTTTATCAGTAATGCAGCTACAGATTCCTGACCTTTGGATCTCTCCAGACTAGGAAGGGCAGAGAAGGCAGTATTGGGATTTTATCACTTGTTTAGCCCAATAGAGATAGAGATTAGATGTGTGTACTCCTCTATAAACATGCTAATTTGCACAAGATTTTCAGGTTGCTTCCACCACCTTGAGGTCAGCTTTGAGGTCGTCTTTGAGGTCAGCTTCTCTTATCCAATTTCTGACCTGTTCTCTCTTTTCTTAGGATGGAAGGTCTAAATAAGGGGATATATGGTTGTATAATTTTGGGAGGTTGGAGAATCCTAAAATAAGCAGCACCATTTCAAGCCTACAAAAATGAGTCAGGGAGGGAGATAATGAACAAAACTAATCTCTTTAAAAAGTTTCTATAAAATTATGACAAAAAGAATTGACAATGTAGGCCTCCTTTAGTTTCCTTTTTTTTGTGAGTCAGAAGTATAGGAGACCTTCTGATCCTTTCTACTCTCAAATGAAGATGCCTATAGTAAAACATTTATCCCAACCAAGGGTGATGGCCATGTTTCCAAAACATCCTTTACTGTCTGAGTGTGCAACCCATTCAGATCTTGCTGTTATCATTGGGAAAGTTTATAGCCATGAAAAAGTCATGTAAAAAGATTTATCTAACTGTTCTGTATAGGGTAACTAGAGCCACAATGATTTCTGATGTTTCCAAATAACTAGAAGAGTCCTAAAGTTCTCAACACATAGAAATAATAAATGCTTGAAGATATGAAACTGGTAATTACTCAATTGGATCATTTACACATTGTATACAAGTATCAAATTATCATACTCTGCTCCATAAATATGCACAGATATCATGTCAAGCAACTTTAAAACTAAATTTAAAGGTTCATATTTGTGCAGTTTATATGTTTAAATTTACCTCAATAAAATGAATGGTTCATTAAAAAAAATGAGCTTCATAAAATCAAGCATAGGCACTCCCGGGCTGTTGACAATATTTATCAGTTTCTTGGTGAGAACTTTCTCTCCAGTGTAGCCGAACAAACTTGAAAACTGGTTTGCTAATTGCAGTGAATTGCTGAACAGGGCTATTTTTGTCTTAAGAAACCACTACCCTTGCTGGATGAGCCAGGCTGTTTCTTCCTGAAAAACTACTGTTATCTTTTTACCCTGGTTCTCTTCTGCCCTCTTTGGGTAAACTACATTCTAACCATATTTATTGGTATTCTCACTTGAACATTTAAGATTTACCGAAGTTTTAAATTATGGATGAACTGAATACATAATTACTGATAATGCAGTAATTATGGGAATATTGTTGCAGGTATTTTTACTTTTCATTATCTCAACCCCCATGAGATGAAGGATAAGAAATTGAAGATTAATGAGATGATTTTTAAGGCCACATATTTATTTGTAAATAAACCTAGACTTCCGATCTCCTAAACTAGGATCATTCCAATAGACTACAGGGTATTGGACACTTAATATGTGCCAGCCATTATGCAAAGGACTTTGTATATACTAATTCATAATTGTGAAATAATATTATGGCAGTTTTACATATGAAAGGAGTGAGGCTTGGAGAGAGAAAGCCAGTTACTCTAGGTGATGTGGTAATTAATGAACTGTAGAACTGGTTTATATCTAGGCATAAATGAGCCCAGCCTTTGAGCCACGTTATAATGCCTATGTAGCTTGGTCAGAGCTGGTTTTCCATTATCAAGGTCAGTGCAGTTGGTTACAAAGGCAATGCCTGCACAAAGGCACCTGGTTTTTGATATTAGCAAAGCTATGATCAGCCCAAGCTTTGCTGGATGGATTCTTGGACTGTGGCAAGAGGCAGTCATCAGGGAGAAAAAACTGAAATTAAATTATAACTTGAATTGAGGACTCTTTCTTACCTGGCTTGTTGCAGGGTTCCTTTTCTGCTTCACTCAAAGATACCATATGTGTCAAATATGAGCCTATCTGGATCACTCACACAGAGGACCATAACCCTTAATGTCTTATCCAACACACCTGTGAAATGGGCCTGGGTTACAACCAGGTCTCAAGAGTCCAGGAATTCCAAGGTTAGTTTATAACTTTTTCATGGGGCAAAAATGCTATTTTCACTGGAAATAGTGTTGCCTCTTTATTTTAGGCAGGTAGAACTCAATACCTTGTCTTGAGATTATGTGCTTTTATGAAGAAACTTTAGAGCTCATTGAAAATGTTATCAGCTACCAACTTGCTACTGATAAAAAAAAGAAATACAACTATCATATTAACTAAGCAGTTAAAGTATCAGGCTACAAACTGAACTTTTCTATTCCTGATATTTGATGTTTCTGTTGAAACTCAATTCAGTGCTTAAGATGATACTTGGAAAGTCCATAAAACTTCAAAGATCTATAAAAAAGTCAGCTTAACTACCTCAAATATGCCGGCACCCCAGCATTTGTACTTCAGCTTTTCCATGTGTTTACTGAGAAAGAAAACTCAAACCATCCACGGCAGAGAGATCTGAAGCAGAGTGGATATGTGAACTGGGGAGTTCTGAGCTTCTAATCCCCTATGTGGAGTCAGCGAGTGACTGGATTATCCTGAAGTTAGCCTTGGGTTTGTTTTCAGTCAAGGCCATGAGCACTGAGGACTTCTTTTGGATAGAGACTAACTTAATAAGTGTTATTTGCATGGAGAGGATAATGATGAGCCCAACTGGTTTGAAGTCAAGAAAAGCCAGACAATGAAGGGATGGGAATGGGTCCAAATGATAGCATGGAGAAAGGGGAAGGGAGAAGGGGGAGAAGGGGAGATTGGTACAATCAACACACAACATAACGTGTGTATGAATCCCATCAATTTATTCAATCAGTTTGTGTTAATAATTATAATAATAATTTTTAAAAAGTAAGAATCAGGGAACTCAGTAGCTGACTTGGCTATCCTGCATGCATCATGCCATTAAATTTCACACCTACGGCAGGAATGGAAAATGCTACCCACCCATGAATGTCAGCTGCTGTGAAAACCGTTACTGGGAATTTATTGACGTGGGTGCATTGAAGGTTTTACCTGTGGCGTCGGCATGTTTGATGAAGGTATGCAGGGTAGAACTCCTGTCTCGCTTCCAGATGAAGATCAGTCCCAACTTTAAACATTTTTTTTTCTTTTCCCCTTTACAGGTTCTCTGGAGCTGTAGAACACTTTCAGAGACTTTCATTCTGGCTCAATAGTTCCAGGTCCCTTGGCCTGACTTAGAAAAATACATCAGTTTGTGTCCGACTCACAAAATGGAGACGCAAAAGGAAAAATAAATTCCTTGTGAGGTCATCCCTCCAGTCTGAACACTATCTGGTAGACTCCTTGAGCCACTAAAATGGCAAAGATCTTGGCCGTCTGCCCCGCCGTGTTGGAGAGTATGCAACAGACAAGGAAAGTAGCCAGGAATAGTGGTGCCTGAGAACACCAAGCCTGAGCAGGAAAACAGAAGACCCAGTGACGCAGCCTATTGGTTACACTTGCTAATATATGGGCAGAGAAGAGCAAATGCCCTGTGTGTGCTTGGGGGTGGGGGTGGGGGTGGCGGGGTGAGTAGGAGAGATGAAAACCTTCCAGAGAAAAATAAAACATGGACTCATTTCTTTACAGATGTTGAATTACAGACGAGTTTCAGGGAAAAAAAAATGCAAGAAATGTGGCTGTTTGCTTTTTCGTGTTTGGAAAAGTCAATAAAAAGTTAAAGGAGTTGAAAAAGTAAAGGCAGAGCTGCGAAGTTTGTAAGCTATATTTGGGAGAGAGATTTGGGTGTGAGTGTGGCTCTGTGACATCGAGCCTGGTTCCCTAGTGCTCACACTTCCTCAGTCTGCATTTGCAGCCAGCCATCTGATGACTGACCTTTATAGAAATAAGTCCAAGCTGGGGGAATTTCAGTAGTTCCCTCCCAAGCTTGGCTGGGGGGATCCTTCTTTTGACAGCGCTGTTTTTTCAAACAAAATGTCTATCTGAAAGAAATTAAGAGGTCTAGCAACTCCTGAGTTCCAGTCTGTGCTTCTGAGATTTGTTTTCCAATAAGCTTCTTTTCAGGCATTTGAGAATATTAAAAACATATCATAATGATTATTTGATTTGTTTTTTCATTTTTTCCCCCTAAAAGCAATGTGGTACATTTGTACTTCTCTCTGGATAAAATCACGGGAAATGATTTTATATTGCTTGACAGATTGCATTGCTAACCCTTATCATATGTAGTATGTGTGTTAGAAATGCATTGAATACATGCACCCTTATTGGTCTCACTGTAACCTCTTCAAATATGCTCAAAGCTGATGTAAGCATCAAAATTTCTCTCTTCTCCCAAGAGCAATAGATATTGAGTTACTGGTTGTTAGTTCAATGTATACAGTTTAAACACTTACTTTAAATAAAAGTACACATAAAACAGAACCCATTTTGGGTCACCTTTGATCTATAAGAGGTATCAAAAGGAAAAAAAAGGAATGCATTTTACTGGAAACAAACCTATTCTCTATCAAGTTGGTTGGCAATTCACTTATTTTTATGAAAGATAAACATTTTACACATCCCTTGGGATGAACAGCATTTCCATAAAGGTATTTCAATTCAAGTGTTTTTTCTTAAAACTCTGGCTTGCTACAACCCTTCATGCCTGCACAATTTTCCTCTATCCTATTTAGGTGAAGGCCTAATAGAGTCTAAGATTTGTGGGAGAACATTGATAATTCATGAACTAAGATTCTGTGGAGCCAGGAACAGTGGCGCGTACCTGTAATCTCAGCGGCTTGGGAGGCTGAGGCAGGAGGACAGTGAGTTCAAAGCCAGCCTTAGCAGCTTAGCAAGACCCTAAGCGACTTAGGGAGACACTGTCTCAAAATAAAATAAAAAAATAATAATTAAAAAAAAAAAGATTCTGTGGACACTGCCTTTTAGGATGAAATCTTTGTTGGTCTGAGTTAATTTTAAATAACACAGGAATATAATATGGAAGGGTTGGCTGGGCCTAGATTTCTAATTTTTCTTTGCTGAGAATATCCATAGAAATTGATATCTTTAAGATGGAGAAAAGAATAATTCCCAATATTACATAGTCTTCTGCATACTTTCCTGGGAGTACAAACATTTCTCTTCCCATACTTCATGGCGAGAGTTAAACTGATTCAGTCATCATTCAAAAAATTATGTGTTCTATAAATATTTTAATATTATACAAATCTAAAATTTTACATATCTATAGCTAAAATTATATGTATAATGCTAAAACCACCTATTCATATTCATACATACATAAATCTGAAAGAAATGGTCTATTATTAACAAAAATATTTTGATTGTCATTTTGGGAGAAAAGTCAGGCTCCCTGACAGTTTATAAAAAGAGAGTCATGCAGAGACGGAATTGAAGGTGAGTTGAAATAAGCAAGCACATTTTTAAGAACACATAATTTTATTATACAAATATCTAAGTAGTTTGTTTTGTCCTGATGTAAAGTTTGTGGTCCATTAAAGCTTCAGTAACTATGGCTTTTTACTCAATGGAAATCAAATAAAAAGGGGCTCAGCTCATGGAGACTTAGAGTCCAAAGTGCGGAGAAAATACATTTCTTGTCCAAACTGCTAGATAAGCATCAGTTTGTGGATCATGATTATGTTTAGTCACTTTAATGTATATAGACAGGTTTCCATATGCAGGAGAAAAAGAAACCACCTTCCATGAAAATGAATTTTTCTGAGAGAGTTCTTAAATTCATGAATGTAGTCACATTGACCTTTCTCTGGGGTACTTAGAATGCGGTTATGCATCTGTGTTAAATTAGATTTGAGAATTTTTTGCTACTATAACAGGTTTTAAAATATAGGATGCTAGCATTTTTTTATTTCAAGCTGATTTTAGACATTAGTTCAGGGTTTTTATTGCCACCAATATTTCACTCAATTGTTTTTTTAATCCCTTCTGTGCAGTTAGATGTAATTGTTTTCATTAAATGTGATAGAAATAATGTTTTAAATAGCTTTATGAAATTGGTCATAAAGCGAGTCCTTGTTTGTGGAAAATATGTCATATAAATATATATGGAGAAAAAAATTTTAATTTGCAACACACTGAGTCCATGGAGAAGTCTGTGTAAATGCAATGCTGCAACATTTAGTTACAGCTTCTTTCCAATAAATTATGTTAGATTTATAGATTTCTGTGGTAGGATGGGAAGGTTGCTGTGTAGATATTAAATCATAGTTCTGTTCAGAAGGCTTCTTAATTAATTAGATTTTAGAAATATGCCAGATTGATGGAGTTTCTAATCTATGTTACTGGAGAAGTATTTAAAAAATAGATTCAAAATCAATTACATAAATTGAAGTACTGAATTGAATTGATCAATTGGATGACAGTACAAGTAAATACAAACAAAGCACAATACTTGAATTATTAAATTATTGAATTTATAAAGAGCTCATGGTGACTGTTCAGACATTTTGTTCTAGTGTGCAACCATATTTTGAGCGGCACTCAGTGGGCACTGGATACTATTTATTGAACTGATGATCCATTGTTCACATTGCCTGTGTTCCTTTGCAGTGGTTCTCTGTGTTGTCTGTGTATTAGAACTTCTGAGGGGAAGCCTCATTACTAGGGATACTGACTTCCTTGGTCTGAGGCAAGATTTTCTTAGTGCATTTTTTCTAAAACTTCCCAGGAGAATCTAACAGGCAGGCCACCATGGCCCTAACCCGAGTGGTCTCAGTGGGAGTGAAGGACGGGGCTCTAAACTAAGCACTTAAAGACATGAAATTCAGAAGATCCTGTAAGGGTATTATCATCCTAAGAACAAAGGAGAAAAACGTCACTGGAGAAGACCAGACATAGTGTTTTATAATGAAATATCACTCAGAGGAGGAAATGGAGACCTGGACCCATATTGAGCTTATAAGAAACAGCAGGTATTTTCTCCCCCACCCAACAGTTGTAACTGCCAAAGAATGCCTTGGACAAGAACTTTGATGATGCTTATTTAATGTCTAAAGTTTAGATGAGAACATTACCGAGGTGTACACTAAATTTGGCAAACCAAAATTTATCTAAGATTATAAACTTTGTAATAGGTAGTATTTTTTTCTGTTATGCTTTCATGCACTGAAGTCATAAAATATTTGATTCGAGATAGTCTAATATTATCACTACTAAACTAGGGAGGTGGTAGAGGTTTGTTTGCTCTCCATTTGGGCTAACATTAGGAATAATCACAAAGTGGCTGTCACTTAGTGAGGATTTGGTTAGATCTGGGCACTGTGCTAAGTGCCACCATACTGGCTTAAACAAAAACAGGACATTTATTAGCTTCCATAACACTCATGTCCCCTGAGCTTATCACTTTGACCAGGGAAACAGTGAGCTGATAGGCTTACACTTAGGGAGTTGAAGCTGCAGGCAGAGCTAAGCATGGAGAAGTAGATCTTCAGGTGGATATCAAGGGCAATTGTCAGAAGAAGGAGTCTCATGGAGGATCAGAGAGTAACTTGACCAAGTGAGAACATCTTCAGTGTGGCCAGCTGGCCTTTGGAGAAAGCATGGATGATGGAAATGCAAAGTTAAGGCAACTCTGTGGGTCCAGGTGATGCCTCTCATCATAATGGTGAGATAACAGAGCCTGGGAGGAGGGGAAAGCAAGCAGCCTCCTTGCTGGAGTTTGGTTCTTTGAAGGTCCCTCAGAAGCCCAGGTGTTAAAGGCTTAATTTTGTGCTTTGTACTTTTTGGAGGTGGTGGAACTTTTTTTGCAACTTTTCACATTTGAGCAGCTGAGCTCTATGGATGCTCTCATGATGTGACTGCTTCACCACATGCCCCAGAGCAACAGGGCCAATCCATCATGGACTGGAACCTACAAATTGTGAGCCCAAATAAACCATTTTCTTGGCATAAGTTGATGATCTCAGGTATTCATTATGATAATGGAAAGCTGACTAACACAGACTCTCTTCGGATCCCATTCCTCATCTCTCCAATCACAAACCCATATTTTCAAAGGGAATTCTATAAGGCACACAGATGTAAAGACTAGATTATCAATAAACAAATTTATTATTAAGAGTTACTTCTCTTACTCACAAAGGAATTAAATTATTGGTTCAATTATGGTCCCCTTTGCTACCACCTCTAAAGAGGCATAACAGGCAGTAGGTTACTATTTGAAATATCTTCAACCTTTCAACAAATACTCTAGTATTATTCAGTCAAGAAGAAGGAAGAAGGGTATTTGTGTGTGTGTGTGTGTGTGTGTGTGTGTGTGACAATCTTATAATATATTCTGGACATGCTTGCTTTGTGCAGACAAAGCCTGTAAATATAGGCTTAAGGATTTGTTTTGTGCTCCCTGGTATGTTTCTTACTTTGAAACAATTGGGTGTCTTCTGTTCCTCCTTCCAGTGGTTTTCAGATGTTAAACTTTCCCTTATCCTAGTCTGTGTATCATATGTTTCATCTTTCCACTGCCTCTGGAATAGTTGCATGTTTTAAACTGCTCACCAGAGTTTTATCTACTTTTTGGACTTTTTTTAAAAATAAACTCATGTTAGCTATAAATTCAAATTTCCATCATAGACCGACCTACTTGACTTATAATCCACAGTTCCTCACCTTGTGTGTTACTGCTGTATTTCCTTATCAATTAAAAGACTGATAATTCTGCTCATTCTTGTTCTGAGACTTACTTCCTTGTTTCCACCTTTTCTGCAAATTTATGCACTTGTTTGTGATTATAGTTACTTTCTATGCCATTGTTTTTGTTTATCTAATTATTTAGCATTAATTATTTGTTTAATGACAATCAGATGTTTATACAGATTAAAACCATGAGTGTGGTTGGGAGAAGACTAAGGATGCCAGGGTATAGCTTCCCAGTTCCATGGAACTTAGTCATACCAGAGAAGAGAATTTTGAAATAGGAGAAAGAAATGGCTGGGCCTCTTCAAGGAAGAGATCCATGCAGCCTAAAGGATCCAGGCTCCTTGTTGTACTTGATGTACTTGATGAAAAGAATCAAGTACAAGAGAAAACAAGAACTAGCCAGGCTTTGAACTTCAGTGAAACACAGACACACACACACACACACACACACACACACACACACACACACCAAAGATGGAAAGACTGAGAGAATCTAGTAAAAGAGCTACTAGGCCTTCTCCCAAGGAAAGTAGGATCTATCCAGTAAATAGCACCTCTTGATGCCTGGGAAAATAATCCTTGTATCTTCATCTTTTCAACCTTTTTAAAAACTTCATCTTAGAGTAAGTGAAGGCATATGAGAAAAAGGGCATGTGAGGAGATGACTTCAACCTCCTACCCACAGGTAACCACTTTCAGTACAGAGCAATTGAGATGAGAGAATAAATAGAGACCTGATCACATTGTTGTATCTTCTGCTATTTTGTGGTGCTGGAGAGTAAACCCAGGGCCTTGTGCATGCAAGGCAAGCACTCTATCAAATGAGCTCTATCCCCAGCCCACCCACTCCTTTAAAAAAATACATATATATATATATATATATATATATATATATATATATATATATAGACTCCTTTGCCGATCTGATGAAGCCCAAGGCTTCTTTCACAGAAATGTATTTTTAAATACATAAAATAAATGAAAGAAAATTAAATTGGAAGTCAATTCTATTGAAATGCTTCAACCAGTCAATCTTTTGGCAGAGGGGTTTCAAGGGGCCCAGTTTAAGAGTCAATGTCAGATAGTATAGTACTTCAATCAGGGTCTCTGCAGGAAATAGAGGACACAGTCAAGTTAGGATAATTAGAGGATTTCATAAGCAGTTATTTACAAAGTGTGGGCAGAGTGTAGGACAGCCTTGCAGAGGAGTGATGTACATGTTTCCAGAAATAAAGGGAGGAGGGCAGGGCATTCCCTGCAATGGGGATAGAGAGGAGATACAGCCCAGGGACTGGGCCAGCCACAGATGACCTAAGGAGAGAAGGAGCCAGGAGCATACATGTCCTGACCTCACTGCCTCCTCCGAGATGCCATCTGTTAAGCAGACACAGGGCATTTAAAAAACATTAACCAATTGAGATTCCAATTGTCATATCCAAGAGTCAGAGAGAGCCTACACCTGTTGACTACCAGGCTGTCCAATGTACTGATTTTGTGTTATGTTGTCCAGGGGCATCACCAAAAAGTAGCTTAAGAAGTAGTAAATTACCATGCACAGACGATGTTGGCAAAGGTGTCTCTTTCCTACTACCTAACCTTACTTTCATCAGCAAATATTTAAGAAATACTTTAAACTATTCATGCAATTAGCACAATTGATTCCCCACTCCCATCTTTGTTGAAATAATAATTCTGTGATTGATTTAAAGGAAAAACACTCGTGATACATTCCCCAGGTCCCCTTATTTTTGCAGTTTCCCTCTCAGCATGGTATCAGTCTGTGCTGAAGGAGAAATACTTTACAAGTTTAATCTTGAGAAATGGTTAAACTCACCAAATTCTTTGGGTGCAGTTATGTAGTCTTTGAAATAAAGGTGGAGTTCTAGGAAACTATTTGAAAGTCATTTGTATTTGTCATTCTACAAATTATCCGAAACTAAAAAAAGAAAAAAGAAAAAGTACAATGATTATCTACCCATGGAGATCTGTTGAGAATGTGTACTCAATGTTCTTTTACAGTTTTCCCTTTTAAAATAATAGAGGATTAATGAAAATCTGACCCTGCATGTCATTGGCCCAGAAAGAAGAGGCATGTGGCCAGCCACCTTGGTACAAAGGTAAAGAAGCTACAGAAAGGGAAATCTTTGTCTCTGGGAGCTCAGCCAGCACCACTGTTAAAAGATTTGCATACGGGTGTACCAGGAGTTCCCAGAACTCTCCTGGGTGGGGTGTTCACCTCTTCAGTTTCTACTGCAGGCTGATTCTGATTCTGTTTGGGTATGTCTCCATGTGTCATAACGTTCTGTTTTAAAAATACACAAAGTTCAAGAAATGTTGCTTCCTTAAAAGCAAGCTTGGTGATTCCATATGAAATACTGAGCTCTTTTCCATAGGGATTTTTTTTTTTTTTTTGGTTGTCATCATTGGTTTTGTTGGATTTTGAACTGCAAAGTAGTTCTGAACTTGATCTCCCCAAGCCAAGGGTGGATTGAAGATTCTCTGTAGACACTGGCTTTCCTAAATACCCAAATTCCAACAAAGGTATCCTCTTGGCTTATTCTCTTTTTCCTGGAGATCTTAATGTGGTAGGTGACTTGATGACTAGAGAAGCAGTTTACAGATGGGAATATTTGCAAATTATTCTTTTTTGCTCCAGCTGTGATTCTCTACAGAAGAATTTTTATGTTTTTAATGAATTCTCAGAGGCTGAAGGGAGATGAAAAGAGAGGAACAGCTGAATGTTTCTGCTAGTGTTTTGACCAGAACAGCCCTAAAACATTCTGTTTATTAACATGGGGGAGAACGGTTTGTGTAAGGTTAACGTTGGAATCACTTAGCCTGGTCACTCCTTCTTGTAGAGCCTCTGCATGAATTAGGAAAAGCTGCCAGGTTTCCATCTGTTAGCAATACAACCCCGGCCACAAACACAACTGTCGTGACAACCACACCGAGTTAGTCTTTCAAATAAAACTTGTTAAAAGCTACTGCCTCCAGCCTCCACCCACTGCAGTTAACTGTATTAAATCACCCCCTAACTAGTATTTATTTTCTTAGGCGTTCCTGACTTGTGCAGCTGTGGGCATGCCAGCCTTTGATTTAAAATAACCCCACCAGGATGAGCATTTACAGTCCCTGAAGGTCAGGATGTGTTCAAAATGATGTCTGAGAACTACAGCCCACCTGAACTTTCTCAGGCTGCAGGGCCTGCACCTGGGGCCCCCTGAGTGTCCCCTGTCTGCCCTGGCCTTTAAGTCTGGGAACTGATGGATCAGCAGATTTCTTCCAGATGATGTCGAACCATGAACACAACTTTGGAGAAGGGCTTTATTTAAAAGGGTGGAAAACTCACCTTCGAGCCAGTATTCCTCCCCAGCTCCCCAGTTGGCTGGTTTTGATAAACTTGGGTGGCAAAGAAAGTTTGGGTTCATTTCAACTCACCTGTGAGTTGACAAGAGAATCGAAGCTATAACTAAGTCCAGTGGCACTGGCTTTTCTGTGTCATGCTTTTAATTTTTATTTATTTATTTATTTATTTATTTATTTTTTGTAATTTATATGTTTGGAATCTTAAGAGACCAAATGGACCAGTGACCTCTGGTATCACACTTTTATCCAAAAGCTACTTAAATACTCTCTTACTTTTAGATCTGTCTCTAGTAGAGAGAGAGATTTCTATGGGTCAGGATAGGCCTTAAAAATGGCACTCAGTTAAGAACAAATAGCGAGGAGAGGAAATTGAAATGGTGTTGAAACACATTGCATATTTAAGTACTCTTTGTACATTTTGGAACTGAAAAGGAGGAGACTTCTTTCAGATTGTTGGGAGAACACTCTGAGCCCACGCTCATACCTGAACAAAGTGGTTAGAAACAAGTCTGTAGGAAAATATTTAGGCTCAAAACAAAAGGCAACTCCTGGCTTTCTAATACCAAATTCCTTCTGTACACTGAAGTAATATAGAAATTGAGGAAGCCCATAGTGCCTGCTATGTACTGGTCATTCAGCAGTGCTTGTTGAGTGGATGGGGGAATAAATAAATGAGAAATGATGGAGATGTTGATACTAGCAATAAATTACAAATTTTATTTTTTTTTTAATTTTTTTTGTTATTTGCCCATTTTTAATTGGTTAATTTCATTGTTGAGTGATAAGAATTACTTATATATTTTGGAGACAGGCCATTTGTCAGATAAATGGTTCACAAATATTTTCCTCCATTCTATGGTTTGGCTTTTTACTTTCTTTTTTTTTTTTCCTTTTTTTATTATTAGTTGTTCAAAACATTACAAAGCTCTTGACATATCATATTTCATACATTTGATTCAAGCAGATTATGAACTCCCATTTTTACCCTGTATACATATTGCAGATTCATATCGGTTACACATCCACTTTTTTACATACTGCCATACTAGTGTCTGTTGTATTCTGCTGCCTTTCCTATCCTCTACTATCCCCTGCTCCCCTCCCCTCCCCTCTCCTCCCATCTTCTCTCTCTACCCCATCTACTGTAATTCATTTCTCTCTCGTTTTTTTTCCCCTTTCCCCTCACTTCCTCTTATATGTAATTTTGTATAACAATGAGGGTCTCCTTCCTTTACCATGCAATCTCCCTTCTCTCTCTCTTTCCCTCCCCCCTCTCGTCCCTGTTTAATGGTGATCTTCTTCTCATGATTTGCCTACAAATATATGTAATTAGCATGAGTCAAAAATTTTAAATATAATTAACAAAAAAAATCCATAAGATATAATTACAGCCAGTTCACAAATAAGCAGTTCATTTATAGTCTGATAAGGAAAGCTGAAATGAATTTACAAATGACTGTAAACTGGCAAAATTGGTCCATATCTACAAGGTGATATGAATTGCCTTCCATGAGACATGTCATTCATTTCTAGGTTCAAGAATAATTTGCATAGCTATCAATTTTCTAGAATTTAACTTGTATCTACAAAGTTGGAAAGTAGCCTAGTCAAAGAAAAATGTGCACACCCTATACAAGGTAATAATCTCTGTAATACCAACATTCCAATGAACAATAATATCCAACAATGCCTTGGACCCATTTCAAATCTCCCATAATTCTTCCCTATAGTAGCTAACACATATATAGTACATATTTTCCACCAGACATTGTTTTGTGTTACAAGCTTTACACAGTCATTTATCTGATCTTCACTATAACTGACCTGAGGTTACAGAGCAAGTAAACAATTGGCCAGGACTTGGACCCAGTTTGTCCAAGCCCACCATCTTCAGGCTCTTACTGACTCTGCAAAACTGTCTAAGGTTGGATGTGATCAATGTATATCAACCAGCTGAGGACAGAGAGTAGTTTCTACTGTTACTATTTGCCTTTGATTAGCATAGGAAGTCATAGGGGAAGAGTAGGGCAGTTGAGGTCATACTGGATTCTCCCTGAGCCTTTGGCAATAGAAATGGGTACATTGTCTTCAGTCATTTGCCTCATCAAATCTACACTCAGGTACAGCATGTTTAATGTCACTCTGATTTGCAAGTCCACAAGCAATAGTTATGATTGAATGACTTCATTTGAGCAGGTTGAGTAAAATTGAGTAATTACAGCTAGATAGATGTCATTACAACTCCAAGAAGCAAGAGGATTTGGGCTAAATGTTGGTTCCGATGTGTTTGCTTTGGGCATACCCAGTGTTCGGGTCTGTTCCAGTCATCCAGGCCTACCATTAGTCTGCTAGTAGGCTCTGCTCCTGTACATGGAATCCACAGGGGACCAGGGTAGTATTGTAAAATGGAGTGTAGCAAATAGTTAGTTGTGAATTCCCAGACTGGCAAAAATTCTGTTCTATTCATTTTCTCCCCCAGTTTTACTGCTTTCTGTTAAAAAAGAAAGTCCAGGAAATATTTAGTACTGTCATAGATCTGTGTTCTGGGAGCTTAAGACTTCACCATCCTTGGCCTTCTTCTATCTCTTAACCTCATACGCCTTGGCCCTGGGAGATTATTCTTGGGATGGGGCAGGGGGTCACCTATGAATTGTGTCTTTTGTGTTTGCAAAGCTCCAAGAATAGTATCTACAAAGCTCACCTTCTTATTTGGTTTCTGCCTGCACTGAGCATACTCTATACTTCAATGGTCCCCAAGAGAAAGAAATTATGTCAGGTTCTCCTTCATTGAGTGTAGGGTCAACTGTGCTTTGGACAAAGCCAGAGTAAAGTAAGTCATGTAAATCATTTATGGTTTGGGGAGAATGTGACCTTGGGGGCTCAGTTTTTGTTTTGAAATGAGCTGTGTTCCTTCATAGAAGCACAGGTTGATCGGGAGTTGATAGTGTATGATGATATAATGATGATAACAAATATTTTCAACTCTATCACTTTTTGGTTTTTCATTGTCATTTCTCTGAAGATTTCTTCTTCTTCTTCTTCTTCTTCTTCTTCTTCTTCTTCTTCTTCTTCTTCTTCTTCTTCTTCTTCTTCTTCTTCTTCTTCAAGTACAGGGGGTTAAACTCAGGGGTGCTTAACTACTGAGCCACATCCCCAGACCTTTTTTGTATTTTATTTAGAGACAGGGTCTCACTGATTTGCTTAGCGTTTCGCTGTTGCTGAGGCTGCCTTTGAATTTGCAATCCTCCTGCCTCAGCCTCCAAATCTGCTGGGATAGGTATACACTACTGTGCCCAGCCCTAAAAACTTCTTTATAAGAGATTTGTGAGGGGGTGATACTATGTCACATTTTCCCATAAGGGGAATTGTCAGAAAGGAAGCTCTATGTCAGCAGGAATGGATAGATAATGGTTGATTTATTGATTTACCCAGTGCTGTGCAGAAGCCAGAGCTGACTGTGCATATTGTAGGTGCTTAGAAATTCACCATAGTGGGGAAATTTATACCATGGTAATTGGTAAATGCCACAGATCAAGACTTTCTGTACCTGCCTCCGAGAATGCCAGTTAGTTATTAAATATTTACCAGCACACCACTTAGCATATTCCAAGTACCTAGAATGGTGCTTGGAATATAATTGGTGCCCAAGAAATATTTGTTGAGGAAATAAATAAATGTATTTGACATTTATAGGAACCTTGATGTAATTTCATTTTGGAAAAATAAACAATATCTTTAGGGTATCAGCTTAAAATATTTTTTTATTTTTATTTTTTTGCTGAGGATTGAACCCACTGCCTCACACATGTGAGGCAAGCACTCTACCACTGAGCCACAACCCCAGCTCTTAAAATTTTATCTTGAATTTCCTTAACAATACAATGTGTTGTTGGGTAGGCAATATGCAAGTTGCTTTTCATATTTGACTTATTTTCTAAAGACCTTATACAAAGGAAGAATAACTCACAGAGGAGTTGGAGGTTCATAGTAGCAAAGTGTCACTTCACTATTAAGGGGCAGCATCTGCACTCAAATCCAAGCCTGTTTGATTTTAAAGCTGTAGCCTGGCCAGGAGGGGACACAGCCACATCTTAATTTTAAGGGTACCCACGTAGTGCAGTAGAACACAGGCAGTGTTAGGACCATTAACTGCAGGAGCTATTTCAAGAGCTCCACAGCCCTTCTTCAGTTCTGATATTTCTTGAAGAGGAAAAAATCAGTGAATTTCCAGCTCCACACACCCTTTCCTTAGTCCTTTTTGGGATTGCATATCAGTAGACCTTGATGGTCATGATGCATTTTGGACTCAGAGCAGCAAAATCCAGCTTGCTGGTTTCACTTGGGACCTTTTTGAACAATGGCTAGCAAACACATTGGCTGAGTACAAAAGATGCAAGAATATAAACTAGCCAGTGTTATGTGTGACTGCAGTCCCAGGTGCCCAGAGTGAAATGCTATTTTTGAATATTAGTATTTTACTTGCTACAGGGACTTCCATAGGCAACCAAGTCTGCCTCTGTGGTTTGACATTTTGGCTGACTGTTGGGTGATAGGAGGGGGCATGAGAGAAGTTGGTCTTGCCTCTTTGGATATCTTCAGTGAAAAGCCTGAGATGATAAAGATATTTAAATGTACTTCCATCTGCTACCTGCTGCACCTCGCTTATTCTGCTGTTAGGGATAAAAAGGCAGCTGCTCACTTGTGTGTTGTCTCTTCACTAATTCTCCTTCTGAGTCTCTTTACTTGCCCACTTGCTGGGACTGAATTTCAGTCTGGACATGGAAAAGGAAATAATTGGGAACCATACGATGCCATGGAACAAGGGCCTGTTGTGCAAGGGCCCGTTGTGCCAGGCTCACCTTCTATAAGAAATAGACGAATAACACAGCTGTTGCTGGGCAAACGAAAATGCTGTGGAGGAATACAATAATGAGAATCGTGCCTATTCAGTTGTATTGAGTGCATCTGAGCTAAAATTAGGACTGCAGGCAATCAAGGGCCATATTGTTATAGTCTCCTTTGAATAACACTCAGGAGCTGCAGTGAAGTAACCCGGGAGGGCCACTTCCCTGCAATTTCAGTGCCTTCATCAGAAGGATGTCTGCTCCTGCTATCTCTAAAGGTGCTTATTTCTCAGGTTCCTGTATTTGTGGTTCATTCTGCAGCTTCGACCTTTTGCTCCAGGCGAGTTCCCTCCCAGGGAGACCAGCCAGGTAAAGCAGGGCAGGTGCTTCCACTCTGCTGAGGATGAGGAAGCATCAGGAACAACTCCTGATGGGTAATTTGTGCTGTTCTGTGAGGGTGTGGAAGGCATGGCTGTTTTAGTCCCACAAGCCAGAATCTGGGATATATTTACAATATATCTTACAGAAAGTTAAAGCCATAACTATGTAAAGTGCTCTTACAATTAATTAAATATAAATCCATATGTCTGTGAGAACTAAATGGCTGGGATCCATGGAAGGTGACAAGGGGGACAGACTGGGACTGGCTTACATAGCAGTTTGTGGGGCACGTTCAGGCATTTTGACTTCATTCTAAGTGCAGGGAGAGTGAAGGGTTCTGGAGGGGCTCTAGAAATGAATGTGACATGATGAGAGTTGCATTTCCCAAGCCTTTCCTGTGGAGAACAGGTTGAAGAGGCTGGGGATGATGAGCTTTGCCAGGGAAATCAGGAGGATCCAGGAAAAGGTCATGAGATCAGGGAAAAGCCTGGGAGTTGTGGCCTTGAAAGAAAGGAAATGGAATCAATTCATTTTTTGAAAGGAACTGACAGAGATGGCTTGAATATGGGGATCAGGGAAAAGGAGGTTGCAAGGCTAACTTGTGAGTTTCTGCCTGGATCATGGAATACTGCAGCCACGGGACCACTGACAACTGACAGGCCTGGGAGAGGCCAGCATTGTTGTGGGACTGCCGGGAGGAAGCATGAGGAAGCAAGAGTTCAGTGTGCTCCGTGTTGGTTTTGAAGTTCCCGTGTGGTCACTTGGTGATGTGGCCTGAGAGAGGGCTCAGCTTCAGGTATATGTTTGATATTTATCTGGTAGAGTTTGGGGGGCATACAGAGACTGAACCTTATAGAAACTTCAGAATTAAGAAGATGACAAAGTTGTAAACAACCCAGAAAAGGATCATCCAGAGAGACAGGAGGAAAACCAGAAAATTATTGTATCAAAGAAAGGGGGAAAGAACATCATATATCAAACACTTTGAATGATGCAGAGAATGGGCTGACTATGTCTATTGGGTCCAGCCCCATGGAGCCTATATGTAACCCTAGCAAGAATTGTTAAGTCATAGCAGTGAGTAGGCTGAGCAGTGAGAGGAAGCTGGGAAGAGAGGACAAGGAATAGACAGGATTTTAGCTTGATTGTGTGGAAGAAAGGGCATGAGAGAGAGAAAGCTGCAGCAAGAGGAGGGAAGAGTTGCTGTTTGAAAGTGAGGGGGTCAATATTGAGGACACGAAAGAGTCAATGAGTGAAAGAAGTTAGGGGAGGTTGTGGAGCAGAGAGACCCCAAGGCACAAGTGTGTTCTGGTTATGTCTGGAAGAGAAATGGCTTCCCTTGAGAAAGGGATTCTGGGACAGCCTGCAGACATGTAGGAATTGTCTGAATGGTGTCTGGAGATGGTGGGAGCTCCCCTTGGCTGGCTTCAGGATTCTCTGGAAACAGGTGACTGGTGCTGATGAGGGGGAGAAGGACTGAACAATCCTTGTGCAGAATGAACAAAAGTCATGGTAGAAAATCTGCTCGAAACGATGGCTGTCCTTACTCTGCTACAGACTTTTGCCTGCATGGAGTAAAAATATAACTGTAGCTAGGACCCAAAACCAGGTAAGGTAGGGTCTTAGTCAGTTAGAGCTGACAAACAAAATACTATAGACTGGGTGATCAAAAAAGAAACGCTTATTTCTCATGGTTTTGGAGGCTGGATGTCTGAGAGCAAGTCTTCATGGCTTGCAGATATGCTCCCCTTTTGCTGTGTTCTCAAGTGGGCGTTTCTCCAGGTACCTTTGCTCACATGCTTGGGTTCCCAGCAATTTTGAGCAGTGTTGATTTTCCTGACCAATCCCCTCCCTCTGGGTCTCTGGCCTTCCTGCTTCTTCAGCCTAGATGTCCCCATTTCCCTGACAGGCTCCTGGCTGTCCTTCAGAGCCCACTCCAGTCCTTTCCTTACTGAGAAGCTCCGACCTTCTGCGGCCTGGCCATGGGCCTTGACTTCCAGTTCACCTGTGTTACACTTTCTGTTCCTTGTCCACCTCTCTAGCCAACAGTTAGCCCTGGAGGGTGACATATTAAGCATGTCACTCTATTTTGATGCTGGCCCTGGAGGGACTGGCCCTTCCAGGCCAGCCAGTGTGTAGGGCTGTAAGGACTCAACTTTGTACTCCCCTTCACAAGCCAAGGCTCATTCCCTCCACCTCCTTTATGGGACTTCTGTACTGTGGGTCACATTTCCCTTCCTCAGTCACCTCAGGGCCAATAACTAGGGACAGTGTTTTGCCCACATCCTGCTGAAATTATTATAACTAGCCAATCCTAAACCTGCTTTCTGCCTGGTCTGTTCCTTCCTGCTGAAACTACAATAAAGTCTCTTGTCCATATTTCCCCCTCATTCTTTCTGCCTCTTGACTGACCCTGATGCTTCCTTCCTCTTGTGTGGCCTCCAAAGTGCCCCTTCCTCATGAGAACATATTATCTCTTTTTTTTTGTACCAGGGATTGAACCCAGAGGCACTTAACCACTGAGCCACATCCCTAGACATCCTCCTGGCCCTGCTTTTTAAATTTAGAGACAAGGTCTCCTGGGTTACTTAGGGCCTCACTAAGTTGCTGAGGCTGGCTTTGAACTCACAATCCCCCTGCCTCGGCCTCCTGAGCCACTGGGATTATAGCTGCATGCCACAGTGCCTAATACATTATCTTTTTAATGGCAGTCATCTTCTGGGCTTTTGGCCCCTCAAACCCGAATAATAATAAAGCCTTTTTTTAAAAAAACAGGTAAGGTAAGGGCTTTGTTTCTTTCCCTACCATCCCCCTGCTCTGGGTCCTCAAAGTGCATTCTATATGAGAACTGTTCATATATTATTAGATACAGTCATTAAGTCACCAATGGAAGAAAGAAGAGGAAGTTTAGTTTGGGAGAATACAGGAAGGATTCCTAAAGTATGTCATTTGAACAGTGCATGAAGGTTCTCCTGCAGGATTCAGCAGGTACATATAAGTGGGAAAGACATTCTAGTAGGGTCCAGAGCTGTTGCCTCTGCCTGGGAGTCTGCTGTCCCACCTACCCTTTCCTAGTTGTCCACATATCTTTGACACTTTAATTTCTCTTCACGTTCCCATGAACTTCCCCCAGCCACACAAACTAGGTAAAAACACCCAACTATGTGCAGCTTCGTAGTACTTGATAACTCATCTTTTAGTATCAATAACAATTTGTGATTTTATATTTGTTTGTGTAAGCTGGATGCCAGAGGTGGTTAGCCTATGAGGGCAAGGGTTATGTCTATCTTTGTTTAGTATTGTATCTCCATCCTGAGTGACATGCTTCTTTCAACAAATGTTCAATAAATATTTGTTTTGTGGATGAATACATGAAATCAGGACATGGAGCTTGTTCTGGGGTACCTCATGTCTATCGTACACACTGGGACATAGTAAGTTACGCCCAGAAAAGGCAACCTGGCCTGGGTGGGGTAATTCTGCTCAGTATTTCAGTTCTGCAGCCACTACTTTGGAAATGACCACCTTAGAGATAGAAAACAAGATTCTCAGTGAGTGAAAATGAAGGAACAAGATAAACACGTGGGAAGGCCTCAGAAGTAGGCAAGTGTGTTCTGGAATATGATTTGACAACTCTGATCCCAAGTGAGGAAGTGGAGATTGACCCCTTATTCCTCTTGTCCAGCCTCAACTCCACTCCTGTGACTGAGTCTGAATGTGCACAAGCTCACTTGGGCCCCCTAATGGCATCACCTAGTATCAGGGTTCAGTCATCTGTATTTTTTAAGCTCACAGCAATTCCTCTTTAGTGCCCCCACCTCTTTTCTTTAGCCAGGAAATGAACACAGAAGAAAAATGTGGATCATTCTAGAAAAGTAAAGGCAAAATGCACAGTCGTTTTCCTTTGGCTTATTAGTGAAGCTGACTGGTGATGTCTGTTAGTAGATTGAAGTACAGGCATGCCTCCTGTTCTACAACGCTCTTCTGTTATCAGGTTTTAAAATTGGACAGGAAAACTTATGATTCTGATTTTTTCTATTTGTGATTTGAGAAAATACTAAAAAAAGAAAACGTAAAAGGACAGAATCTTGAATTCTTAAATCTCTGATCACACACAGAGAGTATATATACATCAACCCACCTCTCCTTGAACAAAGAAAGGCCAGCATGTCACAACTTCTCTTGGCAAACAATTCTGTGTTATCTCTTCACTGGAATGGACTTAATAACTGGGGGACTGAGAGCCATTGAGATTTGATGACCCTGTAGTGGCCTCAAGTTATAGGACAAAAACTACTGAGGAAATATCTTCTGAGGACTTTGCTTTGGTGTTTTCCGTAAATGACTCCACTTTAAATTGCGGGGATTGTGTAGCCTCCTACAATTACGGGTGTTCTAATTTCCTGGGACTAATTTTAGAGGGTGGAAGATTGTAATCATGGAAAGGAATTGTTTCCATTGTTCAGAATAACTTCCGAAGCAGAGTTGAAAGCCGGTGCCTGAGCAAGCCCCCAGAAAATTCCATAGGGGCTGGGCGGGCCAGCTGGGGGCCATCTACTGGACTAAACAAGGCAACCCCCCAGGGAGCCAAGGCTTCTCTGATTCTCCCACTGAACTCTTGCCTCTCATTGAGAGAGGGAGGGAGGGAGGGAGAGAGAGAGAGAGAGAGAGAGAGAGAGAGAGAGAGAGAGAGAGAAGTTGCAGACTCTTAAGAATTTAGTGAAGAATGAGCTTCCTCCCCCAAGGAGCTTTAGAGAGTGATGAGGCTCCTGGCACCTACATGTGGCCTTGGGGTGCTGGCCTCTTATGTTCCACTTAAAATAAAAGCCTAGACACAGGACAGGGTAGAAGGAAGGCTGAGAGGGATCTGCTCTTTGCACAGAGTTTATCTTTTCTCTCCCTGGCCTGCTCTTCTGCCCAGGATGAGAGACACGCAGAGCTGTGAGCAAAGTAACCCTCCTTCCTGTTAAAGGCATTAAAGAATTTTCCTTAACACACCTACCTGCCCAGCAATGTGGCCTCCTCATGCTTAATTTGCTTATTTCTCTTCTGCTGGTGTACCCCTCTACCTCTAATGTGCATAACTAGAGTTTCAGATGTGGGGTTTATGCAAAAATAGTGTTTAGTTAATGTCACTACTTACTAAAGGTTCAACACACCTTTAGCACATTGGGTGGTGGGCGGAGCCATACTGCCCATGTTTGTGGCTCCTTTCCATGCTTGAATTGCAGAGTGCCATGGCCCCTTGACCTCATTTCATTTGGAAATTCCTCAGCTGCCTTCTTGCCAGTAGAGCACCCCATTTATGCTGTGAGATCTCCAAGGAATACCTACAGCATCAAAAGAAAAAAAACACACAATAAATGTCAGTACATACAAGTTAAGAAGAAAACTTCTGCAAGAGGGAAAGGGGGGGGGGTCAGAAAACATAATTAGCAAAATTTGCCATGATTGAAAAAATAGGGAAATATAAATATTATTGATTACATGTATTTTTACTAGGTATATGTGTGTGTGTATATATAATACATAATAACATATTATTATGTATATGTACATATATAATATGCATAATTGCTATATATTACTATATCATTGCTGTAATATAATACATATACATGTATATATATTATACACATATGCATGTACATATTAAAGCAAAATTATGTGTATTATGTATACATAGTGTATATATACACTATACATATGTGTATTTACTGTAAATACATGGGCACATATGAACATAATAAAATACATATCATCAATAGTGTTTATTCCTAATAATTGTGTTAGTGGTTTATTTCCTTCTTTTTGTCTTTAATTTTTCTATGAGAAAAATTGAAAAAGAAGGCATATAAAATCATTTGGCCCATGCTGGTTCAAGGTGTTCATTCTGTTAAGATGACCCTGGTCATAGGATCTGGGCTTTTGAAGAAATAGTAGAGATTTCCAGTTTAGGCTCCCATCTAATTCAAGCATGTTTCCTGTGTACCACTAGAGAGCATGGTTCCACCCTACCTGAGCACTCCCAGTTGAAGAGAGATCACTACCTCACTAGGTCACAGTCCCTTCTTGAGCACCCCTATATTTAGAAAGAATATAAAATAGAAGTGGAAGAGGAAGAGAAGTGTGGAGGGAGAGGTATAAAACATGGATGATTATTTGCATTTGACATTCTGGGGATCTCTGGGTACTTGGCCTGGATTCCTATCTGCACAGCACAGAACTGGGAAAGCCCTTCTTTGGCTGGATGCCCTTTCCACTATGAAAGCCAAAGCATGTTTCCCCTTTACTTTACTGTTCTACACATCCTCAATTCCTTGAATTCTCCATTAGATGGGATTGCTTTTAGCCCCATACCATCTGAGTTAGCAAACTGTAGTAGTCAAATGCTCTTTTAGAAGGGCATTTCCCATGCAAATTAAAACTACCCTGAGATTTCATCTGACTTTAGTCAGAATGGCAATGATCAAGAATCTGAACAACAATAAATGATGGCGAGGTTGTGGGGGAAAAGAAATATTTATATATTGTTGGTGGGGCTGCAAGACTAGTACAACCAGTCTTGAAAGTAGTATGGAGAATACTCAAAAGACTAGGGATGAAACCACCATACAACCCAGCTATCCCACTCAATGGTATTTTCCACAAAGATTTCAATTTGGCAGACTACAGTGATACAACTACATAAATGTTTATAGCGGCACAATTTACAATAGCTAAATTATGGAATCAACCCAGATGTTCATCAGTAGATGAATGGATTAAGAAATTGTGGTATATGTATATACTGGAGTTTTACTCAGCCATAAAACAGAATGAAATTGTGGCATTTGTGGGTAAATGAATGAAAATGGAGAATATAATGCTAAGTGAAATTAGCCAAACTCTGAAACTCAGAGGTTGAATTTTCTTTTCATATGCAGAAGCTAGAGTAAAATAAAGGGAAGGAAGAGGGAAAGATATAGGACAGCATAAAGAACCAATCAAATATTAATTAATAGGTGAGTGAAAGGAAGTCTAGTAAAGTAGAGGGAAGGAGAACGGGGCTGGGGGCAGGAGGAAGAGAAGGAAAAGGGGATCATGAACCGAAATTGATTTCCATGCATGTATGAGTTTGTTGGGACAAACCCAACTACTATGTATAATAATAAAGCTCTTTTTAAAGTGCTTTTCCTGCACTCTAGAGGGCATCCTGAGGTGGATGTGAGCATGCACTGCATCTCTGCCTGGTAGAACTGCTCCTTCTTCCCATTAGGTGCCATTGCGTAAAGGTTTGCAGCTCAAGGCAACACTAGCATTGTCACTGATTACGTCACACAGATAATATATACAAAGTTTGTCATCATCTGAAACCCATGCTCCAATACCTAAAACTCATCAGGTGAGGGAGTTAGAACTGAGGGAGCTGGGGCCAGGCTTTGTGTCTGTGCTCCAGGTACAGATTTGCAGGATATCAGGAAAAAGAGCCCCCATGCAGGATAGTGGGTCCTGGGAGAGTAGCCAGTAGGAAGGAGACCCTCAACAATAGAACTGAGGGTAGTGAGGTCTATCATATCTGTTAGGAGGTCCCTTTTGGGCCCAGTACCCTAGGGTAGGTACACATTTGGAGGAAGGAAAAACGCTCCACCCCTAGTGGTTAACACATCTCTGCAGAGAGAAGGCAACCTGGGAAACACACCCATCTGATTGGGAGGCCAGCAAGGGAGGACATTGTTGTGGTATTTGGGGTTTAAGGCAAAGAGGAGGAGAGGGCAGAGGTGAGCACAGGGCAGCCAGGGGCACTGCCACTGTCTAGAGAGGCACAGGTATTCTGGAGCCCTGCAGAGACATGAACACGGCAGGTGCTTGAGTCTGAGGCAAGGACTGAAAGACATTTCTCAGGACTGTAAGAGCCTCCAGCCATATCTGGTGGGCGGGAGAAGTGGTGGTATGGTCTGTGGCCATAAGACACTTGGCTTGGGCAGAAGCCACCCTTTGCTGTGTGGCTGTCTTCTAAATGATGGTTTGGATAGTGCCAGGATCAAAACCACCCTAGAGATACAAGAAGTAGGCTACAGTGATTTTGAAGTAGATGAGCTACCTCTGTGATTTCCAGTCCAGAGAAGTGCTGGAAGGAAGATGCTGAATGGGGAAAGATGAGGTTCTGCCAAAGTCCATGAGAACATCCGAGTCTGTAGATGTGACTGAGAGGCATGGATAACCAGGTCTGGGAGTCCTAGGTATTTTTTTATGCCCGGTAGCCATCTGGACATTGGAAAAAACTGAAGCTTTGTGGAGGCAAAAGAAAATAGAAGAAAATAGCTGCTTGATTCTGTGACTTCTTGAGCTGAGCCATGTCCGGGATGAACCTGTGTGTGTGGACTGGGTGGATCCTGGAGCTCTTAGTAATTCTATTCACTTCCTGCTCTCAGTAGTTGCTGGATTCCCATGGCAGAGCCCCACCCAGCCCCCCAAGCACCCTGAAAGAGAAAGTCATTTGAAGTCTAGGAGATTCGAACTGTTTGGTGACCAGGTCAGACCACACAAGATATTTAAACCTTGGTTAAACCTTACAGGTTTGAGACTACATCATTTTTACAACTTTAATTTTAGACTTAGTCATGTGGTTTCCATATCATTTAAATTGAACTTTCGTAATGCTATTAAGTAGGGGAGAATTTCAGGTGAGATGTTCCTGGTTCATATTTCAAAGCATAAATCCATATCCATAAAATTAGGCAACAGGTAGGATCACCAAAAAGATATCTACTTCATGAGGCTATGACAATGTAGGGACCCCGGGGAGGGGGGAACTCGCTTGATTTATCGACGTATTTCTTTCTTGATGAGGATATGCAGACCTGATGAACAAGCTTATTTTACAAATATATCAGGTTGAGATCTATTTTAAGATATGTGAAACATTTCCACTGGGACTTCTTTGAGGAAAGATTGCTAATTAATAAGCCTGTGACTTTCTTTTTCTCTCCTCCCTTTTATTTCGTGACTACCTTAACACCGATTTTACTATTATTTTTGTATTTATGGGATTGTAACCCTCTTAATGAGATTTAAATGAAAAGTTCTGAAGCACCCCATCTAGGCTTCATATTGAGCCCACATGGTTTGCTAGGGCAGGTACCTCACCAGCAGGGATCCCTCGTTGTCCCAGCTGCAGCAGCCTCCTAATTGCCTGTGACATGGCGCTGCCTTTTGATCTTGACCATGTTCTCCTAATTATTTAATCTTTGACAACAGAAAACATGTTTAACCACATACCATGAATAAAGATCCAGCGCGACTTTTCTCCTGAGGCCTAGTTTAGGCTGTGTATTCTGTACGCCAACAGCTGCTAAGTGGAAAAAATATATATATTTCCTGTGCTGGATTGAAGGGGTACTTATTGATGGGGTGGCCTGGGGGAGGGAAAATCTCTTCAGTCTCCCCCACTCTAGACTTTTGCAGGTATGTTTGCTGTAAGTTCTGAAGTTGCACTCATCTTGGGTTGACATTGTCTGACAGTTTTTCCTGGCCCTGGGAAGGCAGGCCATGGGAGCTAATCGTTAAACAGACAAAGAAACAAGAACTTGATTCTGGTGTTTATACTTGTGGTCTTCTTTTCTATTTAGGAATATTTGCATTTTGTTTTATTTAGCTTATGTGTCTATTTCCTTCCATTGACTAACCTGCTTGATTACTAGTTCATCTATCATCTATGCTTAATAAATACTTGCTGAATGAATAAATGAGTAAATTAACTATGTTATGAATGAATGAATACTAAATTACATTTGTCATTGGGGACTTAACCATCATTTTACACAGAGGTATCCCACCAAACACTCAGAATAAACACATCTTCTCTTAATTGCAGCAACATATATTCACATAAAAATTTCTGTCCTGAATCTCAACAGTACAGTACAACTTTCTATAACCGAAAAAGGCACTCATAACTTTCTTTCGGGAGTTGCATAATTTTCTTTAATTCACCAATAGCCAAAGTTTAAGCTTTCCTTAATACTTCATTACATTTATTTTACAAGTGCTAAAAGTGTTTATTTCAGCTTTTGAACTGTTGTTATTTCCTGGCAGAATTGTTTGCAAAAGTAACAGGTTACTTATGTGTTTTGTTTAATACCTGTGCAGACAGGTTGGGAAGATGGTCATCCAGTGTTGATGGGCCCTACGTGGAATTCAAATCAAGTCACTTAGCATGGTTCCACAATCTAGAACATGTTGGAATCCTGGTGGTTTGGCAGTCACATACCCTAGGGGTTGCAAACTTTTTTCTGTAAGGGGCAAGGTAATAAATATATTACAGTTTGTTTCTCTTTGGGTCTCTGTCACCACTCCTCCATTCTGGCATTGTAGCATAAATCAGACATAGACGACATACATGTGCACAAATGGGCATGCCTATGCTCCGGAAAGTCTGAAATCTGAATTTCTTGCAATCTTCCATGTCACAAGTAATTCTTCTTTTGATTTGTTTCCCCAGATCTTTTAAAGATGTAAAAAACATTCCTAGCTTATGGGCTGTATTTTGCTGGGACCCTGTAATGCATGCAAAATGCACACTTACTGTTTTAGGGGGAACCAATCTAGAGCCTCAGATGAGATGGATCAGGATAATGACAGCACTCCTACTGGCAGAAATCATCTAGCATGAAAGAACAGCATTGTTGTTTACCCTTTCAATTGATTTCAAATGAATTTTTGATGGTTCTTAAGGCTGCTCCAGGCTTTAGCACTTTGCCTTTGCTTGTGTTATCCTCTGATCCTCCACTTTTTTTTTTTTTTTAATAGGCTACAAGTCAAAACTCTGAAGTCCTGGTGTCTTCTCTGTGGAAGACATATTGCTGCCAGTAATTTGCTTTGTAACATGACATCATGACTATTGTGCCTATTTTGCTTGTAGGGAGGAGTTGCTTTTGGATTGGAGAACATTATCCTATGGCATCTCTATTAGTCCATTTTCCATCACTATAAAAAATACCTGAGTTTGGGACTTTTATATAGGGGGCAAGGGAGTTCTGGAAGTTCAAGGGCATGGCATCTGTATCTGCTTGCCTCTGGTGAGAACCTCATGGTAGATGGCATCACAATAGTAGAAATTCATGCAGGAGGGTGAGACAGGAAGACAGAGTGTGGGAAAGGGCTTTTTGATAACAGCTCACTCTCTAAAGAACCAACTCAGAGTCCATGAGAACCACCTTAATCCCTTCTGAGGCAGAACCCCATGACCCAACCAACTCTCACTAGGTCCTACCCCATAAAGGTCTCACCCCCTCCCTACATTGCCACACTGAGGACAACGTTTCTTCAGCACACAAACCCTTGGGGTATACACTCAAACAATATCCAAACCACACCAGCATTTGCAACACTGAAAGATCAAAGCGGGGCTGTTGGAGAGGAGACGGAAACAGGCCAGTCCAGCTAGGATTCTCTTTGTCCTCTTCAGATGTCTTCAATGTCACAGAGTTCACCTGCACACCTTCCTGTCTTTTCCAGTCTTGCTGCAGGTTGTTGGATATACAATTTGTAGTAATAAGGGATAGGAAAGGGTAATAGAGGTTTAGTTTAGTGTTGTTTTCCCCTTCACATAACAGCATTTTTTTCTGATGGTAATGACTGACTCAAGCAATTCAGGTATTCCCAGGACTTTTCCATTAGACTAACTAAAAGTCTGGATGTCATACCTGGTTAGGTTTCTTAGAGAGCAATTCTTGAGACTTTAATTTTTTCTTTCGATTTTACTTTTGAAATGAAATGAAATGTAGGGAAAATATGACTTTGAATCATCAGAAACCAACTTCATCACATGGCATTTTAATTTCATTAGTATTTTTCTGGAACTCATTCCAGAATTGGGCAAAGAAGTGGGATAAACCTAAGGAAAGATTTATCGGCATCCCCCCCTGCCCTTTAGTAAGCCCCCCTCCCAGCTCCCATTTGTTACACAGAGCCACATTGTCTGATACTTATCTTTGCAAAATAAGAACAATACATTCACATATAGATGGAAAGTTATTTTCTGAGAAATTCAAGGAGTTAAATCAGCTGTCAATAAGCTTTTGGAAGGAAAGTACAGGATTGCTAGGAATGTGAGTGTCATGGAGCATTTCTAGTAATATTTCAGACACTATTTGCAACACCTGTCCTAAACTAAATAAAACATGAGAGAGAGCATGGGGAGAAACTTCATTCCTTTCACACCCTGTGTGTTATCACGGGAATATGGGCATGCACATCTTCATATCGTTATGGACACATGTGTCAAATTGATCATACTCCAAAACGTATATGATCAAAACGTTCTCAAGTAATTTTAGTCCTTGACATAATCCACTTCTCAGTTTCAGGACCTTTTAAAACTGTTTCCATGAATGCCGATTGAAAGTCACCCATGTGTGCAGAATGAAGAATGGAATGAGAAACATCACACGGCCTCAGAATGCAGAAGGGGCTCTCATTTCAAAACAAAGCCAATATTTGGGTTTGCCTTGGCTGCACAACTGTACTTTTGCACAAGTGTCATTGCAGGCGTAGAGCTCTTTGATTCAAAGGTTTAGAGCTGGGGTCAGGGTCTGTGCTGATTTTATGGTTCGATTGTCAAAAATTTGTAAGCTATAAGGAAAAGATCATTCTAACTCCTTTATGCAATTTTTATACATAGTTATTTATTCTCGTCATGGCAGAAAAATGTACTTCATAGTAATCATTTATTCTACACAGGCATCATGTAGAATCATGTACATAAGTAGATCCAGTCCCACACAGATTCAGCTTCCATAACCCGAAGGAGACATACAACAATGCTGGGAGACAAAAAGCACAGGGAGGCACAGGATGGCTCTCCTGCTGTGATAGACCTCCATTCTAGTGAATCACTTCCTTAATCTTTTCCTCTTACATCCTTTCTGTATGTAAAGTTTGAAGGAAATAAAGTCCAAGCCACATTTCAAAGACTTTTTTTTTTTTAAACTGGGGATTGAACTCAGGGGCACTCGACCACTGAGCCACATCCCCAGCCCTATTCTGTATTTTATTTAGAGACAGAGTCTCACTGAGTTGCTTAGCAGCCTTGCTTTTGCTGAGGCTGGCTTTGAGCTCTCCATCCTCCTGCCTCAGCCCCCAGAGCTGCTGGGATTACAGGTGTGTGCAACGAACCAAAGAAGTGTGTTTTGTTTTGTTTTGGTATTTTTGGTGCTGGAGATGGAACCCAGGGCTTCCTGCCTACTAAGCATGTGTGGAGCTACCACCTCTCCAGTCCCAAGAAATGAATGTTAAGGAAAGTTACAAAACAATGATGAGGACTGACAAATGCACATTTTCTGTGAATTGCTGTGAGGGAGGAGTTATTGAGTGTGGAGGGTAGACTCACATGATGTGGGAAGATAAATCTGCCTTGGGATATAATCAGACAGAAGTACTTGATGATCTAGGAAAAAATGAGTCCTAAACATCACTCTTCTCAGGACCCGGACAGGTAAACTGACTGAGAAGGGATCAAATCTCACACACAGTGGGCAGGCAGGCTTGTGGCAATCCAGAGAACATTTTCCCGGCTCCAGGGACTGGAATTCAATATTTAAAGAATGAATGAATGTATAGACCTTATGAAAATCAAGGACTATGAGTTTGCAAGTCCTGAGCCAAGTGCTCCTTGTGGGCAGGGTGTATCCCAGCAAAAGAATAGCACAAACCCAAAGCACAGACAGAATGTTTGAACTCCATGTGGGGAACAAAGGACTATAAATAGAGCTGAGTTCTGGAGTCACTGATGAATCTTGGCAAAGATTTTTCAAGATCACAATCAGAGAAGGAGGGCATTCACATCAGCAAGGGGAGGAGGACAGGCTAACAGTACGAGTGCTTCAGAAAGGTGGGCAATTCCTCATTTATCCATTCGTTTATTCATTCCTTTATGTTTTCTTAAACTATAAGGTGGTTTTGAGTCCTATGTTGCCTGCTTTTATTATGTATAATTCTTGAAAGTCAAGGAGTCATTTTTCCAGGAGGATGTCGAAAGAGAATAAAAATGGCAAAGATGATGTTTGGGTCATCTGCACAGTGTCACGCTGGTTCACGCCTTGCTTTCCTGAGTGTATTTGAGAAGAAAGTCCTTAATTTATTTCTTTATTATTTTTTATTTTTATTGTTGCAGCATCTACGGGCTGGTGGGACTCTAGGGACACAATGTTGGCATATCTGTCTCAGAAAAGAAGAAATTCTTCTTACGCTGCATTTGGTAAGGAGCAAGGCAACTCAGTATGTGATTGAGGGGTGGTGTTTCAGATGTCAGGTGGGGAACTGCTCTGATGGCTCCTGGAGATACGGTTGCCACCTGCCAGGACTTGACAGGCTAAAAGATGAGGGGAAAAAAAGGGGAAACGGATGTGTAAGGTATTTCTTTTTTACATAAAGAAAGAAAATTGTGTGGGTTCATCCTCTCCATACCAAGCCTGAATCATGCCAAGTGTCTGATAAAGGTTCCCTGGATGCTGAACAGAGGGATGTGACAACCATGAGCCACAAAGGAGACCAGGACTGAATCTTGGAGAACCATGGCCCCTCAAGGGAAAATGTCATTTGTGATGGGAATGACTTCACAGCTGCAGCACCCGCAGGCTGGAATGACATCTCCTGACTTTAATCTCCCTCTACTTACATTCTCTTCTTTTCCTGCTTTTTCCTTCTCTTTTGTCCCCCAATGTTCTTTCCACTTCCTGCTGCTTCCTAGGAGCCTCTGGAGACTGGACGCAGAGTCCTCACGAGGGATTTTTTTTTCCCACCCTGTTCCTCTAATTCTCTCAACCCAGGTCTGGAGACCACCTTGAGGGGTGACAGGGCAATTCAATTTCCAATCCCATTCCATTCTTGGTCATTCAGTAGAGACTACCAACAAGGCACCAATTAGGGGAAACAAGGGGCCAAAGGGAAACAGAAGTTTGCTACTGTATTGCCTGTGTGTGTTTTGACATTTAGTTTGAACTTCAACCTGGCCTGTGCTCCTTTGGGAGCTTTTAAAAAGAAATAAACTTCGTCTCATTACCATCAGATACAATGATGGGGGAAATGGGCTGGAAAAATCCTGAATCTTTTCTGAGCCCTATTTTGCGCTTACAAAGGGAAGGGCAAATTCTTTACTGCTGTGCTATTCAGCTATTATGTTTAACAATCTAATTAGAAAGGCTGGGTAGCCTATTCCCATTGTAAAAGCTAAGACAGTACACACAAGCAAATCCAATTAGACAGCTGTCCTTTACAGATCTGAGCTGCCCTCCGGCCAGGTTCTAATGAAGGACCCGACACCCCCACCCCTCCCTGCAGCCCCCAGGAGATGGGTTTTGTCCATAAACTGGGCCAGATGACAGTGGCGGCACATTCGCGGCTGCCCACCCTGTGACAGGCATCTGCAGTTACCTGCTTGCTGGCACGCAGTAGGAAGCCTTCACAGGGGCTGTGGTCCAGCCACAGTCTAATGCTTCCTTGGCCAGCCAGACCTCAGCTCCTGCCCAACTCTAAGCCCTGTTCTCCTGCACCATGATGGCTGCCCTGTTCAAGCAGGTCAGAGTCATGCTAACAGGTGGCAATAAATCAGAACCGTTGCTTTCCCTTTTATGAATGTTACTTTCTGTACGCCAGGGACTTATATAACTTGAAACAGACCAAAAGCTATACATTGAGCCGCATGCTTGCCGTGCCTTCTTTTTCCACCACGTATGGCTTAAATTAAGCCACCCCGTGTTGAGCAGATTGCTTGCTGCAACTTAGTCATCTGTTTAGTGTTTGGCATGTCCCACAAGGCAGTTATGGTTATTCACAAGTCTATTAATTAAAAGGAGAACTGGTAGAGAGACTACTAAATAGGCTGATGGACCATGCAACCACTTCAAATAAGACATACTGTGCGTTCATACTCTGTGAGTTCCGTCTCTGGTTGATCTGCCCTTGGTAGTAATCATTAAAACTCAGGTGTGAAAAGCAAAATGCTTGTGTCATCACTGCACCCAAAGGAGAAGTTGTAGGTCAGTACGGGAACAATGTGTTTAAATGGACAGAATTAAGATGGTGTCAAGGCTTCCATTTTTTTAAGGTGCCATCTTTGACTCATTGAAAAATATCCACTTGTGTTAAAAGTGGGACTTATCAGAACAGAAAATACAAAGGATTTTAAATTCTGGGAGGAGAATAAAACATGCTGTCTATCTCATATAGGTCCCTATGGAGATGACCTCCATGTTTCTCAGTGTCTCAGGGACGAAAGTGCTGCACACATCATCTTATTTATTCCCAAAGTTATGTAACAGGAAACCCTGGAACGAATTTGTTTTGTCCATGAGGAACATGTATACTTACCCAAAAATCACTGTGTCATTTTATACTCCTGGCAGAATTGAGAAGTATTAAATTGTAATAATCACTTGCTTATAAATTATCAATCTCGAGAAGTCTTTTAGCCAGGAATAATTAGATTTTGAATCTATCCTGATAAGTGAGTGTTGGAAAATTTGGCAAACATTTTGTGAAAATGGTGGTTTGTTTTTGCAAAGATGTTCTAGATGGGATAGTTCCTGGAAAGACTAGTAAAGTGAGTGCAGATTATCTAATGGGTATATAAGATGAGCATCCTAGCAGATCAGACTGTTATTCCCACTAGATAGAAACAAGGACTGTTTCTATGGTTTGAGAAGTCCAGGGGTTCAGGAGCAAGTTGTAAACACTATTCTCACAAAAGGCAGGCAGGAGAGGGAAAGCCATTGGAGGAAACTGAGGGTTGGTTTCACTAGCAAATTGATGACAATTCAGTGGCAATCAGTTGATTATATGTACTTGGCTCACTTGGTTCAATAAAAGTTTATTGAGCACCTATTTTATGGAAGGAAGAATGTATACAGACTTATCTGTGGCTTCCAGAAGCTTATAATCTAACTGGGAAGTGAGATATTTGACCTTGAAAAGGTAGCCAATTATTTTAGACTAACCAGCTTTACATTCACTGCAAATGGAAAGTATGTTGTATAATGTTTGATATGGCATGGAAATGCACAATGTATTTTTAAGGGTTTAAAGTCATTTTTTAAACAAACGAAGTGATGAGCAGTGTATTTATCAAGTTTGCAATAGCAAAGATTTTTTTAAAAATATTTTATTTTTTAGTTGTAGATGGACACAATGCCTTTATTTTATTTATTTGTATGTTGTGCTGAGGATCAAACCCAGTGCCTCATACATGTGAGGCAAGTTATCCACCACTGAGCTACAATCCCAGCCCACAGCATGGATTTTAAGGTATAGTTTTATGCTGGATGAATTAGTAAGGGTCTAAGAATAGTCTGAGAAGTTGAAATGGTTATTTTAATACTTCCAAATATAATGGAAATCAAAACAAAGACCTAAACTTAGATCCTAAAGTATAAATCCTAAATTACCAAATGAGGCAAATGTGACTTAGTAGCCTATTTTAAAATGAATGCTAGATAAATGAATAAAGAGTAAAGGAAATAAAAATGAGTGTTTTCTGAGCAGGTACTACTGTGTCCAGCAAATGAACAGGTGCTCTGCTTGGGTCTTCTCACTTCTCCTTACAGCAATGCTAGTGCCATTATTAAGCATCATGATCCGTGAACATTTTATATACACGGTATTCACATTTCTGGATCATCTTGCCTTGTGGATATCATTTTTACAGATAGAGGTAACGAGGTACAGGAGGGTAGGTGAGTTGCTCCAGGTTCTACAGGTAGCTAATGATGGGAAGTGAGATTTTCCTTAAAGTTTCTGGTTTTTTTTTTTTTAATCCATACTACCCTTTTGTTCCAGTATGGCTACATAGACACTCATTGCCCAGAATAAGGGAAATAACTGTTCTGTTCTGTTGGGACAAGGGTGTATCTTGGTAGTAAACACCTGGAGGGTGCTATGGCATGGCTCAGTTTTCTACCTCAGTTCTGCTATTACTGTGGTTTGAATATGGTGAATTCGACTCCCAAAGCTTCATGCGCTGGGAGCTTGGTCTTCAGGTTGGTGATGCTGAAAAAGGATGAAAATTTAGGAGGTAGGATATAGCAGTAGTGATTAAGTCATGTGTGTACTGCTCACAGAATGGATTAATGCTGGTTTCTCAGAGTGTGTTAGTTTCCTGGAGAATTTGCTGTCATAAAAGTGTAAGCCTGGTCCCTCCATATTCTCTTGCTTCTTCTCCTGCCATGAGAGCTTTCTCTCTCATACATTCTGCCACCACGTGATGCTATCTGCTGTTATGCCCTCACCAGAGCCATGATCTTGGACCTCCAGAACTGTGAATAAACCTCTTTTATTAATCAAGTATACAGCCTCAGATATTTTGCTATAGTAACACAAAATGAACAGCCTCAGAAATATTCAGTAACTAAAGCTATACCTGTTAATTCATGTCTAGTATAACTTACATTACTCTCTTAAAAAAATTGAGGGGAAGGAGAATATGAAAATCTCTATTGATGTTTCTCAAGAAAATTTGATATTTGGGATCCCCTGACATGGGAACTGATAAAACTTAGACTGCTGTCACCTATACCTTTTGGTATTTAAGCATCTGATAGACAAACTGATTTATGGTTCTCTACTCTGGCTACACATTAGAAATCATGGGAAACCAGTTAAATAAGAGGTCTGGAGGTACTGGGTGTTGGTTTTAAAGTTCATGGTGTTGAGAACCATAGTCATGTGGTATAAAGAGAATTTAGGTGGCAGATCTGTGTATGTATTTGGGGTGGGGACAGGAATGGAAATTCCGTTTATAGGACATCTATCAGTTGTTGCAATCCCTGCTATGTTACATGGGAGTTTACAAACTCAAGGATTCTCCTCTCTTCATGGGTCACTGGAGAAGCAAGTATGTTGGGTGCTTCTCTCTGGACTCTTGCTTCTTTTGTGGTCCCAGGTGGGAAAAGCAGCAGCAAAATAGCAGGGATTTGAGGTAAAGAATTCCTCCTGGACCCTTGATACAATGAGATTGGCCTGAGTAATAATAATAAGAGTTTAGATGGAGTGTCTCCCAAAAGCTCACATGTGAGACAATGCCAGAAGGTTTGGAGGAAAAATGATTGGTTATAGCCTTAGCCTAATCAGTGAATTAATCCCTGAAGGGATTAATCAAGTTGTAATTGGAGGCAGGTGGGGTGTGGCTGGAGGAAGTGGTTCATTGGGGATAGGGCAATGAGGTACATATTTTGTATCTGAAGAGTAAGGTCTCTCTCTGCTTCCTGACCACCATGTAAGCTGCTTCCCTCGGCCCCGAGCAGTGGAGCTGGTTGTCCATGGGCTGAGACCTCTGAAACTGTGAGCCACCAAATAACCTTTTTCTCCTTCATGAATGTTCTGGTCAGATCCTTTAGTCACAGTGGTGAAAATTTTGACTAAAACAGAGTTTTTAGAGGCAGCGGCCGAGGCCAGTGATATCTGTGTTGTATGCAGTACCTTCAGTCATTACAGAGTGGTGGGTTCTACTGTTAACTCTGGGGAGCACCACCTTTGAGACTAATCCTCAAGGCTGTTTCCACTGTCCATCATGCAGCCTATCATAGGGAGCTACGCCTTCTTTCCTGATGCAACTTCCTGGAGTTAGGGAACAATCTTTGCTCCAGAGATAAATGAGACATCAGGCCAGGTGTTCAGGAAAGCATGCTCTCATGCCACCGTCTCTTAGGTGGACACGCATGCTAAGAAGTTTCCCTCAAGGGTGGAGCCTTCTGGTCTCAGTGCCAAGTGCTCTCACACAGATGCACTGCCACTCTGAGCTGGGCAGCTGTGGGATGCTGGGCTGGAATTTGGGGCACTAGGTAGCACCTTAGAGCAGGAGTGAGGCCGTGCAAGATTCTCCTCCATGTCTAGGAGCCCCACATTGCTCAGAAAGCAGAAACTCAGAACTACATAAGTTTAGCTAGGACATCTCGTCCTTTGAGGTGCATATGTTCGAGTTTTCTACGGTTTTGATTTTATAACTCAGCACATTTGCTTGGGGGGACTTTGTTTAGCCTACAGGGATCAGAAGCAAACATTCTTCAGGAGCTGAGGGTTCATCTTTGTTTTCAGTTTTAATATCCTTCTCTTCCAGTCCCAGCCTTTCTCTTCTGTGCTCATACCCACCAGAGGCTTGCAGGCAGAAAGCCAATAGCCCTCTCTTGGGTAACTCCTCTGTCTGCTTCCAAACTAATCTTTCTCCAATTTAGACACGTTTATTGTACTCTCTTGAATAGTTGATCTCTTTTAATTAATCTTGAGAGTCATCTCCATTCCAACTGCCTTATGTTGATAATAATGTAGCATTTTAAAATAAACTAATTTGCACATGGAGACATAGCTAAAAAATCCACCAGTTATAATGAGTATATATATATGTATATATACACAGATATACTGTATATACACTTCCACATTTATATGCAGCACCTTCTGGAAAATGCTACTTCCAGGCTCCATCCAAACCTTGTCCACTCATGTCAAAGAATGACAGAATGGCAAAACATCTTAAAGCCCCACATTCTTAATCTGTGCCTGGAGACAGCTACACAGACACAGTATTTAAATGCTGGCTCTTGTTATACAAATTGTTTGCATGAAAATGATCACAAAAATCACTTTATTGTATATAGGAAAGAAAAATATCTTTAGTTTGGAAAGGCTTAATAGAATAAAAGTGATTTTCTAGTTCTCATTGTTCAAACAGGAGCTTTCCATTTTAGATGTTGTTGTAGAAATAATTTCAAGATATTCAAGTGGGTGCAGCCAACTAATTATGTTATAATGCATTTGATAAGTAGATCATTTCCACAGTGTAATTTGGAAATGACTTGCAAATATGCCTATTAGAATTGAGAGAAAAATCCTATTGTGAAGATTGTTTATGGTCCACATAGTCCTTATCATAACTGATGACATGTAAAGAGAAATCCTTGTATGTCCTTCAAAGGCTGCCCTTGAGTCTCTGTTCCTGTGGTCACGTGGGCATGGGAGGCTATGAGCCATATTCAACACCCCTCCCAGAAAGTCCTTGAATGTGTCTCTCACCAGGACTGGGTTTTCTGGAGAGCCACTCCCATTAACATGAAATGAAATTATGTTGAAGCAGTGAAGGAAGAAGAGGCATCTAAAATAATGTCCTCATAAAAAGGCCAAGAGGACAGGCCCTTATCTCAGGTATGCACATGGACACATGTTATTTCCTGCAATGGGCAACTGGATGTTCAGGCCTTGGGATTAAGGACTAAAAAGAATTTATTCTTAATAATGCCAGAAAATGACAGGGATTTTTCTTGCCTCATGAAATAAAGTTAATTTTCTGAACTAAGAAATAATGAACAGGAATAAAAAACTTGCAGGCAGACTGTGGGGCTCAGACAGGTGCCTCGCTTGAATCTGGAGAGCGAAGAAGCATCTGCTCATGAAGGAGAACTTAAATTGCCATTTGTTACACCAACCTTCTTATTAAAAGACTGGAGTAGGGACATGATTAGGCTGGGGTGGGGAATGCATGTGGATAAAATAGCAATTGATTGGAGATGTGCTTTAATATTCTTTTGCTTAAGATCTGAGGGTAGCATTGAGGATGATGTTAACCCTTTAAGAGCCACCTAAACAGAGACACAAAGGGCATTTTCTCTAAAGATTAATTGGTTACCCTTTGAAAACCAGTCACCCCAAACAATTCCTTGGTTTTTTAGGAGGCCATTATATACTTAGTCCACACTGCCTTAAAGGGGTTCGTATCTGGAAGGAAACTTCATGTAGTTGCATGTGGCTCTTAGGATGGTGCTTTCCAGTGGATAAGGTCAAATCTTGTATCAGTAATGTTGCTGTATAACAACAGCTGAAACATAGCCAAGTGTGGAGTAGCTTCTTGATTAATATTGACTGAATGCTTGGGTAATTTAATAAATGATGTTCAGGTACATCAATCTCCTTTTGACCTAGACTTCTACACAGAAACTTGAAAACATATCTTGCTGGACACTTGGGTAGATTTGTTTCAATCTTCCATTACTGTGTTAATCAGTTTTCAGTCACTATGACAAAATACCCGAGATTAAAAGGTCTTAAGAAAGAAAAGTTTTGGCTAACAGTTTCAGAGGTTTCATTCCATGGTCAGTTGTCTCCATTACTTTTGGGCCTGTGGTGGCACAGGGCATCGTGTTAGGGAGTGCATGGCAGAGGAAGGCTGCTCACCTCACAGTGAGCAGGAAGCAAAGAGAGGAAGGGGACTGAAGTCCCAATATCCCTCACAAGGACAAGCCTCCAGTGATCTAACTTCTTTCCACTAGGCCCCTCCTGCTAATGGTTCCACCACCTCCCAATAGTACCACAGGATGATGACCAATACTTTAACATGGACCTTTGGGGGACACTTAAGATCAAATAATAATAGCCATTTCTCCCCTTTTCTTTAACTTCTTACCAGTTATCAGGCCTTTAGATAATTCAGGGAGGCACTGAGCTTCGCAAATCCTGATTGCTGAGATTTGCAAACCTGATGGTAGTGAACTGTCTCTTCTTATTCCAGTTCTAGTCATTATGTCCAAGACATTCAGAAACCCCAGAGGAGCAGTTGTGCAATGAAAACCAGGACTAGCGAAGGAGAGGGTGGAGAAATGCTGTAGACAATCCCATAATATTGTTTGGTCTCAGCTCAGGGATGACAGTGGAGCAATGTCTCTAGGATGTGCCCAGTGGTTCCTAAATTCTGAGTCTTGCCATCTACATTGGAGCAGTGTGTCTCAACTTTTAATGTGCTTATGCATCATCCAAGGAGTTTGTTAACACGTAGATGCTGTTCTACCCACTCCCTGATTGTGCGTTTCTGATGATTACCTGGGTGGTAATAGTGTTGCTGATCTCAGACAACACCAGGGGCCTGTAGAACAAGTGGAGGACAAAGCCAGTCTCCCTTGAGTTCTGACATCAGTGCATGATCCCAGCACATTTCATGGGCCGCTTTGGTGGTGAAGGCTTTGGGACTGACACTCATCATGACCACCTGCAATGTGGCTCTTTGAGGACCCTTGCTTCTCAGTGAAACTTATACACGCATAGATGCATAATTGTCTAATTGTTTACTGGACCTGCCAACACTATTCTTGTCAGTGCACACACATGCACATGTGCGCACACACACACACAGAGACACATACAGACACATACACACACATTAGAAAGCTCCAGCCTGTTCATTAAGGCAAAATACCCACTTTTTGCAGGTAGGACCCACTTTCATAGGGCAGGTTTGGCTTCTTGAAGAACAGCCTCCATTTTAAAAGAGACAAGCAACTTAGGAAGACGTTGAATACGATGCCACAGGGGAATATCCAGTCTGTTAAAAATACAAGTACATGCAGGATCTTTGCTTAAGTAAATGATGCATTGTTAACATTACTTTTGATTAAACAATTCTAGTTAGGAAACTTTGTGGAAAAAACAGGAAGCAAATAAACAATGAAACACACAGAATAGGAGGATTCCCTTCCCTTTCAAATGAGTACCACTCAGCATGGTCAGCAGGTATGCCCTGCATGCACTGAGGGACAGGCTTACTGGGAACTCAGGCTGCAGGGATGCCATCTCCAGACATGGGAGACTCTATCTCTTTCATGTCATGTGGAGATAAAAAGCAAGAATGTTAAGAAGTGTGAGACAGAATTTCTACACAAGAGCCCATAACCCCAGACCATAACCCTCCAGACAGAGCCCATTCCTTCTTGGCTAGAATCCCCAGTGTCCTTAGTACTGTGTTGCCCAGAGACGGTTTTCCTTCCCAGGCCTCTGATTACCCACAGGTCTCCCCATTCTTCTTCCTTCAGCAGGGAAATCATTTTAGCAACATTTTCAAGTAGATTTCAAGACACTGCCTAAGCTTTCAGGTGCACAAAAATCAGTAAAGAATGTATATTGAACACTCACCATCTCAGGATGTGATAAAAGGTAGATTTGGCCTTCTGATGTTAATGAAGTAAACTGCAGTGTTGCTGAAAGAAGAGTGGGTTCCTAGCTCAGGATGAAGGCGCTAGCATCCCCAACCACCATGCAGAGAGGGCTTCCAGGTAGGAGTGGGGGCTCCTTTAAACCTACAATATTGATTTTCCAAAGTACAGGCTCACAGGCCAACCTATTTGGCTTTCAAATGTCATTACAATGAAACATCACTTGAAAACCTCCATGATTTTGACAAAACTGGAACAAGTGATATGAAATAAAAGGTCAGAAAAACTGTGTATGACAGAGCTTAGCTGGCCTGGTGTAGATTTCTTCAAAGACCTCCTTTTGCTTACCACTAAAGCCAAGATGATGTGTCAAAGTTGTTTAAGATAGGGATCAGTTTTAATGAATGCGACCTCAGCTTTCCAAGGTGTTTAGGTCTGGGAACACTTAAAGTACATCTGTTATTATTTTGATTGTGCTGAATTTCTTATTTTATATGGTTGTACTTCAAGGGGAACTGTTTAAGGGAATGTAGAGGTAAGCTCTTGTCACCATATTCTCATTGAATGTTTTAGGGTTATTTATTTCTCTAGTTCTTACTGACTGATATTTCTTGCATTTATAAGCCAGCCTTCTAGTAGTAATTCTCCTTTGGCATTTTGCTTTCAAATTTGCGATTGAAACTAATGCAAATTGTCTCTCAATTAGCATAATTAGTAGTAGATTTATCATCCCATCAAACTCTCAATTTTGAATAAAATTCATGTGGTTTTTATACTAGTTCCTTTATGGAGCAAATACATAGAGACCTGGCCCTGTCACCTGGGATCTTATAGGTTGAAAGTAATAAAAGGGAAACAAAATCAATTTACATAGATTGTAAACATGTAACTGTAGAATAAGTGAAGTCAGTCCATCCATTCATCCACCCATCTATCCATTCATTCACCTACCCATCTTTATAAAGTGGTCCACAGAACAGAAAATACTTGGGTATTGTAATATGTAACAAAACTTCTTATAGCCTCAGGTGTCTTTGATCTGATTTTGCCAGATCAAATTGTTATCTGTAACAATAACCAGATGGGTTCTTTTACTAGGTATTGCATAATGGAACTAGTTGAATGATTAGCCAAGAGAACAAAATCGCATAACTATAATGGTAATTTGAGTTTTGTTAGGGGTTCTGATGTTAACATTAATTTGTTTAGACTCACCAACCAATTGTGAAAACCCTTAGCCAAGTTTGGTTAAGGAATTGGACTTCTGATTTGATGAAGGTTATGCTTTCTGGGTGGTCTAATTTCTGCTCAAATTGTTTTTATCCCACTGGGATGTTTCTCTTTTTGCAGATGATCTTTAATTTCTTTAAGTTCACTAGAATTCCAAATCTTTATCAATAATGTACCTCTGGAAATGGTTCTTCTATCATGCGATAAATACTTGATGCCAATGATGCATTACCTGGCAACCGCGTCTTTGCTGGCCTCTTCTTTCTGGGCTCTGTGTCTAGAGTGAGCAGGCTTGGCTTCACTGTATTTGCTTTCTGTGCCCTCTATTCTGGGAAGAAGGAGAAGGTGGTCTATTTTTTCCTGTTCTCATTCACTTTTTGATTATAAAAGTCATTTCCTGAGTGAGGTCTGAGCTGAAGAGGATTCCCTGTCAGATAAACTCAGTGTTAGAGCGCGGTCCGCGGAATACTGTTAAATAGCCTTAATGATACAAGGAGTCTGGGTGGTCATTGTTTCAGTCTCCCCATTTTCTGAGTCAATGGGTCAGTTTATTCCGTTTTAAAGTTTTAATCTGTTTAAGAGCTATATTGCAAAGTTCTTGCTATAGTTTGGATCTGGAATTTCTCCAAAGGTCCATGCATGAAAGGCTTAGTCCTTAGCCTGGAGCTATTGAGAGGTGGTAAAAACTATAGAGGTCTTCAGGTCATTGGGGGTGTGTCCTTGAAGTAGATTGTGGGACCCCAGTCTCTTCTCTTTCTTGTCTCAGCCGTGAGGTGAGTGACTTACTCCACCATGCCTTCTACACCACAATGTACTGCCTCACCACAGGCCTAAAAGCAACAGGATCAACTGAGTATAAACTGAAACCCCCACAAGTGTAAGCCAAAATAAACTTTTTCTCGTAATAGGCTAATTTCTCAGAGATTTGTTATAGTAATGCAAAGCTGACTGACATGTTTTCTTAGTTCTGCTCAAAGTCCAGCCTCCTGAGTCCCACCTATTCTTAGCCTGGGTCCTTCCCTTGGTTTTCAGGAAGTGCATTTCATCTAGCATGGCTGGTTTCTGCACTCTGGCCAGGCTGGGCTCAGCTGGTCCATGGACAGTGACTGCCCATACCAGTTCCCTTCTAGCTAAAAATTCTTTTCTCTTGTCTTTTTCCTGTCTAGAGACTTTTCTCTGTGGATCCATTCCTTTAAGATTTAAAAAAGTTATGGATGATCCTCTAATGTAGTATTCACTGGAGGGATATATGTTTATTTAGATACTTATAATGGGACCTGGAATCTAACTCCTCCAGGTGTTTTAGGTATAATAGTTTCATTTTGGTTTAAGATACTTCTCAAAATGCTGTTATTAAGCAGTCTGGGGGAAATCTGAAATATAGAATCATGTTTGAATGTATCAAATGTCCTTGTTTCCTTTCATTTAAAAATTATGGCATGGGGCTGGGATTGTGGCTCAGGGATAGAGCGCTCGCCTAGCACAGGCGGGACCCAGGTTCGATCCTCAGCACCACATAAAAAATAAAATGCATTGTGTTGTGTCCATCTACACCAAAAAAATAAATATTAAAAAAATTATGGCAGAAAAGCCAACTTAGTCAAGCAAGCAAGCAAACAAACAAACAAATGAAACTCTGAACTCAAAAGCTCCACTGTGTTTACGACTCAGGGTAAATTTCTCAAACTTGCCAGATCTCTGATTCCAATACAATAAATGGAAATTACACCACTTGATACCTTTTAATGAAGTGCTGTTGGATTAAAAAGCACTTTAATACTATTTAAGAATGTGAACAAACTCTTAATTTTATTATTTGTTAAAGCATGCAATTAAACTTTTCTTTATGATAGGCCATAATCTACCTGCTAAATTTTTACCCACCTCTTTATTTGTAATTTTGAAAGTAGTTGTCTATTTTATTAAGTGTGTGTTATCTAGGCTAATGCTTCATTCAAAAATATATGCTTTCTAGTCTTTTAATTTTGATTGAGTTTATTCAGGGACTAAGTGGTCAATTATAAAATGCTATCCTAGTCTCTAAGTTTGTTCTTTCTAAAATTTTCTGAGAAAGCATGACCTTATCCAGGTTCAAACATTAAGGAAAAAAAAAAAAGCAAAAGCAAAAGCAAACCAATATTGCTCCTTGATAAAAGCTGTCACTTCCTTCCTGTGACACATCGTTGTTGCCTGTATATAATTGTTATTTAAATATAACTGAGTCTTTCAAAAGAGCTATAGGCTTGGTCCCCAAATAATCGGCTCTATTGAAAAATTTTCTGACTCAAAATGTATGCTTCCCCATATAATTACAATTTAAAAAGTGCAGCTTTCAGTGGCAGAAAACTTCAAAAATATCTTAACAAAACCAGATTCTATATGACACAAAACCCTGGCAGGTATACAGTGCTTTCAGATTATAATGTCCTTTCACTTAATCATCTTAACATCCCTGAGAAGGTAGATTTCGATTTTAAATACCCATTTGATATACGGACATACTGAGATTTGTAGAAACTTACTCAAGGTCACAGAGCTAAGTGGAAGGAAACCACCGGGACCAACACAAATAACCAACCTTCAGTTCTAGCTTTCCTTTTATTACAACCCCAAAGAGAGACAGTTTATGAAATTTCTTTATAGTTCATTATATAGAATTCTGCAGGACTAGCCTGATTTCTAGGCATATGTTAAGTTATTCTAAATTATACAGAGGCCAACAAATTATAGCTTAATCTTTTTAAGGCCTGTATCAGATTCTGGAAGACTGCTGTCTGACCGCGTCTATGGAGGCTTTAGTTTTGGCCACTCTTTATAGAAGCTTAAGACACTGAATTACGTATTTTAGTGTTACAGGAAAAGGTTTGTTCCGGAGGATCTGTTCATTTTAACAACTAAGGATTAGAACCTGGTAATTTATGCTTTGGTGCTTCGAAGGTTTATTTTCTGTTCTCATTTACTCCCTCTCACAGCGCGCCACCTGAGTGTTTGGGAGAGCACATGGCTGTTTGGAAGGTTTGGTTTGGCACTTTCTCCATAGACATTGCGCTGACTGTAGCAAGTACATCATCCACAGCAGATTGAATGCAGTTATTTTTTTGGTCATAAAGGGCCAAATGTTTTTGAATCTATGATTATTGTTATTAGATCTGTATTTGATGTTATTAAACCAGAATCCTTACCAGGCATCATCATGGTTCATAAGAACACATCCTTTTATTAAATTCCCATACGCACAAACTTTTGGACAAGACTGTTAATCAGGGTGTGTGATTTCCACGAGGATGTTTCTAAGTCTTCCACACTTACGTTTCCTTGGAGCTGTGTATCCATCCAAAATAACTATTTCTTTTCTACATGGATGGCCACTGTGGGAAGAGGATGTGCTGACACTAGAATATAATTATTCTCCCGGGCTGCCTCAAGTGTGGTCAGTCAGCCTTCTTTAGATTTCTAGTGCATATTCTGCAGTCTGTGGTATTTTATTTTTGAATGGACCAGCATTTGTTTTTGTTGAATTATACAATTCATTTTTCATTACACATTCAAATATGTTTCTTATTTTCCAGCTTATTGTCTTCATTCACAATATTTCAAAAGATTTTTTTTTCCCCCTCTCAAATCCAACTTCTACTTACTCCTTCCCTCTCTCTCATTTGGACCTTTCCATGTCAAATAGATAGGATTTTACATGTGCAAACAGAAATGCATCCATGTCTTTGTAACCATTCAACCAGAAGTCAACAAACCTACTTGCAGTTGAGAATTGCTTTGAAACAGTCAGATGCAGGCTGGGGGTGGACAGGGGGTACTTTACTGTTTCTCATCAGCCTGACCACCCTATGCCATTAAGCCACTGTAATAGTCTTGCTAATTTGATTTCCTGCACATAAACAACCTTGGCTGTTCTTTGAAGTTCTCAAGATAGGTATGAGGAGTTTCAAATTGCAATAATTCAACTCCAAGCATAAGGCTAATTCATCTTTTTCTTTTTTTAATAAATCAGTAAAACAGAAGTTAATTAAAGTATAAACAATGGGCAGCATTGTGGCTGAGAGTCTCCAAAAAGGAACCTTTGAAATTCTTTGTGTAATGGATATTACCTGATTACACTCAGAGAAGGGCGGGGTTTAGGAAAGGATCAAGTTACGAAGCCCTTTCTCTTCTTCTATATCCTTAAAAAAAAAAAAAAAAAAAAAAGACACAAAACCAACAACAACAGATGCTTTTATTTTTTGAGTCACTGAGGAGTTGGGTGACAGCTTCTTAAACCCAGGCTGCTCCAGACACTAGGGGTTTCCTTTCCAGGGGGAGGCCCTGACATTGCAGGCCCTTGTTAGGGCTGGCTCTGTGGGGGGCCAAGTGGGGGTGGTGGAAGAGTGGTTTCCACAGCAGCTCTGTAGCTCTGTAGAGAGGATGTCACCACCATGTGATTAACACGAAGTCAGGTTATACAGAGGACACAGGTCTTCATCGGTTTTCAGTTTTTCATTCCTAAGGGGTAGATAGAACTATGCCAGTAGCACAGAGAGGAGCAGCCCCCACCTTACTTCCAAACTGTAGGCTTTGCTGAGAGAGGTGCAGAGGAGGAGAATGTGGCCAAATAGCCCAAACTCCAGACTTCTCAGGAGGGATCCTCTTGTTTTTGATCTTAAAGTGAATACAAAGAAAGATGTGGTAGGAAGTAAAACGAAATTTGCAACAATCCTGGGGAGGAGGATTTAGCTCATCTGTCTGCATAATTAGATCCTTTCCTACATAGAACCTGGTAACTGCACTCGGGCTTTCTTTACAGTCAGATGGAAAAACATGATGAAATATTTTGCTTTAGAAGCAAAGTCCAAGGAAGAATAAAATGTCACTCAGGTAATGCACTCATGGGTGGTACCTGCTGACTTTCTATAGCACAGATCACTTGCCTAGGTGTGTCTGGCTGCCCATGTGTGTGTATGTGAATGTCCCACCTGTGTATGTGTTTGCATGTATTTCTACATAGATGCACCTGTTGAGGGGGCACACTGTGTGGTGCTAGAGTAGGTGTATGTGTGAGGAATAGGTGGTCCTTCCTTGTGAAAGTTACATTCTAAGGATCTGAGATGTCTCCCTCCACAACAATCCATTACAGCTCATCCAAAAATTCTTAATTTCACTTTTCCCTGATGAAAGTTTTATCAATCAATGATCTAATTTTACAGATAACCAGATTCTCTTTTAACAGGCCAACACTCCTCTCAAGTGGCTTAAACCCTTGCTATCTTGAAATCAGTTAGTCTAATTAAAGCTTTCTTTAGAACATCAAACTAAAAATGTCAACTTAATGGGGAAAACAAAACAGCAGAGTTTTTAAAGCATAGAGGTGTGATAGGGATGTGGACATAGGATAAGGGCTCTTGGCAAAACAAGGGGCTAAAATTTGTAATAAATGGGAGAAGAGTGAAACAGAGGGACTCAAGAAACATGTCATTTATTTACTGGTTTTTTCAAGGTTGTCCCTGGATATTGGGCAACTGAACCAAGGAAGAGTTCTCAGACTGATGGCTAGCAGAAGTAAATATCTACCACTCTGGCAGGAAAAAGTGCTTTCCTGCGGATCTTCCACTACTCTGAAGAGTGTGTAATGGAGCCGATAAGACTCTCTCCAGAGTTGCTGAAGCAACCAGGGCTCCCTCCAGCAGTGTGTGTCCATGCCTTCAAGCAAGGCTGTTCCAGAAAGGATTGTTCACAAAGCCAGTAAACCCCAGGCCTTGAGGGCCCCTGGCCACCCTCCAAAGTCACCTGTGTGTGACTATATTCTTCCAAGACTAAGGATCCTAGGCAATTTGTGTTTAAAATGACTTTCTAAATATTCTAAACTTTATAAACTTATGGATCTAAAAGTTTATCTCCCAGCAAGTTCTTTTTTTCTTCTTCTTAATGACTCATCCTTGTTTGCAGAAGTTACTGCAGGCAGAAGATGGTAGAACCACACGTATCGAAGGCTTGGTATATCCCAAGTATGTTAGAAGTATCATTTCATTTAATAATCCTAACAACTCTGTCAGGTTAAGTATCACCAGCTACATCACATAGATGAGGGAAATGAACTTTAGAGCTAGTAATTGTTAAAGCCAATATCAAACACAGGTTTGCAAAACTTCCTGGCTGCTTTCCTTCCTACTCTGCTCTGCTGCCTGGCTAAGAATTAATGCCTAAAACATAATGCACACACTTCTAATCTAAATGTTGGCCATGCTTTAGCAAAGCATGGGCCATTCTTGTCGAGATATATATATATATATAAATAAAGTAAGTCCACTCTTCTCACCCCCTTTTTCTCAATCCACAAACTGAGAACTGAGATTCACTTAGAACCATATGGAACCATAGAAATACAAGAAATATAACTGAGCAGTGCATCTCAGTTTATCGCCTGGTGGCACAAATAGTCTGTTTACTATTCAGTAACTCTAAGCAAAACTTGCAGCCTCTCACTTATTTCTTCTTGGGTAAAGATGAAATGTATGGCTCCCCCCTCTCCCTCAGGAGGACTTAATAAGCTGAAAGTATATCTGTGGAAATAGACTACCTTTTGTTCATGTTTTTGGTTTTTGTCCTGAAGATGGACCCTTACAAGTAATCAATCCTTAAAAAAGAAAAGTTTGTCTTCAACGATTAGGTGCTATCTATAGGCCTGGAAATGAGGCTGATCTTGGCTCTGTAACAGTTGCCCAGGCAAAGGGATGCCATTCTGTGGGCCAAATGCACAGGATGTGCTTGTGAACAAGCTCACTCTGGTTCCATTCTTCATAGAGTTTACATTCCAGAAGGAAGGACAGGAGACAAGCACATAACTAAATGAGTGAACAATAATAAAACATGAAGATGCTGGGAAACGGGACAATTTGTGTGTGTGTGTGTGTGTGTGTGTGTGTGTACAGTGTGTTGTGGTGGACAGTGCATTTTGGAGTAAGCCTGCCACCTCCACATCTGAGCTCTGCCATTTAACTTGTTATATATGATCTCAGTTTTCTCATCTATAAAATAGTGATGATGCTAATAACTGATTCATAGAGTAGCTTTAAGAATTGAATGAGTTAATAGAAAAATTTCTTAGGGCACTGCTTAGCATAAAGTGAGTGCTACAAACATTTAGCTAAGGTGACCTAAGGATGAGAAGTTGGCCTCATGGCAGGTGGAGGGAGGGAGGTCACAGGTAACAAGAAAGATATTCCTGGAGTGGAAATTGGATTATTTGAAAAAGTACCTTTTTTACAGTTCTTTAAAACTTACTTATTTAAGTAGCAAAATTTTTATCATATTGAAAAATAGTTACAATTTTTAAAAAACAATTTTTCCTATCTACATAAAAGTCCTATGCATTATTTAGTGATATTTCTTAACTACTCATTCTTGAAAATTATTGAACTCTAACATCAGTCAGATTAGGGGCTGGATGTTTCCTAAAGTAAATGGCCTAGGGTTTTAGCTTTGAGAATTAATTGTCTTATTTTTATCTTTTCCCTTTCTCTGTTCACATGGCTCTAAGTTGTTCTTTTTTGTTTCTTTTTGCATCTTTTAGCATGTCTGACTGTAGAACACGAATCCCTTCTCATATCCTGTTTTTAATCTGCTGAGAGATGGGAAAGCATGTAACTCCATTTGTGTTGACTGTCAGGAGTCCCTAGAATCTGAGTAAGCGTGGGAGAGACTGGCATCACCACTTAGCATCACTTCTGCTGTTTTTCCTGCTGAGAACTTATTTTGGGGTTCTTTTTTAGTTTTGGATCCATTTGAAATACATGGAACCATCTAAAATAGAGGCTTTCCTGTAATTGGAACATTATTGTGTAAATTCAATGCTGTATGGAGCTTTCAGGACTCCAGTGGGAATGGTTACTCTCCCTTACTGAATAAGCAGAGCTTTGAATTAGGAAAGTTGCACTTCCCTCTTGAGAATCTAAGAATTTTAGAGCCAAATGTAATTGAGAGGTATCCAATTCCATCTCTTTCATTTCCATATGAGAAATTCAAGGTTAAAAGAAGGGCAGGTGACTTACTCAAGGCCACATGATGTAGCATCAAAGTGCCAATATGACCATGAACTTCAATTTCTGGGATTTTCTGACTCACTGGAACTGCTTGATCAGCAATCTCCCATAAGAGTTGGGTCTGAAAGCCTTTTGCCTCTGCCGCAGAAGAATGAGCCCCGCTACTTGTAAGAATAGGTCCCTTGAGCTCATGGCTGGCCCATAGCCTTTGAGCCACCTCCTCTATCCCACCTTCCCAGTGTCTGAAACAGAAGATAAAACAAAAGAAGGAAAAACAGTCTGTGGGTTTGGAGTTTAAATAAACAGGGAGGTTAACCAAAAAGCTGGTTTCAATAGATCAGAGGCAAAAAGGATTCCTACAGCTGGAGGCAATTAAATAAAACTAAAAAAAGGATTCTCACACTCAAACGACTAGACAAATTCTAGAGACTGAGGAGGAGTCTGTTGAAGTGGACCAAACCTGACATTAGCTCAAGACAGAGAAGAGCAGATTTTTTGGAATGAAAAGTTTTTTTTTTTTTTTAAATGGTTGCCCCTTTAGTTATTAAAATTATAATAGTTCTCAGAGGAGATATTAACTCTCTTAATAGGCTCAAATTATGCCAAAACAGAGCAGTATAGAGTTGGAAGGGACATTAAGATCAGTGGAATGCTGGTAAATATTACACAACTAGCTCTCCAAAAACTTTAAAGAGAAAAAGCCCTGATGTGTGGTATTTGAAAATTTCCGTGGTACAAATATATTACCATGACTGATTTTAATCTACCAACATGAAGTCATTACTCCTCTGATTGTGAAGTTGGGAAGAGATCAACTATTGTTTAAGGTACAAGCCAGCTCAGATCTCCAGTGCTGATCATGTGAGAATGACAGAAAATGGTCGTGTACCCCTGTAGAGAGGGAAAAATGGAATATAAATGTATACGTATTGCATGACTTGAATTATTTCTATGTATCTATTCATCCATCCATCCTACACCTATCTTCCATTCTCCATCATTCATTGTCCACCCTTCGTCATTCATCTTTCTTCCTTTCTTCCTTTCATCCATTGACTCTACTCACTCACCTACTTTCCTTCTTGTCTATTTTCTTACTTCTTTTCCTTCTTAATTTAAAATTAAGTGTGGAACCAGATAATCACTAAGGTAGTTTCCGGTTCTAACATTTTGGGATCCTACTCATGATACTTTTTTTCAAATAAGCACTCGATTCCTGACTTAACAGAGCAAGTTTAGTTTATTTTTAAAGCTGCCTAACCGAACCTATCACCTCTCAACATCTTAGGTATTTATTTGCTATTACCTGTTTTCCCCAGAAAATGAACTCCTTGAGGATAGGGGCTTTGTTTTGGTCACTTCTGTGTCCCAGCATCTCAACAAGATCTGGTGCGTGGTAAATGCCCATGAGGTGGCATGTGTTGAATGAATGACATAATCCAGACTCTTCTATTCTTAAGGAAATTGAGGCCTTAAGCAATAAAGTGATTTCCCTGAAGTCATGTAGCAGAACTAAATGTAGAACCTAAATCTTGTGATTCAGTTCTCTTTCTCAAATTATTCTTTGGCTTATTTCACAAAGTCTGGGGCCTAAAAGAGGTATACATATGTTTCTAGATTGCAAATTGCAATTTGCTGGGATTAAGTGGAATCAAGAGAGTTGAGTGATCAGCTTGCTCAGCTCCACATACTGTCATTCCTTCACTTTATCATCATTATTTTCCTCTTCTAATTTTTATGCCTGTGGGAAAGGTGGGCAACCCTAACCTACTTATGTAATCAGAATAATTTGTGTTCTATGCACATCTTGGGTTAGAAGGAAACCTGGGAACATTTTTTTTAAAATTATTGTTTTCTACTTGAAGACCCCTTCTCTTTAGTCCCCATGTCATCAGAAGACCTGCTTTTTTGGTTCCAGCCCCAGTTCACTTCAGCAAATCTTGGTACCAGGCACTACTTTAAAGTATTGCCTTTAGTTTAGGAGACACAAAGATGAGAAATAAAGGTCTTTGTCTTTAGGAGTCAACAGTCTCCTGGGGGAACTAACCAAAAAAAAAAAAAAAAAAAGAAGAAGAAGAACAAGAATAATATCAGTTTAATGAAGGCAAGGGCACATGTAAAGACAAAAAAAAAATACTTAATGTTTCTGAAGCTGTGAAATTTAATTGAGAACTCAATACAGATGATTGAATTTTTTTTAAAAAAGGACTATTTGGATAGCCAATGTTCTGACTTCTTAATAGTTTTTGCAACTCTAAGATGAAGATCTGGGGGAAAACTAAAGGTGTACCCACATGTGCAAGGTTCTACCAAAGAGTGAGTCCTATTGGTGTGCCTCTTCATTATTCTCCTTCCAGAGTCTATTAGGTGGTAGACCAGATAGCCCTGGATATCTGGTGCTACCTGATGAGTCATAGGTACTACCTTAGGGGCTGTATGGAGAAATGGATGCCTTAATTTAAATTAACAATGATCCTGGAAAATGGCAGTAGCTCTTTAAAATATCTCAGCTTGATTAGAAAAAAAAAAATGCCAGATGGAAATCCAACTGACTCAATCATTAACACTATTCAGTCACCACTAAATTATTTTAAGCATGGGATTATAAAAAGTGACCAGTTTTACAAATTATTGAGGATCTTCAGGTCCAGGGCCTTAAATAAATGAGAGATGGCATAAAAGCAACTTTGCTCTGGGTCAACACAGATTTTAATTAGACATTAGAATCAAGCATGAAACATCTTGGGAGACTTTCACTAAGTAGCTTCCTTTCTTGATGGCCTTTAGTCCTTTGAACTTGTAATGCAAATCCACAAACCAAGATGATGAAATTAAGAGGAGTTTTGTGCTTTGGGAATCTCAGGTAGTGGTGCAGGAGGAAAATTGTTTTTGTCTCAGTTCATTGGTAATGGATGGAAGTTACACCCACTGGGATGGGTGCCCCTCTGTTACCTGTTGATGATGGAAAGGGAACACACAAACATTTACTTATCTGACTTAATGAATGTTATCATGTGGAAAAGGTAAATCAATAATGGCCAAGATCAAACATACCAATCTCCTTTTGAACACACAATGCCCTCATTTATATAAATCTTAGCCACTTGACTTTTCACCCATTTGAGCGCATGCGCTGCTGGCAGAGCTGAGAGGTGTTCCATCTTCCGGGCTGGTGTCAGCATCTCAGAAACTTTTAAGTAGAAGGAGACTGACTGAAGAGCCAGCAAAGCTGAAATTCCAGTGGTTTCCTAATTAATGTGTTAATTGAGAACTAGAGCAGAGGAGGGTTATTTGAAGTGTTTGGTTCCTGCCCTCCCTCCCCTCCTCCCCAGCTCCCCAGCATCATTTCACAGAAAGGTTAGAAGTGGCCTGCTGGTGACCCCAGGCAAGGAACAGATTGTGATCTGCTTAATTAGGCTCCTCTGTCTTATTCTTACACCTCCAGTTTTAGCATTGTTTTCCCCTGAGGGTATGTTTCTGTGTGAAGCTGTGAACGGTTTTAAAGAGAGGGTTTTCAGAGTTGCTGGATAGGTTTTCAACTTTCAAACATCTCCCAGTAGTGGGTCCCCTCTGAACTCAGTGCTGCCCTTCCTTCTTCCTCCTTCATGTTCTCTCCCTTGTCCGCCCTCCTTGCTGAGGGGTTGGGCCCGGAAAATGGGACTCAGTCAGGTCAACTGAGACAAGCCACTCAGTGGTGGCCCAGTGCCCGCTGGCTTTATTAATTCAAGAAGAGTGTCCTTGTTTCTGTTTTGTTCTCCTCACCCTCACCGCCCACCTGAACACCTGCCTACCTGCCCACCCTCTCTCTCTCCTACCCTCCCACCATCTAACCCTCCACACCGTTTCCAAACCTGCCACTCTCACAAGCATAGCAATTGCAACTCTTTTTGGGTTATTGTGATCTGAGCAGAAGATGCTTCTGTTTTTCATTTTGCTTGACTTGGCTTTGCCCCTGACACCAGGATCCTTAGGATATCTCTGGATTCCCTTTATTGCTTTGTTCTGCAAAGCAGGTTCTGACTGCACTGAGAGTTTTATTGTAAGATCCCAGACAGGCATTTGTATAAGTTTCTTTTTTTTTAAACCTCTGTTGGCAAATTATGAAGCCTTAATCTCCTAAGGTTTTAATAAACACTGAGCTTGACTTGTGATAACTGTGGCAGGCTCAGTTGATTTCCTCTTATATATAAGAAATTTGATGCATCTTAGAAAGTAGGATGGTGATTTTTGGCTATTTTTCTGTGTTTCTGTGGCATGTTCTCAAAAAAAAGTGCATGTATGCATTCATGTGTGTACATGTTCATTTTTGTGCAGACATGTGCATATGTGCCTGCATGTGTTTGTGAATGTATGTGTGTGTACACTCATGATACTGGTTTTGGTTTATAATTCCTATTTCCTTATACTTCTCTGACCTTCAACTCACTGCAACTGTGGGTGAAGGTTTTGAAATATTTTAAATCAAACAAAAGAACTTTAGTGCCTTAGGATCTGGGAGGAACTGAAAAGCTATCTATAGACCTTCATGACAGTTCACAGTCATATTTGAATTATCCTTAAATTCCTGAGAGAAGTAGGGGTACAGGGGGTGTTCAGCAGTTTACCTACTAAAGACCTTCAGTGGAATTCACCTGCTCAGTGCCTCTCAAAGGCTTTGAGGCCTAAAAGTAGATTCACCAAGTTTAGTATCCTTACATTAAAATATGGATCTGGCATCAAATTCCATCGATTCCAATTCCATAGGTGTGGTGCATGGCCCCAGAATCTTATAAACCACCTCTAAATTCTGAAGCCACATTGCTCTGGGAAACTGAAAAAAAGTGTCACTTTATGTTCACCTTATAAAAATTTGAACACATTTAAAGTGAGACTTCATGTATGTGTTTCTTTATGCATTATTTAGAATTGTTCCATTTGAAAAACAGACACAGACACATACACATACATATCTTTACAAGAAACTGTTGATTCAAATCATGATAATAACACTTACTAGTCTGCCTTGGAACCTGAACATAATCTATCTCGGGACCTGTGAATGTACAATGTAGCTCTGTAAGCTGCCGTGCTGCTGATAACTTGTCATATTTCGCTGACTGGATGGTTAAATTGTGGTAGATCTACCCTTTAGCGAGAGGTCTCAACAACTGATATGGAGACAATTTTCAAGTGGAAATATTATCATTTCTTTGCTGGTAAATATTAGTACCCTTCATCCAGGATAAGCAAGACCCCTGCCTACCTTGTATTCACATTCCCTTTCCCTCAAACTGCTGCGCTCTCAGGCTTTGCAGCGTTTACACACAGGACACTTGTGTATCTCTGTGTCCATCTGCCAGTTCTTACCCAGCTTGGAAGTGGCAGTTTAGGCTAAGCATCCTTCCTTCTTTTTACTCCATTTCCCCACTTCCACCCCAGAGAGGTGTCAGCTCTACTTCCTTTGCACCCCACAATAGACCTCAGATGGTGTGGGCTCATATCTCTGCCATCCTGGCTTCTCAATTCTCCGAACATAGTGTCTGTGAGGCTGGGTTTCTCTCCCCAGCAGCTACCATGGGCCTGGGCAATTCATATGTGTTTAATGACAATTCATTAAAATAATAATTTATTGAAGGCATTTGGAATGCACCAGGGTTCAGAGCCTTTTTTCTGCATAAATACCTCAACTCCCAGTTGCCCTTGGTCAGTTGGAACTGCTATAATAATAGTACCATGGATATAGCCATATAGCTTAGACAACAAGCTTTTAATCTCATGGATCTGAAGGCTGGAAATCCCAGATCAGGGTGTCAGGATGGTCAGGTTCTGATGAGGGCTCTCTTCCAGGTTGCAGACTACTGTCCTCTGATTGTATTCTTCCATGGTGGAAAGAGAACTAGTGCTCTCTCTGATTACTTTTATAAGGACACTAATGCCATCCACAATGCTCCATGTTCCCTAAGGACCTGCCTCCTAACATACCATAGTGGCCATTAGGGTTTCAACATATGAATTTTGAGCAGGCCAGGGATTCTTTTTTTTTTTTTTAATTCCACAAAATCAAAACTGAACTCACAAACGATCTAAGTTTACAGAGTTGTCAATTAAGCAGAAAGCATAAATAACTCAGAGCTATTATTCCTCAACTAGCCCTGTAGCCAGAATGAGTGGTAGGTGTCACTAGTGAGAGCCAATATGGTTGAGTTGAAATGATGTGGAGTCTCAGTTTTGGACAGCACATAACTAGCTCTGTAGGGACCCAGGCTGTTCAAGTGACTTACTATTATCATCCAATTAGATGAACAAAGTCTTCTAGGAGTCCTTTCTTAGTTTGTTCCTCAGTGTCTGGCATTCATAATGCCATTCAACTGTTTATGGAAGAAAGAAGTATGGTTGAGTACTGAGGGTGTGTGTGTGTGCAAGAGAGGGAGTGCATATGTACATTCATATTTATACATACACACAAAAATATAATATTTTTCTCTATGTACAGATTTTAAGGGAACAGCTATTTCTATTTTTAAAATATCTTTTATTTTAGTAATGACCTATTTTTTAATCCAATATTGTACTTTGGGGATACTTAAGGAAGAAGATCATTCTTGCTTTCTAACAGTCATGGTTTAGGGAGATAACCTGAATCTAAGTCAATTTTTCCTTAGTTTTTAAGGCAAGAAAAATGAATTAGAAAAATTTCTGTGCAAATAATATATTCCTGAAATCTTTCTCTTGTGGAATAATGACCTCTGGTGTGATAGGTTTCAGAAGGATTTTAGTTTAACTAGAAGTCCTAACATTTAAGTTATGAGAACATTCTATTATGTAGCCTTTGGAGATCATTAATGATAACAAGAGCACTACAGACTGCTCATTTCTTTATCCACTTTTAGCACAAAAAATCAGAAAATTTCTCTAGATAAAGCATCCTTCATCTTTCCCTAATATCTGATAATCTCTTATAGTTTAGGTAATGAGTTAGCAAGTCTCCCATGTGCCACCAAACAGATCATGCACTGCACTGACCAGGGAGCATCATCATATAGACATCTACAAGAACAGCACCTCTGGCACTTGTTCATTGTATGTTCTGCACCATCATTACTGTTGTTTGTTTTGCTTTCTTTTTGGCATCTATCCCTTGTGTGGAGTACAGTCTACAGGCCATCTATGGACTAGGAATTTTAAAAAAGTGCCTAGTCTATGACCTCACTTCTAGTTGGCTCTTATCTCCTTGCCCCAAACCAATGTCCAAGAATAATCAATCAACTGACTACTTGTGACCTTCAGGTTGAGTTTAGGGTCACCTGTGTATTGGTCACTTTCTACTTTTCCCATACTATGATTTGAATGTGTTCTTCTAATGTTCATGTTAGAAATTTAATCCTCAAATTCACATGTTGATGGTATGTGGAGGTGGGGCTTCAGGGAGGTGACTAGGAGGAGGTCTTGAGGATTCCTGTGATGGGACTAGTGGCTTTATAAGAAGAGGAAGAGACCTGAGTTTGCATACTCCCATATCCTTATCATGTGGTGCCCTCCACCATGTTGTTAAGCAGCAAGAAGGCCCTCACCAGATTCCAACCATGCTCTTGGACTTCCCAATCTCTAGAATGGTAGGGAAGAAATCTTTTCTTTATACATTACCCAGTCTCACACATTCTGGTATAGTAACATAATGCACTGAGACATTTCTACAGATCTATTTTTAGCCCTTGTCCTTCATGGCCGGGTGGCTGGCCTCTCAGACTGCATTGTCTAGGCTCCTTTGTTGTCTGATTTCTTGTCAGATTTTGGTCAAAGAGAAGCACTGGCTGATGGGCAGCAAGAGTTTTAGGCATTCATTTCTTCAGATTTTTCCTGTCAGGTTATGATTTTGGAAAGTAAGTGCATTTTTTAAGCTCCAATACGACTGCCCCTTTCCCAGGGCTATTGCTCTTGGAGGTTCATGCCACCTCCCCACTGCTGTCCTAGGTGGCAGAGGCTTCCCATTGCCATTTTCTCTGGGTCGTCCTATCTCTTTCTGCTTTCCTAAAACTCTTTCAGTCTCCCCATTGAGATTGTTGTATATTTTGTTCTGGAGCCATGACTGATACAATCTGCTATTTTATTTTGCTTCCTCTTATCCACTTACATCCTTGATGTGGATCTCACCAAAATCAAATCTTATATCATCATTTCCCTTTGGCCATCCTATGGTACATTACTAGTTCTGTAGCCAATTAAACCTCCTTATTCCACACTTACTTACACTGGTAGATTTTAACATGTTCATTACTAAAGTCTCCTAAGGTTAGAGCAATCATTGTTGGAAGAACCTCCTCATCGCTTGTTATTAGTTTATACACTCCATGAATGAAGAGGTTGTGTATACCCATCTTTGTGTTCTCAATGTCACTGGGAAGAACTTTTTTAAAGGTTGCTCAATATATTTTCTTGGTATTCAGTGACATTTGGGAATAACATTAGCAAATGTGGTGCATTTGATATCACACATTATGATGGGGCACATCTCTTCTTTCATATGAACCTTTAAAAAATGTTGATTCAAATGGATTTATACTATGTATAGTTATCTGTACCTGTTTTCATTCAACAATATGTACTGTGTTACAATATGTAACTGTGTTAGTATGGAAGTTTTAGTCTCCTTATTAGTATTATAATCACTTTTTTTCTTAAGTATGGTAGTAGTTTGTGTGTGTGTTTGTATAAAATTTCTGAAAATGTATCTTTAATAATAAAAATTTCAGCACATAAAAAGCTTTGAAAATAACATAAGGATTTCTCACCCAGATTTAAATGTAAGAATTTTGTTAATTTTTATTCAAATCATTTTTTTAAATGAAAGAAAAGATAGTTGAAAATTTCTTTGTATTTTTCTTTTATCTCACTCTTTCCTTCTTTCTCCCTCTCCAAAAATGCTCATTATTCCAAACATAGTGATATCCTCACTCATGAGTTGAAAGCTCCTAATACCTTAATATGCATGTGCCTTAAAGTTTAAAATGATCACTAACTCTATTGTAAACTGTCTTAACATTTTAAAGCTTTGTATTAATTAAAAAAGAAAAGTTATGTAATCTGAATAATCAATTCCCATGTACACTTAACTCATGTTTGCCAGTTTTTAATGTTCTGTCACATTCTTAAAAATTCTGATTTGTTATATATGACAATGGAATGCATTGCAATTCATATTACATATATAGAGCACAATTTTTCATATCTCTGGTTGTATACAAAGTATATTCACACTATTCGTATCTTCATACATATACTTTGGATAATCATGCCCATCACATTCCACCATCATTTCTAACCCTATGCCTCTTCCCTTCCCCTCCTACCCCTTTGTGCTATCTAGAGTTTGTCTATTCCTCCCATGCTCCCCCTCCCTACCCCACTATGAAAGAGCTTGATGCTGGTTATTTTAATGAATCATAATAATAGTCATTATTTATCAGGTGGTTAGTATATGCCCAATACTGTTAAAACACTTCATGAACTAGATTTCTTTTTAATGCCATATTTGTTCAGATATAATTTATATATGGTACAATTTACCCCATTTAGTTTTATAATTATATGAATTTTGATCACACAAATATAAAAATAACTATAGATAGATAGTACTACTGTCAAGATACAGAATGTTACCTTGTTCTCCTTCTTTTCTTAAACAAATAGAGAAATTAATTTTAATATATTTTCATTTAACCCAATGGATTACCAACATAGTTTGCAAATAAAATAATTGTTAGTAAGGTATTTCATGTTTATTTTCTTTGTCCTAGTAATTCTTTGGAATCTAATGTCTATTTAACACATAGCACACCTCAATTCAGATTAGACACATTTCAATACTCAGTGGCCTAGACACATTTCACATACTAGACACATTTCAAATATTCATGTAACCAGTGGCTGCCATATTGGCACCTTTCTCCATCTTTCACCTTTTGGTGAGACATACGCTGTAAGTTGCGTGGTAAGTCCCCTTGTTATGTGGTTTCTTGTTGAGTTCCATTAGAAAGGGACACCAAAGAGATAAACTTAGAATACACAAGAGTAGAGCGAGGTGTTTTATTCCTCCCTGTAAGACTCTATTAGACTGTGAGTTGGTTTCTACAAGCTTTGGTGGGAATTAACTTCAAGGTTAATTTCTCCTACAAGTTTTTCATAATGGCTTTCTCTTATTTCACCTCCTACCTTTCTAAGTTTACAGAAGGAAAGGTGCTTCACAAAATTTGTTAGTTACCCTCAACCTTGCCCTTACCTTTATAAATACCTTATTAAACAATTTTTACTCCAGTTGATCTTTTCCACCCTTGAATCTTGAATAATGGATTTTAAATTATAAGAGAGTAAAATATACCTACCTCATCTCATATCACAGGCTATATATATATATATACACATACATACCAGATTTATTATATATTAAAATGTAATGTATAAAATGCTAAAAATTTTAAAGAACATATTTGTGTAACTTTGTGAAGAGAAATGGAAAACAAAAAAATATGAAATAAACAACAACCTGAAAAATTAGATGATATTGTAGTTAAAATTTTTATGTGTAAATCTTTATCAAAAAGAGTTGAAAGAGAAATGAATTATATTACAGGTCATTTTTGTCACAGAACTCTTCTCCACTTCAGCCTTCCAAGTTCTTATTTGAATATTTTCTACTACCACCAAGATCTGTACCTGTAGCGGCTCCACCTGGGTGGTGCCCTAGGCTTCAGGGCTCACCAGCAACGGCATAGCCTCTGCGAATTGCTTTGGCCCCTGTCCAGGTCCACTGTGTTCTGACTGCCAGTGATGGCCAGGTATGGACCCAACGCTCCAGCACCATCCATTTTCAGGGCTAGTTGATTCAGCAGATGAGTTGTTTTTGTCACATTTTTTATCATATATATATATATAATATATATATATATATATATATATATATAATATATATATATATATATATACACACAATACACACACACACACATATATATATATATAGTCACACACATATGCTGTCCCATTATATGTAATATTTTTTAAAACTTTTTGAAAGTAAGTTATATATATTATGTGTCTTGACATCTTAATATGTCAGTATTTCTTTTCTTTTTTAAAACAAGAATAAGTATATTATCAAATTTAGTAAAATTGACATTGATACAATATTGTTATATAATCTTCAGTGTCTGTATCAATTTTATCATTTGTCTCAATTATTTCTTTTATAAGAACACTTTCTAATATGCAGTGTATCCCAAGATCATGAACTTAATTCTCACATCTCTTCATCTCCTTTATTTTGAATATTCTTCAGGTATTTGTGGTCATTTATTGTTCTGGCATTATTTAAAGCATGTGGGTCAGTTCTGATATCAGATATTTCTAAATTAGAGATATTTTAATTTCCTCTGATAACATTCAGTATTTTGGCTGCAGTTTTCATTTGGCAATATGTATTTGAGAGATGTCTATAGGACAGCAGAATAAAATAGACATTATTATTGCTGTGTGTATATACGTGACTGAATGACCAATGTGATTCTGCAACCTGTACACTCAGAAAAATGAGAAATTATATCCCATCTGATTCAAATATATGATATGTCAAGATCATTGTACTGTCATGTGTAACTAATTAAAACAAATAAAAAAAGAAAGATACAATAAATCAAATAAAAAATTCAGTATTCCAATCTATTGGAAGTATCCAATAGACTAGACTATGTAGAAAACAGAAATAAAAAAATATTGAATTTTTAAGTCTTTATTAGTTTAATAGCCTCTTTTTCTGAAATATAGTAATATTTTATATATACCTTTTGAAAATCTCTTTAATAATAAAGACTTCCTGTTAAGAGAGTGCAATACAAAATGTGTAGTACCACGTATTAAAATTATCAAAAGATCAGTCTATATATCACTATTGCTATCTATCCACTTAGTATCCATACATCTGTCTACCTACCTACCTATATTTATATACCAAGTCTTTTTTTTATTTGTGTTTTATTCCTTAATGTTCTTATGGACTATTGAATTTACATTATTCCTCTTTTTATTTATATTTGTCCAAACTTTTTCCCTCCCATTTTTGAGTCTTTTCCTTCAAGATCTTAATATGCATGTGGCTTAAATTCCTATTTTCTCAATTTTGTGTAGTAGTCTTTTTACTTTTTTAAAAAGTTTTATTTATTTATTTTTATGTGGTGCTGGATCGAACCCAGTGCAAGCACTCTACTGCTGAGCCACCCAATCCCTTGACTGACTTTTTTTTCTTTCTCATTTCTGTTTTATTTTTAAATTTTAATTTGTTATATGACAACAGAATGCATTACAATCATATTATACAGATAGAGCACAATTTTTCATATCAATTTAGTCATTTTCAGAATGAAATAACATAGATTTACATTTCTAATATTTTCTTCTATGGAAGGTACTTCAATCTGTAACACCTTTGACCTATGTTCACCAATCAGCTCATCAAACTTACCTACTAGTTAGCTAGGGAATGGAGCTCAGGGTGCAGGGTACTGTTTCTTCCTTTCCTCCTCTTGGCATCTAGCTTCCCCAAATTAGGGCCATTTTGTCCCCTCTTCCATGGGAAAGAGGGATTACAATAGTTGATAGGTACAATTCCGGGGTTCAGCATACAAAAACCTGTTGTACTCTCTATCTTACTTTCTTAATTATCAACTTTTAAAAAATAGTTTTTAGTAATAAAGATAATATTTGATTGTCAATTCCCAACTCTTTTGTCTTATTTGTTAAATAGTCCAGTGCTTAGTGCAAGATATGCATGTAATTTATTGACCCTTCTAAACATCACTTCGTAGCCATTGCCTGAACTAGCATCATTAAGACTTTAGGTTTGATCCCCAGAACTAAATTGCGAACAACAATAACATCAACAACAAAAAAACCCAAAGAAAAAGCCATTGTTATTGTTATGATTATATTTATATTTTTTAATTATTTTAACTTAATTTTATATATATATATATATATATATATATATATATATATATATATATATATATGATTATCATTGCTTTATTATGATTAATCTGTTTATTTTTGCTTCTTGAATCTTAATTCTTTCTTCAGTAGTCTATTGTTTTAGTTAGCTTTTTCATTGCTTTGGCCAAAAGACCTGACAAGAACAATGGCAGAGGACAAAAAGTTTATTTGGTCCTCAGTTCATAGAGGCTGACTCTATGATGCTCTGTGCCTGAGTAGGGGAGGACACCATGGTGAAATGGTGTAGTGGAGGAAGGCAGTTCAGAAGATGGCAAACAGGAAGTAGAGAGAGAAAGCTGCTCATCAGAGACAAAATATAAAGTCCAAAGGGATGTCGCCATTGACCCACCTTCTCCAATCACACCCACTTGCCTACAATTACCACCCAGTTAATTCCAATCAGGGGATTAATGCATTGATTAGGTTAAGGCTCTCATAACCCAATCATTTTACCTTGAAACTTTCTTGATTGTCTCACACATGAGCTTCTGGGGACACCTCATATTTAAACCATAACATCTAGCTTACTTAAATGCATTTTTTTTTGGCAGTGCTAGGATTGAGCACAGGGCCTCACACATGCTAGACAAGTGCTCTACATCCTCAGCCCCAAGAACCAAAAATTCTATCCATTAATTTTTGTACCCTTAGTGCAAAAGTCAGTAAAATGAAAAAGATATATGGCACCCTGGCATTAGTATAAAGATAATTTAACCTCCCAGATCTCATGATAAGACCAAACTTTGAGCACTGCTGCTCTTGAACATTACAGAGTGCTATTAAAATACTATAAGTTGAATAACAATGTCTACTACTTTGTTTCCCCTTCAGTTCTCATACCAGCAAGGAGTTCTCCAGAGTTCTCTAGGTAGTTGGTCGAATGTTTTTCTACTGAATTGGAAGGCCTCTAGTGTCCTTGTGACTTTCTAGATGCAGTGGAAAAAGAGAATACATGATTACTGTTATACTCCCTCCAATAGGAAATAAGGACTTTCCTTCCCCCCAAACCTCTGGAACAGTCTAATTGGTCATAAAGGCTCCAAATTTATTTAAATGGGAAGGATTTGACACTTGTTTAGGATAAACTTCTGAATTTTATCAGACTTTGCAAGATCTGTTGAAATATACTGATACCAGTGCACCAAGTACTATTGAAAAAGGGTGTTACGAAATTAGATTTAGAGGTTTGACTTGGTGCATTGTTGGAGTATCTATTTATTCAGAAAATAGGTCCTATTCACCTTTTATATATATGATAAATACAAATGAACAGTATCACTTTTGCCATCGGGTAGGATGATATTCCTGTCATACTGTTCAGTAGATATACTAATAAATACCAACATCAATGAAGTAAGACTTTACAGAAACTATGGAAGTAAATATAAGACATAGAGTAGACTCAGAGATGAGAGTATTGAGTTCCACCTTGAAGAAGATGACGTCCAGAAAACCTCAAAGAGAAGCAAACACTTCCAACTGAACCTTAATATATGACTAGATATTTTCCAGGCTGGAGAGGAATTACAAGCAGAGTAACATCTTGAGAAAATGCAAGAGTGTAAAACTAGGTTGCTCAGTATGGCTGGAATATTGGCCATCTAGGGAAGTAAGAAAAACATGCAAAGCAGGCAGAGGCCAAGTTGAATAGGAATTGATATGGAATGTAGGGAATGCAGTCTGTCCTAAAATGGATGAGGAACCACTTGAATGTTTTAGGTTGAAGGTAAAATAATGAGGTTATGTTTTAGGAAACTCAAGTGACCATGAGTATCTTGGTGGTAGAGGGACAACTCTTGAACTAGTGTCTGAGCTAGGAACCATCACAATTGGCCAAGACTGTGATGGAAGTTGTGGGAAGTAAAGAAAACAGAAGAGGTGCTTTAAAGATTGAGAAATCTGTATTTCCCTAATTGTAAGTGATTGCTGTAGTTTGGTTGTTGAGTGTCCCTGGAAAGCCTACTTCTTAAGGGACTAGTCTCCAGGGTAGCACTGGAGGGAGGTGCTGTGGACCTTTAGGGAATAAGGACTTCCAGACTGGCCCTAGGTCATGGGGTATATACCCTGGAAAGTAATGGGGGGGACTCCATTTCTTCCCCTTTTCCTTGGGTTAAGGTGTGAATAGTTTTCTGCAACACATGCTCTAGTCATAAGGTGCTATCCTTGCCTACGCACCAAAGTAATGGGATCACACAGTTTTGGACTGGAACATCCAGCACTAAAGCCAAAATAACCCTTTTTTATTTATAAGTCAATTTTTTCAGATATTTCATTATAGTAATGGTGAACTAATACAGGGATATCAAGCATTTTTCATGTTCATTGACCATTTGTACATCTTTTGAGAAATGTTTGTTATTCAGGTCTTTTGCCTATTTTAAAATCAATTATTTATATTTTTTTTCTATTGAGTTATTTGAATTTCTTTATATTCTCTATAGTAATCTTGTAATTCTTGTCAGGTTCAATTATTTTCTTCCAATCTGTAGAAACAAGTTCTCATCTTCTATTGTACAGTGGGGTGACCCTAGTTAACAATAATAATTCAAAATAGCTAAAATAACTAAACATTCAAAATTTTGAATGTTCTTAATACAAAAAATGATAAATGTTGGAAGTGATGGATATGTTAATTGTGCTCTGATTTGATCATTAAATAATATATGTATCAAAATATCATACTATACCCCCATAAACAGGTACATATATTATTTGTCAAAAATAAATTTATAAAAGTAAGTTACAAAAGGTTTGGGGCACATGGCTGTTTGATCATTTCATTACAAATGTGGCAAAATGCATCATTAGTGTAATTAAAATTATGAAATCATTCATGCACAACTAATTTTGTGACACCACATGTACTGTTTTTGACTCATTGACAGCCTGAGTTGGAGCTGAACCTATTAGGGTTTTGTGGCTTGAACAAATCAGTTTCTGTCTACATAACTGCCTATATTGTTGGGGTGATTTCTTGTACCTTTGGATGGAGAAATAAAGGACACACTTTAATCTTTGTTGCTTATGTCCTATGTGCAAAATTCTTAATCTCTATCCCTGATCTTTATAATAGTCTCTATAGTACATGCCAAGAAATGTAACAAGAGGCCTTTTTGGTCTAGGAATTTTATTTCTTGTATTATGTCATACTAGAACCTATAATCACAAAATATCTTTCAAATTACTGACTTTGGAATTAAGAATTCACTGTAATGTTGAAATACAAGTTCCACTCACATAAAGCAAACATTCTTGTGAAAGGCACTTGGATTTCTTTCTTACATTTGTTTCTAACTTTTGAATTGTAACCTCAGGTGTATTAAATAATATGCATACATCACTATAAATATAATTGATATAGACTTCAATTTCTTGAAAATACTTAGTGCCATAGGCAGCTGAGAAGTGGTTTCGTGGCTGTTCCACTCTTAATTTTCCATCAAAGTTGCTGGCCTTGGTCATTTTACTCTGTGCATTGAGGCTAAGGATTCATGGACTTGACCTTCTCTGATCACAAAATTGTATGGATGTTTGCTTCTTTTTACTTTCATCAAAACATGTGACACATGGAGAAATCCTCTAATTTCTGTATCACTCTGCCTGTGGAAGCAGCCAGGCATTTTTAGACCATGTTTCTTTTCTTATTACAACAAATGTTTACCTTTATATGCTGTTCCAAGGGTGTGAATTAGTCGTCAAGTTCTATACATGAAGCTGCTTTCTTGTCTTAAAACATTATTTTATTCACTTTATAAAAAATCAGATGTGGTGGAAATCCTTGCTTCCCCCAGTGAGTCATCTTTTTATTAGACATTTTGCTTCCTCACAATGAAAAATTAGATGTTGCTAGAAAAAGTCACCATTCATTCATTCATCACATCTTCATAGTGTGACTACTCTGGGTAGTGCTATGTGAAGTTTTGGGAAGTTTTAATAAAACCATGCTCTCTTACCTTTAAGGATCTTCATGTCTAATACAATATAAAGACGTCTCTGTACTGAGCTGGAATGTGATGAGTGTCAAAAGTGTCATAAAAGAGGTAGAATAACAGAAGTGGAATCAGGTTAGGACTAGCTTTAAAATGAAGAGCACAAGCTGCATCAAGACAAGTTATGTTATATGTAAGGTTGACTACTTAAATTATATTTGAGAAGGGCTACAGAATGATTACCATTTGTTTTAGGGGTCAGGTTTTTCACCATTGTGACCTAAACACCCGACTAGAACCTTTGTAGAGGAGGAAAAGTTTATTTGGAGACTCAAGGTTTCAGAGGTCTCGATCCATAGAGAGCTGGATCTATTCCCTTGGGCTTGAGGTGTGGCAGAGAAAAGCAGCTCACGTGAAGATCAGGAAGGAGAGAGAGAGAGAGGGAGAGAGAGAGATAGAGAGAGAGAGAGAGAGAGAGAGAGAGAGAGAGAGAGAGAGAGACTGACTCCACACTCCATATACAAAATATGTACCCCATAGCCATACCCCTAATAAACCACTTCCTCTATCCACACCCCACCTACCTCCAGTTAAATTCCAGAAGGGATTAATTCACTGATTAAGTTAAGGCTATAACCCAATCATTTCTCCTCCAAATCTTGCATTGCCTTACTCATGAGCTTTAGAGGGATACCACATCAAAACCATAATACCATTTGATAAGTATAGGCATTGGCTTATTTCAGAAGGCATTAGGAATATTGTACATGCAAATATTGTTAATACTAAGAGTAATATGGGTAACATTATTAATAATGGATAGCTCTTATCTACCAGGTACTTGCAGGATAATTTATAGAAGTACCACATTTGATCTGAGAAATAAAATCATGTGTTAGAGAAACAGCAGAGCACTGTGGTTCATGAAAAGGATGTGGAATCAGACATCCTAGATCCAAATCCTGGGTTTATCCAAATGACTCATGTGACCACATGCAATTCACTGCTCCAAATCCTGTATTTTTTTCCTCCCATGGCAGAACAGACCTTACTGAGAGGATAATTATGAGAAAAATAAATTAGTTTACTTAGTACAGTAAATTAGCATCAGAAATGTATGTTATTATTTTTTAATAGACGGGAAATCCTAGTTTAGAGAGTTTACATAACTTTTCAAATACAGTAGATACAGTACCTAAAGCTGAGATTTAACCCAGGTCTGTACTCTCCAAAGCCTGCATTGTTTTTTATTTTGTTGTATTAGAAATAAAAGTAGATTTCACTTCAACCTTTAGATTACAAAGTTAATAATACAGTTTCTAATATGGCTAGGAATAATACTTTATCTTTACTTCAGTTGCATAATTTTATGTGGTATAAACGTTTGTAAGTGTAAATCATCCCATTAACTTACATCAGGTTGGGTTTTGGAAACTTTGTGTCATGACCGCAATGTGAAGGAACTGATACACTGGCACATATAGAGTCCCCTTCCTGCCAGCTGTGTCAGTGATGCTGTCATTGGTTTTATTAATTTTGGAACTGTTTGAAAAATGTGATAGAATACCTTAATAGTGAAACTAATATTTAAATAATGCTGACACAGCCTCAAAAAAACAAAAGTCTCTAATGATGCTGTCATCATTAAAATGAGCATATTAATACGTCAGAATTTGAAAGCTAAGATAGAATGGCAAGGTTTGTACCATGAGGGATATGCCTCAAGCTGAAAAATTCACAAAATTGCATTCATGCCAAATGTGCCTCAATTTTCTTTGAATTTTGTTCTTTCATTTGAATGTACAACCTCATGGCATCAACCAAGGCATCAAAAAAATCTTAACAAAGATTTAAAGAAGAGAATCACATGTGTACGTCATCACATCGTATCACAATATTCCTCCATGATAGAAGGTGTGTCAAGTAATTACTGTGACAAAATATTTGAGATGATCAACTTAAAATGAAGTAAGGTTTATTTTGGCTCACAGTTTCAGAGGTTTCAGTCTATGATTGGTTAGCCCTGTTGCTTTGGGCCTGTGGTGGCAGCATTGTGGTATGGATGTGTGGCAGAGGAGGACTGTTCACCCTTATGGTGGCTGTGAAGAGAGAGAGGAGAGAGAGAGAGAAATGGAGGTGAGTGGGGCTTCGGTCACAATGTACCCTCCAAGGGTATGCACCTAGTGATCTAACTTCCTCCACTAGGTGCTAGTTCTTAAAGGTTCCACTATCTTCTACTAGTGTCACAGGCTGATAACCAAACCTTTAACACATGGCCCTTTGGGGGACATTCAAGATCCAGACTTAGGAAGGTATAAACTGAATTTTCAGACGTTTTTTATAGTTCATTCATGAATATATTAAGTGAGGATACATGTAATTCAATCAACTAATAGGATAAATAAAGTTCTGTATTACATTTTTACCATATAAAAATGTGATATAGAAATAAAGTTCTATATTATATATAATATATATTATAATATATATTATATATTATATGTTTATATATTATATATATAATATTATAAGTTTTTATATGGTAAAAATATAATATAGAACTTTATTTCTGATTACATAAAGTATAAAAGATGATACTTCACATAGAAACATTATTTAAAAATACAGAACATGGTCTCCTTTTTGTCCTTTATCTTTTATGTAAGGCAGAAGGAAGATCATGGTTGGACACTGCTATTTATAGCCTCTGAATCCAAATCAACTCTAAATGTTAACATTCTATCTTGAATTTTAAGTTTTAAATTTAATTGATTTCTTATCTTCTTCCTTTTGATAGCATTGGGTTTATTTCCCTCTCTGTCTAGGGTCCTGTAGAAGCTTAACTTATTTGTTTGAAATATTTCTCTTTACTAATATGAGCATTTAATTTCATAAAATGTCTTCTCAGTGCTGCTTTAAGTATGTCCCATGAATTTTGATGCACTATATTCTTATTTTCATTCAGTTTGGTAAACTTATTTTTTAAAGTTTCACTTAAGACTTCCTCTGTGACCTGTGAGTTTTTAGAAATGTATGTTGTTTAATTTCCAAATATCTGGGGCTTTTTCTGTTATTATTTCCAATTTGGTGACATTATAGTCATAAAACACCCTTGTATGATTTTACTTCCTTTAAATTTTGAAGTTTATTTAATGGCCCAGTTGATGGTCTCTTGTGGTATGTGAGTTGATGGTCTCTGGTGGTCTGTGAGTGTTGGTAAAGAATGTGTCTGGATGAGGTGTTCTATAAACATCGACGATATTCTGTTGGTTGGTATGATTTTTTGAGTTCATTTAGATTTTGGTAGTTTTTTTTTCCCTCAAGTTGTTTTATCAACTGTTGAGAGAGGTATATTGAAGTCTCCAGTTTTCAATGTGAGTTTGTTAATGTCTCTCATCAGTTTTATTGGTTTTTGTTTCATGTATTTCATAGCCTTATTTTTTGGTTTATACATGTTTAGAATAGCTCTGTTTTGGTGGATTTATACATTTGTACTTATGTAATTTTCTTCTCTGACTCTTAACTGTCTTTTCTATGTAGCCTACTTTATGTGATATTAGTATAGCGACTCCTGATTTCTTTTGATTAATAGTTGCATAATAGAGTTTTTATCCATTCTTTTACTTTCAGGCTATTCTTATTATATTTGAATAGAATTTATTGTAGAAAAACTATAGTTTGGTTGTGTTTTCAAGTCTGTTCTCCTAATCTTTGTCATTGAATTGATGTATTTGGACCATTAATGTGACATTGATATGTTAGGGCTTAAGTCTGGTATTTTATTATTTTTTCCTCTATGTTCCTTCTGTTCTAACTTGTTTTTTTTTCTTTTTCTTGCCTGCCTGTGGGTCACTGGAACATTTTTTATAATACTATTATGATTTTTCCATAGTGCTTCACAGACTACTGGTGTTAACATTTTAACAGTTCAAATTAAATATAGAAATTCTTACTTCTGCAGGGGGCAGGGGGCAGGGGGTAGGGGGTTAGCAATGATGGTAGAATATGATAGACATCATTATCCAAAGTACATGTATGAAGACATTAATTGGTGTGAACATACTTTATATAGAGAGATATGAAAAATTGTGCTCTATATGCATAATAAGAATGGTAATGCATTCCACTCTCATGTATTTAAAAAATAAAATCAATTAAATATTAAAAAAGAAATTCTTATATCTCTTTACATTCCTTTGCCTTCTTCCACTTGTCATAAATATTTTCTATACGTCATTTCAGAACCACATCAGAAGGTTTATCATAACCTTCAATATTATTTAGAAACTTCGAAGTTGAAAGAAATGTACTTACCCATATTTTTGCTCTCTCTTATTCTTTCCTCCTATTTATTTATTTATTTGTTTATTTGGTACTGGGGATTAAACCCAGGGGTGCTTTACCACTGAGCTATATCCACAGCATTTGAGACAGTGTTCCACTAAGTACCTTAGGGCTTCACTAAGTTACTGAGGTTGGCCTTGAACTTGTGATCCTCCTGTCCAGCCTCCTGAGTCACTGGGATTAAATGCGTGTGCCACCATGTGTGGCATCTTTCCTCCTTTTTCTTTTTGGTGGTGCTGAGAATTGAACTCAGGGCCTTATGCGTCTAGGCAAGCACTATACCAACTGAGCCATATCCCAACCCCCTTTCCTCCTTTTTAATGTTCCGAAATCCCTTCTTTTATCATTTCTTACTTATTTTTTTTCTTTTTTAAAAATTATTATTATTAGTTGTTCAAAACATTACAAAGTTCTTGACATATCATATTTCATACATTTGATTCAAGCGGATTAAGTGTCTTTAGTTTTAAAGGTAGATCGGCAGGTAGCAAATTCTATTAGTTTTTTTTTTTTTCCACCTAAAAGTCCCTTGATTTATGTTCATTCCTGAAGATCATATTTTTCACTGGATTGATTATTTAGGACAATTAGAAAGATGGGTTACTGCCTTCTGACCTCCATAGTTTACAATGAGGAGAAATGTGCTATCATTGAAGTTATGTTTTCCTTGAGGGAAAAAATTGGTGTTTATTGATTTTTAAAACACTTTCCCCCTTTTCTTCAGTTGTCAGAAATTGACTATGCTATGTCTTGGGGTAGATTTCTTTGGATTTACCCTTTTGGGAATTCTCTTAGTTTCTTTAAAATGTAAGTTATAGTTTTTTGCCAAGTTGGGGGAGTTTCAACCATTTTATCTTTGAATACTTATCAGCTTCTCTCTCTCTCTCTTCTGCCTTTTCAAGATTCCAATAAGAATGTTAGATCTTTTGTTATAGATTCATATGTCCCTCAGGCTCTGTTCCTTTTTTTTCATTTTTTCCTATTATTAATATTGGATAAATTATGTTGTTATGTCTTTTAGGTTAATGATGTTTCCTTCTGCCCTTCTCATTCTTGTGTCTAGTTTTTCTGCAATAACATCCAGTGTGGGTAGAGTTGTCATGTATCTCCATGCTCAAGTGGGACTTGGGGAATTTAAGCAATTATGTTGACATATCAGCTACTGTTTTTGCTGTGAATAATAACATTCTCTGTCTCTGATCCAGGAATCCCATATCTTCTGTGGTATCCATGAAATCATGTCAGACCAACTTGTTAGCTTATAGGTAAATCTCTGATCCCTCAGTTTTGACGGTGACCCGGGTCCACTCTTGCTTCCTAATCTGAGTTCTCTGGGAATGCAGCCCACACTTAGAAGAGTAAAATTTATACTTTGCTTTTTTTTTTTTTAAATACAGGAAGAATTAAATTAGCATTTGACTCCGAACAGAAAAATTCCTTCTTCATTCAAAAACATTTAAATTTTATAGTTCTGCCTATGTAACATTATCAGAAATTTTTCCCTATTATAGCAGTTTAGCATTTCACCAGTTCATCATCCATGCCCACAGCCCAGACTAAATTGGTCATTTGGTAATTTGTTTTGTTATAATATTATCTCCATCTAACTATCCCAGGGAAACCTCTTGCAGATACAGTCTAATGGCATATACTTTGTTTGATCAAGTCAAAAAAATAAGTGAAAATTAAAGAAAAGTGATAAAAAGGAAAAACTTTACATTTGAGAGATGATGGAATTCTAGAAAATAACAAAGTGGAACATACTCATTTGAAAGTTATTACTTTAGACACAATGTGGGCAATGCTTTTATTTGATTTAAATTTCTATTTTGCATCTCAAGGCTGAACCTTCTGTATGCTTATCTAAGATGACAGATTGTTCACCTGCATATGACTCAGTCCTAACTGGGATCCTCTAAATTAATGTCTCCAAACATTACATTTAATATTAAATGCATGACACATGGCCACAATAAAATATAAGGACTGAGCTCTCCAAACCATGGTGCAAGGTTTGCATGGAACACTTAGCTGATGTTTTGTGAAGAATGTTTTGGGAATGTGGTAGAATGTGTGTTGTCTGGAAAGGAGATCCTGGAAGAAATATGAAAGCAAAAGAAGCTAATGACACCCTAGAGTAAGGTTTAAAATGGTTGGAAAATATTAACAAATTAGCAAAAATATTCCTTTCCCAGTGTTAAGTCTTCCAGCCCCCGCCCTCACATACACACGCATGCGCGCGCGCGCACACACACACACACACACACACACACACTTTTCACACATGCTAAAAGGTTAAAAGGGAGAAATGTTATCTTCTAAATAACTTAAATACAAGATATGTGTCCTTCTAGAACCCCAGACCAGGTGGTGATGAACACAGGCCTGGAGTGTAAAAAGTTTTAGTTGAGTGTTTCCAACTTAGTTATTTCCTTCTTTGAGTGATATTTGATATAATGCCTAATTCCTAAAGGTAGAATGCTATGGAGAAAGAGTTGTATTTTCTTACTTTTCTACTTGCTGCTCCCTTTGTTCTTGATGTCCCCTGTTATCCCACTTTCTAAATACATTCTCCTATGCTGTTTTCCTTTTTTTCCCATAGTTTGCTAACTATGCCTTTTAAATGTCCCCTTTTCTTTAATTTTCTTTCATTTTCCTCCAGTTTTTGTTTTTGTTTACCTGATTTTCTGGGCAGTAAGCCCAGTCTGGTTTCTATTGCTTTGTGTCTACTATATTCTTTTCAAAATGATTCCTTCCTTTATGATTATTATTCTCATTCATTTATTTTCTCATCAAAGAATTGACTGGTATATAAAAGGGACCTCCCAGCCATTCTTTCAGGGAAAATATTTCCCTCTCTGTTTTTACAAAATGTTTTCATGGTGTTGGAAGATGTGGCTGACTGCCTTCCTTACACCCTTTGCTTGACTAGGGCTCACTTCACTCTCCTTTTTTCTTACTGAGTCACATGGTAATTGTGTGCCTCTCTCTGGGTGTTTGTATGCATGGGTGTAGTGTTATTTCAAAGGAGAATGTCCTGTGAGCACTTGTGTGTCTGTGGGTTTGTGTGACAGCAGAGTATAATGCAGAGTAGATGCACACTAGAATGCTCGGCTGCACTTTGGCATGTTTATTTTGAAATGTCATTTCCAATCAAATCTAACATTTATAACCAGCCTCCCTTCATGGTTTTCTGGGCCACAGTTTAAATGCCCAAGAATAAACATGTCAGCTGTAAATGGAAGATTATGGCAGCAACCAAGACAGATCGCCATCTCATCAGCTGCTTAAAAATTAAAATTTCTTCTGTGGTTAGACTTGCTTACAGCTATGTCTATGGCTGTGAAGAAAGCAGATCTTTTAGTAGAATGAACAGGCTACAGGACATAAGATGTTAAAATCACTCAAACTGCTTTGTCTGTCAGTAAAAGACAGCTATAGAGAATACCAAGTTGAGCCAAAATGCTTTTAAAAAAAATTTCTCCCAAACCCCTAGTGATTCTAGAATCTAAGAAGATTACATTTTCTAGTGGGATATGCACTATAGAGACATGGGAATCCAGATTCATATATTCATGTGTAAGCATGCAATTTTAAATATGTCTAGTTGCAAAAGAAGTGTAACATATGTTTTGGTTTTCTATTTGAATGTAGAGTGTTTTTCACAAGTGACTGTACCCAACTTGCTGACACATTTTCTGGATATCGTTGAGTAAAATTGCACAGTGTCAGGAGTAATTTGCCAATGTCTTCAATAGGTATGAATTTAATACATCTTTCAAATTTAAGAAGCCAGCAGAAGCTGTCAACTGGCCAAATGAAGGATGTCCCACTGAGTTGGGTTAATATTGTCAAATGAATGCAGTGCAACATTACTACATTGATGATGGTGTATTGTGATTCCATCAGAGGCTTTCCTTACTACCCACTCTGGCACTTTCTTGGCTTATTACAGAATATATGGATCCCTACCCTGTTTTCCTACAGATTGAGAGAGCTCACAAACTAATCAAGTGGATTGTTGAGCATAGAACTCTGGCTTTTATTGATATCTTAAGTTTGAGTTTCTCATCCAAATTAGACAATTGTCTGAATCTTCTCATAAATAATCAGATAAAAATCTATATCTTTAACAATGAAGTTGGGTTGTTGGAGTTGTGATGGTGGCAAGAGTGAAGCATGCTGTACTCACAGATCCATCATCATGGTCCCATGCTTTGGTCTTAGAGACCAGAGAGGAGCAGCTGCTGACCTCAAAAGGTGGATCAGTGCCCATGGCTATAGCCTGTATTAGTTTCCTTGTCATTGCAAGTTGGGCCTATGGGGTTTTAAACCCAGCTGCCTTTAATAGACAGAGCACTAAGGGGCGCAGCCCATGAAGGAGTTACTAGGTATTGCTTACCTCTGCTTCTCTAGCCTTGCTTATATATAGGAAGCAACATGGAGATGTACTACAATTGATGTGCACAGCTCCAACAAGGGACAGACTACAACCCATGGTAATTACAAGACGTCAATATCTTTGTTTAGCAAGTGCTTAGTTTGTTAAGTGATTGTTTAAAAAATGTTGTTTCCATGTATTAAGCCTGAATTATCCTTAGATGAATAGCAGGAAATTATGTCTGTCTTCTCTTAAATATAATGTCTATGGTTTACCCAAACAAAATGAAAGGAAACATTGAAGCTTTATCTGTGTGAGTTAAGTTCCTAACTTATTGGATCTGAAGGTCACCAGAGAAAAATCTTGGTGGATAGGATTAGAGCCTAAATTATCTGAAGAACTGATTTAATTCCCCTTTTACTTTCTTTCTAAATTGGCATAACCTTTATGACATGAATTTTACACAGTAAATTAAAAAGGAAACTTTATTTAGTGAATAATACAAAATTGACAGTAAAAGCTGCATTATAATTGTCTGAAAGAGATACTGACAGGAATTAATAGACTTCCATCAAAATCTCAACTGTTACCAATCAGACATCTAGCTGATGTTTCTTTTCCCATAAAATTTGGACTCATTGATTTCTGTAGTGTCTACAAGGCAATAATTTCACAGTTTAAAGAGGCCACATTTCATATTGCCAATGTGCTTCTAGATAATTTTTAATGTGTTTTGTGGCACTTATGAATACACTAGTACTTTTCATCCCATGCTTGCTGCAAATACACAATTAACCAAGGGTTATCAAATGATAAGTATTTGACAATCCTCTGGTTATGGCAAATTTCACACATACTGACATTACTTTGAGGAAACTGATTTGTTTCCCCACTCCCAACCCAGGAGAATGTTCTTACTATCTGAGTAATATCCAGCAGATGATTTTGAGATATGGGTCAGCTGGTAAGCACATGTGAGATTGTAATGAAAATTGGCCTGAAACAGCTCAAATTCACAAATACACCATACCATACATGGTATTTTATTTATCAGGAATCTTAATAAACACTTCCATCATAATTCTCTTCAAAGTAGTCTTGGCACAGCTTGGATTTCTTACTTCTTGTGGTCTTTATAACTCTTCATGCACAAGCTGTGATATAGCAGCAGTTTACTGAGAGCAGCTAGTCACTTTGGTAACAGAATACCATGCCTGGATCGGTAGTAATAGCCTGCAGAATATTCATGGTCAAATAATGGATTCACTCCCTGATTAATGGCTTCAACAACAAAAAAAAATTTCCCATTGATTGGTTTAAGATCTTTCTTTTCTTAATTTGTATTTTTATTAGGGCATGATAGTTTTATATGATTGTAGGGTTCATTTTGGTATATTCATAAACACATATAACATAATTTGCTCCATTTCAATCCCCAGTACTAACCCTTATCCTTCCTCTTCTTCCTCTATTCTATTGATCTTCCATCTATTAATATAATTTTTACATTGGTGCATTATATTTATGCAGTAAAGTGTAATTTACTGTGGTATTAAATTGGTTAATTTTATTCTGCAGTTTTTTCTCTTTCCCATTCCTCCTCCCTCCCCTTGATTTCCTCCTTCTACTTCACCATTTCCTTCCATTTTGTTGAGATCCTCTTTTCAAAATATTTCATATTGCTCCCTAGCTTCCACACGTGAGAGGAAACATTTGACCCTTGACTTTCTGAATCTGGCTTATTTCACTTAGCATGATATTCTTCAGTTCTATCCATTTACCAGCAAATAACATAATTTCATTCTTCTTTATGGTTGATTTGAACTCCTTCATGTAGGTATACTGTATTTTCTTTATCCATTTGTCTGTTGAGGGACACCTAGTCTGGTTCCCTAATTCAGCTATTGTGAATTGCACTGCTATAAACATTGGTAGGTATGTATCACCAGAATATGCAAAACCTTTCTTCAAGGAGCAAATGAAAGAAGTCCTAGACATTAGAGAGTAAAGAGAAGGAGAGGTGGACTTCTAGCATTTTTGCAGTGTGTGAAGTTCACTGTATTCCGTATTCCCTTTATTAGTATCTAAGACTTATTTGTCAATTGATTTACATGTTGGGAGCATTGGCAGGTATTCTTTATTCAAAGTGGAAAGTATAAAAAGCAGGTGTCCTTTTTCCTCAAAGAAAAAGGATAGGTGGAACTCTTTGTGTGGAAACAAGAACATTTGAGTATATCTGACTCAGAAAGATCCGGGGTAATAGTGAGAAACAAAGTAAATCATGCATGCATACCTAACACCAGTCCTCATTTATTGACATAAGGAATTATGTAGACTGGGTGGTAACTGCAGCCAGGTGGCGTATGTAGCCATAGGAGATAGATCACTGGGGGCATGACATTGGGCTTTATATTTTGTCCCTGGTGAGCAGAGCTCTCTCTGCTTCCTGGTTGCCATGTCTTGAGCTGCTTTTCTCTGCTAGACCCTTCAATTGTGATGTTTTGCCTCATCTTGGGCCCAGAGCTATGGAGTCAGCCATCTATAGACTGAGATCTCTGAAGCCATGAGCCAAAATAAACCTTTTCTCTTACACGTTATTCTTGTCAGGTCTTTCGGTCACAGTGGTGAAAAAAGCTGATAAAATACCCACTAAATTATTTCTTAATGTTTTCTTTCACACTATGTGACCATAGCCTACTAGTCTTTTCCCTCCATCAGAGACTATGACAAAGCATTATGAAATCTACCTGTCTTTAGGAGTGTGCCTGAATGATGACAGGAGAATGATCTGGGGTTCTGCATATGGAACAGAGTGGAACCTCTGTCAGACTTTATCCATTAGTGACTGGATGGAGAAATAGAGTTGTACTTTGTTAAACCACTGAAAATTCAGGGTTTTTCTGTTATGATAGTGTTAGGAATTAGATATGAGGTGTCCCCAAAAAGCTTGTGTGTCAGACAATACAAGAAAGTTTATGGGTGAAGTGATTAGATTTTAGAGTTTTCATCTATTAGTACATTAGTCCCATGATAGGGATTAATTGGGTAGCAACTCTAGGAAGGTAGGTTATGGCTGGAAGAGGTGGGTCATTGGGGCATGCCCTTGGGTTATATATCTTGGCCCTGGTGAACAAGAGCTCTCTTTGCTTCCTGATAGTCATATGGACTTTCTTCCACCACACCCATCCGCCATAATGTTTTTGCCTTACCTCAAGCCCAGAGCAATGGTGTTGGCCACCTATGGACTGAGACCTCTGAAACTGTGAGTTCCAAGTTTTCCTCCTCAGCGATGGTCTTTTTGTCACAGTGACAAAAAAAGCTGACCACGACAGGTAGAAATTATTACTTTTACTTACATGTAAGACTTTAAAAATTTGTTTGAAATGTTGTGTACAATTAGGCATTTTAGATGTTTTTAGGCTTCCACTGTTAAAATAGTATTAATCTATGTTGTTTTGCACATAACCTTGATCATTTCTATAGGAAATTTTGGGCTTATGAGAAGCTGTCAATATTCATTGTCTTCCAGAAAGAATAATATAATGATTTTATACCACTGCCAGCACACTTTACAACAATTTACCAAAAATACCCCCAATATCCTGTCTTGACTAAGCTTGAAATGCAGCCTGTATGTGCTGTCTCACTTTGCTACCTTGCATTTGCTGCTAAACCTATTACCATCTATCTTCCACCCCATTAAGCAAATGAAAATGTACTTCTTAATAGTCTCTAATGACTTCTTAGTTATCAAAACAAATGGACACATTTAATTTCTTGTCTTGCCTTACTTCTTTATAGCTTTTCAGAAATGTAATAGAGACTTTTTTCCCTTGTTATTCTCCTCATTCTTGGCTTCAGGTTTTGTCTGTTTTGTGTTGTGCCCCCCGCGCCATCCTCCTCCCCCTGCCACATTATTATGATGGAGATCCCACCTTTGTAATATTTTTTGTATGTTTTTGTCCCTTGTTGTTCTGTCTTTAGCCTTTGTGCACATCTGCTCTAACTCTGCTGCAGTGTTCCCAAAGCTACCTATTGTGTGCTAATGTATTTCCTGTCATGTGATTAGCTTGAACTCTCATGGGCACTTCATGTGGCAGTTATAGGATACTCTTCACCTTATCACTGTACAGAAACTTCAAACTGAACAGAACTGAATCATTCTAACCTCTACCCACAGCCATTGCTTTCTTCTTCATTCTTTACATGAGTCAGAATCTTTGCTTTTCACTTATTCCTTTAGGGTGCTGGAATCATTCAATCCTCTTATTTTCTTTTTAAAATTATTATTTTAGTTGTATATATTTCTAGAGTTTAGTTGGCAATGTTAATTACCCTGATTTGATCAGTACACATTATATACATGTATTGAGACATTGCACTATATCCTATAGAAATGTGCAATTATTACTTTAGTAAAAAAATTTAAAAAAATGTTTAAGAAGACAAATGCTAACTACCTTGTTTTGATCATTCAGTTTCCTTATCAGAGTCAAGTTCCATTGAGTGTCCGCTGGATCCAGGGACTTGCTTCTAGCATATATAGTAGACATGGGATGTTGCTTCTGAAATTAGGTTACAAAAGATTTCAGCTTCCATCTTGTTGGTATATATTCCCTGCTCTTCCCTGTGCTTTCATTTATGGGGAGGGACGTATGGTATGGAGCTAAGGGTGGCCTTTGACCAAAAGCCAGAAGGAAATGAATCCCTTGACCTAGCCGGCTGTGAGGACAGGAATTCTGCCTACAATCATCAAGATAGGAGCTGAATGGCAAAGCACGTGGCACTGCATTGGATCCTCAGCACTACATACAAATTAACAAATAAAATAAAGGCATTACATTCATCTACAACTACAAAAAAAAAAAGTTAGGCAGGAAGCCGATATTACTTCAGTCAAACCCCAAGATTGCTATGACTCTAGATGGCCTCATGATCACAGCCTCATGAGAAACTCTGAGGAAGAGAACTCTGCTAACCATACCCTCTTTCCTGACAATTAGAAGTCAACAAATGAGTGATATTTTAGGGTGTTAAGTTTTAGGGCACTAATGTGTTTCTCTAGTGATAGATAGCTAATAGAAGGAAGAAGAAACAGACACAAATATTATTATATCAAAATTAGAAATTTGTGAACTTATTAATGAGGGAAATTCTTAGTGATAATCTCTAAATACCTCTTACTATGGATGTGTTAAAATAGTGTGTTTTAGCTCATATTGCTTTTGATGTTTCAACAAGATATTTTCCTCCATATTTTATTCATTCCTGGTGTATTTAACTTCATGAAAATTATGAATACATATCTAAATGATTAAGAAATTACATAAATCCTGATTAATCATTGGAATACCTAGTTTAAATTAAATCTCACTTATTCAGCAGGCAGTATAAATAATCAAATCAATGTCCCTCGACCTTCCTTTATATCAGCATTTCCTGCATAACAAAAATATTCCAAATTCCTTGAAAGCATGCATGATATTTGTTCTTCGATGAAAATTTGTTATAAATTTACATACCAGACAATATGGCAAGTGGCTGTAGTTCCCAGCACATGGGCTAATTGGGTGTGTATGTGACTTAATTTAAGTAGCTGTCTTGTTAAATTCATTGTCTTAATCCTTTCACCCTCTCCCTCTGTATTTTACATTATCTTCAGGGTGAGATAAAATGCTTTAATTCTAAGGGTAGAAAAACATTACTTCTGAGCCATTTTTCAGTCACAGGTCAATAATCTTGATAGGTGGTGGATATAGACATTCTTGCAGCTCAGAGAGAATCACCAAGGTACTAAATGCCACCCATAGGACAAAGACAGGCATCATTAACAAGGGCAAGTACCACAGCACATTTTATTGTGAGGTATGGCTGCATGATGAAGTTTGGTGCTCTGACAGCCGTAAATCACATTCACAGATTAAACTCATTTTCTATGGCCTAAAGGAGCTTTTCTAGATTCAGTCATTAAATTTTTAGTTTAACCATTTTCATATGTGGAAAAAATGATGTTTTCTACAGAGACATAATGGTGATCCCTACTCCGGAGAAATTTACTGCATTATATTGCCGGGGCTTAATAGAGATTTAGGTTTCATGTGGGGAATATACTGGAGATAAAATTTAATGGTGCATTGAACCACTAAGGTGGGTTGTCATCATAAGTCACACAAAAAACCTGTAAGTGATGAGACTCACTATCTTCTCACTGAAAGAAAAATAGGAAAAACTAAATTTGAATTAATGCCTTGTACCATAAATTTTTATTTCCTTGTACTTTTGCTTGTCACCAAGTATCACAGATCATTTCACTCTGAGAAGTGTTGACTTTAAGTCTATATTGAACACTAAAAATGACAATAGTTAAATAATGTCTTATTAGCATAAGATTTAAAAAGATGATTTTTACTCTTTGTATTTTACAACACATGCACACACACACACACACACACACAGGTGGAAGGAGATGATTTAGTGCCCCCCCCAGAATTTGGTCTTCTAGATGAATCTCTAGATGTTCTGTACATCTCCATAGAAATGTATTTTTTCTTTGCTCATTTTGGCACTGAACATGGATTAACTTTTCTATATAACACATTTTTCCTCTGTACTTTGTGTATCTATTCCCTCCATCAGAAATTTTAGAGCCAGGTTATATGCCCTGGAATATCTTCCAGGCAAATGTTTAGAGGAGGGCTATCAAGTAGGTCTTTTTCGATGTTGAAAATATCCTACATTTGTGCTCTCTATATAGTGGCTGTGAGTCATATGTCAGTGCTAGTTAACTGAAATGTATCTAGTGTAACTGGGAACTAATTTTTAATGTCACTGAATTTTAATTATTTAAAATGTATATTGTCACAAGTGATTACCATGTTGGTTAGAGTAGGCTAAGAAACCAAGTGATAATACATGCTTTATTTTTAATATATTGTTCTTTTCAGTTAAAATTGAGGATGTGAACTGATAACGGCATTTTATTATTTTATTTTTTTTAGTACTAGCGATTGAACCTAGGGGTGCTTAACCACCAACCCACATCCCCAGCCCCCCTTTTTTAACTCTCACTGAGTTACTCAGAGGCTTGCTAAGTTACTGAGGCTGGGTTTGAACTTGCGATCCTCCTGCCTCAGCCTCCTTAGTTGCTAGGATTAGAGGCATGCCTCATCCCACCTGGTGGCATTTTCTTTTATTTTGTTTCATTTTATGAAGTGCTTTTTTATGTGTGAAGTCAATTTTCATCAACATCGATGCTTACCTATTTCTTTTACTTGTATTTATTTCTGAGCTCTTATTGGCTACCCAGTCTAATAGGAAACTATCTCTGACCCTCTGGTGACCTGAACATGCTTTTTATTAGAACTCTCCTCTGGAGCCCCAAGATTCTCTCAGCAATGTGCCTTAGGTAATTGGACTGTTTTGCTGTGATCTACCTCTGTCACATCAGATATGGACAGGTTTTGATGGCAAATATGTTAACAAAAGGGTCTTTCTGTCTTCCTCTCTTGTCTTTTCCCAAAATTCTTTTAGGGATTTTGCATTAAAAGGAGTAGAAATTTCTTCAAATAGAATAAACACTTTATATTATAATTTCCATGGTATTTGTATAGATTATCTAAAAACCAAACACCAAATTTTTATAGACAAAAGACACTGTTGAAAGCACTTTACTTGGGAATATTCAGGTATTATAACAATTACGTAAATTTTTTAGAACATTTCTGCCTGATTGGATTAAGGTCAAATTTATTAAAATATGTCTGAAGCAATTAAGTACACTGTGATATTATGTAAAGTACAAAACACCCACCATTGATAATAATTTCTATCAACATTTCACATCTGTAGTTAACTTGAAGCAGATGCTATAAGACATGGCCTATTGTTTTAAATTTGGATGTGACAACATGTTTTGATGTTTTCCTTTTAATTGTAACATCATGTAATGCAGCTTTTTAAAAGTACATGTGTGGTAAGTGTCAAAGCCTGAGTTAAAATTTTATTTCCAAAATTCTTTGTAGCATTTCCAGTGATCCTATCTTTTTCCATATACACCACAGGAACCAACAGATTTGGATTGCTGAGAATGAAGTTATGAATTCCATATCATTGTTAATGGACACACACATACACACACATTTTGTTTGTGATTTTTATAGATTAGATGATGAATAAAATTTCTCTATTTACTTATTTATTTTAATAGCTAGAACTTTTCTAAGTCGTAAGGGGTCACCAGCAGCAATCTGGCATTTCAGCGATGCTCCTCTGATTAATAAATGAGATGAACTCTGATAAAATGAACTCTGATAAGAGATGGGAAACATTTACTATTCAAGAACAAGTATGAGAATTGAGATAATCTTCAACTTCTTTTTTTTTTTTTGTTTTGGTCCCAAAGTGATTGTGAATGGCAGCAGAAGATAAACATACATTTACAAAGGTCTTTGATTAAGAAAAGTATTTATCCTAAGACTTGTCTAAGTAAAAAATGACCAAAATATAATGCCTTTCTTGGGATAGAATTGAGAGCCTTGTTAGGAAGTATGAAAGTACAAAGATTTTATAAAAATACCTTTTTAAGTTTATCAAAGTAAATATCTCCACAAAATTTGTAATCTAATAGCAAAGGCGGAAACAGGATAAAGGAGACACATGGATATCAGCTCTGGACCTTGTGACCACCCTTGTTTACCGGCTTTTTCTATAACCATTTGTTGGTGATAGATATACCCAGGCATGCTGGAGTACCTTTCCTTATAGCGTCTCATGTTCCCACCCTCCCTCTTCCTTTCCTTTCTTTGTTCCTTCATCTCTTATGAAACTCTTCTCATGCAGTGTTACGGTTTAGATATTAGGTGTCCCCCAAAAGCTCATGTGTAAGACAATGTAAGGAAGTTCAGAAGTGAAAGGATTGGGTTCTGAGAGCCTTAATCTCATCAGTGTATTAATCTTTGAACAGGGATTAACTGGGTTAATTACAAACAGGAAGGGTTTGGTTGGAGAAGGTGGGTCATTGGGGGCATGCTTTTGGGTGTTATATTTGTTTGCGATGAGGGGATTCTCTTCCTCTGCTTCCTGGTGGTCATGCCCTAAACTGCTCTCCTCTCCCACACACTTTGGCCATGATGTTCTTCCATACCTTCATCCCAGAGCAACAGAACCAGAATGCCACGGACTGAGATCTCTGGAAATGTGAGTGCCAAATAAATTTTTACCCCTCTAAAATTGTTCTTTTGTCAGGTCTTTGGTCACAGCAGTGAAAAAGCTGAATAAGACATGCAGTTACTTATTAGGTAGTGAGGCTGTTTCTCTCTTGCACATTCTTCCATTTGGGCCAGCAGAGGACAGGGGTAAGACCAGTACCATGGTTCCAAGAGCTTTGTATGAGTTCCCAGGGGACAGATATGGGTCATATCATCAGGCAAGAAGAAAAGAGAATACTGAAGACAGTGCTTAGGGGCAACAGCAAAGTCAAGACCCCAAAATACATTGCAACTCCAAAGGTTTGGGGTATATAAAGCCATGTGCTGTATAGCAATGTTTGGGTCAATAATGAACTCTATATACTATGGTGTTCCCGTAAGATTTTAATGGAGCTGAAAAATTCCTCTTCCCTAGTGAGATCATGATGTTGTAGCACAACATATTACTCATGTGTTTATGGTGATGCTGTTACAAACAGACCTACTGTGCTGCCAGTGGTAAAAAAGGATAGCACATGTGATTGTGTACAGTACACAAATTTGATAAGGATAAACAACTATTTACTGGTTTACAATTTGCTCTACTATAATGTTTATTATTATTTTAGAGGTCCTTCTTCTACTTATAAAATATAACAAGTTTACTATAAGCTGTATGCCTTTAGCAGTGGTCTCATTCATCTTGTATTTATGGTGTCTCTTGGATGCATCAAGAGGCCACATTGAGTGACTGGCCTAGAATATCCAGGTTTGTATGAGTGCACTCCAGGATGTTCACAATGATGCAATTGCCTAACAATGCAGTTCTCACATTGTTAAAACCAGTTCTCAGCCAAAGAATTGTAAGTAGGCATAGAAGGATAGTAGAAGATGCTGACTTGGAGATGGCATAAAACAACAGAAGCAGATGAAACATCCAAGGGTGTTTTTGCTTCTGTATTATATCTGCAACCTGTCAAGGACCAGTACGGAAAGTAGGAGGAGACCAAAGTACACAAGAAATGGCTGCGCTATCATCAAGGAGCTTCTAAACTAGAATTATATTGCTTCTTGCCCAGGAGAACTCATCATGTTACAAAGATACGATTAAATTGAAGTTAGCAGAGGAAGAAATGATTATTAAACCATTGTACACCATTACTTTACAGAGCATGATAATCAACACTCCACACTTAGGTGTGGTTCTTTTTCCTTCTTACTTTTCTCACAGAGGCAACTTCTGTATTGTGTATTGAATTGCAGTGTGGTTGATCCACTTGGAGTACTTTCAAGGTACAAATCACAGTACTGGATGGTGCTGGGGTTTTATTCTTCCAAGCCTCTTCACAAAGGAATATGATTGACTCAGCAATAGACCATTCATATACACTGGTTTCTGCTGATAATCCACTTGGAACACACACACACACACACACACACACACACACACACACACTCATATACATAGAGGTAGCCTTATTTTAGAGATCCCCACAGACCTGTCATGTAGACTGGTTCCAAATTCTAAAATATTCCTCAAGAATATAGAAATATAGAAGAGGAGACTTCATCACTGCTGGGAGGAGACAGTCTTTTGAGGTAAAGTATGCCTTAAAAATTCTTCAGATTATTTTTATAATATATAAAGACAGAAATAGGCTGATGGTTAAAGATTGAGCTGGAGAAGAAGAATATACCTCCTAAAACTACTAACTCCTCCCAAAGATATGTGTGTTTCTTGTGTAAAGACTATGGGTCTGTGTTTGTGTCCTGTTCCATATATATATATATATATATATATATATATATATATATATATATATATATATATATTACTTTTTTCTATACCAATAATAAAAACATAAAGAATAAAGCCAAAGGAAATTTTAATTTTTTTCCAGAAAATGTCAAATACAATAACATTAAGATGAATGCTTCCTGGGTCACCTACTTTATGATTTAGGTTTTTAATTATTCTGCTAACTGCATTGTTTTTTCACCATTGGAAGTAAAAACCTCTTTGAAAATCAAATTAAGGACATGGACTCTCTTTTGGGAAAACAATGTATATAAGCAGATGTATATACTTGAGAACTTGATTTTTTTGGGGGGTCGGGGATAATTACAAAGCTGGATCTCATCCACTGAACAAATTAACACAGATCTTGGTTCTCAGTGTAGTCCCCAGATCAGCAGCATCAACATTTACTGGGAACTTGTCTGCAAGGCAGATTCTTAGTCCTTACTCCAAACTCATCAGTCCGAAACTCTAGGGATTGGGTCTGCACATCTATGTTTTAACAGGTGCTGTGGTCTGAATGTCTTTAGCCCTGCAAATAGGACCAATATACTAGAAGCTTGGACCCCAGTAGGTGGTGCTGAGTTGGTGCATAGTGGAAGGTGATTAGACCATAAGGCTGCACCCTCAGCAGGGATTGATGCTGACCTCACAGAGGTGGTACTTTTAAGATCAGGTTCTTACAAAGCAAGGGTAACCTGCATGCTTGACCCTTTCTATATACAGCCTGTTCCTTTTCTGTTTCTCTGTCATATTGTGACTCAGCCAGAGAACCCTCACCAGAGTGCGAGTACCATGCTTCTTGGACCCCATAGCCAGCCACCAGAATCATAAGCCAAGAAATCCTTTTTACTTTATAAGGTACTCAATCTCATGTGTTATGCTATGGAAACAGAAAATGGACTAAAATATGATGATGATACAACCTAAAGTTTAAGGACCATTATCTTAGGTAAATGTTAGAGCTTAGATGCAACAACTTCCATATTGTAACTGAGCCAAACCCCTAGAGCACAAAACTTGCCTTTCCTTGGTCTATGGCCTTGGATGGGTGAGAAGAGAGAATAAATATTTTTGAATGGGATGAAAGAAATTTACTTTTTCCCTTTGGAACCATTATAAGCTATTAGGGATCAACTTCTGCTCCATATAGAAAGGAGATCTGTCTGAATATTCCTCATCCACTTTAGCTCTGCACACTCGACATACTATTTAGCTCAACAAAAGAACTTATGAATGCTTCACATATTTGTATTGTGTAAGCATGTGGATATGTATGTTCTTAAACACAACTTAATGATAAAAAAAACATTATACCAAACTGTACAAAAATGGACAGGTTTTATCTGAAAGATGTGAAAGTAAGTAGACAGTATAAAAGGAATTCTTGAAATATAGCCTAAAAAATGACAGATGTCCTAGTCTTTGGTATATGGGAGCACCTTGAAAGTTTGTGTCTGTTCATTTTCAAAGAAGTATTTTTAGAAGAATGAGAAGGGCACAAGAGTCAGAATTTGAAGAGCTTGAGTTGACCCAGTGCCATGATTTAGGAGAGATTTGCAAACCAGTAGATTGAATTCCCCAAGCTTCAGTTTTCTTATCTGTATAAATAAAGTTAATATTATCTACTCATTGAACTGTTAGGAAGACCAAGCTTAACACATGGCACAACAAACATTGTTTGATAAATGTTTTCTTCCTCTTCCATCCACAGCATTTTTCTTCCTTCTTCCTCAGACCCTTTTCCTTAGACCAATCTATTGACTATTTATAGGAGTTAGTTTAAATTAGTTTGGTCCAAGGAACTATTTGGGGTACACTTCCAATACATTTAAAACAAAATAAATGTTGAGCATCTGCTATGTTGCTTTCCTAGATAAGAAACAATCCCCTCAAAGAAATAGATGTCTCAAGTTTTTGCATCTTTATCTTACTGAAAAAGACATAAAAGGGTTTCTTTTAGTCTTTATGTCTCTAGGGACTTTCATGTTTCCTTCATTCTCTAGAAGAACCAGAAGCAATCCATTCATCAGACACCACCTTTAAATTGGAGTTGAAAGCATTCAAGCCCTTTGCTTATATGAAATCCTTTTTAAAATGGTCTATTGAGGGAGAAAGAGACAGGGTATCTTGGTGATTTCTAGAATGCTTTCAACACAACATATCTCTGAAAGCTTAAGATAATGGGTTCTGATTTCTTTTGAGAGGGTTTTGTCTTTTGTCTTCTAGCATCCTGCCACTCAATACCTATTCGATAGGGGTCAACAACATTGGCCACACTTGAGAACTTGTTAGAAATACAGAACTTCAGACCTTTCTTCAGACCTGCAAAATTATAATCCTCACTTTAACAAATCCTTCAGTGATTTATATTCACATTAAAAATGGAGAAGCATTGGTCTGGTGTTTGTTTATGATACTGGATGAGTTCATTTTATCAATTTGCTTTCTTATGCTAAATTAAAAAGAATTCTCCAGGCTATTTGAATGAGCCTTCTTTTTAGTAGAAGGAGAGAAAATTCAAATTATTATTCAAAGTACTATTAAATACTTCCTATATATTATTATTAAAATATTATTTGGCACAATGGACCCCAAATTTGAATTCAACTCTGTCTAAATTTTTTTACTTTAAACCATATTGCCTAAGGGATATAAAGAGGCAAGAGTTGAGAACTTAATAAACCTAAAAGACATAACCCAGAGCAAGAGTGTGAAGCAGGAAATTGATTTTTGCCTTTCCTGCATCAAACTTCTTGTAGACCCTCCTGCTGGTCCTGTAACCACACTTCTTCCTCATGCTTCGTTCTCGTCTAAGATTTCCCTAGGCCTTGAAAGCAACATATTTACTAATGGAGTTGCCTTTCCTACAGATTTTTTTTTTATGACAGCCTTTAAAAATGAGACTTTAAATTCTGAAGAGCCAAAGGAATGAAAGTATAACTGGGATTCTAGACATCATAATGGGTTGAACCTTGGGGGTAAGGACCCCCATTTTGAACTTTTAAAAACATATTAGGAAGATGATTGTTGCTTTATCAAAGTCTGCTTAAAACCCTCAACTATATTCTGTGTCAGAGATGGAGGGAAAGCCTGCCATATCCATGGCCCTTAAAGTCTATTTTCTTCTTGGGTATACCATCTTGTAAGATTTTGTACCAGCAGACAGCTAGGGCGTATCCAAATTTATAATGGAGCTGGTGCCCCCTGCTGGAATAGGGTTGGTTAAATTTTGATCTTTTGGGGCATCTGTGCCAGCAACCCTGTAAAGACACAGGCTTGCCAACATAGCCTACGGGTATCAGGGTAAGTCATTTAATTAACCTCTCTGCTTCTGTTCCCTGACATGTATGAATGGGATAACAATAGCAGCCAATCCTAAATTTCTTGTTGAAAGGTAGAATTAATTAGGGATGACAGTAAAATACTTTATGAAAACTGGATACTAAATAGCAATAAATGTTTGAACATGTCTCCAGTGTTCCTATGGCAGGAAAATGACAATGTGGTATGTCTTATTATTAAATCTGGTGTTGCTAATTTTATCTCATTATAAATTCTCACTGCTTTTAAAGTTGAAATGCATGCATATACCTTCACCCACCCCAAACAACATTAAATGAGCGCAAGAATTTTGATAGTGTTCATTAGTTCATAGAATGTGGGAAAGGGGTGCTACAAATGGACAGAACAAAATAACTTACACAGTGAGTGCATCTATGGGGAACAGGCCCCATGCTGTAAACATCTCTGGTATGTGTGTCTTTCTTGGTAAGAGAACTTCTCCCTTTGTAAGAATGAGTCCTAAAGAATGAGAGTCCCAAAGAATGAAATCCATTCAAAGAAGGAAGAAAATATTAAATTGAGGAGGCTACATCCTAATATAGGGAGTGTGGTAGCTTTCCACTGGCATTACAAAATACCTGAGGAAAACAGTTTAAGGGAGGAAAGATTTATTTTAGCTTATGATTTTAGAGGTTTCAGTTTATGGCCAGCTGGCCTCATGGCTATGGGCCTTTGGTGAGGCAAAGAATCATGGTATAGAGGGCATGCTGGAGCAGAGATGCTCATCCCATGGCTGTCAGTAAACAGAGGGAGAGACAGAGGAGAGGGAGGAATGAACTGGGAACAAGATCTCCAAGTTCTCAAGGGCTTGCCCACAATGACCCATTTCTTCCAAACAAGTCTTACCTCCTTAGTCTCCATCACCTCCTAATTGTCCATCAAATTATGATTCCGTCAGTGGATTAATCTATTGATGAGGTCAGTGCTCTCATGATCCAATCACTTTCCAAAAGCCTCACCTCTGTACATTGCTGTATTGTGGACCAGCCTCAACACAGGAGAATTTGGAGAACACTTCAAATTCAAACCATAATAAACAGAATAAAGAGTTGCCCTAATATTTCATCTCTTTATGTTCAGGAAACTGATAGAAAGAAGAAAAGAAAGTTAAGATAGAAAGTCTTCACCTTTCCTCTTTTCTTCATCAGGATGGATGACATTTGCAGATAACAGTGGGACAAAAAACCTAAGGACATCTCAAAAGTGGGTACAATAGTGGGGAGCTGCTTGTCTCAGTAAAAGTTGTGCTCATGGTGGCATCCACCATGGTGTATTATCTGCAGAAGTACTGAGGCAAAAAGGACAGGGATATGACTGGGATCGTGCTATTGCCTACATATGGTGTACAGGATATTTTAAAAATCTGTGCAAAAAATGGTGAAGGAGTGAGTAATCTGGTCTTGAGACCAAGGGTGCAGGTTGCTATGAGTATGTGACAGGTGGCAGGGACCAAAGATTTTTGTAAAGAGAGTCATCAAAATACCTGGATGGTCATGGAATTAGGCAGACCACAGTGGTTGTAGGCCCAGGTGGAGCTGATCACCCACCATACTGTGGAGACTGGAAAATATTATGCAGTTATTTGTAGGACCCACTCCCTGGCCATGTGTGTTACTGCAAGGCTACAACATTCTATGTGTTGTCTTGGAGAGGAGTTGGAGCTTTGGAACATTGAGGATTTACCTCAACAATTATTTAAACAATGGGATCAGACTAAGTTTATCAGATTGAGAAATTATATCACTCCCCAGAAATAAAGAAGCTTCATTTGTCTTCATATATTCCACCCTAGTACACACATTTGTGACCCTTCTACATAACTAAAAAAAACATACCCTAGGATACTGAGATTTCCACTCATGGCCCAATAATTTTAGGCACCATCAAGTATGAAAATATTTTAATGCTACTGAAGCCTAAATATGAGTACTCACTATGAGGATCTGGTCTGTTGAGGCATATAAGGTCATTGTTGACACCATGTTAACAAAATTATTATGGGATATCATATGAACAGAAAAGGACTACTCACACAGGAAAAAAAATGGAGGGTGGAAAATTTTTAGCTCTTTACTAGCAAAGCAAGAATTCAAAAGCCAATTTCCCCCCCCTGTAATGATACATAAGTTTTAGGGGAAAAAAAGCCAAAGTTACTAACATTTAGAAACAAATGGAACCTATTCATTTCTCTGATCATTTCGTTTATTCCAGATTTACGGAGTGGAAGATGACATTAAAAAATTAAATGTATTTTAAAGGAGGAATGAAAATGTCTTCCTAATTAAATCTATTGTCACTGAAATGGATGGTAATGACATCACTTTTGTGTGCTGGAATTTCATGTAATATTTATTGAGTTAACTAAATAATAGTATAAAAAGACTGGTGTTGGACAATAGTTTCCTCAAGGAATTCTGACTGAACAAGTTGATGTTGACTTCTCTCTTCCTACTGCTCCCTGCTAAATATAGTTATAAACTCTAGAAACAACCAAGGCAGAATACTGAAAGGAAGAAAGAGACTATGGATCCTACATGGTGAAAGACAACATAGGACTGGGTGTCCTTAATTGTGGGGGCTGTTAAATCCAACAAGGGAAGGCAATCCAGGCCTAGTATTTCCTGACACCCATCCTGAGAAGATAGCTCAGATATGACTCTCTTGATGATTGTAGAATTCTACTAAAAACACTAGGTAGTCTGGTGTGTTAGTAAACTTTTTGTCACACTGACCCAAATACCTGTCAAAAACAGAGGAAGAAAAGCTTATTTTGAGCCCACAGATTTAGAAGTTCAACCCAGGGTTGGCCAACTTCATTGCTCTGGGCCTGAGGCAAGGCAAAGCATCCTACTAAAAAGGGCTGGAAAAGAGAAACTCCTCAGCTCATGGTAGCTGGAAAACAGAGAAAGAAAAGGAGGAGCCATGGGGCAAGATATAATCCCCAAGTGCACACCCCCAATAACCCACCTTTGGCAGTCACACACCCCCATGCCTACAGTTACCACAGTTAGTCCTTCAAATTACTAATTTGGCAAATGGATTAATCCATTGATGAACTTACTGCTCTCATAATCTCAACATTTTACCTCTTGCATCAACACAGGAGTTTTGGAGACAACTCCTCAACCAAACCATAACATTCTGCCTCTGCCCACCAAAACTCATGTCCATCTCACAATGCACAATGCATCTAGTCCATCTCCAAGGGTCCTCACAGTCTTTACAGTTTTCGTATTTCCCAAAAGTCCAAGTCCAAAGTATTATCTGAGACTCAAGGCAAACTCTTGGTTGTGAGCCCCTATAAAAATCAAAAGCAAGTTGCATACATACAATTTATAATGGCACAAAGTAAACATTCCCATTCCAAATGAGAGGAATAGGGACATAGAAAGATATCAAGACCTTAACAGCCAAACGTATCCAGTGCTTCACCTCTAGCACATGGTGGTGAGATATTATATCTAAAGGGCTTAGGCAGCTCCTTCCCTTTGGCCATGATGGTTGCAGCAAATATGACCTCTCTTTTAGCCTGGTTATATCTATAGCCAGAAACTTTCCTTGGCAGACAGTCCACATTATTGGCATCTCTTAGTCTTATGGGTCTCTACTGCAGCTTTGGTTTCCTTCCTCTCAGGGGCTGCCCACAGGATTCCTAACCTACCACACTTTGCCTAGTTTCCCACACCTTCCTTTGGAATCTTGGTGGAAGCCTCTACAACCGCTGAACTCCAGCATCCTGCATTTCTGTAGAACCAGCATCATGTGGATGATATCAAGGTCTACTGCCTGCTCGAGCAGTAGCTGGGACCCCTTGGACCATGGCTGCAGTGGCCTCTGAGTACCTAGGAGGCTCATCATGGTGAAATAAACCCTGAAAAGCAGTTTTATAGTCAATACTGTGCAAGTAATTTTCCAATTTTACACCATGATTTTGCAATGAGTGTGGTCTTGCTAATTCCTGAGACAGTCTCTCTCCATAGATAATGAGGAACTACTGTAGATAAATTCTTCATCAATATGATAAAATCAATAACTCTAGAGTTAGCCTCATGATTAACAAGGAAAAACAGATTGCTCCCAACTTCAGCGATTCAACAAAAGATTTTTTGACAATGATGGTGTGTGCATAAGCCCTATTCATTCAATAGAAACTGTACTTCAAATTTTGAACTTTGAACTAACTAGTAACATGTAGTTTTATATTATTTCTTAATGCTGGACAGTGGTACCAAGTCACAGCTCCCAGTAAGCTCCAGGATCACATTGAGAACCAACTGATATTCTACACCACTACAGTGGTGGTGCTAAATTATGATGTTCAGTAAGTTTTTAGTTTTATTTGCAGTATTGGGGATTTAACATAGGAATGTTTTACTACTGAGCTACATCCCCAGCTCTTTTAAATTTTTTTTGAGGCAGGATCTCTCTAAGATAACAAGGATGAACTCAACGTCCCAAGTCAATGGAATCCCTTAGAAGGTGTGTGCCACTCTCTAAAATGTGTTTTAGTTTTACAATATCTTAAACCTGCAATAGGTTTATTGGTATGTTACCTCATCAGAGGATGGGGAGTTTCTGTATTAAAAATGTTGTCATTGAAGTATAAAAAATAGAATCACAATGTTTATGCCACTATTATGTAATATATTTCACTGCTATTCAACATTTTAACAAATTTAAGACTTTTTTTTTTTTTTTTTGGTACCAGCAATTGAACTCAGGGACATTCGGCCACTGAGCCACATCCCCAACCCTATTTTGTATTTTATTTAGAGACAGGTTCTCACTGAGTTGCTTAGCACCTCACTTTTGCTGAGGCTGGCTTTGATTCTCAATCTTCCTGCCTCTATCTCCTGCACCACTGGGATTACAGGTGTGTACCACCATGCCCAGCAAATTTAACACAATAAATTAAATTAAATAAGTTAAACTGGAAAAAATGAAGCTATAATTTTATTTATTGGCACATTGTGTAATATAATATTTAGAAATATTCTAGAGAACTAACTGAAAAACTTGCAGAAGTAAAGGCATTTGAAATGGATGTGGGTACAGATTATATACATAATATATACAGCCAAAAAAAAATACCTGATTTGCCATATCAGACTAACATAAAACACTTTAGAGTAAATTTAATAAGAAATTTTCCAAAAAATATAAAATTTTATTTTCTGACTTGTTTTATTGATCTCTTAGGAATTCTTGTGCCCCTTTCAATTATTATAGTTTTATATATCTTAATAGTAAGTAAACCTAGTCTTGTCTAAATATCCATTAATAAGAAGCTTGTTTTATCTATCTTATGTACTACAACACATCCATAAAAATCAATTTGAACTTTAAAACACTGATGTAAAATAATTTGTTGCATATTGTTCAGTGAAATAAGGAAGGTAGAGAATGTGGAAAAAAGCATAACAGATATAATGTACATATACATAATATATATACATGTAATATTTGTATCATGTATATGTATGTATGTATATTTATGTACACATTTTTAGAATTAATAGAACATCTCTGACATGCTTTAAAAATTCCTGGGCTAGAAATGTATGTCAGTGGGATAGAACTTGCCTATCATTAGCCAAGCCCTGTGTTCCATTCCCAGCCCCATAAAATAAACAACAATAGCAACAACAACAAAAATAAAAACAATACACAAACAACACTGGTTTCCACTAAAAAGGGGAAACTAGTAACTGAGAAACAGCTACAGAGGGATATATTTATTTTAAAATGTTATGTACCTATTGATTTTTGAAGCAATGATTATATCACTCAAAAAAAGCTAATGTAAATTTTGAAATATGATTATAATCTCTACATTTCAATACACAGAGATGGCATTTAATTTTTTGTGTTAAAAACTTGTAATTCCATTATGTATATTTTTTCAGAGAAAATGTTAATAAAATTTCTAAGCATTCAGAGGATACTTTCTCTAGTTCTTATTAAAATATATTTTAAGAAATTGAGCTTACTAAATGTTATTAATTAAATTTTACTAACATTATTGTAGTGTAACATATTCTTTTAAATAATAAGATTAGAACTATCTTCATAATGAATTATGTGAAGTTAACATCACAGTGAATAAAAGAGAGAGTGGTCTTTGTTCCAGAACAGTTTAAAAATGCATGCTAAACTTTCCAATGTTATGTTGTCTTCTTTGACCTATTCCTTAATTTAGAAGTAATTTTTAAATCTTTGAAAAAATTTTTAAGTTTTAAAAATGGGGATTTATTTCATCCCTTTTATTTATTTTGTGTCTATTATTCCTCTTTACCCCTCTCCCGCCATCTATTTCAGATTGCCTCCTATGCCCAATGAAGGGTAGACACAGGTTTGCAGTGCCCTCTTTAAGAGAAATAATATAAAATTACAAATATATAATTAGTACAAAAGTGAAATTTACTTTGGAGGGAGAGGGAGAGAAAGAAACAACACAACAAATTACAAATTTTAAAAATTGATAAAGGATATAAAGATCATAAAATCCAGGCAAATAAGATTCATTAGTTGTATAACCCACCTTCATGACATTTTTTTTCCTTCTAATTTTTTGGACTGTTTGTTCTTTGCCTTGTCATATATAATATTTTTTTTTGTGTGTGTGAAACCGGTTTCTATGAGAAAATAGATGAAAAAGAATCTTTCAGCATTTCCCTCCCCCCCAGAATTATTAAAATAATTTGGAAAAATTACCTTTAGTTTCCGACGCATCACTGGTAACATTAGATTTTTAGGATTGTTTTTAAATTAGGGTAATCCTCTATCAAGTTTCTTTCATATAATATGAGCCACAAGAGTTCAAGTCATATTGAGTGTGCCTCAGCCATGACTGATCTTACACACTCTTTGAACTGACAACACACATTCCCTCATGGAAGTGGTGTGTTATGAGTTCTCACTATATTTGTCAGTGTCAGCAAGAGATTTAATTCTTTTCCCAGAGTGTTCATATAATTTACTCTCTTTATTAAGGGCACAGTACAAAAGGCTATTTATTATTTCTTTTTGAAGCTTGTCTCTTCCTCTAAATGAGTTACAGCTTTTGGTGTGATTGGTATTGTTTTTGTTGTTACAACTTGCTTCTTAATGTCAGCATAATTTCTGATGATTTCATTGCTACTCTTTGCTACTCATGTTTGCATTTCACTAATTGACACTTCTTTCAATTCTATAATAATAAATTTTAACATGACAGAAAGGTCACAGAATGATCTTAAAAAGAAACACAACACTCTTCTGGTCATACATCCCCTGTTTAAGATCCTTTAATGACTTCCTGTTTTAATAAATATTTAATTGGAGCCATATGTCCCTGTACTACCTGGTTGACTTCGCCTCTCCAACTTCACCTCCCATCACTTCCTGCTCCTCAGGGTCCACCCCACTCGACTTCCTTACCGCTCTTGAATATAATGAACTCCTTCTACATCAGGATCCTCACATTTGCTCGTCCCTATTTGTGGCACTGTTCCCTCAGATCTTTTCATTAAAGACTGTTTCTCATCTTATTTGCCTGTTGAATAAAACTTCCCTGATCCCTCTTCCTAAAGAAACCACCCTTTCCAATCATTGCTGCATTGAACACTTGATTTTCTTAGTAGCACCAATGGAATGATTTCTCATTATTTATTTGCTCATTTGATCATGGGTTTATTTGACTTTTTATTGTTTATCCACCCACTGGTCAGCTAGTTTTTTTTGAGAACAGGCACGCCTTGGGTCACTGTTTCTCTTCAGGGCCATAAGCAGTGCCTAGAATAGGGTAGAAAGCCAAGAACTATTTATAGTGTAAATGTGTAGATTATAAAAGGATTTTTTTGGCCCAAGCAAGCTCAGATCATACTTTAGAGCAACCTTTAGTATTTTGAAGGTTTGGAGATTTTTACAATAAAGAAACGTGTTTTATTTTGTTTAACTCAGAATTTGGCCAATTTATTTAACCATAAATTTTTTTTTTGCTTTGCTTTGTAAAAATATCTCCAACTAACATTTTGGAAATAATAACATACATCATTATCATGAGAGGATTTCTAACACTGAAGGAACTCATGAAACTAGGTAAAAACCACCCAGAGCAAATAGACATTGGAAAATGACTCCTTCATAGCTATGGTTTATTCATTCACCCATTCAACAAGCATTTCTTGTTGTGCCTTCCCTCTTTCCAGTTTAACTTATTTAATTTTTATTCTCTTGTCAGATTGCAGTGGCTTAAAATATGTTAAATTTGCCAGGCATGGTTGCGCGCACCTGTAATTTCAGTGGCGCAGGAAGATTGAGAGTTCAAAGCCAGCCCCAGCAAAAGTGTGGCATTAAGCAACTCAGTGAGATCCTGTCTCTACATAAAATACAAAATAGGGTTGTGGATGTGGCTAAGGGGTCAAGTGCCCTTGAGTTCATTCCCTGTTAACAAACAAACAAAAAAAGTGTTAAATTTATTAAAATGTGGAAATATTTACATAATAATGTTATATAATAGTGACATAAACATTGAGATTCTATTTTATACTTCAATGAGAACATTTTTAACACAGAAACTCCCCAACCTCCTATGAGGTTACATACTATGTAATAGACATGTTGTCATGCTCTAGAAATACATCACTTGGCTCAATCCCTGCTCTTGTGGAGCTTAAGCACATATGATATGGGGTGACATGTACCTTGCTCCATGGGAATAGGTTGGAGGAGCACTCAACTCAGTCCCAGAGGTCTAGAAACACTTCCTGATGAAGTGTTATCTAAGTCAAGACCTGGAGACTAAATACACCTTTGGTGTATGAAGAATTTGGAAGAGTACCACAGGCATCAAAAGTACCCTGTGTCTATAGCTGGGATCAAGAAGCAGCTGGTATGCTGGAGAGACTGGAAGATCCCTGTGTGTTTGAGTCCAGTGTGTAAGCAACAAGTGGTAAGAGGTGAACACAGGGTGGTGACAACAACCAGGCCACACAGAAAGGACCTGAAATTATTGACTTAGGTATTGTCCTACAAATTGATTGTCAATCCACTGAGGTTGCTTTGATTTGCTGAATTTGTACTTTTAGTATTACTATCTTATGTGTGAAAAGTAAACATAAAATTTTATGAAATAGACGAAGAAAAACAACTTAAAGTCCTGAAGAATCTTTGGGGAAGATTGTCAGTGGGAGAAATAGCTGCTTTTTGGTATGTTGTGATGAACTGCTGGCTTATTTACTGCTTACTAGCTAACCATATTCTAGGGGTACCAGGAAAACAGAGCACAGAAGTGATGGCACCCACAGTCCTTCCTGATGCAGCAACTAGCCAGAGTAACTATCTTGGGAAAAGGGAGCAGCCATTCCCAATACAGTTAGGAATATCTTTTTAGCTTTTAAGTAATTCTAAGTGTCAAAATCATTTAATATTTCAGAGCCTGCAATGTAAAACAAGTAGTAAATTGAGAGGGAAAGTCAAAAAGGAGAAAAATACTAGACGCTGCAGACTTGTTTCCACCAGTCAGAGGCCAATAACTGATGTCTAGACTCTGTCCCTTGCTCCCATCTGGAGAGTTCTCCTTCTGACATAATAAACAAATCAAAGAAAAACAATCATGGATGGGAGAAACAGCAGGGTCTTCACATTTTGATTCCCTTACGACTTCTTTGCCAACAGGAAGGCAACTGTTCTAGCTGAGCCAATGAATACTTTATGGAAACTGCTTTATTCGCAGACTATCATACCCTCCTGACCAACCAAGTCATTCTTGAGAACTCAACACTTCTTAGCTTGGCCCAGACCCAGGGCTCTCTTCTACCCTGAGAATTCACATGAAGATTATATAAACTCTCTGTGACTACTTATTTTTTTCTTCAGAACTTGAAACCAAAGACATTTAAACATTCTATTATCTCTTGATGGTGTTTGCATGTGTGTAACTGGACTTTCATAAGGTGAAGAAAATGCAGGTTTTCTTGGGTCAAGGGAGATGGTATAGAAAAATCTTGATTCTTGGGAAACTCTTCCTATAAAAAAATGAAAATGAAGGTTGGTTTTGAAGGGAATACCTGATTTCCTCCACAGCCCTCAACAGTTCAATTCAGTTTCTGTTATTGCTCAATTCTTGCCCATAATAAGAATAAGTCTCTTTGCTTTCTGAATTCTTCATAGCAGAAAGGGCACTGTGAGAGTAAATGCATTAGGAAGCAGGGAGAAACCTGATTTTTCAGTCTGGTTAGGAATGGAGGCTGCCTGTATTTTCTGTTTGTTGAGTTTTATGCTTCTCAGCCCCATCATCTTCATCTTTGAACAGTTAAAAAGAGAGAAGCAGTTGGAGATGTTGAGAATCACATCACACAACAGGCTTTGTATATGTGGTTGACTTTGGACCCTTGGAGTGCTGTATCTACAAGGTCATGTGTTATGCTGAGGACTTTATTCTGTCAAATGACTACCTCTCCTTACACATCTCAAACTCTGATTGTAGGTATAGCTATATGACTGTTTTGTTTGGGGGCAAGTGATATAATTTGTTAGAGTACAACATACAAGCAAAAAGTTCATGTTCTCTTTTGTCCCAGTCACACAGCACAACATGACATTCACTCTTCAATCCCAAAGGCTTTGTTTCTAAATCTTATGTTTCCTGGGTTTTTAGGCTGTTATTTTCTCCAATGAGTCTAGAACAAGAAAGCAGTTGCTACTCAGTCTTACATCATCCTCTGAAATCTAAGTCTTATTCTCCTGTTGGTTTTCTAACATCTGTAAATTTTGATGCTTGGATTTATATTTCAATGCATGGAGATTTTTGGGGAAGTCCAGGTCATGATAAAAGGAATGAGAAAGTAATATAGAGAAGGGAAGGCATCAATAAAATGCAATAAAATGTGCATTATGCTGTCTTCTACTATCACAGGCAACTAAAGATTAACCCCACAGAGATTCTGGGCATACTGCAAAACACATGAGTCAGAATTTTACCAAGAGGTAATGGAGCCAGTATATTTAAACACCAACTTCTGAAAGTGGATTAAAGGCTACTCCCAGGAATGTTCATTCCCTGTTACTTCCAGTCTGTCTTGCTGTGACCAAAGTGGCTTCCTACAGTTTAGAATGAAATACCTTCAGAAATAGAGAAACAGATATAGGCATTTGATAGTTCAGTGCAGTACAAGTGATAGGGAAAAAGCACTGACAGTGCCTAAGTTAATTTCTGTTTTAAGTGAAAGTAGTTGTTAATTCTTTTAATTTCCCTGATATAGTTTTAAGGGTACTACTGATATATTTATTAGTCATTTTGGTAATATAAAAGTAAATGATATTTTTATGAAGTCCAATTTATATTTTTTGTTCATGCTTTTGGTGTCATAATTTAAGAATCCATTGCAAAATCCAGGTCATGAATATTTCTCCATGTAATTTTTGTATTTCTGTTGATGAATTTTTTTTTATTTTGTTCATTTTGTTTTATTCTGTGAAGTATTTGCTACATATAATACTTAATTTTACAATTGTCCCATAAAGTACACATCATCACCCTGGGTTAACAGTTGAGGAACCAGAGGCTGAGTTAAGTAAATCTTCTCAAGGTCACCTAGTTGGATGGTGACAGAACAAATATTCAAACTGAGATCTGTAGGATTCCAAGTCCTATACCCTTACTTCTATAATAATAACAGCAACAACAGCAAAACAATATAGTTAATGTTACCATTATGCTAAACATTTTTACATGCTTTATATTTTTAACACTCATGATTACTCAAGGACATAGTTCCTATGCATTTTTAATTTGCAGTGTGAAATAGTGCTCAGAGAAGTTCAGAATTTCCTGATTGTGGGCCTGGTCAGTGGAAGAGAGCCAGACTTGGAGTCTGAACTCCTAAGTGGCAGAAGGTACTGCTTTGACATGGGGCTTCAGAAGCCCCGGTCAAGGGATACAGAAGCATTAGGGTGAAACTCTGCCCAACGCTCTGGTTTCAAGGGAGCAACTTGACTCTCGTCTGTTTCATATGTTGCATTGTGCCATAAAATCTCATTCTAATAGGAAAATTAAAAAAATATATATTTTTTATTAAGTTTGAGAAATCATTACTTTATTTCTACATGCTGTTGATGAATTTTTGAGTTAAATTTGGCATAAGGTGTGTGATAGGGGACCAAGTTCATTTTTTTGCACACTGCTGCATCCGTTATTAGCTCTAGGTTTTATATTCAGTTTTCCCAGCACCACTAATTAAAGAAACCATCCTTTTTCTGCTGAGTGTTCTTGACATCCTTGTCAGTGATCAATTGGCCATAGATGTGTGGTTGATTTCTAGACTCTCAATTCATTTCCCATTGATCTACATGCCGATCCTTATGCCAGTATTCCATACTTTTGATTACTACAGCTTGTTACAAGTTTTTAAATTGGAAAGTGTGTACAAACACCCGAGTCTCTCTCACTTTATCATCAAGCCAGAGGGGCAGAGCAGAGCCGCCACCCGCGCCCGGAACAGGCCCAGCAGCCCGCCGGCGTGACCCCAATTGGAGTAGGGGTAGAGCAGAGATGCCACCCGCGCCCGCAAGGTAGGCAGACCTGCGACTGACCGGCAGAACAGGACCAGTGGTCCGCGGGCGTGGTAGGAGGGGCAGGGCAGAGCCGCCGCCCGCACCTGCAAGGTAGGCAGGCCTGCGACAGACCGGTGGATCAGGCCCAGCGGCCTGCCAGTGTGGTACACACGTTACCCCAACTGGACTAGGGGTAGAGCAGAGCCTTCGCCCGCGCCCGGATCAGGCCCAGCGGCCCGCCAGTGTGGTAGTCACGTAACCCCAATTGGAGTAGGGCAGAGCAGAGCTGCCACCCGCGCCCGCAAGGTATGCAGACCTGTGACCGACCGGCATAAGAGGCCCAGAGGTCAGCGGCCGTGGTAGGAGGGGCAGGGCAGAGCCGCCGCCCGTGCCTGCAAGGTAGGCAGACCTGCGGCAGACTGGCGGATCAGGCCCAGCGGTCTGCCGGCGTGGTACACATGTCACCCCAATTGGAGTAGGGGCAGAGCAGAGCTTTCGCCCGCGCCCGGAACAGGCCCAGCGGCCCACGGGTGTGGTACACAAGTCACACCAATTGGAGGAGGGGCAGAGGAGAGCCGCCGCCTGTGCCTGCAAGGTAGGCAGACCTGCAATCGACCGGCGGATCAGGCCCTGCGGTCTGCCAGCATGGTACACACGTCACCCCAATTGGAGTAGGGGCAGAGCAGAACTTTCGCCCGCGCCTGGGACAGGCCCAGCGGCCCGACGGCGCGGTAGTCACGTCACCCCAATTTGAGTAGGGGCAGAGCAGAGCCGCCGCCCGCGCCTGCAAGGTAGGCAGACCGCTGCCCAACCCTGCAAGGGAGACTTTTCAACTATACAAGAGCAATATAAATATAGAGGGGGAAAATTTTTCACAAACACAACAGTTTAACCAAGCAGAAAGAAACACAAGCAATATGAAAAGACAAGGAAAGAGAGGACCACAAGCAATGCAGGTCAACTCAACTTTAGAAGAGGTAACAGATGCAACAGATGGAATGTCAGATAAAGAATTCAGGATATACATGCTTCGGATGATCTGGAGTCTCAAGGAAGACATTAGACAGCAAAATCAGACAATGAAAGATCACTTCGACAATGAATTACACAAACAAATCGAGGCAGCAAAAGATCAACTATACAGGGAGATAGAGGTTATAAAAAACAAACAAACAGAAATCCTAGAAATGCAGGAAGCAATAAACCAACTTAAAAACACAATTGAGAATACTACCAGCAGAGTAGAACACTTAGAAGATAGAACATCGGACAATGAAGACAAAGTATTTCAACTTGAAAAGAACATAGATAGCTCAGCAAGACTGTTAAGAAACCATGAGCAGAACATCCAAGAAATATGGGATAACATAAAGAGACCAAACTAAAGAGCCATTGGGATACAGGAAGGTATAGAGGTCCAAACCAAAGGAATGAGCACTCTATTCAATGAAATAATATGAGAAAACTACCCAGACTTGAAGAATGAGACAGAATCCCAAATCCTAGAAGCCTACAGTACGCTGAATGTGCAAAATCATAAGAGATCCACACCTAGACACATTATAATGAAGATGCCCAACATACAGAATAAGGAGAGAATTTTAAAAGCTACAAGAGAAAGGAAGCAGATTACATTTAGGGGTAAGCCAATCAGGATAACAGCTGATCTTTCAACACAGACTCTGAAAGCTAGAAGATCCTGGAATAAAATATTTCAAACACTGAAAGAAAATGGATTCCAACCAAGAATTGTGTATCCAGCGAAATTAAGCTTCAGGATGGAAGACGAAATTAAAACCTTCCACGATAAACAAAAGTTAAAAGAATTTGCAGCTAGAAAACCATCTCTTCAAAACATCCTCAGCAAAACATTACAGGAAGAGGAAATGGAAAATAACAATGAAAACCAACAGTGAGAGGTAGGACAGTAAAGGGGGGAAAAATAATCAAAGAGGAAAACAAACCATGTTTAGTAACATAAATAAACAAATATGGCTGGAAGAACAACCCATATCTCAATAATAACCCTAAATGTTAATGGCTTAAACTCACCAATTAAGAGACACAGGCTAGTAGAATGGATCACAAAACAAGACCCAACAATATGCTGCCTACAGGAGACGCATTTGATAGGAAAAGACATACATAGGCTGAAGGTGAAAGGTTGGGAAAAATCATATCACTCATATGGACTTCGGAAACAAGCAGGAGTGTCCATACTCATATCAAATAAAATAGATTTCAAGCCAAAGTTAATCAAAAGGGATAAAGAGGGACACTACATACTGCTCAAGGGAACCATACACCAACAAGACATAACAATCATAAATATATATGCCCCAAACAATGGTGCAGCTATGTTCATCAAACAAACTCTTCTCAAGTTCAAGAGTCTAATAGACCACCATACAATAAAAATGGGAGACTTCAACACACCTTTCTCGCCACTGGACAGATCTTCCAAACAAAAGTTGAATAAGGAAACTATAGAACTAAATAACACAATTAATAACCTAGACTTAATTGACATATATAGAATATACCACCCAACATCAAGCAGTTACACTTTTTTTATCAGCAGCAAATGGATCCTTCTCAAAAATAGATCATATATTATGTCACAGGGCAACTCTTAGACAATATAAAGGAGTAGAGATAATACCATGCATCTTATCTGATCGTAATGGAATGAAACTGAAAATCAACGATAAAAGAAGGAAGGAAAAATCATGCATCACTTGGAGAATGAACAATAGGTTACTGAATGATCAATGGGTTATAGAAGACATCAAGGAGGAAATTAAAAAATTCTTAGAGATAAATGAAAACACAGACACAACATATCAGAATCTATGGGACACATTGAAAGCAGTTCTAAGAGGAAAATTCATTGCTTGGAGTTCATTCCTTAAAAAAAGGAAAAACCAACAAATAAATGATCTCATACTTCATCTCAAAATCCTAGAAAAAGAAGAGCAAAACAATAGCAAAAGAAGTAGAAGGCAAGAAATAATTAAAATCAGAGCTGAAATTAATGAAATCGAAACAAAAGAAACAATTGAAAAAATTGACAAAACTAAAAGTTGGTTCTTTGAAAAAATAAATAAAATTGACAGACCCTTAGCCATGCTAACGAAGAGAAGAAGAGAGAGAACTCAAATTCCTAGCATACGGGATGAAAAAGGCAATATCACAACAGACACTTCAGAAATACAGAAGATAATCAGAAATTATTTTGAATCCTTATACTCCAATAAATTAGAAGATAGTGAAGGCATCGATAAATTTCTTAAGTCATATGATCTGCCCAGATTGAGTCAGGAGGATATAGACAACCTAAACAGACCAATATCAATTGAGGAAATAGAAGAAACCATCAAAAGACTACCAACTAAGAAAAGCCTAGGACCGGATGTGTATACAGCAGAGTTTTACAAAACCTTTAAAGAGGAACTAATACCAATACTTTTCAAGCTACTTCAGGAAATAGAAAAAGAGGGAGAACTTCCAAATTCATTCTACGAGGCCAACATCATCCTGTTACCTAAACCAGACAAAGACACTTCAAAGAAAGAAAACTACAGACCAATATCTCTAATGAACCTAGATGCAAAAATCCTCAATAAAATTCTGGCGAATCGGATGCAAAAACATATCAAAAAAATTGTGCACCATGATCAAGTAGGATTCATCCCTGGGATGCAAGGCTGGTTCAATATACGGAAATCAATAAATGTTATTCACCACATCAATAGACTTAAAAATAAGAACCATATGATCATCTCGATAGATGCGGAAAAAGCATTCGACAAAGTACAGCATCCCTTTATGTTCAAAACTCTATGAAAACTAGGGATAACAGGAACATACCTCAATATTGTAAAAGCAATCTATGCTAAGCCTCAGGCTAGCATCATTCTGAATGGAGAAAAATTGAAGGCATTCCCTCTAAAATCTGGAACAAGACAGGGATGCCCTCTCTCACCACTTCTGTTCAACATAGTTCTCGAAACACTGGCCAGAGCAATTAGACAGATGAAAGAAATTAAAGGCATAAAAATAGGAAAAGAAGAACTTAAATTATCACTATTTGCCGCTGACATGATTCTATACCTAGCAGACCCAAAAGGGTCTACAAAGAAACTATTAGAGCTAATAAATGAATTCAGCAAAGTGGCAGGATATAAAATCAACATGCATAAATCAAAGGCATTCCTGTATATCAGCGACAAATCCTCTGAAATGGAAATGAGGACAACCACTCCATTCACAATATCCTCAAAAAAAATAAAATACTTGGGAATCAACCTAACAAAAGAGGTGAAAGGCTTATACAATGAAAACTACAGAACCCTAAAGAGAGAAATAGAAGAAGCTCTTAGAAGATGGAAAAATATACCCTGTTCATGGATAGGCAGAACTAACATCATCAAAATGGTGATATTACCAAAAGTTCTCTATAGGTTTAATGCAATGCCAATCAAAATCCCAACAGCATTTCTTGTAGAAATAGAGAAAGCAATCATGAAATTCATATGGAAAAATAAAAGACCCAGAATAGCAAAAACAATGCTAAGCAGGAAGTGTGAATCAGGTGGTATAGCAATACCAGACTTCAAACTATACTACAGAGCAATAGTAACAAAAATAGCATGGTACTGGTACCAAAACAGGCAGGTGGACCAATGGTACAGAATAGAGGACACAGAAACCAATCCACAAAACTACAACTACCTTATATTTGATAAAGGGGCTAAAAGCATGCAATGGAGGAAGGATAGCATCTTCAACAAATGGTGCTGGGAAAACTGGAAATCCATATGCAACAAAATGAAACTGAATCCCTTTCTCTCACCATGCACAAAAGTTAATTCAAAATGGATCAAGGAGCTTGATATCAAATCAGAGACACGGCGTCTGATAGAAGAAAAAGTTGGGTACGATCTACATACTGTGGGGTCGGGCTCCAAATTCCTCAATAGGACAGCCATAGCACAAAAGTTAATAACTAGAATCAACAAATGGGACTTACTTAAACTAAAAAGTTTTTTCTCAGCAAAAGAAACAATAAGAGAGGTAAATAGGGAGCCTACATCCTGGGAACAAATCTTTACTCCTCACACTTCAGATAGAGCCCTAATATCCAGAGTATACAAAGAACTCAAAAAATTAGACAATAAGATAACAAATAACCCAATCAACAAATGGGCCAAGGACCTGAACAGACACTTCTCAGAGGAGGACATGCAATCAATCAACAAGTACATGAAAAAATGCTCACCATCTCTAGCAGTCAGAGAAATGCAAATCAAAACCACCCTAAGATACCATCTCACTCCAGTAAGATTGGCAGCCATTATGAAGTCAAACAACAACAAGTGCTGGCGGGGATGTGGGGAAAAGGGTACACTTGTACATTGCTGGTGGGACTGCAAATTGGTGCAGCCAATTTGGAAAGCAGTATGGAGATTTCTTGGAAAGCTGGGAAGGGAACCACCATTTGACCCAGCTATTCCCCTTCTCGGTCTATCCCTTAAAGACCTAAAAAGAGCATGCTACAGGGACACTGCTACATAGATGTTCATAGCAGCACAATTCACAATAGCAAGACTGTGGAACCAACCTAGATGCCCTTCAATAGATGAATGGATAAAAAAAATGTGGCATTTATACACAATGGAGTATTACTCTGCATTAAAAAATGACAAAATCATAGAATTTGCAGGGAAATGGATGGCATTAGAGCAGATTATGCTAAGTGAAGCTAGCCAATCCCTAAAAAACAAATGCCAAATGTCTTCTTTGATATAAGGAGAGTAACTGGGAACAGAGTAGGGACAAAGAGCATGAGAAGAAGATTAACATTAAACAGGGATGAGAGGTGGGAGGGAAAGGGAGAGAGAAGGGAAATTGCATGGAAATGGAAGGAGACCCTCAGGGTTATACAAAATTACATACAAGAGGAAGTGAGGGGAAAGGGAAAAATAATACAAGGGGGAGAAATGAATGACAGTCGAGGGGGTAGAGAGAGAAGAGGGGAGGGGAGAGGAGGGGAGGGGGGATAGTAGAGGATAGGAAAGGCAGCAGAATACAACAGACACTAGTATGGCAACATGTAAATCAATGGATGTGTAACTGATATGATTCTGCAATCTGTATACGGGGTAAAAATGGGAGTTCATAACCCACTTGAATCAAAGTGTGAAATATGATATGTCAAGAACTATGTAATGTTTTGAACAACCAACAATAAAAAATTAAAAAATAAATAAATAAATTGGAAAGTGTGAGTCCTTCAATTTTTTTTCTTCCTTTTAGGATTAGTTTGACTGTTCAGGATCCTTTGCAGTTTTATGTAAATTTTAAAAAATGATTTACTATTTCTAATAAAATTTTGATAGTGATTACTTTGAATCTGTAGATTACTATGAGCAATATTGCTGTCCTAACAAGATTAAGTCTCTTAATCCATGAACATGACACTTTTTTGTTTATTTAATTCTCCTTTAATTTCTCTCAGCAATGTTTTGCAGTTTTTAGTATAGAAAATTTTCACCTACTTGATTTAATTTATTCCTAGACATTTTATTCATTACGTGATATTATAAATGAAATTGCTTCCTTAATTTTCTTTCTATACTGATACCTGGTAGTATATAGAAAATTGATGTTTTATAGCTCCTACACTACTAATTGCTGAATCAGTTATTAGCTCTAGGTTTTATATTAAATCTTTGGTATTTGATATACCACAATTTCATTCATAAATAAAAGTAAATCTACTACTTCCTTTACAATTTGGAGACATTTTATTTTTCTTGTCTAATTGCTTTTGCTTGCATTCAGTATAATGTTGAATAGCAATGATAAAAGTAGTCATCCTTATAGTATTCCTGACCTAGGTGGAAAGCTCTCAGACTTTCAGTATTGCATAGGATTTTAGCTGTGAACTTTTCAGAAATGCTTTTTATCATGTTGAAAAAGTGCCCCTCTCTTGGTTTCTTAGTGCCTTTATCATGACGGCATTTTTAATTTTATGAAATGCTTTTTCTGACTTTCTGTCAAAAGAGATGGTTATGTGATTTTCTTCTTCAACAATGACAACGACATACTTAAGAAATAGACAAAGGATTATTATAGATATTTCTTTATAGAAGGTACACAAGTGGCCAAAAAGAAAGCTCCTAAAAAGATGTTCAACATCTTTTGTCATTGTGCAAATGCAAATCAAATATCAATGAGATTCCCACTTTGCACCCAGGAGGATGGTTAGGATTAAAAAAAAAAGTAGCAAGTATTGCTTAAGATGCAGATAATGTGGAGTAATTGGGATCCTTATGAATCCTTAAAGAGTCAAACATAGAATTACTATATGACCCAGCAATTCCACTTCACAATATATACCCCTAAGAACTGAAAACAGATATTTAAGCAAATACTTGTAAGTTTATGTTCATTGAAGCGCTACTGACAAAAGGCCAAAAGGTAGAATGATATTGAACATCCATTGACAATGAATGGAGAAACAAACTGTGAAATATGCATAATATGCAATACTATCAGCAAGATGCATGACATGCAGATGAAACTCAAAGACATTATGCTAAATTAAAAAAGCCTGATAAAAAGTTCATGTGCTGCATAATTTCATGTATATGAATTATTCAAAACAGGTAAATCCATATAAACAGAAAATAGATTGGAGCCAGGGATTAGAAGAATAGGGTGTAATTACTTAATTGGTATAGGGTTTTATTTTGGAGCAATAGCAACATTATTAATGTACCCAGTGCCACTGAATATTCACTGGTGTCTCATGTGCTATGAATTTTTATATTGCTTGTTGCCTTTAAAAATCATTCTGAATATAGCTGAAATTCTTGTAGAATTTGTGTTAGCCATTATTTTTACACATTATTTTTGTATCTATTTTGGATACTATTATTTTAGGACAAAATAAGTGTGTGTACTGGAAGGTTTTACTAACCAGGAATGCCCTATGGAGTCTGGACTAAAAAAGAAAATAAAAATGAAAGAATATATTCTAGATTAGTTCTTATGACAAAGTAGTTAGTCAGTTTTTTGGAAGAGTTTTCCCCACTGTATAACCATTTTGAAATGTGTTCTGTCAATCTTTTTCTCTAATTAGTGGTTGATGCTGAGTCTTTTGCAAAGCAAAGCGTGGACTTAGAAAGGAACTTTTCAGTCCATTTTTGGCTGTAGGAAATTAGAGCACTGGGCCGCCATGGGCTTTTTATCCTATTTTGTGCACATGATGTTTTCTGAAACTAGGAAAGATGAAAAGAAAGGAAGTGAAACTGGATGATTTTTCTGAGTATATGATTTAAATGTCATTTGTAATCATTAGGTTTTATTAACCAATGCTAACTTTCCATTCAAACACATTTACTTGCATTTTTGCCTGGTTTTAACACTAAAAGGTTTGGTTAGGAGTAGGGTGTTTAAGTGAAGTCAATTAATGACTTGGTTTAACCATCCAGTTTGGTCTTTGTCAAGTTGAAGCAGAAGATAAGAGGCTTGGGATTCACCATAGATTTTCTTTAAGCCCATCTGGAAAAAAAGATACTTAACAAAGTCACTCCGGACTATGAAAAAGCTGCCAACCCTGTGTATTAATCAAAAGCCTGCTGTCCAATGTATGACTGCTGTGAAAGTATGGGAATTTGATCTTTTTTGTTGAAATCCACTAAAGGAGCCTACAGAAAGAATCAAGAAAGGCAAGGATTAATCACCAAACAAGTTGTGATATCCAACCGTGATATGTGCAGTGCCAAATTCCTGGATATGCACAAATGAGAGACTGTATTTCCCGAATCTAGGATGATTTGAAAGTAAATCCCTAGCTCATTGTATGGAAGGAAGGATGATGCTTTCTGTGAACCCTGTTCCATTTATTGGAATTGTGTTTATGGCTTTCAATTTGGCAGAAAAGCTTTTAAAAACTTTTTAATATTTTATTTTGGCATTAAATTTTGTGGCTTGCATTAGTTTAGTGATTCCTACTCTGTACATGTTTGGTCGATGCAGTGGTTTCAGGTTTTATTCATTTCCTTATTTGCTCTTACAGCTTAAGGAGTGATGGCCAAATAGTATTGTAAAATCATTACATGTAGTAATAGTCTGCATAGAATTTTATTTCTAAATTGGGACTTTTATTTATATATTTTTTGTGTTTATGAATATTACATATAAACACTAAGGAAAATTTAGAAAATGAAATAAATTATGTGAGAAAATTTGAATCAAACATCCATAGAAATAATTGCTATTAACTTACATTTTTTTATCCCAGACTTTTTATATACTCATAATTGTATATTTCATGCTATAGAATTTCATACATGAAAATTTTATACACTGTAAAACTGTATTCATAAACTATGTATGGTCTGTGTCTCATTTTTTTACAAAAAGATATTGTGAATATTTTTTGCATGCCATAATGTAGTAGTTTCTGGTTATTATCTTCCTTGTTATTACCTTTAATTTGTTTTTGGATGTATGTTTCATTCGTTTACATCTTCTGTAAAAATCTTCTAAGCCCACCTTGTTGTTTTAGTTTATTTATTTATTTATTTATTTGGTACTGGGGATTGAACTCAGGGGTGCTCAACCTCTGAGCCACATCTCCAGACCTTTTTGTTTTTTTATTTTGAGACACTCTTACTAAATTGTTTAGAGCCTTTCTGAATTATGGAGGCTGGACTTCTATTTGTGATTCTCCTGCCTCAGCTTCCCAAGTTGCTGGGATTATGGGTGCAGGCACCATGCCCGGTTCCACCTTGTGTTTTAAATGTATTAATAGTTATATTGAAGCACTTAAAAAGCATTTTTTTTTTTTTGGTATTGGGGATTGAACTCAGGGGCACTTGACCACTGAGCCACATCCCCAACCCTATCTTGTATTTTATTTAGAGACAGGGTGTCACTGACCTGCCTAGTGCCTCACTGTTCCTGAGGCTGGCTTTGAACTTGCAATCCTCCTGACTTAGAGTCCCTAGTCAATGGGATTACAGGTATGTGCCACCACACTCAGCTCAAAAGCATTCTTAACTGATACATTTTGTATTGTCAAAGTTAATAAAATAGGACATTTTTTATTATTTCTATATCTTTCCCTGATGCTTTATTTTGATCCATATGTCTTTTTATATTTAAATTGAGTTTCTTTTAGATAACATAGGATTGATTTTTGTTTTTTGATGCACCATGACAATCTTTTGAAAACTATCTATTGTATTTCAATCATTGACTTTAAGTAATCACATAGTTAGATCAAAATTACATTGTTACTGTTTTCTATTTGTTGCCCTTGTTCTTTGTACCTACTTTTGTCTTCTAAACATTTTTCTACCTTTTTTGGCTTTATTTGAACATTTTGTATATTCCTATTTTCTACCTCATATTCACAAAATATTTTAATTTCTATCCTTCTATCCCCTTGTATCACTGTTATCATTCTGAATATTCAAATATATTGAAATTTGTATTCAAATACATTGTTTTTATTTTGTATAAACTTTATCTGTTTAATAAATTGAGAATAAAACCCCAATTTTTCTTTACCTACACTTATTAACCCTCCAGGGCCTTCCTTTCTTCATGGAGATCCAAATTTTTGACCTATGTAATTTTCCTCCTCTCTACAGAACTTCTAATAAGTTTCATGAGTCAGGTTTACTGGGAACAAATTGCCATGATTTTTGTTTGTCTGGAAATGTCTTTAGTTTTCCTATATCTTTAAAGGATAACAACAAAAGGTACAGAATTAAAGATGTGATTTTTTTTCTATTATAACTTTAAATATACCACTTTCTTCTTAGTTTCATGCTTTCTCAGAAGGATATTAATGTAATGCTTACCTTTTATATAGGTAAGCTGTTTTTCCTCTAAATTTTTTCCAATGATTTTTTCCCCTTTATCTTTGATTTACTGAAGTTGGACTATGCTACACATATATGTAATTTCTCTTCGAATAAACCCCATATTATGTTTGAATTTAATTTTAGGGACATTATTAGTCATTATTGCTGTAATTGTTGCTCAGTTCTTATGTCTGTCTTTTCATTTTTGTATTTCTATTACCTGTATATTTTTGTAGTTGTCCCCAACTTATCTCTCCCTCCTTCTCTCCCTCTCTCTCACTCTTCCTCATTTCTCTTTTCAGTTTTGGACATTTCTGTTAACATATACTCAGGGCAGAGGTTCTTTCCTCAGACTTGTTCTAGTCACTAATAATCCCATCAAAGGCAATCTTCATTTCTGTTACAACACTTTTTATCTCTAGCATTTAATTTCTTTTATTCTTCGAATTTCTTCTTTTCTTACATTGTCCATCTGTTCTTATATTCTGCGTACTTTATCCATTAGAGTAGCTTATTAATCATAGTTTTTTTTTTAATCATGGGCTGATGATTCCAAACATTCATGCCACATCTGACTCTGGTTCTGTTGCTTTTTCAGTCTCTTCAAACTGATTTTAGCCCCTTAGTATGCCTTATAAAATTTTTTGTAGAGAGATGGCATAATGTAGTGGGTAAATTGAACAAGTGTAAAAGGCCTTTAATGATGGGGTGGTAATATGTAGGGAGGCTGGAATCATTTTGCAGTCCTATGATTATGTGCTCTTGGTCTGTGAACTTACCAGTGTTTCTCCCCACCCACCTGAGGTTCAGGATGGCCAGTGTGGGCTAGTATTTCCCTTCATGAGACCCTGATAAAATCATTAGGCTCTGACAAAATAATTAAATAAATAGTCCTGAAGGTGGGTGTTATTAAGAAGAACAGAATGTTGTGGAACATTTCCAAATGCTTCCTTCCTTCCACTGACCTCCCCATTGCTGAAAACATAAGGGATTTTTTCTCTGATATTTACAATGAGAATGGGTTAGGGTGCTTGGAGGTAAAATTCACAAAACTGTGAAGGACTTTCTATGTATTTTTTACCTGGAGTTCTTATATTTCATACTTCAATTGCAGTTCAGATTTTCCTACCCCAGTACTGGATCCCACAGAGATATCTGATTGTGGGTTTATGTGCCAGTTAAATTGTGAATCCTTGTATCTGCCTCCCTGCTGCCAATTTTTAAAGTAGAAGTGTGCCCTGTGACCTTACTTTTCTGGTGGATTGAAGAACAAATGTTAATTTTTCTGTGTTTTCAGTAATGTAAGACCTTCTCTAAAAAAATAAAAAAAGTTCCAGGATCACATTAAAAGATTAATCAACATAGGTTTTTCTAAAAGTCTCCAAAATATAGGAAAGGAGAAATAAACTTTTCCTAACTTATTTTATAAGACCAGAATTACTTTAATATCAAAGACAGAAAAAGTTGTCACAAGAAAAAAAAATCTCTACAAGTCTATATCCCTTATAAATATAGATATGGAATTTCACAACACAGTACTAACAAACTGAATGTATCAAACTATTAAAATATTATACAGTATGATCAAGTGGGATTTATCTGAAGAATTCAGGATTTATCTAAAGAAAATAAAAATTTATTAGAAAAATACTGAAAACAATTCACATGATCATCTAGGTTAATGCATAGGCAGAATTGGATAAAACCTAATAATCTTTTTATGATGTAAAAATAACTCTCAGAAAACTAAGAAAACAATGGACTATACTCAACCTGATGGAGTGCATTTATAGAAAACGTACAGCAAATATACTCTAATAAAAGACTGAAAATATTCCAAGATCAGAAAGGAAAAAGAAGATAATAATGTCACTTTTGCATCTGCTATTACTGAAAGTGTTACTCATAGTAATTAGGCAGGGGGAAAAAAAGGAAAAGGCTTTCCAAATTGGAAAGGAAGACAGAAACTGAATGTATTCACAGATAATTCTGCACATAGAAAATCCAAACAGAAAAGGAACAAACATGACTCAATCTAAAAAAAGTTAAGTTGTTTCACTAAAAGTTAAACGTAGAACTACCTTAAGACCCAATTCCATAACTAAGTGTATACTCAAATAATCGTATACATATAAACAATTATTTGTACATTAATGTTCACAACTTCACTAGCCATAATAGCTAAAATGAGAAAACTACACAAATGTCCACCAGTGAATGAATGGTTAAACAAATTATGGAATATTCATGCAATGGAATATTATTTAGCCATAAGAAAGAATGAAGAACTTATACATGATACTACATGGATGAAACTAGAAAATATACTGTCTAAAAAGGCAAACACAAGATGTCACCTATTATATGATTCTATTTATATGAAATATTCAGAATAGGCAAATCCATACAGTTGAAAGTAGATTGGTGGTTCCCAGGGAGAAGGAGGAATAGGGACTAGCTTCTCAATGGGCAGGAAATTTTATGTTGGGGGTGATGAATATATTTTGGAACTAAATAGAGATGGTATTTGCATAACATTGTAAATGTGCTACATGCAACTGAAATTTTCAGTTTAAAATGATTAATTGTATTGTACATTAATTTTACCTCAATACAATTAATTTAAAAATGTATGCTCTGTAAGAGTAAAGAATATGGCTGTACATTATTCTTTTAGTAGACTTGCTGTGAATGGAAGCAGAAAGGCAAATGATATTTAAAGAGGGCATATCAGCTCAAGAAAGGATTGTTTTGACAAGAATGGATAGTCTTGAATGTGTTATATTTTCAAGGACGAAAGTCCACTAAGTGCCATAGCTAATGTCTATGAAATTTTTAATGTGTCCTAATCACTGTGGCAAGCAGAAGGCAAGACAGTGTAATGGCTGAGAGCATAGATCAGTGGATCCAGACTTCCTGGATTTGAATCCCAGGTCCACCGCTTTCCAGCTACCTTCCTCATGTGGGACTCTTGTGTAAGGAACTCATTACACATGAAGTTTTGAGAGCATTACCTATTACTTATTATCCTATACGTATTTTACATTATACCATTTCTCATTTAATTATCAGAAGAAATTTACCAGGAAATAATTAGTGTTATCCCCACTTTATAGGTTAGGTTTAGAGAGTTTGCCTGGATATCTCCATGCTTGATGCTAAAGACTCAGGGACCACATCCTCAAGTTCTTGTCTTGATTTGGTCTCCTGTTATTCACATTTTAATTTCCTTTTACTTTTCCTATATTAGCCTTAACACAATTATAATTAAATACTTCCATAATCCGGAATATCTTGGTTTCTATGACATGACACTGGTCTCTCTCCCAGTCCTAAATGTTATAGCATGCAAAGGAGATTTCTAATTCCAAAACAAGTGAGAGCTATAAAATTATTATATAGAGTGATAAGAGGGGTAGAATAAGTTGCACATTGCATCTAGGTTAAATGAAGGGATGATGACTAAGCAGAATAGATTACAGCAAAGATATAATAAATACAATGAACCTTAGTATGACCTAGATTAATGAGGGACTTGAAGCAATGCCTGAAAACACTGCAAACTCCTAGTAGTCACTGCATGTCCTAGCTTATTTTCTATTGCAATAACTGAATGCCAAAGACTAATTTATGATGGGTAGAGGTTTATTCAGTTCACAGTTCCAAAGGCTGGAGAGTTCAAGAATGGACAGCTACATATGTTGAGGTTCTTCTCATTGTCAGAGATTATGTAGAAAACCAAGATGGTTCAGGGTGTCACATGCCACTATCTTCTTATAAAGCCACAGTCCAATTGGATTAGGGTCCTACCCTCAAGATCTCATGTAACTTTAATTTCTTCCCAAAGGTCCCACCTTCAAACACCATATTTGGATTAAGTTTTAATTTCTCCTCTCTTAATACCTCACAGTAAGAATTAAATTTTAACATGTGTTTTGATGGAGATATTCAAACTAAAGCATTGTCCAGATCTCCCAAACTTATATAATTCTCATGTACAAAATACATAAATTCTATTCCGATAGCCTAATTCCATCATCAAGTCAGATATTCAGAGTCTCATCTGAGACTCAAAAGAAAACACTTAGTGGTGAGTCTGTAAACTCAAAACAAGCTATCTACTTCCAAGGTACAATGGTAAGACAGGCATAGGGTATACATTACCTGATGGAAATCTGTCTTTTCAGAGCCCAATGGCAATATGAATCCAAGAAATAAAGATTATGCTAAGTCAGCCTGATGACAACATAGCACACACCTTTGGACAGGAGACACTGAACCAGATGAGTGAAGGAGAGTTCTAGCACAGAAATTCTCCTCATTTGTGGCAATAGAAACATTATATATCATATCCCCATATTATTTTCAATTTTACAACAATCTCAATGTTTGGAATTGTGGTTAACTTTTTCTCATTACATATTCATTATTTTGTCTATTCATTTGTATCATAGATTCAGATTTGAGGAATCTCTTCATGAATTTTGAGAAGATTAGGGCTCCTACAAAGTAGGGTGACGCAGTTGTTTAGGACAACAAATGTTTCTTGAGAAACTATTGTTCATGCCAGGATGACAGGAATGACAAATGACACAGAAATGAAAAAGAAACCTCCTCTGCCCTTGAGGAATTTAAAGACAAAGTTTCAAATTATCTGAATGTTTTCAAAATTATAACACATTCTATAGTAATAGTGATTTGATAACTAGACCGTGAAAATTCAGTATTTTTCTTCTTTCTTTCTCATCTGTGGAAGTGGCTCAGCCAGGATGTACTTCAGTTCCTCTGAGGAAGAGAAACCTACTACATCTTGAGAGAGTTTGACAGAGCATGATAGCTTGGGGAAAGCTGTATGAGTTCTCCCTCCCTGGACCACACTAGAATGGAAGATGCATATCTGTGCACCTGAGCTTATTCAAGTATAGTACTAACTGAAGGAAAAGGAATAGAAATCTTAACACTTCTTTTGGACCTTGAAGTCTCCGATTCTCATATTTATGCTTAATTTCATTATTTTTGTCTGTCTTTGGGTCAGTTAGTCAATGATAAATTCCCATCAGTCAGCAAAATTTACTAAATTAAGTAAAAATCCTCTTTGAATATATTCTTTTTAACTCAAATTTTCTATTACATTTACCACCACAGTAGATAAAATCACACATAATTTTCTTTGGTGCATTAAAATTATGCAACATTGTGGGATTTGTTGTTATGTATTTGTGCATGCACATAGCCCAATTTGATTAATTTCATTCCCCAGCACCTCCCCTTTTAATTTAATTATATAATTGCTTTTAATTTGATTGGGTAAGTATCTTGGTTATTTAAGTTTATTGAATAGCATACATCTTTTGGAAGAGATTTCATTCAGGGTATTCTGAAAAAAGGATAAATAAGATTGGAAAGAATAAGAAAGAAATGGACCAGAAGACTTAATTTATTTTTCTAAATTCAACTAAAGTGTTTTCTGCTGCTGTATATCAGGCTTTTTTAATTTGAAGTACATAAATTTAGGAACCAAAATTATATAATTAGATACATTTTGAAATGTATAATTATTTTTTAATGGTAAACATATTTTAGCAAGGCAAACATTCGAATTAGATTTTTTAGAAATTGCTAAAAAATAACACAAATAGCTCTTTTCCACAAGTTGGAGACATCATCCTTTCTATGCAGATGGGCCGGATGCTAACAGGCTTGCTGCTTCTATACCAGGGAAGTATCTGCATGTTGACTCCATTCTTTCTCCTCTTCCCCATTCTCTAGGCCAGCATCCCATTTCCATTTCAGAGTTGTTGCTTCCCTAGAGGAAGCACTTAAACTGTTCACTAAACTAGTAAATGATTCATGAATGTCTTTTGAGTGATTGGTGCCTTCAGTTTCCTCCTTTGTGTCTCCCACTTGTTATACTAAATTCCCTGGAAAGATGTGCCCTAATATTGAAGCCCTGAAACAGAACCTTCTAGATCTCCCTATTTTCATTATCAGAATTTACTGAGGAAAAGAGTTTTCTCACAGGCATCAGAGGGTGAAAGGAAATTTAGACACCATTTTCTTTATCTGAGAACTGCTGAGTTCTGTGGCAATACCTCTTTAAATTTTCTTTCATTTTTCCCCTGCCAGACTAACCTCTGATGTCCCTATTATCATTTATCAACTTTATTTCACTCATCTCTTTCAAATCTCACTTCAAGGCAGTTAGTAACACTGCCTCTCCCATTGGCTATCACTTTTAATTGGTTCTAATAATTTCCTATTTTCCAAAGCACCTTAAATTTGAAATATCACATTCAGAATATTACTAAAATATTTTATATAAGGTATTAGGGGATACTAATAGAAAAATTTAAACCTCTTGTGAAGATGATTCACTTATTGACATAGATGTAGTTATTTGGGAATCTCACTTGTAGTTCATTTTAATAATTGTGTTGTGCTACACATTTTAATAATTGTGTAGCGCAATTATTATAATAATCTTGGTTCCTTTAATTGAGATGCAGAAATTGGACATTGATTGCTCAGCTTCTTTCATGTTCTATTTTGAAGGAAACTTATCTTGAGAATACAATCCACTATCTGTCTACTAAGTCTTACATAGTTACTGTCTACCCACATATAAGAACTAGCAAAGGTGGGTGGGCAATGCTATCCAATTCTGGAGTTTAGTTAGCATGCTTGTTTGGCTTTCACACTGAGGTATATGTTCTGACTTAGCTGCCATATGATTCTCCTTCATCTTATTTTTAAATACTTTTATAAACTTAGGAAAAGGATTTCTTTCAGAGGGCCTCTTATTATATTAAGGATCTGTTAGATTAGGGCTATCTCCAAAAGACCCTTATTTTCACCAAGGTAAAACTTAAATAAACCCTCTAGCTATACATACTTTTAGTTGATTTCAAACATTCACTAATTTTGGAGGTCATGCAGCTGAGCAATGTGTTATTAGTCTCCCACTAGTGTTGTGAATGACCACTCTGATTGAAGGACTAAACTGTTCTGTGAAAAGTTGCATTTCACTATCTTGTCTGGCCAGAGTCGCTTTTCCATTACCTTCTCCTGTTCTCCAGGGGATGTTTACCTTTCAGTGTCTTAGAATATTTTTTGTAGCATAATGATCAACTGCAGAGTAAGACAATCTTGGAAAAAGGAACTCGAATTACATGAATCATAAGACTTTGTACTTGGTAACTTTCCTTTAGGTTTAAAGAACCCAGAACTTCCCGTGATCTAAAGATAACAGCTATCTGTGTATCAAAAAAGCAGGCCTCCTAAAATTTGTAACTACCATGGCACCTCCTATCTGATATGTCTCCTCCAAAATTCCTATAAAAGTCTTGCTTGTATCTGCAACCCCTAAGCAAGATCATGTTTGTTGGTGATAGCCTCCATCTCTTTTTGTTTGCTAATTTTCCAGATAAATCTTTCTGTTTGTCTGAACGAATTGATCTTGTGGTTGTGATGGTCTTTTTGAGTGGCAAGCAACAAATGTGGGTTCACTAATACTTGGAAACTTTTATCTGAACCCATTATGTTTTGCCCAGGTGGGGAAAATTAAGGCTTTTTAGTTTTTACTCACCCACCTGTGGCACTGAGATAAACATACATGACTAATGGAGTGTCTTTCCCTCAATAATAATGACAGTGAAGTAGTCGTTAGTGGATTCACCAATCCAACAAATATTCTTGGGGCAACTTCTGTAACCCAGACACAATTCAAAGGATCAGGCTTTGCGGAAAAGTAATAAATGAAAAAGATTCAAGCTGTTTTATAATGGGAAATATAGATATTAAGTAAATCATTTTTATCAAGACAAATAAATGCTACATCAAAAGTATCTGTCCAGAACAAAAAAATCTTTACCTATGTAGGATAATATAAGAGAAATTAGGCAGTAAGAAAAATGTAGCATATGTCAATAACTAGGATAAACACTTAAATTAATAGCTAGCCATATTTGACTATTTAAATTCACTAAAATTGAATAAAATTCACTTTTTAAGTTTCACCTTTCATGTGCTTAATAGTTACATATGACTAATGTTTATCTTATTAGATAACACAGATATAATATTCCCATAATCATAGACAGTTCAGTTAGACAACTCTAGGTCTTATAGAAATCAGGTCTATAAGGAGCATCTGCCATAGACATGCTTTGACATGCTGGGACTCACTAAGTTGGTGGCCATAAGGAACAGCAGCCATTGAACTGCTTAGTCATGTCTGCTTGCAGTTGATAAAGAGCTGTAAGAGGCACTAGCCATAAGAATGCTTAGAAATGACTGTTTATAATTGATAAGGAGCACAGCTCCATGGACATGTGCAAAGAACATGCTCAGGTGCAATTATATCACCTCACTGTATATAACCAATGGACATTGACTTTCACTGGGTGTAACCAATCACCAACGTACACCACCAACTTGGAACTGTATTTAAACTGCTTGTCCTGCCGCATTTAATAGTTTTGTTCCAAGGACATTGGTGAGACTGGCCTCCTTGCTGTCTGACTCTGAACTGACTCTATCATTCCTTGATGTCCAGCCATTGGAGAGAACCACCAGACAAGGGCAACTTCTGCTCTTTGGCTAAGAGAAAGCATGTCACATAACTTGTGGTTGCCCTAGGATTGTGTGATTTGTTTATATAGTGTTTAATTAGTGTGTATTGAATGCTTATTGGGGTGCTCCAGCACATCCAACATTTTTGCATTAACTATTTATATTTGATGATTGGCGTGATCTAATATACTCTTGCATTTAAAGACAATCTGCCTCCAAGTAATTATTAACAGTGTTGCTTGCTACAAGGTCCAAGAGCTGAGTTCCAATACATATATCATTTTTACCACTCCATTCCAAGTTCTGGTTTGTTTGTTTGTTTTTTGGTTTATTCTTATATATTGCTAGTGAATAGTCACACTGTTTGAAAACAACAAATTATATTTACCACCTCACATATAATAATCTATATCTATACACTTTCTAAATATTGAAGTTCAGCATTTTAATGTTTGAAAAATATATCATAAAATTATGGTTTGAGGGGCTGGGGTTGTGGCTCAGTGGTAGAGTGCTCACCTAGCACATGCAGGGTGCTGGGTTTGATCCTCAGCACCACATAAAAATAAAATAAAGGTATTGTGTCCAACTACAACTAAAATAAAACATTAAAATATGATTTGATTCTATGAATTTAATGATCTTAATATTATTTCAAGTTAAATAAGATATTTATTCAATTATTCAACTAATATTAATTGACTTATTCTATATTCTAGGCACTAATATGGTTGGTGAGGACACAAAATAAGCCAAAGGATTCGTGTAACTACTTTTAAAAAGCTTACATTCTAAAAGAGGGAGACAATCAAATACAATTAATATAGCTCATGTGAGAAACTGATACGAAAAACAATGAAGTATCCCTGAGGAATGAAGAATGGAAGGATGAATGTCTATATGCTATTCTGTTATGTTTTTATTGATTAACTAAACCCTTTATTATTACAAAATGTTCCACTTTCTCTCAGGTAAACTCCTTAAGCCAGAATCTAAGTTAATGCATGCACTTCAGCTTTTATTCTGTATTTGTTCCTAAATTTTCAGCACTTATATTCATATTTATAGTGTATTTCTTGTAGATAGCACACAGTGAGGTCTTATTTCATCTTTAATCAAGACTCATAATCTCTTTTAATTGAAACATTTTGCTCTATTTATATTAATATAGTTATTTAGGTAGCTTAAGATTACCATTTGCTATTTGTTTTCTGTTTGTCCTATGTGTGTTTTGTTCTTTAACCTCTCATTTTTCCCTATTTTGGATTAAATATTTTTATTATTCTATTTTTATCATGCTTACTGCTTTATTATTCACACCAGTTTAATCTTCTGGTGATTGCTCTAGGATTTACAATATTTTTAAATGATCATTGTTTACTTTCAAATAATATTAACTATCATATGTAATCATGAATCTTATAATACTCTTTTTCTCCCTTGTGTTGCTATAATTATCATACATTTTTCTTTTACACATGACATAACTTTTATCTGGTGGAATTACTGTATATTCTTCAAATAGTTAATTATATTTTATAAGGTTTGAAGGGAGGAAAATGTTGTTATTATATATATTTACCGGTGGGTGGTATTCCTTTGTTTAGATATGAGTCTTCTTTAACATTTCATTTAATACTAGTTCTCTGGACCTAAATTATCTCATAGTTTTCTGTCACTTACAGTTTTGAAGATAAATTCACTGGATATAGGTTTATAATGACAAGTTATTTATTTAATAACTTGAAGATATTCAATTGTCTTTTGGGTTTCAGTGTTTCTGATGAGAAGTCAATAGTTATTCTTCTTGTTCTTCTATATGGAGTATGTCTGTGTACATTAAAAAAAATATTTTATTTTTTTAAGCAGTTCCATTATGATGTTTCTTGTTATATTCATCTTTTATAAATCACTTTGGAGATTTGTTGATATCTTATTTTTGAATTTGTTGATTTGTGTTTTTTCAGTCATTCTTCAAAGGGCTTTGGCAATTCCTACAAATTACCCCTCCTACAACCCAATATCTCCAATATCTCTGTTTTCTCCTCCTGAAACTGAAAGTGCATAGATGTCAGATTACCTAAGATAGGTTCTTGGTGGGGGAAGGAGACCAGCTCTTGTGTCATTGTGATGTGCTATCATTATTTTAATATTTCTTTACTTTCTGGCTTACCAAAGTATCCCAGGGTAATCTGACCCCTTCTTTCCATAGCCTTGATATGCCTATTTTAAATACAACTGGAGATAACAATATGTCACTGTACATGAAAATGTGATTTTTAGAGGAGAAGTTGGAGTTGATAATACAATTTTGGAAGTTACTAATATGGAGACACTGTAAAAAGTTATGCTAGTGACATCACTGTGGCTTGGAATAGAGGTAGCAAAAAGAGTCCAAGATAGAAATCTAGGACACTCCATTTAGGGATGATATAAAAACCACTATACGTTTTATATATTTAGAAGAGACTCTGATTTAGTCTTATATTTTTAAGAATTTGGTTTTATTAATCAAATTCTCAAAACAGCAAAATAGGGCTGGAGTAGAAAAATTGTAATTTTTTATAATCTTACCTAGTGAGAAACAAATTGTTTTATAGAAGTGTATAACTTACTTTTACATATTGTATCCTATAAACTTTCTGTACTCATTAATTTTAATGGTTGTATAGGTATGTGTATTTCTATAATTATATATAAATATATATGAACATAGTATCTATCTATAGCTTTACTTCTTCCTTTCTAATCTGAAATTAATATTTTCATTATGAAAAGGGATTGGATTCGCCAATTTTTTTCTACATCTATTGAAATGTTAATGTTTTCTCATTTTTTATTTAGTGTATTTTATTTATGGGATTTCTTATGTTGAATCATCTCTGCATATATGGGAAAAAGCTAAAAAACTCACCTACTTATGGGTGTATAATACATTTTGTATGTTTCTGGGCTCATTTTACTAGAATTTTCTGGAGGATTTTTTCTTTTTGTGTATGTGTGTGTGTCTAAGTTCTTAAGGAAAATGGTCTACTGTGTGTGGATATGAATGTGTGTGTGTTTGTGTGAGTGCGTGTGTTGTTGTCTGATTTGGGTATCAAGACAATACTGTTCTTAATTAATTAGTTTAAAATTTATTCTTCTATTTCTTAATATAAGACTTTAAGGAAGAATTAATATTAGTTGTAATCATTTTCTAGTGAGGCCATAATTTATTCCCATAAACTTGGTGTTTAAACAACAGAAATTTATTCTGTCACAGTTCTGCATTCCAGAGAATCTGAAATCAACATGTTGTTAGAATCATTGTTCCATTATTGCCTTTTTCAGCTTCTGGTAGCCCCAAATATTTCTTAGACTGTGGCAATGTGAGTATTTTCTGCTTTAACAGTTGTATTTACCTCTTTGTCTGTTTGTCTCATCTCTTATGAATATATTGGTCAAATTGGATTAAGGACACACTCTACTTCAGATTGACCACACTTTAAATAATTATATCTGAACTAATATTTTTTCTTTCCAAGTAAGGTCATATTTTTAAAAGAACAAAATATTTTTGCTTTTAATTGGTGTTTTAAATATACTACCATTTAATTCAATCATTGATAAGGTAATATTTATGCCTACTATTGTGATTTTTGTTTTCCATATTTCTTTTGTCCCCTCTCTGCTTCCACTTTACTTTGTTTAAAATAGATATTTTATAGTGAACCATTTTGTTTCTTTCATTCTCTTTTTTTTACTATTTTAAAGTTATTTTCTTGTTGCTTTCACCAGGTATTAGAATTAACATCTTAATTTATAACACTTGTGTTCAGATTAATACCAATTAATTTCAATAATAAGCATTTTTTTCTCCTATATAGTGAAGTTATCTATTTCTTCTTTCTCTTTTATGTTGTTATTTATGGATGAATTACATATTTACACATTGTGTATTTATCAACACAGATGTATGGTTATTAATTATAAATTTAATTTTTAATTCAGGTAGAAAATAAGAATTACAGATTATGCTAAGTGAAGCTAGCCAATCCCTAAAAAATAAATTCTGAATGTCTTCTTTGATATAAGAAGGGCAACTCAAAACGGAGCAGGGAGGAAGAGCATGAGAAGAAGATTACCATTAAACAGGGACGAGAGGTGGAAGGGAAAGGGAGAGAGAAGGGGGAATGGCATGGAAATGGAAGGAGACCCGCATTGTTATACAAAATTACATATAAGAGGAGGTGAGGGGAAAGGGGAAAAATTAAAAAAAAAAAAACAAGACAGAGAAATGAATTACAGTAGATGGGGTAGAGAGAGAAGATGGGAGGGGAGGGGAAGGGAAGGGGATATTAGGGGATAGGAAAGGCAGCAAAATACAACAGACACTAGTATGGCAGTATGTATAAACATGGATGTGTAACCAATGTGATTCTGCAATCTGTACACGTGGTAAAAATGGGAGTTCATAACCCACTTGAATCAAATATATGAAATATGATATATCAAGAGCATTGTAATGTTTTGAACAACCAATAAAAAAAAGAAAAAAAATTACAAACAAAAGGTACATTTATTTTGTCTTTTCATTTACCTATATTTTTAATTTACTAGTACTTTATTTGTTTTGTGGATTTGAGGTTATATCTATGTTTTTTTATTTATAGCAGAAATTCACTTTTCAGAATTATTGTATATCAATAAATTCTAACAACTATCAATAAAATCTGTTTTTATTTCTTTTAGATATACTTAATTTCTTTTTTACTTGAAAGATATTTTTGTTACATATAAAATTCTTGATTGAGAGTTTTTGTTTTAAACACACTGAGTAAGTTTATCTCACTGGCTCCTGGCCTCCATGTTTTCTAATGAAAAGTTAATTTTTAATCTTAGTGAAGATTATTTGAATATGACAAGTCACATCTATTCTTCTGTATTCAAGATTATCAATTTATCTTTGGATTTTGACCATTTGACTACAATATGCTCAGATAAGAATCTCTTTGTGTTTTCCCTACTTTGAGTCTTTAAACATTTTGGATGTGCAGGTTAATGTATTAATCAAATCTGACAAGTTTGGAGACATTATTTCACTAAATAGTCTTACTTCTTCTTTTATCTTCTGAGACCTCTATTATTCATATGTTGGTAAGCTTGATATATGTGGCAAATTTCTAGGACTCTGTTCTAGTTTTTTCTCTAGGGTGGATAATTTTAGCTGACCAATCTACAAGTTCGTAGTTTTCCGCCTACTCAAATCTGCTATTGAAGCTCTAGTGAATTTTTCATTTTATTTATTATGCCTTTTATTTACAGGATTTCTATTAGGTTCTTTTCTATAAGTTCTCTCTCTTTGTTGATTTTCTGTAGTCTATGACACAAAATGTTTCTTTTGCTTTCATGTAGTTATTTAGACATGGCTTTCTTTAGTTTTTTAAACATATTAAAATTGCAAATTTAAAATTTTCCTAATACATTCAATACATGGGTTTCCTTAGGGAAAATCTTGACTGTTTTTCTCACCATTTTGTCTCCAGACTATACCTTGTTTCTTTGCATATCTTGTAATTTTTAATTACAAACTGAACATTCAAAATAATTTAACTTAGCAACTATTGTTGTCAATCAAGTTTCAATTCTTTTTACTGAATGACAGCTAATATTCAGGAGATGAGAGTTATTGGGAATGAAATCAGGTTTTATAAGCTACCTAATCAGGAAAATGGCTAGACCCTATCCTAATGTTCATTTTAAAGAATTTGGATATATAAATAGATTTTTTATGAGGAGGAAAGGAGAGCAGTGGGTTAATGTACAGGAAAACCACATTTCCAGACACATCTAGTCACCCCAGACCATCTTAGTCATTCAGGGAACATTTTCTTTTATCTGCAGTCTGAACATTCCTATGGTTGCAAATCACCTTGTCTAGGGAATGTAGTTCTTTAGATAAACATTCTTTTTGTGCCAATTAAACATTATTATTTTTTAAATTAGAGAATAGGATTTGCAAGTTTTGGGCCTATACTTTGATGTTATTTGAAGACCACCAAATTTTAAGAGTGTAGAAATTCTGAAGAAGGATTACTGATTCGGAGGCCTAGGGACCAATATTTTTCTCTGTCCCCTTTTCCTGAAATAATTTACTCTAATAGTTACTATCAGCCATTTAAAAGTTTTTTTTTCTTTTTCTTTTAGAAGTTACAATGCTGGGAAAGGGAAAAAAAACACACAAAGATTGACTTTACAAAGGGTAATTTTGCAAAGTAAAGCTAATCTCAAATAGGGTGGAATAAAACAAAATGATGTAGTCATTACCACTGCTTTACTCTTAAAATCAGATTCTCCTACTTCTCTATTGTTTGTCATTGGTGCTGTTTGTTCTTGTTCCTTGTTTCATGATTCTTCAAATTTAATTTTGTATAAAACCTGTCTTTCTTGTATATGAGCACTAGATTCTATGCCCAGTTAGCTTAGTAGTCAGTAAATGGTTGAATATATCTATTCATAATATCCCATATTATTAATAATATTCTAATATTCCATGCCTGGAATGAATACATTTCTCTGTTTTTGTTTTTTGTCTATATCAAAGCAAATCTTCTATACTCAGCCATGCAGTTTTACAACTTCATTTTAATCTTTGCTTGTTACTTATGCATATCCTCAAATTAGCCAGTGATGAGAGCTTCAGACCTCCTCAGGTCTTAACTGAGCATGTACACAGCTCTATACATGCATGCAGTCTTCTTTTTTATTTATCTATTTATTTTTAAATTTAATTGATTTTATTTTAGGGGCACATTTCAAAGTACCCTCTGGAATCACACTTCTCGGCTTGGCTTATAAAGTTTTTTTTTTGTTGTTGTTAAATCTACTGTTTACCACAACCATTATCTATCACCTCAGACAGCCACAATGTTAGCCAATTGCTTCTGGTTGTTTTCAACAAATACCCCAGTAGGAGTGGTTACTCTGGGTTAAATAAAGAACACTTTGTGAGTAAGATATTATGAAGAATCCCCAGATAATTCAAATTATGACAATTCTCTGGAAATTAGACTTTGAAGGAGTTTCAATCTCATTTTCCCCTGCTGTAGCTGCCAGGTTGTTGGTTTTTAGTGTGAATTCAAGCTTTTTGTTTGCAAGACTACCATGGAGCTGGAGAAAGAAAAGGAATATGGTAAGTTAAATGCCACAAAGTTTGATGTTCAGACTGAGACACATCAGTTTTTCTTGAATGCACATTTCCATGAATTGCTGCTAGTCTAATTTCCAAAGTTCTGCAAAGTTGATTCTATTAATTTTTTCCAGTGTTTTCTTGGTTCTATGGAAGAGAAGTTTTTCAAAATATTTCTGTCAATTTTCGCTGATGTCATTCTATTATTTGATTTTAATAGGCTTTGAAAGGTGAATTCTTAATTTTACATTTATTAGTCCAGTATTTTAATTTAGGATTATATTTTCATTATGTACATTGAATACATTCTGTTATTTTGAAAGAAATAAAATTAATTACCCTACCCCTTGTAATAAATATAGTTAGTAATATAATCTCCTGGACTTCATTTACATAGCAATTATGGTTAAAAATTCTTTTTTTTTTTTTTTTTTGGTTAGCACTACAACATGAAATTAGTAAGAGATTCAGAAATGTGCGATGATCTTTGTGGTGAAATAAAAGTTAAAAATACCAGAAGCTGAGATTTTTCCAGAACGGTGTAGAAATAGTACAGAATGGAAGTAAAGTTCACAAGTATGAAAATTAAGAAATAGGACAGAATTTGCCATTTAGTAATTAGACTAAATTTTGAAGGTAAAATTGTTCTAATGTTATAAAATAATAAGTAAATTTTCTAGAAAATTTGTAGGTGGCCTGAATAAGTACATTCAGTTTCAAAGAGACTTCTAAAGAGATATGAGCCAGGCACTGAAGAAGGAAGGTAGAACTATAGAAGTTCAGAGTTAGAAGGGATTGCAAATAAGATCTTGTCTAACATGTTTATTTTATGGATGAAGTAATGGGATGTAAAGAAACCAAAATACTTGGCCAAAGCTATATATATATATAAAAGGGTGGATCTAAAATCAAGTATTTTAGATTCAAGTCTAATGTCTCACCAGTTGAAAATACCATGTCCTCCCTTTCCGGCATCACATGGATTTGTTGCCAGTGCCTATGGCTTTGACAGTTTGGTGCACAGAGTATACAGTTTTTTTAATATAAAATATAATTCAGAAACAACTAACCTGTAGCCTAGACTTTGGGCAATTACCAATTTTTATCACTCTCTCTCTTTTCTTTTTAAACAAAGAATATTTCATTCTGTAAATCAACATATTGCTATTGAATACTACAGATTCCAGACACTTGTGTTAAGCAGTGTAGATAGAAAGATAAATAAGTCATGGTCTCTTTGCTAAAGATATTGCAGCCAACTTGGTAAAACAGCTACTGTGAATTGAAAAATAACTTTGTACAACTTTGTGGGAACCAGGACTTAAGAAATCTAAAACTTTGGGAGCATAGAAGATAGGCCAATTGATTGTCCCCTAAGAAGTCTTAGAAAGTTTAACTATAGAAAAAAACATTTTAGTTAATCCAGGAAAGAGAAATTATGGGTTTTATAGAGGAAGAAAGGGTCCTTGACGAGCAAAGGAGGCTTCCTGGGAAGCAGCCGTGTGAACTAACCATCAGGATGTATCAAGGGCTAATGCTTTCACTCTTTGTGATTCTTAGAGGATGTGAAGAAGGCCCTGTGATGAGAGATGAGACTGAAGGTGTCAGCCAGATACCAAATGGGAGGGGTGTTGTTTATCCTGATTATAATCCTTGCCAATAATTGTAGTGTCATTTAATCTAAGAGCCCTTTCCAATATAGACCCCCCATACATGCAAATTGCTGTCTCCATTCGAGTTTCTGGGCAATCTGACACAAACAGGAGTTAGGTTTTATCCTCTGCTTGTTGATCCTATACCAATTAGTAAAACATGTTTCCACAGATATTTTAATCTATGTAGATTTATAAATTTGCACATGAACAACACACAAAAATATTTATTTAATATTAATAATAAAATCATTAATATGATGAAAAGTACCAATCCATAAATGAATGGAAGTTCTGAGTTTTCCCTATACACTGATGAATTCCACACTTTGCATACTTCTTGCTCTTGCATATGTGAGATCACTTGTCAGACAGGAGTATGAGAGTCAAACCAGGTTGGTGTGGCCTAGGCCATAAAGGGGGAAGTAAAGAGGGAAGAGACGTTGCTACAAACCAACACACCACAGGATGCACAGTAATTTAATACTTTCTGATCTATTATCTGACAAAAACAAATTTCAGAACTGCTTTGGTGTGTATTACACTGAGCTCTGTGTAGGGCAGAGAGTTTTAATAGGAGCATATTCTGTTCCAAAATCACATAAAATGTGATTGCTTTCTTGCCAGTGTTTTTTTTTTTTTTTTTTTTTTTTTTTTTTGATGATGTGATATTTCGCGAATACAAAAGAGTATGTAGTGTTGCAGGAGAAACTGAAAACCAGGTATGTGATTCTCAGCTGGGACAATAGAATGCCACCAGTACCTTTGAAGGCCCTTTATGCTCTGCTGTATATTCCTTGTTCTCCCATAAGGTATTCTTTCTAAACTAAGTGTGCACATAAGTGTATTTCCTCACACAAAAACAGCAGCAACAACAACAACAAACGAGCCAACCAACCAACCGAACAACTAATTTATGTGATGTGTAAAATAAAATGTTTGGATATGTGATATTTACATTATCCCTCAAATTGGTATACTTAACATTTTTTTCTTTTTAACTTTTATTCCCATCTTAAAATGAATTTGAAATTTCTAAATGTATAATTGTTTTATAAATTATGTTAACAGATTTCTAACTCCTTGCTTTTTTCAGAAGAGAATACAATCTCAAAGATATTATTTAGCTGGGCGAGGTGGAACACGCCTATAATCCCAGCAGCTTGGAAGGCTGAGGCAGGAAGATCGAGAGTTCATAGCAAGCCTCAGAAAAAGCGAAGCACTAAGCAACTCAGTGAGACCCCGTCTATAAATAAAATACAAAATATGGCTGACATGTGCCTCAGAGGTTGTGTGCCCCTGAGTTCAATCCCCAGTAACAACAACAACAACAACAAAAGATATTATTTATTGTGTATTGAGTCGATGTAAATATTCCTACAAAGTCAAATTTTATAAATTAAACAAGTATCCTTGAAAAACCTTGTGTTTTTATTGAGTTGGATGCATGTTCAATTTTTCCATTAGATGATGTTTATTTATGCTATTCAGATATTGTCACAGGTTTTTATATATTGTCTATTGAGTTAATACTTACTAAGTTGCATTAAATTTTTCACTATCATTGTGTGTTTGCTTTTAATTTTAAAGTTTTATCAGTTTTTGTTTCATATATTTTTAGCTAAATTATTTGTTGCATTCAAGTGTAGAATTGTATAGTTTCTGGATGAATAATTAGATTTCTATCATAAGGAAGTAATCATTTTCATTTTGGATTGTCATGTTTTGTTTGAAAGAGTATGTATCTGATGTTAATTTAGATATAAGTTTTCCTTAGATTAGTATTTGCTAATATAAACATCCATTCTATAATTTTCAAATTATTAAGATTTTATTGTCTCTATCATATATTTTGTGTTTGCTCTGCCCACATTTTTTTTCCCTGGAGAATTTAGGTTTTCTTTCATTTTTAATGATACCTACCATAATTTAGATTAATTTTTACTAACTTAATTTTGAACTTCCAGTTTGCTTATACTATATTTTTTCTAAAACTTTTATTTATTTTTACACTTATTTATTTCACCTATCTCTTCCATTTATACTTTATTCAAACTCTTAGATGTTATCAGTTTCAATATGTATAATGAACAAAGTATAATGGTAAATAGTAGATTCCAGACCACATACTTACCTTAAATTATGTCACTTTTTAGTTGTATGCTATTTTTGTCTAGAATTTAAAATCTTATTGAAAAAAGACTAGAACACCTAAATCATACAATATTTTAATTGTATACATCCAGTAGTTAATTACATGTGTTAACATGTCTATTTAAGTTTTTAATTATGCAATATTGCTATTTTTGTTTTGGACTAACTTTGGGACTTGGTTTCTTCCTTTCAGAAATATAGCCATATAGCTTTTTTCCCCTTTGGTAATAATCTGTTAGTATTAAACTGTTTTCCCTGTCAACCTTTTTGTCTCTTTTTAAACATGTAGTTTATCTAATCATACCATTAGATTTTGGTGGTTATATTTTTCTCCTTTCCTTGTTTCTTTTTATTGTTTGTGGTTTGGAAAATTACTGGCTGAAAACTCTATAAATATTTCCCTTCCCATTTTCTTTTATTTCTTTCTGGACCTCTGATTAGAGATATATAAAATATCTTCACTTTGTCTTTCTTGTCTATAAGCTTACATTTTACATCTTTTGGGTTGCATTTTGGGGAGCTTCTTCAAAGGGATTCTTTAGTTATCCATTTCTCCCTTCAGCCCTATCTAATCTGTTGATTAGACATAGAAATGTTTAATTTCTAATTTCTATGTGGTATATTTTTCTGCTAACTGTGTTATTATAAGATACAGTTATCATCTGATTATTTTAATATATAATTCCTTGCTTATTTTTCTTATCATTTTTATGTGTTCTTATTAGTTACACATGATAGTAGAATGTATTTTGACATATTGTACATATATGGAGTATGAATTCTCATTCTTCTGGTTGTAAATGGTGTAGAATTACATTGGTTGTGTAATAATGTGTGTGTATATATATATATATATATATATATATATGATTATATATATATATATATGATTATATATATATATATATATATATATATATATATATGATTATATATATATATATATATACACATTGGAAAGTAATGTCCGATCATTCTACTATCTTTCCTATTTCCATCCTCCTTTCTACCTTTTATTCCCATTTGTCTAATCCAAAGTACTTCTGTTCTTCCTTAGTCCCCACCTCCATTGTGAATTACATATCAGAAAAAATATTTGGCCTTTGATTTTTTGGGGGGATTGGCTTATTTCACTTAGCATGATATTCTCCAATTCCAACCATTTACTGGCAAATGCCATAATTTCATTCTTCTTTATAGCTGAGTAATATTCCATTGTGTATATATACCACATTTTCTTTATCCATTCATCTGTTGAAGGTTGACTCCATAGTTTATGTATTGTGATTAAAGCTGCTATGAACATTGATGTGGCTGCATCACTGTAGAATATTGTTAAATCTTTAGATTTTAAACCTAGGAGTGGGATAACTGGGTCAAATGGTGGTTCCATTCCAACTTTTCTTAGGAATCTTCATGCTGCTTTCCATTTTGGTTGCACCAATTTGCAGTCCCACCAGCAGTGTATGGTGTATGAGTGTGCCTTTTTTCCCCCCATCTTCACCATCACTTTTTGTTGCTTGGATTCTTGATAATTGCCATTCTGACTGGAGTAAGATGAAATCTCTGTATAGTTTTGATATGCATTTCTCTAATTGTTAGAGATGTTGAACATTTTTTCATATATTTGTTGACCAATTAAATTTCTTCTTCTGTGAAATGTCTGTTTTGTTTCTTAGTCAATTTGTTGATTGAATTATTTGCTTTGGTGGTGTTGAGTTTTTTGAGTTCTTTTTGTATCCTGGAGATTAATGCTGTACCTGAGGTGCAAATGGCAAAGGTTTTCTCCCATCTGTAGGCTCTCTCTTCACATTTTTGATTATTTACTTTGCTGTGAAGAAGCTTTTTAGTCTGATTCCATCCCATTTATTGATTATTGATTTTACTTCTTGTACTTTAGGGGTCTTGTTGGGAATTTGTTTCCTAAGATGACATGAAGTAGATTTGGGTCTACCTATTTTTCTCTGAGGCACGGGTCTCTGTGTTCTAATGCATCAGTCCTTGATCATCTTTGAGTTGAGTTTTATGCAGGGTGAGATAGGTTTAATTTCATTTGAATGGAATACAATGTGAATTTATAGTTTTCCTAGTGCAATTTTTTGAAGAGGCTCTTTTTTCCAATGTATGTTTTTGGGCACCTTTTCTTAGTTAGTATGAGATAATTGCATTTATGTGGGTTTGTCTCTGTGTCTTTTAATTTGTACCATTGGTCTACATGTTTGTTTTGGTGCCAATACCATACTGTTTTTGTTACTATAGCTCTGTAGTATAATTTAAGGTCTGATATACTTATGCTTCCTGCTTCACTTTTTTTTTTTTTTTTTTGCTAAGAATTGCTTTGGCTATTCTGGGTCTCTTATTTATTCAGGTGAATTTCATGACTGCTTTTTCCATTCCCTATAGAGAATGTCATTGGGATCTTAATCGGAATTGAATTAAATCTCTGTAGCACTTTTGGTAGTATGGCCATTTTGACAATGTTAATTCTGCCTATCCAAAAGCATGGGAGCTCTTTCCATTTTCTAAGATCTTCATCAATGTCTTTCTTTAGTGTTCTATAGTTTTCATTGTAGAGGTCTTTCACCTCTTTTGTTAGATTGATTCCCAAATAATTTTTTTGAAGCTATAGTGAGTGTATAGTTTTCCTAATTTCTCTTTCAGTAGATTTGTCACTTATGTATAGGAACACATTTGATTTATAGGTGTTAATTTTATATCCTGTTACTTTGCTGAATTAATTTATGAGTTCTAAAATTTTCTGGTGGAATTTTTTTGAGGTCTTATAAATATAAAATCATGTGTTCACCAAATAGAAATAATTTTAGTTCTTCTTTTCCTATTTGTAACCTTTTAATTAGTTTCTTCTGTCTAATTGTTCTGGTTAGAGTTTCACAAATGATGTTAAATAAAAGTATTTTAAGAGTATATCCTTGATTTGTTACAGTTCTTAGAGGGAATGCTTTCAATTATTCTCCATTTAGAATGATGTTGGCCTGGGGTTTAGCATATATAGCTTTTACAATGCTGAGGTATGTTCCTCCTGTTCCTAGTTTTCTAGTGTTTGAACATAAAGGGGTGCTGTATTTTGTCAAATACTTTCTCTGTATCTATTGAAATAATCATGTTATTCTTGTCTGCTAGTCTATGGCCATGATGAATTATGTTTATTGATTTTTGTATGTTGAACTAATCTTGAATCCCCATTTGATTGTCGTACACTATCAGTTTAATATATTTTTGCATATGATTTGCCAGAATTTTAGCATATATGTTCATCAGGAGTATTGTCTGAAGTTTTCTTTCCTTGATGTTTCTTTGTCTGATTTTGGTATCAGAGTGATAGAATGAGTTTGGAAGGATTATGTCTTTTTCTGTTTCATGGAATAATTTGAGAAGCATTGGTGTCAATTCTTCTTTGAAGTCTTGTAGAATCCATCTGATCCTGGGCTTTTCTTAGTAAGTTTTGGTGGTTTCTTTTATTTCATTGCTTGAAATTGATCTGTTTGAGTTGTGTATGTCCTCCTGATTTAGTTTGGATAGGTCATATGTCTCTTGAGATAATCTATTATCTCAAGAAATGTCTCTAGAAATTTGTTAATGTGTTATTGAAGTGATCTGTCAACTCCTGAATTTTATCTCTGATTTTACTCCTTATGTTGTTCTTTACCTCTCAGTTCAGTTTAACTATGTACATTCTATAATACTTCTCTAAAATTTCTTCCACTCTGGTGTTAATGGATCCTATTATTTGTGTGTCTCCCCATCTAGCATTGTGCATCTGAGATAGTACAATTTCTACTCTATAGATTTTCCAATACCTCTCCTTTAAGGGGGAGATAAATAATAACAGCCACCAATGCAAACAATATACAGGCTTAAACCAAATATTTCCTACTACAACATCTACAGTTTTGCCACAATAAACAGAATGATGTGCTTAGTTATTGCCTACAATAAAATGAGTAAGTTTGCAAAAGGATTTATATTTTCAAATATGAACAAAGAAAGGACAGAAATGGTGTAGGATGTGATGTTTATGAGGAAGGAAGAGAGGAGAGAGAAGTAAACATTTATAGGAAGAGTAAAAGAGGAAATAATAGAGGTTGGCTCTTAGGAGAAATGAGAGAGAGAATCAAGGAAAACAGATAAGTGAGTGAAAAATACATAGAAAATAATTTAAAAAAAATAAAAATAGAAAATATATAAGTAAAAGAATACAAACAAACTGAAATATACTATTTAGTCATCCCAGTCCTCAATAAATTGATGCATTAAAAATACTTGGTTTCAAAAATGGTAGACTTGTGGGAGAAAAAAGAAAAAGAAAAAAAAATTCTCGGCAAAAAATTGAACAATTTTTTCTGTTGGTGTTCAAGAGTTTCTCAGCTTTCCTTCTCAGCAGTTAGGTGGGGTTGTCTATATTTGATTCTCCCTCCACTTTCAGGGTTGGTGGGTTTTCTAGGGTGATAGGATTAATCCTGGAGGTGAAACTCCTAGAGGTGGGGTGTAGGCTTAGATATTCTCCAGGCTCTTCACCGAATGCCAATTGGTCTGGAGATTAAGTGTGAGGCTGCACCCCAGGAATATACTCTTAGTTCCACTTGTGTGGTGCAGGAGCCTGTTCTTAGCCTACTATGTTGCCTTCAGACCTCATGATTCCTGGTCTCTGATTCAGTCTCCAAACTCATCTCTTCCACCTTCACCCTTTCGAATTCCTAGTCAAGCACTTCTCTCCCATCTGGTCTGAGGGCTGGGTGCTGAGATCTGCATGTGAGTTGCAAAGCTGGATGCTGGACTGGGTGTGTCTAGTGGCTACACATTTTGTGGGCTGAGTTGAAGCCCAGCCACAATAGGGGCCCTGCTCTTCTGTGCCAGGTAGATTCAGGCCTGACACCAGGATCTGTGGGCTGCTGTGAGTGATGGGCCAGGTTGGGAGCCTATGAGGGGTTGGGAGACTGGGGCTTGGGGAGCCAGAGTGCTTTGATGAATGTGGGACTGGTTCCAGGCCTGGAAGGACCCAGGGACCAGTGGGTACCAGACAGGGGACAGAGTCAGGGTTTACTCTAAGTCTCAGAGAGACATGGTATTTCTGCTGTTTGAGTTCTGGGTAGTCGAGCTAAAAGAAATGCTGCCTCACACTAATTCCCCATCTTTGAGCACCCTCTTGTTACACTTTTATATCCTTAAATTTACTTTGTTATTTTTAGCTTAGAAATCTGATACAGGATGTCTATGTTAAGCTGATTCAACTTTATATTGTTTCTACAATCTTTCACTCATTCTGGATTTTTTCCTGATTCATTTAGTAACTTTTTAATCTGTATGAAATTACTTATCTATTTATGTATGTACTCATTTATTTTGGTATTGGGGATCAAACTCAGGGGTGCTTTACCACTGAGCTACATCCTCAGCCTCTTAAATATTTATTTTATTTTGAGATGGGGGTCTAAGTTGCTGAGGCTGGCCTTCAACTTGTGATCCTCCTGCCTCAGCCTCCAAAGTCATGAGATTACAGGTATGTGCCATTGTAGTGTGACTTTTTAATTGTCAATGAGTGATTATTAAGACTTTGTAAAAAATATTTTTGGACCATATATCAGAGAGATTTTTTTGCCATTTTTTCTTGTCATTTACCATAAACTATCACTAATGTAGAACAATCTTAAAGTTAATAGTGTGTTTGGGTTTTGGAGGTCACAGAAATGGTGTGTATTCTACTCCAAAACAGGTGTAGCTGTCTCTTGATTGTGAATTCTTGTGAAGACTACTTATAATTCTCCTAATAAACCATGTTTTTGTTTTATAGCCTTAGTTTTGCTTTGATTCTGCTCTCTTTTTCCAGTCTAGGGAATCATCTCCACAAGGATACCTTTTCTGAACTATTATCCCTGGTCTCAGATTAGATTAGGTGCTCTTAGGTTGCTACATTATGTTTCTAAAGGCTTTTTGTTTTGTATTTTGTTGTGGTACTGGGGACTAAATCGTTGGACTTCATGGTAGGCAAGTGCTATACCACTGGGCTATATCCCTGCTCACTTGGTAGTTTTGATATTGTATTTTTGTCATCTGAAAACTTCCTGAGGATAGACACTGTATCTTTTTCATCTTTGTATACTCACAGATAAGCATGGTTCTGACTCATATTAGACATGAAAACAACCTTTGTTGAAAAAAATGAATAAGTAAACCTCAAAATTAATTTAAAAAATAACACTCTACTCTTCACCAATGGCTTGATTATAGCATTACATTTTATGACTAATTACAAGAATAGTTGACTATATTAACCAGTACTTGTCAACAGAAACATGAAAAATAAATTACTGACCAAACCAAAATAGTTGGTATTGGCAGAAACTTTTTATCATTTTTGAAATGTGTTATTACACATAATACTAAATAACATATTCAACAAATATCCACTCATGTGGGGATGTGGAATGTGCAGCTCTTTTAGCCCAGTGTATTTGTCTACAAGCAGTTATTTTCAAAAAGCCAGAGTAAATTTAAGTAGGAAAAAAATATTTGTAACTTTCATCTCCAAGCCTCTGTCTATTGACACTCATTGGACATCTGTAGTGCAGTTTTGAGGTTCCAAAGAAGTGGCCTGTTGGTACAATTAAGTAGATCTAATGTGGCTCTTGGGGAAACTATGGAGTCTGCCTTTTGGAGCTTTTTCTGCATAATCTGTGAAATTTGGTTGAAATATAACCCAGTCTTTTTGATTACCATCAGTTTGTCATCTCTACCTCTGAAATCTCAAGCTTCAGAACTTTTTGAAGAATAACACAAAATACTTAACACTTCTGTCACTTCTCAGCTTTTTGTCTTTTTGCTAAAAACCCAACTATGGCAGTCAATTTCAAAAAAGAAATTTTTTGTGGTTGCTTCAAGGAACAGCTGATTTTAAAGTCAAACAAGACTTGTTTCTTATTTAATGAAGACATATTTCTTGAGACTTCGTATCCCAAGAGAAACTAATAGGCTATCATTTATAAGATAACTCAAATTATGTACTCCTTGTTTTTCTTTTCCTGCCAGAAAGCTTAAAATCAATTTTGGAGCTTAATCGCAGTGATTTTCTTTAACCTAGCATTTCTGGTGAAATTCTCTCTACTCTTTCCATATCTTCCCAATCTCCACTCTTCTTTGGCTCTTATTATTTTACACTTATTTGTAGAATTTTATTTAGTTTTGCACAATTATATCTAACAGATAGAGGTACAATGGTCTGGCACATTTATTCTTTATCTACAGAAGTCCAATGAAGTGTTAGAAATCTTGAAGATAATATTAAGGTATACCAGTATCTCCAGTTTAAATGAACTTAATTTTGTGCAGAAACTAGAATACATGGCTATGAAAACTTGAACTCTTGAACAATGAAGCAGTTAAAAAAAGAATTAAAGTGTTTGTTGTGTTTTGTCATGGGATCAAATTAAGGGCCTTGCTGAAATGCCCACTATGATTTGCTATAGCATTTCAAAGATTATTTTCCTGTATCACCATTGCTGGTTCAGTAAAAACAACTCAGAAACTATTTTTTTAACCAGTTGACATCTTGGTGGAATGAATTACTTTTCTGTGGCATGTTAAGCTGAAATAAGGTCTTAACAAAATTATTGTTAGAGCTCTAAATAAAGATCATTAATTATCAGCTTCTAATAAAGACTGATAATAATTTATTGAAACAAAATCTTGATGATTTATAAACAATAGTAAGGAGCATATTAAATAACTGCATAGTCCTAAAGGAGTTGCATATTTTAGAAGAAAGAAAATTAATATCCTACCTTATAATCATGTATTTATATATATATATATATATATATATATATATATATATATATATATAATATATATATATATATTTAATTATATATAATATATATATTTAATTATATATATATATATTATATATATATATATTTAATTATATATAATATATATATATTTAATTATATATATATATATATATATATATATATATATATATATATATATAATTATCTCTTTCAGTTATCACAATGTTGCAAGGTGGTTAGGGAAGGCATATTAACCAAAATTCTATGGCTCACAGAACTCAGTTCTGATTCTCAAGTTTCTAGCTCTACAACCAATATAAGTAAACTAGATTTACTTGTATCACCACCATGTATAGATTACCAAAATAATAACTAATGACTAATAAAGGCAAATTGCAATGAATAAAAACATCCATAGGAAGACCAACTATATTTGGGAAGAATAGATGTAGTTGTTATGTCTAAATGACCTTAATTTTTACCAAAGTAAACAAAATGCAATTAATAAGGTGACAAAATGCTGACATTTCTTTATTTCCTACCGTAGTTACATAGTTATACTTACACAGCATCTGTTATGATATTTTCTTGATGCTTAAAATTTTAAATAATGATATTTTAAAATAAATTCTTTGTTTTTGTAATTTTTTTTATGTACCCATGGTTAAATGGCAGTAAGAACTTGTAGTAGTTTGGCTGGTGTCCTCAAAAATATGTCCTTCTGGCACCTCTGAAATGACTGTATTTAGAAAACGGTTGTGTTAGTCAGCTTTCTACCTCTGTGACAAAATACCTTGGAAAAATGAGGAAAAGGAGGAATGATTTATTTGGCTCACAGTGTTGGAGGTTTCTGTCCATGGCTGGCTACTCCATTGTTTCTGGGCCTTGCCTCATTGTAGAAAGGCATGGTGGGACAAAGTTGCTGATCTAGTGGCCCCTGGAAGCAGTGAGGTAAAAAGTGTTCAGGGACAAGAAATACCCTCCCAGGGCTTTGCCCAGGGAACTACTTCTTCCAACTAGGCCCCACCTCCTACAATTTCTACCACCTCCCAATAATGCCATCAAATCATCAATCCATCAGTGGATTAATCCACTGATGACATCACAAAGTCTATGATCTGATCACCTTTTCAAAAATCTCACCTCTGAACATTGCTGCTCTGGGAATCAAGCCATCAAAACATGAGCCTTTGGGGAATATTAAAGATCCAAGCCGTAACAAAGATCTACAGATGTCTAAAGTAAAGATGCTAAAATGAAATCGTCCCAGATTTGGGTAGGACCTGAAACCAATGATGAATGTCCTCATAAGAGATAGAAAAGGAGACAACTTAAAGACACAGGAGAGAAGTGCATTTGAAGATGGAGGCAGAGATTGGATGGCCTATGGCCATCCTGATATCTTGATTTAAGATTTGACCTTAGACCTGTGAGAGAATAAATTTCTGTTGTTTTAAGCTACCAAGTTTGTAGTGATTTTTACAGTAGCCCTGGTGGGGGGATAGGAGGGAGCATGAGCACATAGATATCTAAGACACCAGCTTTATTTAGAAATTTTAATCCATCTTGAATTAAATTCTACAGAGATCCTAGGAAATCAAAGGAACTAAGATGCATACCTTCCAACCAGTCAACAATGTCCAATTTCACTTGGAAACATTTCAAAATACACAAGAAACAATGCCTTTCCCAACAGCAATACAGGTAGAGTGTCCTCTGAAAGATGATGAAGAAAAGAACTTTCCTTTTCCTTAGAGATTTTTCTGAACAAGTCCAGACTGCCCAGCTACTTTCCTTCACAATTTGTGGGAGAGCCACAGATATTGAACTCAGGTTGCCAGGGGAATTCTACTCTCAGATTCTGTCATGAGGCAAGGAAGATGAAATATGGGACTCAGGAGGTTCTTTTTAAGGACTCATTGCCATATTGATACTCAAATTCAGCGTGTGGCCAGAGCAGAAGCAATCCAAATCCTGATGCTGATGACATGGAAAGAAGCTGGAGATAAGGCAAAACAATCTGTAGGTTGACTGACTCTGTTGACTCCCTCACCTGGCAGAGACCGTGCTGGAGTTGGAAGCCCAGGCTCAGCACACCAAGCTTGCCACACCTCACAGCTGAGCACTCCAGGACGGAGCCATGTGTGTCCTTGGCTGGTGTCAGTCAGGGCTAAACTTCAGCTGGCACTGGCAAAGAGGCTTGTCTTGTGCTTCCTTACTTTGTTGGCAGGAAGACCAAAGGAAAACATCAGCTTGGGAACAAGTTGTGCACTGGCGTAGTACAGCTCACTGTTATGTGAACAGCAAATGATTTTTCCATCTGTTTGTGAGGTTTGTGTGTGTGCTACAGGTTGATGGGTGTAACCAATCCACACTGTTCTTTGGTGTTGGACCCACAAGTAATTGATGTTGCTGGGGATGCCTTAGGTTGTTCATCAAACCAGTGCTATTTTATCTGAGAGAGTAGACCAACCTTTCTTTCTTCCTTCCTTCCTTCCTTCCTTCCTTCCTTCCTTCCTTCCTTCCTTCCTTCCTTCCTTCCTTCCTTCCTTCCTTCCTTTCTTTCTTTCTTTCTTTCTTCCTTTCCTTCCTTCCTTCTTTCTTTTTTTCTTTCTTTCTTCTTTTTCTCTTTCTTTCTTCTCATTTTCTCTTTCTCTCCCTCTCCCCTTGCCTTCCCCCATCCATACCTTATTTTTTTCTCCGTGTTCTGCTTCTCCTTTTTTTTTTTGTTTGCAAGTCATATTATGGGTCTTTAGTGGAATGAGGGAGGAAAGTTAGGAGTACATGAAGCTGAGCCATTCTCAAAGCATGAAGTTTTTGTTTTTTTTTTTAAATCTTTGAAGACATTGTAACTCTCCTGAAAGCAATGGAAACTAGGAGTTGTGGAATAAGAAGTTCAGCCATGAGGATGCTCGTAGCATGAACAGCACCCTAATAACTCAGGGGGAGCAACATCCGTGTCATCCTCTGAATGTGCAGAAGTACTTTCTCCAGATTCTTGGCCTGTAGTAAGGATAATAGAGTTCTTCCATTCAAAATACCTTCAGTACTATTGGGAAAACAAGGGGATTCATCAGATGGAAAATTATAACACGTGTGTGTGTGTGTGTGTGTGTGTGTGTGTGTATAGGAAGGAATTTCTTGAGTAAAGGTTTGTTCATGTCAGAAGCATTTCCTAAAGCCAAATTTTCATATGAGTACAGTATGATTATTTTCAGAGGAAAATGAAGGGCATTTCAGCCCCATGGAAGAATATAAGAAAAGAAAATGATATGAAGAGGAAAATGAAGACTTAGACTTGGTCAAGGCACAGCTCTGTCATTGGGTGATGGTAGGAAATGAGCTTGTACAAGATGCTGAAGATTTTTCACCTCTTCTTTTTTTTTGGGGGGGGGTGGGCTTTATCCTGGGTTGGCGAATACTCTTGTCCTTTGGTAAAAAATGGCCAGGGGATGGGGGTGAGGCTCCTGGCCATATTAAGTGCTCTTTCTCTCTCTCTGTTAGGTCCACTTTCTTCTTATTCTTATCCTGTAAAACTTTTCTTTAAACATTAATTTTTTTTTTTTAGTTTTACTTTTTATACTTATTTGTTCAAATTTAGATGAAAACACCTGGGCGCACAGAGGAGCATGCTGGTTTTCGCAGCAGCTCAGGAGGTTGAAGAAGAAGGATCACAAGTTTAAAGCCAACCTCAGCAACTTAGTGAGGCCCTAGGTAACTTAGAAAATTACAAAATACAAAGTTAAAAAAAGGGTTGGGGATGTGGTTCAGTGGTTAACTGTCCCTTGGTTCAATTCCCCTGGGTTCAAAAAAAAAAATAAACACAAACAAACAAACAAAATTTAGACACAAACACACTCTAGGGCTACTCAAGGTCAGGATTATTACCATCACTGTCTTCTGCTGCCACGTCTTGTCCCACTGGTGGGTCCACAATACAATAACACACATGGAGCTGTCATCCCTATGGGAACAATGCCTTCTTTTGGAATTCTCCTGAAGGACAGATCTGAGACTGCTTTAAAGCTAGCTTTCTTTATAAGTAGAAGAAATAAATTCTACAACAATGATAGAAAGTACAGTAAACACATAAAATATTAACATTATTGCCATTATCAAGTATCGTACACTATACATAATTGTGTTTATTATACTTTTGTATAAGTGGGTTTCTTTACACCAGTACAACCCCAAACACATGAGGAACATGTCGAGCTATGGAGATATTAGGATGACTGTTATGTCACTGAATGGTAGAAATGTTTCAGCTCCTCCAGGTATGGTGGTGCATGCCTGTAGACGCTGAGGCAGGAGGATAGAAAGTTTGAGGCCAGCCTCATCAGTTTAACAATACTCTAAGCAATTAGCCAGGATCTATCACAAGATAAATAATGAAAAGTGTTGAGGATGTGGCTCAGCAGTAAAGTACCCCTGGTTTCATTCCCTGGTACCAAAAATAAATAAATAAATAAATAAATAAACAAAGAGATAGAGAAAGAAATGTTCCAGTTCCACTGTAACCTATGGGACTCCCACTGTCTATGCAGTTGTCTGTTGACCTGAACATTCTTAAGCAGCCATGACTGCATGCAACACACCCACAGAGAGGACTCCTCACCTGCATGGCTCTTCCTCTACTTCTTTTCATGAGGCAGCTATATCTTCATTCCTTTGTGACTGGTGTAGTCTCCTCCTGTTTTTTGTTGCCTAAATCCTCTTCTCTTTCTTTATGATTATACTCCCATTTTCCCTGAAGTTCTTTTACTTCTCACAGTATTTCTCAATTGTTTCCTGATAGACACTTTTTTCAGCAAGTAGTCCAGCTAGGATGGCTTATCTCCCAAACTGCAAGCAATTGGTCAAGAGGAATAAAAGAGAATAGAAAGGAGAAATGCAATCAAAATAAGCAATAATCTTAGATTTACATTATCCCCCCACCCTCTCGATGTTTTTAAAATCCTTTGTCTCATTTAGGTGATAAGCCCAAGGGATAGAGTCAGCTTTGTTTTATAAGTTCAGAGCAACTTCAAGTATTGCTGTCAATATTTAATTATTAACGCATGATAACAATAAAAACAGTACCAGCAACAACAGGCAGATACCACCATCTGCTACTGCTTCAGGGCTAAAAGGGGTTCATTTTCAAAGATGTCTGTTTTGGAGGTACTTTACTTTTTTTTTTTTTTTTTTTGCATCATTTGCTTTCCATTTGATTTGAGGACACAGAGGACTGAGAAAATTTTTAGAATTTGTTTCCCTACTAATATGCTATTCATTACTGTTAATCACTATTCTAAGCTCTATGTCATTTTTAAAATTTCAACTTGAATATATTTTAGCTTTTCCCATATCTTTCTTACTCAGTAGAAATTAGAACTTCCAAAAGTATTCCCAATGCCTTTGCACAGGGTGTGTGTAAGACTCAGTGTGTACTTGGTCTCACACATGAGTGAGTGGCCCTTCCCAGAAACACAAGGCTAGCCCTGCCTCTGCTTCAGGCAGATCTCTGCCAGCGCATGAGGTCCTGGAATGGAACTCTAGACCACAGATGCCAAATCCATAACATCTGCACATCTGTTCACTCAAAGTCCTTGCTGCAGAGCAAAAATGGCTTTTCTTTTGATACTGTCATTAAAGATCAACCCAGCTTTACTTTGCTTCTGTTTTATTCAGTCTCTGAGATTCACACTATCCACTCAGGCTTCATGTACCCAAGATTGGAAGTCAGTTGTCTACACATTTTCTACCTTCAACTGTTTTAAAGCTGAACGGATAACACTTGGGGTATCCTTCTAAGACTATTCTGTTTCTAGAAAGGTGTTATATTAAAATGTGATCTATCATGAATTAAACTATGTGCCTCTTAATGTAATTAAAACTTTCAGAAGTAAGTTTTTTATTCCTGTACCTAAAAATTATGTAGTTCAGATTATGATCTCTCAGTAGAAGCTGTGTGAGATAGATCTGCCATATATATTTCTTATTTTTTTAATTAAGGAGTGTGAAACCCTTTTAAAAATCATGGTTAAAGCTAAGTCCTAGAAGCTGTCCATATTTGGGGGACATTATTTCTCCTGTGGTACAATTAAAAGCAATGAAACAGTAAACCATGTTGTCACAAGTTTTCCCCTCAGAACTTCTGATAAAATTGAATGGTTCCCAAGGTTATTCGAAGAAGCTCACGTTACTCTCCTAAAGTTCCTAATCTCATTATGCCCTCATTTTCCCTGACACGCTCTCCAAAGATTATTTTGCCTTGGAACTTCAGCAAGAAAAGAGAGATAATTAGGTGAAAACTTTCTCAATTCTCATCTGTTCACTTTACATTGTGTACATGGCTCTTAAATACTTAGCTATTTTCTAGTTAACACTAGAAAACCTTAGCCCTACTTCTTTCCACTGGAAATCCCTCCACTATGATTTTGGTAATGAAATGTCTTGGGCTCATTCAAAATTCCATGGAATTTTGGATTAATATTTACTGGTTGCCACTTTTTAGATGTGTTGTTTGATCTTTCTGAGTCTTTGCTTCTCCACCTGCAATATCATTAGAGAAGAGGCACGATTAGCCAATAATGGATGTAAGTAATGATAATTCTTCGTGTCTACTCTTCAGAGGGAAGGAATTTTATGACCTTTGTGCCAACCAAAGATTCCAGGACTTGAAAAGATGGGATTTCACAGTTCAAGCATCCTTCCTAGTCCCTGGAGCCTTCCTTATTCTTAGGTCAACAAGGAGCAAGACTTCCTCGGGTGATATTTGCATCTTCCCAATTTCTGGGGTGGCAGGTTTTTCCAAATTCTGATAATTTCAATGCCCTTAAAAACCCCAGCTCTGTGAAAACTATGCTGTCCTTTCTGGAGATGGTCTGGGCCACTCTGTAGCTTGTACTGCACAGTTAACCTGTCATATTTCATTTTTCCAAATAAACTCATGTTTGTTACTCTGTGCGACCCACTTGAAATCTTTCATGTGAGTTTGAAAAGAATTTTAGGATCCAGTGCCTGCCTTGCCCCACTCCTACCCCTCAGTCCCACCCCAGCTTTACCCCCAGCCCCTTTGGGCAGCAGGTACTTTGAAGCAGGTGAGTAAGTCCTGCTTACAACAATGTCAGATAAAATTTACTGTATAGGAGTCTGACCAAGACTTTAGGAATTTTTAAAATGAAGACATAAATAACTGCCATAATAAGACAAAGTAGATTACAAACAAAAATGTCAGACACACAAAAAAAACTATAAGAGAGAAACAGTTGTTATAAAAATCTTAGAAATGAACAATGCTTAATAAAATGATTTTTATGTATCTTTAGAAAAGCAATTAATGTACTAGAAGAAATTGTGAAATATTTCACTCAAATGCATTACAGAACAACAAAGACAAAAAACAAAAAAAAATAATAGGAGACAAAAACAATGGATTAAAACATTCATTCATAATTCAGGGGAAATTACGAGATACAGAATGGAAAGATCAATAAAGAATCAATATTCAAAGGGATAATACTTTTGTATTTTAAAGAACTGAAGAAAGAAAGAGTACTCATATCCAAACCTCAGGGCAACACCACAAACCCTCCAGAGTGTCCTCTCTCTCCTCAGCTTGTATGAATTTACTTGCAAAAAAATAATGTGTCTCTCTGAAAAGAAAATGCAGATTCTATCCTCCACAGGTTCCAGCAGTTCCCTTTGATGTTCTGAAGAGGGAGCAGACTCAGAAATTTGTACGGAGGTTCAATTTGAAGAGGGAGGCCGAGCCCAGCCAGTGTATTTCCTGCCTGTAGCTCCCCTCCTTTTCTCTTACAAAAGCCATTTGTGGTCCTGAGTCCCCAGAAGGATGGAGATTTGAAAGAGAAAAATCTCTTCCATCTTCCTTAAGGCCTACTGTGAACAAACCTGCTTTCTTCCACCAACTTCTGTCTCCCAGGTTTTGGGTTCAGCAGTTAGCAGTAGAACCTTTGATTACCATAAAAATAGTACACCCATTCCAGGAACATCAAAATGATATTAACGGGTGTCTATTTGGGGTATAGGTGCTTGGTGTCAGGGACAAAGAATTGACTAAGGCAGAAAGAAGTAGTAGGGGAAGGTTAGATTTATTAAAAGTAAAAGTGAAAGTGGCACTCAATAAAGTAAAGCAGTGGAGTGTGTCAACCAGGAGTGGCACAAGGCCGGACAGCTAAACAAGCCTTTGGATCTTGTCTTATGTGCTGAGTTGTTCTTCAGTCCCTCTCCCTACAGACGCATTTGTTCCATTTGTTCCAACTGGTCACCATATTTTTGCTTAATGAGAATACCATTTCCATTGGTTACTTTATTTTCACCTGATTAGAATACAGAACCTATGGCAGGGGTTGCCATGGTGGCAAGCTCTCAGTGCTAGGAGTTGTCATGGTGATGGGACTTACCTTAAACAGAGACAAGATGATTCATTTCTCCTTCTTGTACTCTAGAGGCGTTGTTCTTGTATCCTGCCTCTTTCATCTTGATGTCCCTAAACTCCTATCTCAACAGTAATTAGGAAAATAATGATACACACACATTTGAGTGTTATGGATATTAGAAATTGAGACTGGAGTGAAAGAACTTGACTTTGCCCAACTTATGACTACCAGGTGACTCACAAGTGTCCAGTGAACTGCTGGTGATTAAACTGGAAACTTCTGACTTTATGGAAAGATACAAACATGCATGGTCCTTGTTAATGTGGTTGCTTGTTCATGACAATGAATAAAATAGTTTAGATAATGAGATGGGTTAAAATAAAATCTAGGTAGATGCTGGTTAGGAGAGACATTCTTACAAGAAAGAGAAAAATAAAATAAAGCTACACAGAAAGCTTGAAAATACAGGTTGAAAAATGAAAATTGGCACATTGGTAGGTATTAGTTGCTACTTACAATTTTTGACAAAGTTCTGTTAGGGAAATAAGTTCAGCATGTTAAAAGAAGTCTTTCACCAAAGAGATCTCCTTACAGAGGATAAGATTTTAGCACAACCTCTCCTCAAGGGCATCATGTTCAGATTTCTCAGCCAAAGAGCAGGTGCTACTCAGAAGAAGAGATAAGATCAAGGAGGTTGCCTCCAACCTCAACGGGACCTCAAGGCAGCCACCATTAAATTTAAAGAGAAGCAATAAGGACCAAACGTTTCAGCTTCATTTGGGAGTAAAAACCAGTTGTAATTAACCAACTGCTAGTACAAACAAACAACAAAACAAAACAAAACCCTAGAAAACTACACAAAATATAGGAGGAAAAAAACACCCTATTTTAAAGCATCAGAATATGGGCATTGTTGGATTGTGACCCTTGAAGAGGGTACAAATAAGGCGAGATTTATAAATGTTCAGGCTTTTTGCCTGGAGGCTATTTTTAAAGTGCAACCTGGGAGTGCCTAGTGAAGAAACAGTGCCTCGTGGAGGAGCACATAGAAGAGACCCAGGTGCAAGAAGGAGCCAAGGCATGTAGAATATGTGGGGAGAACATTGTAAGAAGAGGGTTGTGGGGCTAGGGCTATAGCTCAGCGGTACAGTGCTTGCCTAGCATGTGTGAGGCCCTGGGTTCGATCCTCAGCACCACATACAAATGAATAAATAGAATGAAGGTATTAAAAATTTAAAAAAAGAGGGTTGTGAAGAAAAAAAAAAAACATGGTCTGGGCGCAGGAGCTCAGTGGTAGAGCACTTGATTCCCATGTGCCAAAGATTCTTCAATCCCTATCTCTGCAACAAACAATAAAGCCAAAAAAAAATTTTTTTTTGAGAAATCTGCACAGGGGGATCCATTATTCTTTGGCTGAACATCAATCTTTGCAATGCCTAGGGTGAAAATCCATAAGGCCAGCCTAAAAATCACTTTCAGAAAAAGAACAACTACCAGGAAGCAACAACTCCCAAGCCTCACTTAAAGTGGAAAAGCATTTACATTCCTATCAGCCAGAGAGAAGAGGCTGCACTGGATACTCTAAGTATTAGAGAATACAAAAAGTGAACTCCTTAGATACAGACTAAAAGACATCTAAAATATAGGCTGCTCTAGACCCACCCAGAAAGCACTTAAAATAATTTTTGTTTGCATATACCTGTGCTGAGGTAGAACAGTTGAGGTAACTCTATGGGTCTCATTAAGCTTTAATATATAAAAAAAGACCTGTCAGTAATCCCAGGCATTTAGGGGAAGGGCATTTTTACCCAAGGGGATCGCTACCAGAATTTAGCCAGAATCCTGCTGGATTCAGGCCAACAGGGTTTGTGACTATCTGATTTGCACTTCTCAAGCAAGACTTGTTGGATCTTTTCTCCTTTGAGTTATTGAGTCTGAGTTGGTCCAAACTCAAGTGGAATTCTCAGGCTGGAGAGCCACAAGGCCTTTATGGTCAGGTATTGAGTTTCAACAAGACATCAGTAGCAAATGAATACTTACCTTTCCAACAGTGAGCACCTGACAGTCATATCAGGACAGAGATGAGTTCTCAACCCTAAGAGATAGCTTCATTTGCCAGAAGTGTCAATTTATAACATCATGTGTCTCACAGACTTATATCTAAAAGGACTCATTACAGTTGTTGGGTCCCAAAGATGGGAAGGCTTCCTCCATTCAGAAGTATCTCTGGAACTTGTGAGCATTTATGGCATAAACATGGAAATTATCAAAGGGTTTTTTTTTTACTTTCCCTTCCCCAATATGAATCCTACCTAAATACTAACAGTTGAAATTGGGTGTCCCCGCTCCCCATGGGTTGAAGTAGGACAGTAACTTTGCCACCAGCCTCTAATGGAATCATAAACATTTAAGTCCCTTTCCTCCCCATGTTTCTCTAGCTGCATGGGGACTTTGATTCCCCTTTAGGACATGAAGACCCCCATCCCACACCTATTCATCTTTATTCTTAAAGAAGCTGAGCTATGTATAGAGAGTGGATGGGTTCAGGAGTGTGGAAGAGATAGCACACCAATGAGCAAGGACTGGCATTCACTTTCAGTTTCAGTCGACATAGAACTGCACCCATCTTAACCAAATGAAGCACCATGTTTTTATTCTGCTGAAAACTCTTTATTGCTCTCTAGATCATCATTATTAACAATTTCTTTTTCAACTTTGGACAGTTCCTACTCCACAGCCACAGCCAGTATAGCTTCCAGTTCAATGATATTTATGTCCTTTTCTTGATACAGGCTGGACTTGTGGAGCTACTCTATCATCTGAGGAGTAGGGTTTGGATACGAGATGTACCCCGAAAAGCTCATGTGGCAATTCAGGAATGTTCAGAGGTGATGTAATTAGATTATGAGTACTGGATTCTAAGCAGTGGATATATTCACTTGATGGATTATTGATTTGAATGGATTACTTGGTGGTAATTGTAAGCAGATGGGGAGTGGCTGAAGGAAGTAGCACTGCGGCGGGGGCGGGGGGCATTCCCTTCGGGATTATATTTTGGCCCCAGCACCTTTTGATTCTCTCTCTCTACTTCCCTCTCTCTGCCTCTCAGGTTCCCTAAACTTAGCATCTTCCTTCTGAAACACCCTTCTGCCATGATGTTCCATCTCATCTCAAGCCCAGAGCAATGGAATCAGCCAACCATGGACTGACTAATCCTCTGAAACCATGAGCCAAAATAAATTTTTCTGCGTTTTGCTTTTGTCAAGTATTTTGATCACAATGATGAAAAGCTGACTAACACAAGGAGTCAGACCTAATTTGAGATTAGGAAGATAACACCTCTTAGATTCTCACTCACTTTCAATGTAAGGCTAGGGGAGTTTTTCAAAATGGTAGAGCTGATTACCCTATTTTATATAGAATTTTGGTAATCTATAATTCTCCAGTGGGTCATGTCACCTTCTTTAGTGTTGAAATCTAACCTAGCACAGTAACAGGCTGAGTATCAGTTAATGCCTTATTTAGGGATACTCATGGGAGTGGATCTACTTTAATATCATAGCTTTCTTATGGCAGCCAAGGCTCTGAAAACTTTGTCCTGTCATAGATGAGATTGGGATGATTGCCACAATAGACTGCAGGTTGGGCTGGGCTGTAAGATGGCCTAGATGTTTGGGGGGATTTTCCTCTTTCACACCAATATTAGTATAGATCTCTGCAACTGTTATTTGAAGTGAGGCAAAAACTTCACCACCACCCCAGCCACTCAATGACACCATGTGACAGATAGGCTGAGATCTAAGCTATTTGTTTGACTAATATATATACATATATATATGAACATATATGAATATATATTTTTGTATATCCTCTATATGTCATATCATATTAACTTTCTGGTTCTCTTTCAGAGAGAGAGAGAGAGAAGAGATTTGATTGATCTGTTTGTTGAAGATGGGAGGTCTGAAATTGGCAGGGCAGACAGTCTGGAAACTCAGGCCATATTTTCATGTTATATTCTTGAGGCAGAATTCTTTTCCATCAAGGAAACTCGGTCTTTTCTCTTAAGGCCTTCAAATAATGAAATGAGGCACACCCAACTATTTTTCTTTATTTTAAAATAATCTCATATTCTTCAACTATATCCCGTTTTTCGTGATATATTAATCTTTTTATATGCTAATGTTGGATAATAATTTTGAGGTCTCCCCAAAAAGTCTTGTATGAGATAATGCAAGAGATTTCAGAGGTAAATGATTGGATTAGAACATGTTTAAGTTAATCAGTGGATTGATCCACAGATATGGTAACTGGGTGATAACTGTAAGCAGGAAGGATATGATTGGAGGAAGTAGGTCACTCAGGGCATCATTTTGAGATTTATATTTTTTTCCCTGGTGATTAGCATTTGCTTGCTGCTTTCTGGCATCATATCCTGAACTTCTTTCCTCTAACACAACTTTTTGCCATGATGTTCTGACTCCTTGGACCCAGAGCTATGGAGTCACCCACCATGGATTGAACCTCTGAAATTTGAGTCAAAATAAACTTTTCATCTTCCTTATTTTTTCTTGTCAGGTGTTTTGGTCACAGCAATGGAAAAAGCTAATGAAGACAATGTTTGTTAAACATATTACTCTGTAAATTTCCTTTCCTATAAGTCCTTGGAAGGCTTTGGAAATAAGGCTTTAAATGTTTATTTATTTATTCATCCTTTTATTGGTTCTTCTTAGTTATACAAGACAATAGAGTTCATTTTGATAAAATTATATGAACATAAAATATATCTTCTTCTAATTAGGACCCCATTCTTGTGGGTGGGCACAATAGTGGTATTTACTTAGGTATTTTCATATGTATATGTAGGATAATTATGTTAGATTTATCCTCTGTCTTTCCTATTCCTATTTCTCTCCCTTTCTTTCATTCCCATTTGTCTAATATACTGAAACATCCTCCCCCTGCCTTTATTGTGGTTTGGCTTTCACATATCAGTGAAAACATTGAAACTTTGGGTTTTGGGAATTGGCTTATTTCACTTAGCATGGTATTCTCCAGATCCATCCATTTACTAGCAAATATCATAAAGTCATTTTTCTTTATGGCTGAGTAATATTCAATTGTGTATATATGCCAAATTTCTCTTTTCATTCATCTGTTGATGGACATCTAAGTTGGTTTCTTAGCTTAGCTATTGTGAATTGTGCTTCTATAAATATTGATGTGGCTACATCACTGTAGTATTCTAATTTTAAATCCTTTGAGTAGTCATTTCTAAAAAATATCTTCATAGCAATATCTACATTGATATCGGATCAAATGACTGAGTACAACAATATAACAAAGAATGAAGTTAATGCATAAAGTAACCATCAGAACTATGCATTTTGATCAACATGTTTGCTATTAATTCCAATAACTTCCCTTAAATCTTGTTAATATATCCTCATGGCCCTAATATTTCTTCTTAAGAGAAGCTATTTCTTTCAGTATCTCATTGTATAACTATAAACTGTCAAAATAGGTGAAAAGTCTTATATTTTTCCTTTTAAATAAGAAGTTAACATCCCACAGGTTCCTAATGCTAGCATCTTCAACAAATGGTTCTGGAAATCCATATGCAACAAAATGAAATTAAACCCCTATCTCTCACCATACACAAAACTCAACTCAAAATGGATCAAGGACCTAGGAATAAAACCAGAGACTCTGTGTCTAATACAAGAAAAAGTAGGCCCTAATTTTCATCATGTGGGATTAGGCCCCAACTTTCTTAATAAGATTCCTGTAGTGCAAGAATTAAAACCAAGATTCAATAAATGGGATGGAATCAAACTAAAAGGTTTTCTCTTAGCAAAAGAAACAATCTGTGAGGTGAACAGAGAACCTCATCCTGGGAGCAAATTTTTATCCCTCACACATCAGATAGAGCACTAATCTCTAGGTATATAAAGAACTCAAAAAGCTAAACACCAAGAAAACAAATAACCCAATCAACAAATGGTCCAAGGACCTGAACAGACACTACTCAGAAGAGGATATACAATCAATCAACAAATATATAAAAAATGCTCATCATGTCTAGCAATCAGAGAAATACAAATCAAAACTACTCTAAGATATCATATCACTTCAATCAGAATGGCAACTATTATGAAGACAAATAACAACAAGTGTTGGTGAGGATGTGGGGAAAAAGGTACACTAATATATTGCTGGTGGGACTACAAATTGGTGCAGCCAATATGGAAAGCAGTATGGAGATTCCTTGGAAATCTGGGAATGGAACCACCATTTGACCCAGCTATTCCTCTCCTTGGACTATAACCAAAGGACTTAAAAACAGCATACTACAGGGATGCAGCCACATAAATGTTTATAGCAGCACAATTCACAATAGCTAAACTGTGGAACCAAACTAGATGTCCTTCAGTGGATGAATGATTAAAAAATGTGGCATATATCACAATGAAATTTTACTCAGCATTAAAAAAGAACAAAATCATGGCATTTGCAGGTAAATGGATGGTGTGGAGAAAATAATGCTAAGTGAACTTTGAACTTAGTCAATTCCAAAAAAACAAATGCTTAATGTTTTCTCTGATATAAGGAGATTGACTCATAGTGAGGTAGGGAGGGGGAGCATGGGATGATTAGATTAATTCTAAATAGGGAAGAGAGGTGGGAGGGGAAGAGAGAGGGCAGGGGATAACAAGGATTGTGGAATGTGATGGACATCATTATACAAAGTACATGTATGAAGACTTTAATTGGGTATCAACATACTTTATATACAGAGATATGAAAAAATGTGGTATATATATATATATATATATATATATATATATATATATATACAGAGATATGAAAAATTGTGCTCTATATGTGTAATAAGAATTGTAATGCATTCCAATGCTGTTGTGTATTATAAAAAATAAAATCAATAGAAGATTTAAAAAAAAGTGGTAGCAGGGGTAAAAAAGATATGAGATAGCTGTATCAGAGAAAAAGAACTTTATTACCCCTAGTAATTTCAGTAATTTCTATTGCTATTTTCACCAGTATCAGCCAGAATACCAATATTTGCACCAAGTCCTTCAGACCCAATTTCCATAAGACAATGTAAAGAGAGCCAAATGATGTCTACTCAAGCTGTGCATTGTTACAGGAGAGAAATCTTAAGTTTCAGGAAATATTTTTGATAACTATAGGATGCCTACTTTTTGCCCTACGGGGACAAATCTTTTTGCCCTGCTAAAAGGTGCCATCTCAATCTGATATGTAAAAGGTCCTTTAATAGGGTCTGGTGGTATACACCTATATTCTCAGCTATTCAGAAGACTAAGGTGAGATGATCAATTGAGTCCACAAGTTCAAGACCAGCCTGGGCAACATAGTGAGACCTCATATCAAAAATTTAATAAAAATTCTTGGAAATAATAGTCTACAGCAAAGAAACAAGTGCCAGGTTGCTTGGAAGAGGCACAGAAACCAAGGAACCAATAATTTTTTAATATTAAAGTAATCCCATATTCTTCAAATATGTCCCACTTTTCCATGATTTATTAACCCTTTTATATAATATTGGATAATGTTTGCTAATCATTTTTAGTATTTTTAATGTACAGATTTGTTAGAGAAATTGCTCTGAAAACTTCCTTTCCTATAAGTCCCTTGGGAGATTTGGGGGAAAAGGCTATGCTGACAAAAAACGAGTTGCATTACTCCTCCTATTTTGTGAAATGTTTTGTGGAGAGCTTAATTATTTTTCTATTAACTATTTTAAAGAATTCAGCGTTGATGCTACCAGGGCTCACTGTTTTACTTGTGAGAAAGATGTCAAATTATCAATTACATTTATTTCTTAAGTAGTGATTTATTAAGATGTTATAGTCTTTTGCATTGATTTTAGTAAATTGGGATTTTTTCAAGGAATATTTTAATTTCATTCAAATTTTCACATGATTTTGCGAAGAAGTTGCATTACTCTACTAATAGCTTGAAGATTGATAGGGATGCCCCTTACATTTCATTTCTGATCTTGGAAGTAATTGTTTTCTCCTTGTCATTTGGACAGACTATTATGGTCTATTGATTTAATTTTTCTTTCATCACACTTTTAACTTTGTTTCATTTTCTGCAAGATGCCTATTTTCTGTTTTTGTCCATGCTCTTTAATTTCCTTTATTTTAATTTCATTTGCTTTGACATGCTCCATTTTCTCATGGTAGGGTTTATGTTTGTTTGTTTGTTCTTTCTTTCTTTCCTTTTTTTGTTATTGTTGTTTTGTTTTTTGTATAACAAGTATCACCTTGGATAAGAGTGCTATTTCATACTGGGAAAGAGATCAATTTATCAAGGAGATATAACAATAATGAACATTTATATACCTTAAAACAGGCAGATCCTCAAATATAAAAAGCAAAAATTGATAGAATTGAAAAAGCGACATAGAAAAATTCACAAATATTTGTATGTATTAATGATACCCTCTTGAAATGAATATAAAAATTAGAAATTAACACACAAATACACTACAATCAAATTCGAGTCAAATTTGACTTAAGTAACATTTATAAAACATACCACATAGCACCAGCAGAATGTACATAACTTTCAAGTGAACATGAAATACTTACCAGGTGAACTATATTTTGGTTCACAAAATAAGTGTGAATTTTAAAGAATTCGATCCATACAAACTATCATCTTTGGCAATAATAGAATTTAGTTAGAAATCATACTAGGAATATCTAAAAATTCTATAAATATTTTGAAACAAAATCATTACTTAAAAATCATCATTAGGTTAAAGGAGAAATAAATAAAGAAACTAGAGAGAAGTGTTTTGAATTGAATAAAAATGAAAACAGCACAAAATTTTGTGGAATGGTATTAAAAGAAAACTTAAGGAAATTTTACAGTACAGAAAACTTATGTTAGAAAAAAATTATTTTCTAAACGATCTAAGTTTCTACAGTGAGAGACTGGAAAAATACATTATTATTATTATTATTAAAAATACATTAATCCCCCAAAATAAAATGTGTAATAAATTTAAAAAGATCAAAGTGAAATTAATAGAAAACAAAGCAACAATAAAACAAATCAATTAAATTAAAAACTCATCCTTTGTGAAGATAAATAAATAAACTGGTCAATAAGTTTATCAAGATAAAAGGAGAAATGATATACAAATTATCAATAAATATTAGGGGCCGCCCCCTCCCCCTGCGCCGGCAAAGTAGAGGGAACTGTGACCACGCACAGAGCAGGCCCAGCGGCCTGCTGAGGGGCAGAGCCGCCCCACACCCCCCGCGCCTGCCAGGTAGGGGAACTGTGACCACCGACAGAAAAGGCCCAGTGGCCCGCGGCGGGACAGAGCTTCCAATCACTCCTGCAAGGTAGGCGGGCCTGCGACCCACCAGCAGAAGAGGAGCAGCGGCCTGCTGAGAGGCTGAGCCGCCCCCTCCCCCTGCACCGGCAAGGTAGAGGGAACTGTGACCACGCACAGAGCAGGCCCAGCGGCCTGCTGAGGGGCAGAGCCGCCCCCCACCCCCCGCGCCTGCCAGGTAGGTTGAACAGTGACCACCGACAGAAAAGGCCCAGTGGCCCGCGGCGGGACAGAGCTTCCAATCACTCCTGCAAGGTAGGCGGGCCTGCGACCCACCGGGAGAAGAGGAGCAGCGGCCTGCTGAGAGGCTGAGCCGCCCCCTCCCCCTGCGCCGGCAAAGTAGAGGGAACTGTGACCACGCACAGAGCAGGCCCAGCGGCCTGCTGAGGGGCAGAGCCGCCCCCCACCCCCAGCGCCTGCCAGGTAGGTGGAACGGTGACCACTGACAGAAAAGGCCCAGTGGCCCGCGGCGGGACAGAGCTTCCAATCACTCCTGCAAGGTAGGCGGGCCTGCAACCCACCGGGAGAAGAGGAGCAGCGGCCTGCTGAGAGGCAGAGCCGCCCCCTCCCCCTGCGCTGGCAAGGTAGAGGGAACTGTGACCACCCACAGAACAGGCCCAGCGGCCTGCTGAGGGGCCGAGCCGCCCCCCACCCCCCGCGCCTGCCAGGTAGGCGGAACTGTGACTACCGACAGAAAAGGCCCAGTGGCCCGCGGAGGGGCAGAGCTTCCAATCACTCCTGCAAGGTAGGCGGGCCTGCGACCCACCGGCAGAAGAGGAGCAGCGGCCTGCTGAGAGGCAGAGCCGCCCCCTCCCCCCCGCGCCTGCAAGGTAGACGGAACTGTGACCACCATCAGAACAGGTCAGACCTGCAACCGAGAGACAGAACAGGCCCAGTGGCCTGAGGAAGGGTAGAGCCGCCCCCCCCCCCCCCGTGCCTGCAAGGTAGGCGGACCTGCGACCCACTGGCAGTACAGCCCCAGAGGCCTGCAGAGGGGCAGTGCCGCTGCCTGCGCCTGCAAAGTAGGCAGAACTGCGACCACCGACAGAACAAGCCTAGCGGCCCGCAGAGGGACAGAGCCGCCGCCCGCGCCTGCAAGGTCGGCGGACCTGCTACCGACCAGCAGAGCAGGCCCAGCGGCCTGCCGGCGTGGTAGGCACATTGCCCCAATTGGAGGAGGGGCAGAGCCGCCGCCCGCGCCTGCGAGGGAGACTTTGCAACTATACAAGACCAATATAAATATATAGGGGGAAAATTCAATAGCACAACAGTTTCACCAAGTAGAAAGGAACGCGAACAGTATGAAGAGACAAGGAAAGAAAGGACTACAAGCATTGCAGGTCAACTCAACGTTAGAAGAGGTAATAGCTGCAGCAGATGGAATGTCAGATAAAGAATTCAGGATATACATGCTTCAGATGATCTGGAGTCTCAAGGAAGACATCAGACAGCAAAATCAGACAATGAAAGATCACTTCAACAATGAATTACATAAACAAATCCAAGAAGCAAGAGATCAACTATACAGGGAGATAGAGGTTATAAAAAACAAACAAACAGAAATCCTAGAAATGCAGGAAGCAATAAGCCAACTTAAAAACTCAATAGAGAATACTACCAGCAGAGTAGAACACTTAGAAGATAGAACATCAGACAATGAAGATAAAGTATTTCAACTTGAAAAGAACATAGACAGCTCAGCAAGACTGTTAAGAAACCATGAGCAGAACATCCAAGAAATATGGGATAACATCAAGAGACCAAATTTAAGAGTCATTGGGATACAGGAAGGGACAGAGTTTCAAACCAAAGGAATGAGCAATCTATTCAATGAAATAATACGAGAAAACTTCCCAGACTTGAAGAATGAGACAGAACCCCAAATCCTAGAAGCCTACAGGACGCCGAATGTGCAAAATCATAAGAGACCCACACCTAGACACATTATAATGAAGATGCCCAACATACAGAATAAGGAGAGAATATTAAAAGCTACAAGAGAAAGGAAGCAGATCACATTTAGGGGTAAGCCAATCAGGATAACAGCTGATCTTTCAACACAGACTCTGAAAGCTAGAAGATCCTGGAATAACATATTTCAAACACTGAAAGAAAATGGGTTCCAACCAAGAATTGTGTTTCCAGCGAAATTAAGCTTCAGGATGGAAGATGAAATTAAAACCTTCCACGATAAACAAAAGTTAAAAGAATTTGCAGCTAGAAAACCATCTCTTCAAAACATCCTTGGCAAAACATTACAGGAAGAGGAAATGGAAAATAACAATGAAAACCAACAGTGGGAGGTAGGACACTAAAGGGGGGAAAATAATCAAAGTGGAAAACAAACCATGTTTAGTAACATAAATAAACAAATATGGCTGGAAGAACAACCCATATCTCAATAATAACCCTAAATGTTAATGGCTTAAACTCACCAATCAAGAGACACAGGCTAGTAGAATGGATCACAAATCAAGACCCAACAATATGCTGCCTACAGGAGACGCATTTGATAGGAAAAGACATACATAGGCCGAAGGTGAAAGGTTGGGAAAAATCATATCACTCATATGGACTTCGGAAACAAGCAGGAGTATCCATACTCATATCAAATAAAATAGATTTCAAGCCAAAGTTAATCAAAAGGGATAAAGAGGGACACTACATACTGCTCAAGGGAACCATACACCAACAAGACATAACAATCATAAATATATATGCCCCAAACAATGGTGCAGCTATGTTCATCAAACAAACTCTTCTCAAGTTCAAGAGTCTAATAGACCACCATACAATAATCATGGGAGAATTCAACACACCTCTATCACCACTGGACAGATCTTCCAAACAAAAGTTGAATAAGGAAACTATAGAACTCAATAACACAATTAATAACCTAGACTTAATTGACATATATAGAATATACCACCCAACATCAAGCAGTTACACTTTTTTCTCAGCAGCACATGGATCCTTCTCAAAAATAGATCATATATTATGTCACAGGGCAACTCTTAGACAATATAAAGGAGTAGAGATAATACCATGCATCCTATCTGATCATAATGGAATGGAACTGAAAATCAACGATAAAAGAAGGAAGGAAAAAGAATACATCACTTGGAGAATGAACAATAGGTTACTGAATGATCAATGGGTTATAGAAGACATCAAGGAGGAAATTAAAAAATTCTTAGAGATTAATGAAAACACAGACACAACATATCGGAATCTATGGGACACATTGAAAGCAGTTCTAAGAGGAAAATTCATTGCTTGGAGTTCATTCCTTAAAAAAAGAAAAAACCAACAAATAAATGATCTCATACTTCATCTCAAAATCCTAGAAAAAGAAGAGCAAAACAACAGCAAAAGAAGTAGAAGGCAAGAAATAATTAAAATCAGAGCTGAAATTAATGAAATCGAAACAAAAGAAACAATTGAAAAAATTGACAAAACTAAAAGTTGGTTCTTTGAAAAAATAAACAAAATCGACAGACCCTTAGACATGCTAGCGAAGAGAAGAAGAGAGAGAACTCAAATCACTAACATACGGGATGAAAGAGGCAATATCACAACAGACACTTCAGAAATACAGAAGATAATCAAAAATTATTTTGAATCCTTATACTCCAATAAATTAGAATATAGTGAAGGCATAGATAAATTTCTTAAGTCATATGATCTGCCCAGATTGAGTCAGGAGGATATAGGCAACCTAAACAGACCAATATCAATTGAGGAAATAGAAGAAACCATCAAAAGTCTACCAACTAAGAAAAGCCCAGGACCGGATGGGTATACAGCAGAGTTTTACAAAACGTTTAAAGAGGAACTAATACCAATATTTTTCAAGCTACTTCGGGAAATAGAAAAAGAGGGAGAACTTCCAAATTCATTCTACGAGGCCAACATCACCCTGATACCTAAACCAGACAAAGACACTTCAAAGAAAGAAAACTACAGACCAATATCTCTAATGAACCTAGATGCAAAAATACTCAATAAAATTCTGGCCACTCGGATACAAAAACATATCAAAAAAATTGTGCACCATGATCAAGTAGGATTCATCCCTGGGATGCAAGGCTGGTTCAATATACGGAAATCAATAAATGTTTTTCACCACATCAATAGACTTAAAAATAAGAACCATATGATCATCTCGATAGATGCGGAAAAAGCATTCTTCAAAATACAGCATCCCTTTATGTTCAAAACTCTAGAAAAACTAGGGATAACAGGAACATACCTCAATATTGTAAAAGCAATCTATGCTAAGCCTCAGGCTAGCATCATTCTGAATGGAGAAAAATTGAAGGCATTCCCTCTAAAATCTGGAACAAGACAGGGATGCCCTCTCTCACCACTTCTGTTCAACATAGTTCTCGAAACACTGGCCAGAGCAATTAGACAGACGAAAGAAATTAAAGGCATCAAAATAGGAAAAGAAGAACTTAAATTATCACTATTTGCAGATGACATGATTCTATACCTAGCAGACCCAAAAGGGTCTACAAAGAAACTATAATAGCTAATAAATGAATTCAGCAAAGTGGCAGGATATAAAATCAACACGCATAAATCAAATGCATTCCTGTATATCAGTGACAAATCCTCTGAAATGGAAATGAGGACAACCACTCCATTCACAATATCTTCAAAAAAATAAAATACTTGGGAATCAACCTAATAAAAGAGGTGAAAGACTTATACAATGAAAACTACAGAACCCTAAAGAGAGAAATAGAAGAAGATCTTAGAAGATGGAAAAATATACCCTGTTCATGGATAGGCAGAACTAACATCATCAAAATGGCGATATTACCAAAAGTTCTCTATAGGTTTAATGCAATGCCAATCAAAATCCCAACGGCATTTCTTGTAGAAATAGAGAAAGCAATCATGAAATTCATATGGAAAAATAAAAGACCCAGAATAGCAAAAACAATGCTAAGCAGGAAGTGTGAATCAGGCGGTATAGCGATACCAGACTTCAAACTATACTACAGAGCAATAGTAACAAAAACAGCATGGTACTGGTACCAAAACAGGCGGGTGGACCAATGGTACAGAATAGAGGACACAGAAACCAATCCACAAAACTACAACTATCATATATTTGATAAAGGGTCTAAAAGCATGCAATGGAGGAA